>NC_092154.1:24144286-24828452 GCF_045791955.1 Oncorhynchus clarkii lewisi
AATATTACTGAATGATTGAAACTCCTCTTGGTTAGGAACAGTTTGTTCCGGCTGCAAATCGTACTGCACTTTCATATGACACAACCAGAAATCTATCAACAGCTGCTATTCAGTTCTCCCCACTGGACAATCATATATTCCTCAGCCTCTGTTTAATAACTGGCAGTGGTAATCAAATTGTAGCACTCTTCCAAAAGTTGCAACACCCGTCATACAAATGTACACAAAACACATTTCACCCAATTATACGCCATTTCAGCTGCAAATTACCAGAAGCAGATCTATCTGAGAGAGGGAGAGAGAGAGAGAGAGAGAGAGAGAGAGAGAGAGAGAGGGGGAGAGAGAGCAAGAGAGGGGGAGAGAGAGCAAGAGAGAGAGAGCGAGAGAGAGACAGGGAAAGGGAGAGAATGGGTGAAGTAGCATACCAGTGTTTAATTCCACCATTAAAGTGGTCATGAAGAGGCCACCCTTGGCCGTGTAGGCATGGGCCCCCCTCCCACTCCTCCTTGGGCCCAGATGCCCCCCAGCCAGGAATGCACGGGGCCCTGGACCTGTACAGCCCCCTTAGCTGAATGCCCCCCTGCAGCTACATCGCGCCAGAGCTTTAAAGGAATTTCCTACTTTCATATAACATTGATAACGGGATGTGTACACAGCGGGAACGGAAAATCGGAGGTGCGTTACGAGGTTTCACATTCCTCCTTCTCCATGGGCCAGACACGACTGCCACACATCTGCTGTACCTCTCAGAAGTCTCTCACTACTCTCTCTCTGTGTGTGTGTGTGTGTGTGTGTGTGTGTGTGCGTGTGCGTGTGTGCGTGTGTGCGTGTGTGCGTGTGTGTGTGTGTGTGTGTGTGTGTGTGTGTGTGTGTGTGTGTGTGTGCCGCTGGGGTATCCTCATAGGTAACACCCTGGTGTTTGTTTATTAAGTGTTTTCATGGAGAGGAAGTCCGACTCCAGTCAAAGGTTTGTGGGTAGAGCTGACAGACAGACAGCTGGAAGGATTCGGTAAAAACCTCAACTCTAAACACATATGTATGAATGGCTGACCACACAAGTCAAATGCACACCATCTTCCACTGCCACTACAGTCACACACAAAATATGGTACCAACAATGGACATATCGGTCTGGGGTGTGAGAATACCACACCGACGGAATGTTACACTGGAATCATCATTGGATCTGATCTGATCTGTGCTGTACTTTACAATACATCAGCATGTTATTAGCAACAGTAGTAATAACACTACTTATTTCCCCTATTGTGTCAAAAAGCCACAAAGAAAATTCCAGCCTGTTTCCAGAGCTTGTGCCCTGTTTGTGTAATTCTCCAGCTTAATATCTTAACACAAACTTGGCCTTTGTACCGTTGGGAGCGTCAAGCAGAACCAGATAGCAGATTTTCCCTCCAGCTCTGGTCTCTACAGATGACCTATGCTGGGGTTGGCCACACTCAGGGCCCAGTTTTTCAAATGCTATCTATCTGGATTTTGCCTATCAGAGAGGATTACATGCATAGAAATAGAATGAATAAAGTGGACAAATCATTGACTCGAATGGGGACTCTGGTTCTATTTCAATGCATTTAGTCCTATCCGATAGACAAAATAGATAACTTAGATAAAGTGGGCCCACGGGTTTCACCGGGTGACACACAGACACAATATCTGGTTTCTCCCATGACTGCTGATACATTGCATCACTTCCTCTCTTCCTTTTGTCCTGCTCTTGAGGTTCCTCCTGTGTTTGGCTGAATACAGAGGAACCAGTAGCACATAGTTACTGCTGGGTGACAAAAACACTCAGTCCAAACACCACTGGATGTCTCATCATCCGTGTAGAAATATTCCAGACATAATGAATTTCATAGGTGAGTAAGAGAGAGTCTGTATTCGTTTCAGAGGACAGAGCCCTAGAGGGCTGAGCAGCCTTGTTTTATCCGCCTGTCATCATCACAACTGACCTCTCCACGGTGTTTGCATGTGGTTCAAACAGACAGTCAGGCCAGTGTGTCGGGTTGTGTTGTACACTGGGCTACTGTAAGGCTGGGGGCAGTGTGTCGGGTTGTGTTGTACACTGGGCTACTGTAAGGCTGGGGGCAGTGTGTCGGGTTGTGTTGTACACTGGGCTACTGTAAGGCTGGGGGCAGTGTGTCGGGTTGTGTTGTGTTGTACACTGGGCTACTGTAAGGCTGGGGGCAGTGTGTCGAGTTGTGTAGTACACTGCGCTACTGTAAGGCTGGGGGCAGTGTGTCGGGTTGTGTTGTGTTGTACACTGGGCTACTGTAAGGCTGGGGGCAGTGTGTCGGGTTGTGTTGTGTTGTGTTGTACACTGGGCTACTGTAAGGCTGGGGGCAGTGTGTCAGGTTGTGTTGTACACTGGGCTACTGTAAGGCTGGGGGCAGTGTGTCAGGTTGTGTTGTACACTGGGCTACTGTAAGGCTGGGGGCAGTGTGTCGGGTTGTGTTGTGTTGTACACTGGGCTACTGTAAGGCTGGGGGCAGTGTGTCAGGTTGTGTTGTACACTGGGCTACTGTAAGGCTGGGGGCAGTGTGTCGGGTTGTGTTGTGTTGTACACTGGGCTACTGTAAGGCTGGGTGCAGTGTGTCGAGTTGTGTAGTACACTGGGCTACTGTAAGGCTGGGGGCAGTGTGTCGGGTTGTGTTGTACACTGGGCTACTGTAAGGCTGGGGGCAGTGTGTCGGGTTGTGTTGTGTTGTACACTGGGCTACTGTAAGGCTGGGGGCAGTGTGTCGGGTTGTGTTGTGTTGTACACTGGGCTACTGTAAGGCTGGGGGCAGTGTGTCGGGTTGTGTTGTGTTGTGTTGTACACTGGGCTACTGTAAGGCTGGGGGCAGTGTGTCAGGTTGTGTTGTACACTGGGCTACTGTAAGGCTGGGGGCAGTGTGTCAGGTTGTGTTGTACACTGGGCTACTGTAAGGCTGGGGGCAGTGTGTCGGGTTGTGTTGTGTTGTACACTGGGCTACTGTAAGGCTGGGGGCAGTGTGTCGGGTTGTGTTGTGTTGTGTTGTACACTGGGCTACTGTAAGGCTGGGGGCAGTGTGTCAGGTTGTGTTGTACACTGGGCTACTGTAAGGCTGGGGGCAGTGTGTCAGGTTGTGTTGTACACTGGGCTACTGTAAGGCTGGAGGCAGTGTGTCGGGTTGTGTTGTGTTGTACACTGGGCTACTGTAAGGCTGGGGGCAGTGTGTCAGGTTGTGTTGTACACTGGGCTACTGTAAGGCTGGGGGCAGTGTGTCGGGTTGTGTTGTGTTGTACACTGGGCTACTGTAAGGCTGGGTGCAGTGTGTCGAGTTGTGTAGTACACTGGGCTACTGTAAGGCTGGGGGCAGTGTGTCGGGTTGTGTTGTACACTGGGCTACTGTAAGGCTGGGGGCAGTGTGTCGGGTTGTGTTGTGTTGTACACTGGGCTACTGTAAGGCTGGGGGCAGTGTGTCGGGTTGTGTTGTGTTGTACACTGGGCTACTGTAAGGCTGGGGGCAGTGTGTCGGGTTGTGTTGTGTTGTGTTGTACACTGGGCTACTGTAAGGCTGGGGGCAGTGTGTCAGGTTGTGTTGTACACTGGGCTACTGTAAGGCTGGGGGCAGTGTGTCAGGTTGTGTTGTACACTGGGCTACTGTAAGGCTGGGGGCAGTGTGTCGGGTTGTGTTGTGTTGTACACTGGGCTACTGTAAGGCTGGGGGCAGTGTGTCAGGTTGTGTTGTACACTGGGCTACTGTAAGGCTGGGGGCAGTGTGTCGGGTTGTGTCGTACACTGGGCTACTGTAAGGCTGGGGGCAGTGTGCTATCTCCTTTCTCACATGCTTTCTCTATGCACCCGTGGGCACCACTCACTCACCCCCTCACTACTGCTGTTTTTAAACCAGTGTTAGAGACAACGGTTCTGTTTCTCCTCTCGCTGGTGTTTTCCTCAGTCTACCTTCATGTCTCTATGCTCTCTAAGTCAGCTGGTAAATCCTACTGGACAGTTACTATTCATGGGTGTAAAATTCCATCCACTTTACTTCACCAAGGGAGCAATTCTGCTGTCAGTTTTTCATCCCTAGTAGTTAGATCCCTGTCACTCTCCCTCTCCTACTCTTACTCTCTCTGTCTCTACCGCACTCTCTCCATTTCTGCTTCCCACTCTCTCCTTCCCTTTGTCTCTCTGCTGCACACAACAACCATGCAAACCCACAGACCCAGCTAACGATGAACTAGTCTCCAGGCATTTCCCTCCACTATCACTCTGGACCAACACAAATGGAAATAATCTCCAATATGGAAAAAGACAAGAATAAAAGACATGGAAAAACAATAATAATAATATATATACTTGTAATCTCTGGTTTATAGGAAAATAAGGGGGATCATTAAAATGACGACATCTATATGCATAAGTCCACAGATATTTTTATGGAGGTTTGGGTCCACCTGTGCTATGAGTAATGCAGGCGGACTGGCCCAGTGATTTTTCCAGAATTGAATAAGCGGTGCAGCAGCAGTTGTCTCTGGAAGCGAGCGAGAGAGAGAGAGAGAGAGAGAGAGAGAGAGAGAGAGAGAGAGAGAGAGAGAGAGAGAGAGAGAGAGAGAGAGAGAGAGAGAGAGAGAGAGAGAGAGAGAGAGAGAGAGAGAGAGAGAAGAGAGAAGAGAGAAGAGAGAGAGAGAGAGAGAGAGAGAGAGAGAGAGAGAGAGAGAGAGAGAGAGAGAGAGAGAGAGAGAGAGAGAGAGAAGAGAGAAGAGAGAGAGAGAGCGAGAAGATTAGTGAGTCTGAACAAACGAACTGCAGACAGGAAGCTTGTTCGCGCCAGTGACTGGATCATTTCAGAAGGATTTCGTTTACGAGAGCTGAAGCTGATCTACTGTAGTTCATGAAGCCTCTCTCTCAACTTAAGGCTCTATAGTGTAAAATACTGAGTGCTAACAAAATGCTACCCTTCTAGCGGTTAGCCTGCTAGCTTTGTTCAGCCATGGATGAGTAGCCTGACTGTGCCACAATGAGCCCCAGCACTGGAGCTCCATTCTGGGCTTGAGTCCCTGCCTCCAGTCCCCTTTCTGTGGGTGTGGGGGATCAGAGTGGACGTGGCCAGGAACAAGACTGGGTGGACAGGTGGCACCACCTGGAGATGAAGTGTTTACACCATGGAACACAGTCCCACGCTTTCCTGGCCACATTACAATATCTCTCTCTCACCTCTACATGGAGCCTCTCATTCATTACCTCTCTTTCACCTTCCTCTCTCTCTGCATGTCCTTTCAGCCTGCCCTGAGCACTGTGTCCCGTGTCAGCGGGCCATCTGTCTGAGAAGCCCCCCAGCCCTGTCTTTTCACTTCCTCTGTGTGTGTCCGGGCCTGGAGCCTGGCCTCCCACTGCTGGGCAGTGCTGGCAGCAGGCTGTAATGACAGAGCACCAGCAGCTAGTCCTGGTCACACTGAGGGGTGCTGCCCTGCCAAACCACTGACATTAGCATTAGCATCTGTGCTAATCCTCCAATGTAGGCCAGGACCCAGCACCTCCAGCCCACCTGCCAGGATCTGGAAACAGCTAGCCTGACACAGCTAGCCAGACACACAGAACACATACACTAGGCTTCCTGATATGCTAACAGTGGCCAATGCTAGCCATACAAGCTCATCCCTAATCTTGAGGCTTACCTTCATTCGATTTGAATTTGTGTGATTCACGCAAGCATTGTTGACAAAGGTCATATGTTTTTATGATTCATTGTTCTTGTTTGACAGTTGATCATATTCATATATTCATGTGTGTTCCAGTGCTTCATACTTGACTAATAGTAACCCATGGTAACTGTGTGAATACTGATTGTGAACACAATGGACAAGAGGCATGATGGACCTACTTCAGAGAGGTCCAATATGTTTTTGACTAAGAAATAGATTCACTGTATTTTTCTCTCCCCGTTTCCCCCTTTCCTCTCTCTCTCTCTCTCTCTCTCCCTGTTTCCCCTCTCTCTAACCTGTTTCCCCCTTTCCTCTCTCTCTCTCTCTAACCCGTTTCCCCTCTCTCTAACCCGTTTCCCCTCTCTCTAACCCGTTTCCTCTCTCTCTCTCTCTCTCTCTCTCTCTCTCTCTCTCACTAATTCAATTTTTAAAAATATCTTAACTGTTAAGCACAGTGTGAGCACAAAGCCATGTTTGCCAAAGGCAGGGCTGTGTTTGGCTGCCTGCTGGGTATGAAGGGGGTAGGAGGCAGAGAGAGGGGAGCTTGCCCACCTACCAGGGCCTCACTCTCTCTCTCTCTCTCTCTCTCTCTCTCACACACTCTCTCTCGGGCCTGGCACCAATGGCTGCTGGACTGAAGGACAGAAGGTGTGAGGGGCTTAGACCCACTGCGCCCTGTCAGAGACCAGGACACAGGCATTCACTGGGAGAGGGAGGGAGGGAGGGAGGGAGGGAGGGAGGGAGGGAGGGAGGGAGGGAGGGAGGGAGGGAGGGAGGGAGGGAGGGAGGGAGGGAGGGAGGGAGGGAGGGAGGGGGAGAGGGAGGGAGGGAAATGGAGCGGAGGAGAGACAGAGCGCAAGAGAGTGAAAGAGAGAGGGAGAAGTGACCACCCCCACACATATTTAGTGTAACACTCATCCTCAGACACTACAGTCCAACAGGACACAGACTCCCCTCTCTAATCACCTCCACAACTACAACTACTGGACTGTCTGTCTGTCTGTCCTGACAACGTTCTTCACAGGACCAGATGAATCATGTATGTGCCACCCTCCTAATTCGGAATTCTCCATAAGAAGGAGATTTGGGGGTGAGACAAGCACAGCGTGTAGCTACAAGGAGAATTGTGAAAATAAGTTTGCCGCAATGCACCTCAATATAGTATTACTAGAACCAGGGATCCATTGATGATGATAATGCCTACAGTATCCGTGTGTTTCAAGGACTGATATATATTCGGCGAGGCCGATTTTGCAGCTTCCATTCAACCAGGCTTCTGCTGTACAGCGGTTATGTGTGGGAGTATCCATTCAGAAGAATGTATTGAGCGGATAGCTCTTCAGAACGCGATCCTTAAAGGAAGTCGTGTTGGCTTCAGTAACTCTAGCTGTGTGGTTATGTTACTACCTACACCGCGAGGACCAGATATAGGTCATGTCGATAGAGGAAAACGTCAATACTGGAGCATATGACCGGCTAGGCTGCGTTACTATGCACAGTCACTCACTCTGTGGCCAAAGTCCTG
This sequence comes from Oncorhynchus clarkii lewisi, assembly GCF_045791955.1. Lineage (NCBI taxonomy): Eukaryota > Metazoa > Chordata > Actinopteri > Salmoniformes > Salmonidae > Oncorhynchus > Oncorhynchus clarkii. The sequence goes on from NC_092154.1 coordinate 24,151,497, forward strand.
TTCAGAACACACATACTTTTGAGAGAGAGAGAGAGAGAGAGAGAGAGAGAGAGAGAGAGAGAGAGAGAGAGAGAGAGGAAGAAAGGGGAGAGAGAACTTGAGAGGGACAGAAAGAGAAGGAAAAAGAGAGAGAGAGAGAGAGAGAGAGAGAGAGAGAGAAAGGAGAGCAGTGCTAAAAGTGCTGACATGTTGATTTACTTCCTCCTCTGAATCAGACAGCTGAACGAACGCTCCTTGGACAAGGTCACTGAGGATCACGCTTCTCAGGTTAACACACTGAACCCATCCACCTGGATATTACACTACAGCAGACAGAGACAGGACACTGCACAAGGACAGCCCTTCTCCCTAATGTCCCCCTGTTCCCTTCTCCCACAGTAGTGGGGTGGGGTTGAAGCCCGAAGGTGGAGAGAGGGAGGGATCTGTATACCCAGCCAGATAGCGGTTTGGATACGACAGAGAAATGGAGACTTCATTTTATCCATCTAACGTACTTGGTGTTTGCTGCTAGTGTGGTCACAGAACTGTATATACTCCATATTTCTTCATTCCTTTATTTTTATTTTGTGGATTTGTGTGTATTGTTTTGGAGTGTCAGGTATTACTGCACTGTTGGAGCTAGAAACATAAGCATTTTGCTACACCAGATCTGATTTGATTTATGTGCTGTCGCCAACACCGTGTCACGTTTTGCATGGCACAGAACACAAAAGACGAGCATGAAATAAGCACAAACTGATCTGCTACCAGACTAGTCTAAACCTGGGTGAAGTACATGAGGTGAACACTTCCCCCAAAAATACTCAGATTGAGGACATAGGCTACTGAATGTAAAATAATTCCCAGCGGAGGTCATGGATGTGGGAGCAAACGAGTAGCAATAAAGCAGATGGCAGTAAGGCCTCTCTGCACAGTAGACCATTGTAGAGTGGAGGGAGTGGGACTGACTGTTTCACTCACTGTAGAGTGAAAGCAAGCAGAAAACACTGAGTTAGATAGATGGAAAAACAAAGTTAGTTAGGAGACCCCCTTCACACTGTTGGGGATCCAGGGAGAAATGCCTTATTATTTTTTATCATGTGCGCTCGCACACGCACAGGCTTGAGGGTAATCAAATAATAGCAAACAGAAAACAAGCAACAACAAATACAGTACCAAAACCTGCACACAATTACTGGCCTGTCCCGCTGCCAAGAGAGGGCCACTGATAAAGTGCAACTGATAAAGCAGAGGTAGAGAGAGGCAGAGCAGAGTATCAGGTGGTTCCCAATGTGGTTCCGTTGTAACCCTGTAACCATAGTGGTGGCTGTTTAATGTAGCCCTGCATCACATTACCCCACGCACTTTGAGGGCTAATGGGATCCAACTTGGGTGGGTAATTGGATTGGCCCCCAATGACAGACAGACAAACAGACAGACGGACACTATACAGGCAGACACTATATAGACAGACACATGACCAACACGCCCCATCACCCCACCAATAACAATATGGTAGAGTGGTACTCCCCGCTCCCTCTCTCTGCCCTGTCAGGATGCTGACGTACAGCACTATACACAGGACAAACACTAGCAATAGCATGCCCAGACATCCCTTCCATAACTTCCTGGTATTAGGATTAGGATGTTGAGTCTCTTAAAATGTATCTCCACACTGTTGAGAGACAGTAGGAGACCAGACAGGGGGCCTACAGTGAGGGAGAGGGTGTCCTCGAGACATGCCCGTGCAAAAATGTCCCCCCCCCCCCCCCCAACCCCCTGAAGCACTGTGAGCTGCGGCGACACACACATTATAAATCGTCTGAGAATTAGAGAATGGAAAAATAGTTTAGCACACTTAGCAGAGGCACGAGTCCTCATTCCACAGGTGCCAGATAGGGGCATTACAGTTCTCTTCTCCGCAGAAAGACAGACAGAGGGAGAAAAAGACAAGAGAGAGAGTGCATAAGAGGAATCTCTCTGGCTGACTGAGGAGAGAAGGGAGAGAGAGGAGAGGAGAGGAGAGGAGAGGAGAGGAGAGGAGAGGAGAGGAGGGAGGGAGGGAGGGAGGGAGGGAGGGAGGGAGGGAGGGAGGGAGGGTTGATAAAAAAGGACCCAGCCATGGAAGCTAATTTCAAGGTTGTGGTAATCTCACCCCTGGGCTCCAGATGATGGAGTCTGGGGTTGGGGTTGTTGTTGTTGGGGTGGTGTGTGTCATTAGGCATGCAGAGCGGCAAGAAGATACGTTTTTTTCGAAAACAACAACTTTGAAATAGTGTGTGTGTTTGCATGCGCGTGTGTGTGTGTGTTTGCATGCGCGTGTGTGTGTGTGTGTGTTTGTGTGTGTGTGTGTTTGTGTGTGTGTGTGTTTGTGTGTGTGTGTTTGCATGCACGTGTGTGTGTGTGTGTTTGTGTGTGTGTGTGCGTGAGGCATGAGGTGTGTGTATGTGTGGTGTTTCCCTGCCTTATCACCAGGACCTTCCCTCACATAACAAGTTATTCCAGTATGACACACACAGAGTGAGACAGACAGACAGGCCCGCAAGCGAGTCAGTGGCTTGGGGTGTTGCGCTGGAAAACGGACTTGTTATGTGAGATTTAGAACAGGTGAGATTTAGAACAGGTGAGAATTAAAACAGACAGCAGCGGCTGGGGGATGGAGGATGTGGGAGGCTTCGCAGTGCCACGCTCGTCTGCGGAGCCGGGGGGGGGGGGGGGGTGTGAATGGGTGTTTTGGAGCTACCCTTCCTCACTCCTCAGGCTGCCTCACGGACTAAACAACAAGTGCCTCACCACTGGGGAGGAGAGCTAGAGAACAGGAGGATGAAGTAGGGAGGGAGGGGGGGACGTGCTCTGCGGAGCGAAGAAGAGGTCAGGTTATGTCATAGTTTCTCGCTTATCTCAGTCTCTTTAAATACCTGCCAGGGCTGTGCAAACAAGCCGTCGCTAGACAGAGCCCCTGCAGCCCAGACCAGCCCCATCTGTCACACACACAAATACACACGCACAGTGACGGCTGTATCGCCACGACAACACACAGCAGACAGCGTGTACCAAAACACAGAGAAGAAGGCTGTGTCCAACAGCCACTGTCATCCTCCATTCAGTTTACAAACACACTGACAACAAGGGAATCACTTCTCAGCAACATCACCAGAGAGAGAGAGAGAGAGAGAGAGAGAGAGAGAGAGAGAGAGAGAGAGAGAGAGACGAGGTAGAGAAAAGGAGAGGGAGAAACGGTATGTCTACTTACCTGGGTATATCAGCTCCCCAGTCCCACAACATCTCCAGTCACCAACAGCAATCCTCTGGGGTGAAACTTTTCCTGTCCATTCTCCGGGGTCACCGATAGAAAGCCAAAACAGCGGGGCCAAACTCCCATCAATCAGAATAGCCACTCATTGGTAGTGAGAGCGTATGCTTGCTCGGAGACCTACTGATGTAAGCTAGTCACCAGAGAAAATACCCAGTCAGTTGTGACGCATATCCAGGATCAGAAATAGCAATAGGGCCCCCAGAGGGATTATACAACAGACTACATTTAGAGGACCTTACACTGGCCCACAGAGCAGGAAGGCAGGCAGCGCTCATGCTCATTCTCTCTCTCTCGCCTGCCTGCCGGCCGGCCTGCCTGCCTGCCCTCTCTTTGCTGGCTCCACAGTCTTTTTTTACAAAGTAAGATGACATTTTCCTAAGCAAGACATGACCACAAATAGAGGGGTCAAGTGAAAGACAGCAGTTATGGGGTGGAGCGGCAGGAGCAGGGCTGTTGCCGGCTGCTTCTCTCTCTAAGTGTTGTGTTGTTATGACACAGCAGCACAACCTTATCAGGCTGGCCTGGCGGGCGACACCACACTACAGCAGTCTGGACACACACCACCTCTGACCCCCCGGGGGTTGTCCTATCCAAAAGCGAGTGTGTCCTGTCAAAGAGCGAGCCATAACATGGTATCCCTCTACTCTCCCTCCTTCCCTCTACCCCTCCCGCCCCGCTTCCCCTGCCGCCTCCCCCTCCCCACTCCTCCTCCTCCCCAGCTCTATAAATAACTTGCCAGGCTAATAGTGAAAAATGGCCTCAGAGATGTGTTTTCTCCGGCCCAATCCCCTGATCTCCGGTCAACGATATGATTCGCTCCTGTGTTGCTCCTTCAGTGCGTGGCTACCGCCACATTACTGGCCATGAAGAGTGACATTGGGACAGGGCAGCACTGGGACAGGGCAGCACTGGGACAGGGCAGCATTGGGACAGGGCAGCATTGGGACAGGGCTGCACTGGGACAGGGCAGCATTGGGACAGGGCAGCACTGGGACAGGGCAGCATTGGGACAGGGCAGCATTGGGACAGGGCTGCACTGGGACAGGGCAGCATTGGGACAGGGCAGCACTGGGACAGGGCAGCATTGGGACAGGGCAGCACTGGGACAGGGCAGCATTGGGACAGGGCAGCACTGGGACAGGGCAGCATTGGGACAGGGCAGCACTGGGACAGGGCAGCATTGGGACAGGGCAGCACTGGGACAGGGCAGCACTGGGACAGGGCTGCACTGAGACAGGGCAGCATTGGGACAGGGCAGCACTGGGACAGGGCAGCAGAGAGAGATGGAAGAGGGAAAGGGAGAAAGAGAAGCCCAGCTGAGCAACAGCTTCCAGCCACAACCCTCGCTGCAGCGTTGAATATTAATGCATGTTTATGCTTCTGAATTAACCTCAGGTATGTCATGAGTGACAGTGGCGTGGCTAGTTTGAGAGCTCCCGTATAACATTCTCCGCATTGCCTACATTCAGGGCCACACGTTGTCAAAACGCAGGCAGTGCGGAGAGGAATTCACCTCAACAATGGGCGGATGACAACAAACACATACGGCAGTTGTTTTGAGTAGACCAACTCGAGCAAGGGTAGACACCAGTTCCATGCTGGTGATACTCTGGCTAATAACGCCCGTGCTGTCACGCAAGTCAAACGTGCACCTCTATTATAAGACCATTGTTACTTTGCCCTTACTGGAGAATCCAATTTACAGGTCTAACAATAACTTGACCTCTGTTGAACTCCCTATGAGAAATCAGAAACTGCTGCGGGCAGGAGACAACTGGGAATAGTTGACCCTAACCCCCCCCCCCCCCCCCCCAAAGGACTGTCCCGGAGCAGGGAGACCTGACACCATAGCCACCTATTGGCTATCCAAAGTAACCAACACCTGCTGTGACCTAAACTCAATAGTCCACACTGTTCAGCTCTAAGTAGGAGAGCAGTACTCCTGAGCAGGAAGTAGAGGTATAGTTGATGCAATGTGTGGGACAAGATGAAATGACACAGTTCACAACGACATGCCTAGCTGTTTCTACGCCCGCATGTGCATTCACACTGGGAGACAGCGGAAGGAGAATAACACTACAGCACACAACAGGTGTTATGAGAGAAAGACAGGTAGAGTGTTTAACACACTCCATTTGCCTTCATCTTAAAAGATACAGTTCCCCATTGCCTTTTACAGGTGGAATAGCATCTTTAGGTATAAACAGAGAGAAACATATGTTTATATTTTGAACGTAGCAGAGTATAAAAACCAGGACAGTTCTCTATCATATACTGTAGGCCCTTCTGCACATCTTTATGTAAACACATAACATGACCTGGATATCAAGCAACAGAATGATCTAGTAGAAACATACACTCAGTTGTCAGTTTATTAGGTACACCACCCCATTTCCGAAGAAAAAACACAAATGTGAAAAATGTATGTATAGTTCTAGCATTTTGGAAATAAACTCTTCATTTATGCATAAAACGCTGAACGGGCACATGCTGCGTGTGACCAAATCAGCTTATCCTGTCAAGGCACAAACTCTCTCACTATCCACGTTTGAAAACCATTTAGCTAGCTAGTAAAACAGACTAGACAACCTTGTAGAGTTCTTCAAGTGGAGAATTCTATGAATACATCTAAAGATAGTTTGCAGGCACCTCAGGTCAATTCCTTGCCCTATGGGTTTCTATAACCGTGTTATAAACTGGCGAGGAAGATTCCAACCTTTGCCATCTAGGACCCTGGCTGCACAAGGTTAGTCCCAAAACTCTGAGTGGAGTGGACCCTTTAAAAAGGCTACAAAACCAGCTACAGAAATGTAACCTAAATGTACGCTATAGAATGTAGTTACTTCAAAAGCTGGTGGCATCAACGGCACCACATCACTATAAAATCCATGGCCTTCAGGAGAAATGAATCCCACCAGTCATCAGAGACCTGGAATCACATTGAACTTAAGGATGTTACATTTGAGTCATTTAGTAGATGCTCTTACACAGGGCGACTTACAGTACTAGTCCCACGTGGGAATCGAAACCCCAACCCTGCCCTCGCTAGCACCACGCTCTCCCAGCTGAGCCACACAGGATTTTCATCAGACACATATTGATATCTGTGCCTAATGTACACCGAGAGAGAGGGGGAAACTGCCTTGGTAACTGGAGCAAGAGAAAATGGGGGGAGGAAACCCTTTCTGTATTTTTCTATTGAAAGCTGTGCAGAGGGTTTCACTTATGCACCCCCTGGAGCTGAGACAGAGGAACACACAGGGAGCGGAGTCCGCAAAGCACGCAGCACACACACACGTACCCAAATGCACACACACACACACTACATTTTAAACCGTGTTTTATGGTGCGACAAAATAATGAACGTGCTCCTTTAAGTCAAAGCAGACATCGAATGAGTCACATCACATTTTATCGCTATTTTATATCCCTTTACACGTTTCTTTCCTTCTATTCAGGGAGGGACAGAGAAGTAGAAACACAGTGTGTCACATGTTCCTGGCAGCATCAGCCTCTCTAATGGGACCAGAGCTTTTTCATGACAAGGTCATATTTGACCTGGCGACCCCTGACCGTCCCTGGCCAGGGGGTGGGTCTTCCTAGCAGGCCTTGGGGGAGCGTGAGGCAGCCTGACAGAATGAGATCAAGCGATCCTCCAAAACAAACCCGCTCTCATGCAGCCGAGGCAGTGACTCTCTCAGCCAGCCATCAGGGACCCAGTTAGGAGTTACGCAACAGGCCTGCCTGCGTGTTTTCCACCGCCAGCTGTTCCCGATTCCGACGGTGAAACCCTTTCTGGGCAAAACCTCTCGGAACGTCCCCCCCCCACCCCCTCCCGCCCCGAAGCCCTTCTCTCCGTCCCTGTCACTCCACCGGGTCTCATGTTGCCCGTGGCACCTGTTACCCCCAGCGGTAAGGCAAAGCAGGCAGGCAGGCCAGCTCAGAGAGCCCCCCACTCCCTTCCACCACTCCCCCATGGCCCTTTTTCTCTCCAGTGTCAGTTTTCTCTCCAGTGTCACCCAGACAAGCAGTAACAATTTTAGACTTGGCCCTGAGTCAGATCAGCTGGCTGATGCTGGGAATGAGCACCGGGGGCTTCCCAAACAGAACACCCCTGCTGGGGTCCCATGGCCCGCAGCTCCTCTACAACCAACAACACATGGGAGCGCAGGTGAGTCACTAAGAGCCACGCTCAAGAACAAAACGATCAAAAGGTATCTGGGGTCAGGCTGGCTCACTGAAAATGTGTTTTTTTTCCAGACTTGAATCAAAACCAAATGTACTGTGGTGATTCGTGAAAGATCATGGATGGGAGTTAATTTAACAAATTATATTTTTCCCTGACAAACAATTGCCCTGGAAAGAGCATTATGGCCTCATAATCAAGTCAATTGCTTTGACAGCACATATTTAACCGCTTTTTAATTTGCTCGAAAGACAAATCAGTCCAAATCCTCCATCACAGATGGCTGGATAAAATTTCTATCAAACATGATATTAATTGGGTTGCATCACACCTTTCAGTTTTACAGGCGATTAACATAATCTGGGTTTTAACAGGTTTTAATGGCAGCCAATTTGTAGCTATTTGTGGCATGCACACAGGAACTGCGTAGGAGGCTCTGAGAGGGTGGTAAGTGGCATCTTGAATATTGACAGATTTGATTCAAAATTCATTTCAATGACTCCCATGAATATCCAGTAAACGCCCCCACACAACCCACAAAGTGTTTTAAATCTTCATACACCATGCTGTACACCACAAATATGCAAGCACGTTCTAGAGGGAAGTACATTTACAGAGGAACATTCTCAAATAAATCACTCAATTTACCCCTAAAATACACTCCTCTCAATCTTTCATTGCAAATGACTGAGACGATAATCTTACCTCTTGCTTTCTAAAAACAGATCCCTCCACAGCGCCAAACGAAGCTAAAGCACACATGCCATTCATCTTTATAGCCTGGGCATGCTCTGTCATTCATCTTTATAGCCTGGACATGCTCTGTCATTTAGATCCTATGGCCTGGCTGGGGAGTAGAGTAACACTGAGCGGCTGTTAGTGGATGAGCAGTGAAGGACATGCTGTCAGATTGGCTCAGGCTAAAAATATCATGGGCTGCCCCATGGACGTTACTATACTCCTAGCATCTCTCTCTCTCTCTCTCTTTTCTCATGGACGTTACTATACTCCTAGCATCTCTCTCTCTCTCTCTCTTTTCTCATGGACATTACTATACTCCTAGCATCTCTCTCTCTCTCTCTATTCTCATGGACGTTACTATACTCCTAGCATCTCTCTCTCTCTCTCTCTCTCTTTTCTCATGGACTCCTAGCACTCCTAGCATCTCTCTCTCTTTTCTCATGGACGTTACTATACTCCTAGCATCTCTCTCTCTCTCTCTCTTTTCTCATGGACATTAGTATACTCCTAGCGTCTCTCTCTCTCTTTTCTCATGGACGTTACTATACTCCTAGCATCTCTCTCTCTCTCTCTCTTTTCTCATGGACGTTACTATACTCCTAGCATCTCTCTCTCTCTCTCTTTTCTCATGGACGTTACTATACTCCTAGCATCTCTCTCTCTCGCTCTCTTTTCTCATGGACGTTACTATACTCCTAGCATCTCTCTCTCTCTCTCTCTTTTCTCATGGACATTACTATACTCCTAGCATCTCTCTCTCTCTCTCTATTCTCATGGACGTTACTATACTCCTAGCATCTCTCTCTCTCTCTTTTCTCATGGACGTTACTATACTCCTAGCATCTCTCTCTCTCTCTTTTCTCATGGACGTTACTATACTCCTAGCATCTCTCTCTCTTTTCTCATGGACGTTACTATACTCCTAGCATCTCTCTCTCTCTCTCTTTTCTCATGGACATTACTATACTCCTAGCATCTCTCTCTCTCTCTCTCTTTTCTCATGGACATTACTATACTCCTAGCATCTCTCTCTCTCTCTCTCTTTTCTCATGGACGTTACTATACTCCTAGCATCTCTCTGTCTCTCTCTCTTTTCTCATGGACGTTACTATACTCCTAGCATCTCTCTCTATCTATTCTCATGGACGTTACTATACTCCTAGCATCTCTCTCTCTCTCTCTTTTCTCATGGACATTACTATACTCCTAGCATCTCTCTCTCTCTCTCTATTCTCATGGATGTTACTATACTCCTAGCATCTCTCTCTCTCTCTCTTTTCTCATGGACGTTACTATACTCCTAGCATCTCTCTCTCTCTCTTTTCTCATGGACATGACTATACTCCAAGCATCTCTCTCTCTCTTTTCTCATGGACACTACTATACTCCTAGCATCTCTCTCTCTCTCTCTTTTCTCATAGACATTACTATACTCCTAGCATCTCTCTCTCTCTTTTCTCATGGACATTACTATACTCCTAGCATCTCTCTCTCTCTCTCTCTCTCTTTTCTCATGGACATTACTATACTCCTAGCATCTCTCTCTCTCTCTCTCTCTCTCTCTCTTTTCTCATGGACGTTACTATACTCCTAGCATCTCTCTCTCTCTCTTTTCTCATGGACATGACTATACTCCTAGCATCTCTCCCTCTCTCTCTCTTTTCTCATGGACATTACTATACTCCTAGCATCTCTCTCTCTCTCTTTTCTCATGGACATGACTATACTCCTAGCATCTCTCCCTCTCTCTCTCTTTTCCCATGGACACTACTATACTCCTAGCATCTCTCCCTCTCTCTCTCTTTTCTCATGGACATTACTATACTCCTAGCATCTCTCTCTCTCTCTCTCTTTTCTCATGGACATTACTATACTCCTAGCATCTCTATCTCTCTCTCTCTTTTCTCATGGACATTACTATACTCCTAGCATCTCTCTCTCTTTTCTCATGGACATTACTATACTCCTAGCATCTCTCTCTCTCCTCTTTTCTCATAGACGTTACTATACTCCTAGCATCTCTCTCTCTCTCTCTCTTTTCTCATGGACATTACTATGATCCTAGCATCTCTCTCTCTCTTTTCTCATGGACGTTACTATACTCCTAGCTTCTCTCTCTCTCTTTTCTCATGGACGTTACTATACTCCTAGCATTCCTCTCTCTCTCTCTTTTCTCATGGTCATTACTATACTCCTAGCATCTCTCTCTCTTTTCTCATGGACATTACTATACTCCTAGCATCTCTCTCTCTCTCTCTTTTCTCATGGTCATTACTATACTCCTAGCATCTCTCTCTCTTTTATCATGAACATTACTATACTCCTAGCTTCTCTATCTCTCTCTTTTCTCATGGACGTTACTATACTCCAAGCATCTCTCTCTCTCTTTTCTCATGGACATTACTATACTCCTAGCATCTCTCTCTCTCTTTTCTCATGGACGTTACTATACTCCAAGCATCTCTCTCTCTCTTTTCTCATGGACATTACTATACTCCTAGCATCTCTCTCTCTCTTTTTTCTCATGGACATTACTATACTCCTAGCATCTCTCTCTCTTTTCTCATGGACATTACTATACTCCTAGCATCTCTCTCTCTTTTCTCATGAACATTACTATACTCCTAGCTTCTCTCTCTCTCTCTTTTCTCATGGACATTACTATACTCCAAGCATCTCTCTCTCTCTTTTCTCATGGACACTACTATACTCCTAGCATCTCTCTCTCTCTTTTTTCTAATGGACATTACTATACTCCTAGCATCTCTCTCTCTCTCTCTTTTCTCATAGACATTACTATACTCCTAGCATCTCTCTGTCTTTTCTCATGAACATTACTATACTCCTAGCTTCTTTCTCTCTCTCTTTTCTCATGGACATTACTATACTCCAAGCATCTCTCTCTCTCTTTTCTCATGGACATTACTATACTCCTAGCATCTCTCTCTCTCTTTTTTCTCATGGACATTACTATACTCCTAGCATCTCTCTCTCTCTCTCTCTTTTCTCATAGACATTACTATACTCCTAGCATCTCTCTCTCTCTTTTCTCATGGGCATTACTATACTCCTAGCATTCCTCTCTCTCTCTCTCTCTCTCTTTTCTCATGGACATTACTATACTCCTAGCATCTCTCTCTCTCTTTTCTCATGGACGTTACTATACTCCAAGCATCTCTCTCTCTCTTTTCTCATGGACATTACTATACTCCTAGCATCTCTCTCTCTCTTTTTTCTCATGGACATTACTATACTCCTAGCATCTCTCTCTCTTTACTCATGGACATTACTATACTCCTAGCATCTCTCTCTCTTTTCTCATGAACATTACTATACTCCTAGCTTCTCTCTCTCTCTCTTTTCTCATGGACATTACTATACTCCAAGCATCTCTCTCTCTCTTTTCTCATGGACACTACTATACTCCTAGCATCTCTCTCTCTCTTTTTTCTAATGGACATTACTATACTCCTAGCATCTCTCTCTCTCTCTCTTTTCTCATAGACATTACTATACTCCTAGCATCTCTCTGTCTTTTCTCATGAACATTACTATACTCCTAGCTTCTTTCTCTCTCTCTTTTCTCATGGACATTACTATACTCCAAGCATCTCTCTCTCTCTTTTCTCATGGACATTACTATACTCCTAGCATCTCTCTCTCTCTTTTTTCTCATGGACATTACTATACTCCTAGCATCTCTCTCTCTCTCTCTCTCTCTTTTCTCATAGACATTACTATACTCCTAGCATCTCTCTCTCTCTTTTCTCATGGGCATTACTATACTCCTAGCATTCCTCTCTCTCTCTCTCTCTCTCTTTTCTCATGGTCATTACTATACTCCTAGCATCTCTCTCTCTTTTCTCATGGACATTACTATACTCCTAGCATCTCTCTCTCTCTCTTTTCTCATGGACATGACAATACTCCTAGCATCTCTCTCTCTCTTTTTTCTCATGGACATTACTATACTCCTAGCATCTCTCTCTCTCTCTCTTTTCTCATGGTCATTACTATACTCCTAGCATCTCTCTCTATTTTCTCATGAACATTACTATACTCCTAGCTTCTCTCTCTCTCTCTCTTTTCTCATGGACATTACTATACTCCAAGCATCTCTCTCTCTCCTTTCTCATGGACACTACTATACTCCTAGCATCTCTCTCTCTTTTTTCTCATGGACATTACTATACTCCTAGCATCTCTCTCTCTCTCTCTCTCTCTCTTTTCTCATAGACATTACTATACTCCTAGCATCTCTCTCTCTCTTTTCTCATGGACATTACTATACTCCTAGCATCTCTCTCTCTCTTTTTTCATGGACATTACTATACCTCTAGCATCTCTCTCTCTTTTCTCATGGACATAACTATACTCCTAGCATCTCTCTCTCTCTCTCTTTTCTCATGGACATTACTATACTCCTAGCATCTCTCTCTCTCTTTTCTCATGGACATTACTATACTCTTAGCATCTCTCTCTCTCTCTCTTTTCTCATGGACATTACTATACTCCTAGCATCTCTCTCTCTCCCTCTCTTTTCTCATGGACGTTACTATACTCCTAGCATCTCTCTCTCTCTTTTCTCATGGACATTACCATACTCCTAGCATCTCTCTCTCTCTCTTTTCTCATGGACGTTACTATACTCCTAGCTTCTCTCTCTCTCTTTTCTCATGGACGTTACTATACTCCTAGCATTCCTCTCTCTCTCTCTCTCTCTCTTTTCTCATGGTCATTACTATACTCCTAGCATCTCTCTCTCTTTTCTCATGAACATTACTATACTCCTAGCTTCTCTCTCTCTCTCCTTTCTCATGGACACTACTATACTCCTAGCATCTCTCTCTCTCTTTTTTCTCATGGACATTACTATACTCCTAGCATCTCTCTCTCTCTCTCTCTCTCTCTCTCTCTCTCTATTTTCTCATGGACATTACTATACTCCTAGCATCTCTCTCTCTCTCTCGCTTTTCTCATGGACATTACTATACTCCTAGCATCTCTCTCTCTCTCTCTTTTCTCATGGACATTACTATACTCCTAGCATCTCTCTCTCTCTCTCTTTTCTGATGGACATTACTATACTCCTAGCATCTCTCTCTCTTTTCTCATGGACATTACTATACTACTAGCATCTCTCTCTCTCTTTTCTCATGGACATTACTATACTCCAAGCATCTCTCTCTCTCTTTTCTCATGGACATTACTATACTCCTAGCATCTCTCTCTCTCTTTTCTCATGGACATTACTATACTCCTAGCTTCTCTCTCTCTCTCTTTTCTCATGGACATTACTATACTCCTAGCATCTCTCTCTCTCTCTCTTTTCTCATGGACAGTACTATACTCCTAGCATCTCTCTGTCTTTTCTCATGGACATTACTATACTCCTAGCATCTCTCTCTCTCTCTCTCTCTTTTCTCATGGACGTTACTATACTCCTAGCATCTCTATCTCTATTTTCTCATGGACAGTACTATACTCCTAGCATCTCTCTCTCTTTTCTCATGGCCATTACTATACTCCTAGCATCTCTATATCTCTCTCTCTTTTCTCATGGACGTTACTATACTCCTAGCATCTCTCTCTCTCTCTCTTTTCTCATGGACATTACTATACTCCTAGCATCTCTCTCTCTCTCTCTTTTCTCATGGACATTACTATACTCCTAGCATCTCTCTCTCTCTCTTTTCTCATGGACATTACTATACTCCTAGCATCTCTCTCTCTCTCTCTCTTTTCTCATGGACATTACTATACTCCTAGCATCTCTCTCTCTCTCTTTTCTCATGGACATTACTATACTCCTAGCATCTCTCTCTCTCTCTCTCTCTCTCTCTCTCTCTCTCTCTCTTCTCATGGACATTACTTTACTCCTAGCATATCTCTCTGTCTCTTTTCTCATGGACATTACTATACTCAAAGCATCTCTCTCTTTCACTCTCTCTTTTCTTATGGACAGTCCTATACTCCTAGCATCTCTCTCTCTTTTCTCATGGACATTACTATACTCCTAGCATCTCTCTCTCTTTTCTCATGGACATTACTATACTCCTAGCATCTCTCTCTCTTTTCTCATGGACATTACTATACTCCTAGCATCTCTCTCACTCTCTTTTCTCATGGCAATGGGCCACAACTTTTGCTACTGTGATGGCGCATTACGGTATTTTGACTAACAGATATGGGAATTTATCAATGTTTGATTTGTTTACAAATTCTTTCCGGGTCTATGTGATCTGTGGGAAATATGTGTCTCTAATATGGTCATACATTTGGCAGGAGGTTAGGAAGTGCAGCTCAGTTTCCACTGTGGACAGTGGGCACGTATCTAATCTATAGATTCCAGATAGCATTCCAAATGGCTTTGTTTTCTGGTTGATTCTTTACAGTGTGTCAAATAGTTCTCTTTTTGCATTCTCATAATTTGTTTGGATCTAATTGTGTTGCTGTCCTGGGTCTGTTTGTGTTTCTAAACAGAGCCCCAGAACCAGCTGGCTGAGGGGACTCTTTTCTAGGTTCATCTCTGTAGGTGAGGGCTTTGTGGTGGAATGTGTGGGCATCTTTTCATTTTAGGTGGTTGTAAAATTTAACAGCTCTTTTCTGGATTTTGATAACTAGCGGGTATAGTCCTAATTTTGCTCTGCATGCATCATTTGGGGTTTTGTGTCTTTGCAGAATTCTGCATGCAGAGTCTCAATTGGGTGTTTGTCCCATTTAGTGAATTCTTGGTTGGTGAGTGGAGCCCAGACCTCACAATCACAGAGGGCAATGGGTTCTATAACTGACTGAGCCAGATTCTAATTGGGATGTTGAGTTTTATGTTCCTCTGTTAAGGCAGAGGTAGGTATAATTATTGGTATGCTCTTGGGCAACGGTGTCTAAATATTATCTCTCTTGTATTCGTTGTCCTGGCAACTGGACCTTTTTTGGAACACCGTTATTTTTGGCTTACTGAGAGTCACCGACAGGTCCCAGGTCTGACAGAATCTGTGCAGAAGATCTAGGTGCTGCTGTAGGTCCTCTTTGGTTGGGGACAGAAGAACCAGATCATCTGCAAACAGTAGACATTTGAGTTCAAAGTCCAGCAGGGTGCTGCAGACTGTTCTAGTGCCCTCACCAATTCATTGATATACAGTATGTTGAAGATGGTGGGGCTCAAGCTGCATCCCTGTCTCACCCCACGGCCCTGAGGAAAGTGTATGTTTATTGCCAATTTCCAACCATTTGTTTAGCAGACCCTAATGCCAAAGTGGTCCCATGTGTCTCAGTTGGTAGCGCATGGCACTTACAACACCAGGGTTGTAGGTTCAATTCCCAAGGGGGTCCAGTATGACGAAGAAGAAAAAAAAAGTATGAAAATGTTTGCAGTATACTTACTGTAAGTCACTCTGGATAAGAGTGTCTGCTCAATGACTAAAATGTAAACTGAGTAAAGCATTTTTTTTAAATCAACAAAGCATGAGAAGACTTCGCTTTTGTTTTGTTTTGTTTGTTTGTCAATAAGGTTGTGCATGGTGTATACGTGGTCTGTTGTACAGTATTTTAGGAAGGAGTCAACTTGACATTTGCTCAGGACATTGTTTTCACTGAGGAAATAAATGTCGGACTCTGCTGTTGATGATACTGCAGAGGATTTTTCAGAGATTACTGTTGACGCAGATTCTGCTGTATTGAGGTCCAATTTGCCTAAACTTTTGTGGATTGAGGTGACCAGACCTTGGTTCCAAATATTGGGGAAGATGTCAGAGCTGAGGATAATGTTGAAGATTTAAGAATAGCCTATTTTAATTTGCGGTCTGTATCATTTTGTTTAGTATACCATCAACACCACAGGCCTTTTTGGGTTGGATGGTTTGTACTTTGTCCTGTAGCTCTTACAATGTAATTAGTGAATCTAATGGCTTCTGGTGACAGTTGATTCTAAGTGAAGTACATTATCATGTATATGTTTTTGTTCTTGGTTCTTTGTTATACAGCCAAAAGAATGGAGAAGTGGTTTATCCACACATCTCCATTTCTGGATAGAAGTGATTTGATTCTACGGATTCATCAATCACATTGAGCTGTTTTCTTGCATGCTGTTCCTTGTTTTTTTCTTTGTGTATTTCTGTATTGTTTAAGGCGTAAGCTAAACCACTTCTCATCGCTGTTTATTTTCTTAGGGTTTCTGCTTAATATGTTAGCTGATTGGTCAAATATACTGTTCAGGCTTCCTACTGCTAAATGTACACTTACAGACTGTGGGTTAAGTTCAGTGATAAAGTAATCTACAGTACAACTGCCAAGAGATGAGCTATAGGTATACCTACCATAGTCCCCTCGAAGTCTACCATTGACTATGTATAGTTCCAGCGTGCAACAGAAAAGCAGGAGTTGTGACCCGTTTCTGTTGGTTGTTTTGTCGTAGTTCTGTCTAGGGGGCACTCTCTCTCTCGCACGGCAGGCCGGCCAGCCAGCACACCACACGCACTATATTTGATGCACACATGTAATGCTGTGAATTCTCTCAACACACATCCTATTGGAGCATAAATACTTGATGACTGAAGAGCATGACCCACCATCAGCAATGCCAATACTGCAGGACCAACGTGACCAAGCAGGTCAATTGTAATACACTGAATGAAACAATTAGCTCCCAGCCCAGTGATTGATCCCATGGCTGTCTGATGTATACAGAGCTGTTAGCTAACATGAATGGAGTGCCACGCTGAATAAAGCAGACACAGTCAATGAGTTGAGCTACAACATACTGTATCTAACTGGTCTGGTAATGGAATCCCAATACATGGCATCAACCTTCAGCCCACGCGTTCCTCTTTGTCTCTACATCCATCCAACAAGCTGATCAACATCAATGACATTGACCGGAGGGAAGTGTTTGGCCCCAATGTCACCTCAAGGATAAATCCCCAGTAAAATGACTTGGGAGAACTAACCTAATCCTGACTGAGGAAGAACAAAATGACCTGTCGATCCTGGCTGTGATCCCTTTCCCTTACTTTTCCCACACACTCCTAATGAGGACCTGCCTGCTTTTCCCCGCTCACTATGCACTGCCAAGGCAGGCACCGGGCCCGTAGACCCGGTTGTAAAAATGTCTTGTTTCGGGAAGTAACATGACTCACTCATTTATTTAGGAATTTCTCAGACAAATCAACAAGCTTTGTGAGCTTATCCTGGCTCACAAACAACAATACCCATAATGGGAAATTTATAGGGTTCTATTAAACCATGGGAGCAGATATCTGTGACTAGTGATGTTGTGATTTGATCTGTGTATATTGCCAATTCCTATACAGAAGTAGAGTGTGTGTAATCCTGGCCAGCGTAAAGAATGGTGTGTGGCTATTTACAACACTGTCGTGCTAAATGGATGCCATCGCATTGTGGAAGGAGCGATTGTATCGCCAGGGTCATCCCATCAACTGTAATGAAAAAAACATTGCAGATGGTAAAATAATAACACATATCACCATGGTAAGACATGGTTTATAAATAATCAAGTGAGCAAATCATTTTCTTCATTTCAACGAAGAAAAACAAACACAGGCCTGTGCACAGAACACCTAGAGCCTCTGGTAATGTATCTGTAGGCTAGCTAGAAGAGAGCTTCTCCAACATAATGTAGCTTATTCACAGCGGAGGTCAACAATACCACAAAACCTATTTCCCATTGTGAATTTGCTAGGCATATGAATGTATTCTAGACGAGGAACATGGATCAGGAGGGTCACAAATGAATTTCCTACTCTTCAAAGAAAGGGTGGCACTACCAATAGATACAGTACATTGGAAATAATAGGTGACAACCTTCAAATATGGGAACCTTATTTTTTCCATCATCTTTACTGCAGGAGGATTACATATACTGCAATCATCCTCCATTTATACAATGTATCAATAGCACCCAAAACATACCGCCTGTAGAGAATACAGCAGTAGACACTATTAGCACCCGAGCCTGAGACGCTGCCTGTGTAAATAGTCCCAGGTAAAGTAACTTCTCCTCTCCCTGTCCAACCCTGGAAGCAGAGCTGACCTTTTGCCTCCTATCTGACTCGACAGCGCAGATCTACGAGCGGGGTACCACCATAAAGCAGCACTCTCCCTGCAATATGCAGCATAAAATATGCATCAAATGATATAACCCTTATATAATGCATCCATGGGCCAAGTCTGGGCTCATCCATGCTGTGTTCTACAGCTAATTAAGCGATCTGTGCAAAGCAAAACAGAGCATGGGGAGCTGCTAATTTTAGGTCCTTCCCTGAGCCCATCTGAGAAACAGGAGGCTGGGAAGCAGTGGGAGGCTCCGGAGCTAACGCAACCAAGTGGCTTGAAGGCGGGGGACAAACGGCAGGGGGGGACGCTTGGTTCGCTAAAAAGCCCATATGACATCAGTCAGAGTGAGCATGGCGATGCGGTGGGAGTGAAACAAAGACCTGTCAGGAGGGGGGAGAGAGGAGGAGAGGAGACAATGGCACCTCAGTCAGCTCCACACAGTCACAGAGTCCAACAGAGAGCAGCATCCATGAGGTCACACAATTAGTGCCAACTAGAGGTCAACCGATTTTGATTTTTCAACGCCGATACAGATTATTGGAGGAACAAAAAAGCCGATTTTTTAAAAATGTATTTGTAATAATGACACTTATTTTAACATATAATACATCAATAAAATCTATTTAGCCTCAAATAAATAATGAAACATGTTCAATTTGGTTTAAATAATGCAAAAACAAAGTGTTAGAGAAGAAAATAAAAGTGCAATATGTGCAATGTAAGAAAGCTAACGTTTCAGTTCCTTGCTCAGAACATGAGAACATATGAAAGCTGGTGGTTCCTTTTATCATGAGTCTTCAATATTCCCAGGTAAGAAGTTTTAGGTTGTAGTTATTATATGAATTATAGGACTATTTCCCTCTATACCATTTGTGTTTCATTAACCTTTGACTATTGGATGTTCTTATAGGCACTTTAGTATTGCCAGTGTAACAGCATAGCTTCCGCCCCTCTCCTTGCTCCTCCCTGTGCTCGAACCAGGAACACAACAACAACAGCCACCCTCGAAGCAGCGTTACCCATGCAGAGCAAGGGAAACAACCACAGGCTCAGAGCGAGTGACGTTTGAAACGCTATTAGCGCGAGCTAACTAGCCTGCCATTTCACTTCAGTTACACCAGCCTCATCTCGGGAGATGATAAAAGAGCTGCTGGCAAAACGCACTAAAGTGCTGTTTGAATTAATGTTTACGCGCCTGCTTCTGCCTACCACCGCTCAGTCAGATACTTAGATACTTGTATGCTTGTATGCTCAGTCAGATTATACACGCTAGATAATATCTAGTAATATCATCAACCATGTGTAGTTAACTAGTGATTATGATTGATCGTTTTTTATAAGATAAGTTTAATGCCAACTAGCAACTTACCGTGGCTTACTGCATTCATGTAACAGGCAGTCTCCTTGTGGAACGCAATGGTCATTATTGCGTTGGACTAGTTAACTGTAAGGTTAAAATTGGAGCTGACAAGGTGAAAATCTGTTGTTCTGCCCCTGAACGAGGCAGTTAACCCACCGTTCCTAGGCCGTCATTGAAAATAAGAATGTGTTCTTAACTGACTTGCCTAATTAAATAAAGATTAAATAAAGGTGTGTAAAAAAAAAAAAATAATACATTTTAGAAAATCGGTGTCCAAAAATACAGATTTCCGATTGTTATAAAAACTTGAAATCGGCCCTAATTAATCAGCCATTCCGATTAATCGGTCGACCACTTGTACCAACACACTTTCAGCCCTGTGCAGCCCTTCTAATACTTGTCAATTTGCACACATAGTCACACCCCTCTCTTCCTCCCTATCTTGTGTGCCAATAGTGAAAACTGAGAAAAACAGCCTCCCTGGAAGGTTTCTGTCAGCAAGACTGGAGGGAGAGCTAGTAGGTCCCCAGTCCAACAGAACGGGCAGACCCAGGTTTCATCAGCGGAGAGCCCAGATCTGTCCCAGGTCTGTCCTAGCAAAGGAAAGGAAATCAATCTGCCTCCCTGGCCCTCCCTGCCTACTGCTGGGCCTTCCTCAGATCAGCTGTGTGTTTATTGAGATCACTAACATTGTCCTCTGCTAGGAACAAACCACATGGGTAACACCAGCCAGGCAGCCACACTGGTTCCCTCACCTGTATCCTGGAGCGGATCCTTCCTTCCTTCCTCCTCTGCTGGTTAACTGGCGTAACCTAATAAGTTCAACACTAACATAACATCTTCAACTCCAACAGTTAGTCACCTATACAGTAGAGACACATAGTGGTATCAGCCTCATACTCAAGGCTAGTATAGAAGTTAATCACCCCACAAGGCCACCAACACACTCACCATTGTTTTCATTTCCATTGGAGAAATTAAGGAGGTGTCATGTGTGGGAGCATACGGAGAGGGAACATTATTCTGAGATGAACATGGAGCGGTTTGTTTGGAGATAAGAGCAGGCAGAAAGAGCGAGGGGGAGTGTCTAGGGAAAACAGGCATCTGTGAGGAGTACTGAAGAAGGCTGAAGGACACATGCCTCCGGCTAGATCCTGTAGCTCAACAGCAGTGCTACTCTGTGTGAGAGGCTGACCAGAATCTCTCAGACAGGCAGTCCCAGCAAAAATACATGCAAATGTGGCAACCATTTACAGGAATACAGTCTCGATTAGCATCGGAATTAGCTGCTTCAATATTTATACATCCCACAAACTTGCCAGAGCAGCTTTTTGGGTGTCTGCTCGGTATGGAAAAAACACTTCAATTATTGTTTTCCATACAGTGGCACATCAGACTCCTAAGCTATAAAATGAAACTACAGGGACTCCCTTTTAAATGTATACAGTCCTCTAGATGTGACACACTGTAAAACATTGTTTCTTTTCAAACTCTCTCTGCATAATCTTTTCACTGTATTTTTTACTTTGCAATATTTCAAATGGCAATAAAAATAGACCATTATTATTTCAGTAAATAATACATGGGCCTTGTTCATACTGTATAGTACACCAATATACTGTACGCACTTATTTCCCAACTGGAAAGCAGTTAGTACATTCAGTGGGACCGCTCATATGTTCAGTATTACAGCATCTCTCCAGCACTATGCTACCCAGTAGGCATGGATACTCAGGGCTCATTGTGACCTCAATTACTCCAGATTGAGTTGGGTTCCCCACCTCTCTCTGTCTCAACACCAAGTCATTCTCTACAGACACGGGTACTCTAAGGGATGAACTGACTAGTTCCCTTCTATGGAGAGCAGAGGGCTAAACTGAGGATGGAGGAGCACAGCGCAGAGAAATGAAGGGCATTCTTCCTAGCCATGCCATGCACACGAGCCTGGGCACTGTACTGTAAAACATGTTACTCCTCAGTAGTGCACCGCCCATCATTCGGCATTGTGTATGAACTACAGACAGGGCCTTTAGCTTGGCAGGAAGTGTGTAGCATGCCACAGCACGGAAGATACAACTGCAGGCTAGAGCCTTCAGTCAGGCAGAATGCTTAAACTAGATGCTTAAGATTTGAGTATCAACGTCAGCTACTGTGGGTCTGCTAACTGCCAGATGGGATAAGCAAACTGACAGAAATCAGATAAAAGAGAAACTTCCTGCTTAGCTACCGGTGCATACCTGCCTGCCAAGACACAGCCCCTACACAGTCCCTACACGACTAGTAACTACGTACGCTACATTCATTGGAAATCGCAGTCACACAACCTGCTTGCTGTGGCCACGTTGTAGGGTGTGTGTGTGTGTGTGCGTGTTCTCTCACACGGGTGTAGATTGAGTGATTCTGCATTTGCAACACTATGTTTTATTTGACACGTGCTCAGAATGAGTGGTGGTAAAACAAAAAGATTTAGGGAATTCCACAAATATTATCTTTCTTCCCTCCATAGCTGTGGAGAGGAGAGGACAGGAGGGGAGAAGAGAAGACAGGAGGAGATTGGGAGAAGACAGGAGGAGAGAGGAGAAGGGGAGATGAGAAGACAGGAGGGGAGAGGAGAAGACAGGAGGGTGGAAGACAGGAGGGGGGGGTGAAGACAGGAGGGGGAGTGAAGACAGGATAGGAGAGGACAGGAGGGGAGGGGAGAGGAGAAGACAGGAGGGGAGAGGAGAGGACGGGAGGAGAGGGGAGAAGACAGGAGGGAGGAGAAGAATACTGGAGGGGAGAGGAGAGGACAAGAGGGGAGAGGAGAAGACAGGAGGGGGGAAGACAGGAGGGGAGAAGACAGGAGGGGAAAGAAGAAGACAGGAGGGGAGAGGAGAAGACAGGAGGGGAGAGGAGAAGACAGGAGGGGCGAGGAGAGGACGGGAGGAGAGGGGAGAAGACAGGAGGGAGGAGAAGAATACTGGAGGGGAGAGAAGAGGACAAGAGGGGAGAGGAGAAGACAGGAGGGGGGAAGACAGGAGGGGAGAAGACAGGAGGGGAAAGGAGAAGACAGGAGGGGAGAGGAGAAGACAGGAGGGGAGAGGAGAAGACAGGAGAGGCGAGGCGAAGACAGGAGGGTGGAAGACAGGAGGGGAGAGGAGAGGAGAAGACAGGAGGGAGGAGAAGAAGACTGGAGGGGAGAGGACAGGAGGGGAGAGGAGAGGACAGGAGGGGAGAGGAGGAAACAGGAGGGGAGAGGAGGAGACAGGAGGGGAGAGGAGAAGACACGAGGGGAGAGGAGAAGACAGGAGGGGAGAGGAGAAGACAGGAGGGGAGAGGAGAAGACAGGAGGGGAGAGGAGAAGACAGGAGGGGAGAGGAGGAGACAGGAGGGGAGAGGAGAAAACAGGAGGGGAGAGGAGGAGACAGGAGGGGAGAGGAGAAGACGGGAGGGGAGAGGAGGAGACAGGAGGGGAGAGGAGAAGACGGGAGGGGAGAGGAGAAGACAGGAGGGGAGAGGAGGAGACGGGAGGGGAGAGGAGGAGACAGGAGGGGAGAGGAGGAGACAGGAGGGGAGGAGGTGGTGTGTAGAGCAGGGTGCTGGCACTGCCAGGTTGCTAACCATACGCAGCGTGGGCTGCTGGGAGCACTAGAGACCTGACACAGAGCCAGCTCACACTTCCCTTCCTCAGCCCACCTAAATAAGATGTGAGAGTGTGTGTGTTGTGGGGTGTGTGTGCATGCGTCTGCAATGGCAACACCTTCTCTGCTCTGCCCAAAATCACAGTCTGTTTAGAGAGGAGCAGGATGCAGCACCAGCAGCACTGTCGTCACTGGAGGCAGGTGACTAGTTGGGAGGAAGAGATGATTGCCACAACTGTCCCAATTTGTCCCTGACACTATTCAACCTATTTAGATATAGAATAGAAAGGGAATACAAGCTATAACATCTCCATTGAAGTGCAGGTTCAGCCCAGACTAGTTTATAAATACAGTATGAAAAACATAGGCCTCCATGTCTGGGCCTGATAGTATCTGACAGCCAAGATAACATACAGTACATGTCAGAAAACGTGTGGTGACATGCCTGTCTGACTGGTACTCACCAAGAGAGAACAGAGCGCCAATGACTTCAATGCTAAACAAGACTAGACAAATGAAGCACGCTAAAAACACAGACACTGTATACACTGAGAGCTGCCTGGCTTTCATGTTCACGTTCATTTGTAGTTTGTGTTCAAAAAGAGGTTGAATATCAGGCTGATGGTGTTGTCTGGAGCTGTCAGTGAAGTAGTATCTGTGTTCGCAAAGTGTTACTGCCACGTGTAGTACCCTTTGTCAGACTGCGCCGATCGGATTTCAGGTGGCAACAAAACGCCACTATTTTAACTATGTCAAATGAGAACACAGTGAAGAGCATTTAAACAAATACATCACAACGCGCTGTTCGGTGTTTTGTCGCCTCGCCAGTTAAAAGGATCGAGGACACAAAGAAGAGCCTCAGAGCGGAGCTAGACATTCTGACACGTGCGGAGAAAATCAACCATTTTCTTTAAGCTAATATTGTCTTTGGGGTGTCGCTGCGCGCTGACAGGATGAGGAAGAGGATCAATGTTTACAGACAGATTGCTAGGGCTTTGAAGGGGAGGGAGCGAGGAGTATTCATCAAGACCTCTGACACTGCGTTTCACAGCAGACTCGGTGCTGAAGACGTCTGAAGACTGCCAGCCCTGTGATCAAGGGCCCAGCTCTGGGACGGATGGTAACACACACACACACACACACACACACACACACACACACACACACACACACACACACACACACACACACACACACACACACACACACACATATCTTACATATAACTTATCAAAAGCACCCATCGAGAACAACTTTGGGATATCACTAATATAAGCTACAACATTGGCCCCCTTAGTCTATTCTTGTTGTCTGTTTGCTTAAAGTTTGAACATCGAAATTCAGCTAAATAAAAGTAATAAATGGGGGTCGTTACAAATTCATTACGACTTTGGTGATGAAGGGATTTCTCTTTCATACCCTGGCTGCTTGTGATCGGAGCTGGGAGCTGGGAGCTAGCTAGCACTGGCTAATCCTGAGGGCTAATAGAGAAGCCCCTGCCACTCTCATCCCACACGTAAATATGAGCAGCTCCGCTCTGGGCTGAAGAGGGTGCTATATTAGAGCCAGAAAAAGAGGCTGGAGGCTGGGGGAGAGTATGAGAGATCAAGTACACACACAAACACAGACAATTGCACACACAAATGCAAGCACGCACACACAGTAAGAGCAGAGGGATGATTCTCCTGGGTCTGTACACTGGCTAGCTTCTCTGTTAACACTTTATAAGGTTTGACGTTGCCATGTGAGCTAAACCAGGCTCTGAGTTTCAGGATGTTTTAGCTCTCACTGTCTTGGCATGGCTGCTACAGTATTTACGCTCCATTGAGGAAGTTTCCTTTGTCACCTGCTTGGTAAACAGCAGGTGTAGACTAACAGTGAAATGCTTACTTACGGGTCCTTTTCCAACATGCTTAAAGACAGATGTGTTTTTTTTTAAGAAAAAGATGGTTGTGAAGGACTTGTGACTGGGCTGATGTGCCTCACCTCAGACATCAATCTCAGGGTTGTCTTTCAGTGCAGCGATGCCTGGATGGATACAAGGTTGGAAAGATTGTGACAAAATGCCGTGAGGTGAGAGACAGCTCTATCCATCTGAGAACAAGACATTTGATTTCTCGATCTCATAAGACTGAGCCCTGTCCGTCAACTCCTGGTGATGTCATCCAATTCATTACAGTAAGTGTACCATCTTCAGACTCTAGTGTCAACCTGCTTGTTAGCTACCTCACATCTTCCTAGCTATTGACCTCTTTTCGCTGAAAACAAACATCTTGGTCTGTAAGCAGTGCTTCAGGCTGAGTGGCCAACTCTAGCTAATCAAATACTGTGACGCATCCATCGCTCCTGCCTCTGATTGCAGAGTGGATGAGTGTCATCACCGTCGCCCCCTCGTCCCATCATTGGAGTCCATAAAGAGAAGAGATATTGTCTGTCCGGCTTTCACGTCTCTCTCCTCTCTCCCTTCTCTGGTTAATGCAGTGAAAAGCAATCTGAATGGCAGACAGGTCAGATTAGGAGATGGAGGGAGAGGAAGTGACAATATGTCAGAGGGGCTCTATCCATCTCCTCAGCAGGCAGCACCACCCTGTAGGGCTCTCACACACATACAATCATAAACGCGCACACACAGATTCCCAAACGCACAGACAGATTCACATACGCACACAGATTCCCAAACGCACACACAGATTCACATACGCACACAGATTCCCAAACGCACGCACAGATTCACATACGCACACACAGATCCACATACGCACACAGATTCACATACGCACACAGATTCACATGCGCACACACAGATTCACATACTCACACACAGATTCACATACTCACACACAGATTCACATACTCACACACAGATTCACATGCTCACACACAGATTCACAAATGCACATACAGATTCACAAATGCACACACAGATTCACACACTGCACACACAGATTCACACACTGCACACACAGATTCACACACTGCACATGGGTGGCCTGACACACTCCATGTAAAGGACTGAGGGCTCAATCATGTGCTGAGAAGAAAAGGATAACATTCCAGAAGGAAGGAAGGAAGGAAGGAAGGAAGGAAGGAAGGGAGGGAGGGAGGGAGGGAGGGAGGGAGGGAGGGAGGGAGGGGGGGAGGGACGGATGGATGGACAGACAGACAGACAGTGGTGACAATGGGAGCAGCCCAAGAGTATGGCAAACATACCATCATACAAATCTCACTGGGCAGAAAACTGTTTTTTTCTCTCTCATGTCTGAAATTGTTCACTCTCTCAAATCATATACCTCTGTCAGTCACCCACCCGTTCTCTCTCCCCCCACTCCTTCTCTCTTCCCCCCACCCCCCGGGCCCCAGACATCCGTCGGCACGTAGCGAGCAGAACGAGCTATCTAGTGACACTCCTGCCATTTGCTCTTTTGAGAGCGTGGGCGTAGTGAAGGAGCGCTTTAGTCACCGCCTGGCACAGCTGCGGGCTCCGGGGCGACCAACTGGTGCCTCAGCAAGCTCACCACCTGTTCTGCCATGGCAAAGGAGAAGAGAGAGCCTAACCCCCTCCACACTCCCTTGCTTCCTTTTACTCCCTCCCTCCCTTCCAGAGACAACCCGTTTATTACTGGGGCAGCTTCCTCCACCAGCCTGTTTCCACATTCACCCCTCATGGGCTCCCGAGTGGCGCAGTGGTCTAAGACACTGCATCTCAGTGCTAGAGGCGTGACTGCGGTACCTGGTTCGAAACCAGGCGGCATCACATCTGGCTGTGATTGGGAGTCCCATGGGGGGCTGCACAAGTGGCCCAGCGTCATCCGGGTTTGGCCGGGGTAGGCTGTCATTGTAAATAAGAATTTGTTCTTAACTGACTTGCCTGGTTAAATCAAAAATACAAATAAAATGTTTGTCAGGAAGTGCTGCTACAATAAACCTGGACATTGTATCACAGAGCAGTGAAACCACTCTAGTTTCATTCCTATCCTACGGTAAGTCACACATACTATCTGACTGTGCCGTCTTGCTCTTCGGCATGGAGCTCCCTGCAGCCAGGCTATTGGAGGAGGACCAAGAGAGGGAGGTTGGAGCGAGACGGACAGGGGCATCAAGCTCAGGGTTACAGGGAGGAACAGGTGTGAGATGGGGATCCCTTTGTGTCCTCTACATGGCAGGCAGGGGGACATTGAGAAGGGGGCTTATGGTTGGGACTGACTGGGGGAACAAAGACCTGCAGAGTGCCATGCATCATCCCTAACCCTGGCTGGTGTCATGATCCCCTGTGCCAGCCTATTGTAGCTCATCATCCCTCTTTGGCCTAGTCAGTCACACCATGGGATGTACCACCCAGACTGGCTAGGCTGTAGCGGTGGCTTACGGTAGAACTGCAGTGTACTGCACTAATGATGTAGTAACACATACATGTGGAATATAACTTATCAGATTGGTCTTCTGTTTTGATACAGCTATCAACATTATAGCTTGGAGGCTGAGGTGAGCAATGGTATGGGCTTATCAGGGCCCACAGATTACACTCAGGACATACCAGTCCGTAACTAATCAAGACGTCCTTCAGAATGCGTGGGAAGAAAGAGGAGGCAAAGAGGAGGCAGGGGGCTGTGTTCCTGGATGCAATCACTCCAGCCCTAAATATCCCTCCCTCTCTCATCAGGACCGACCCACACCATGGCCAAGACTGCACGCTTCCCGAAACAGAAAGTACGCGTGGCTGCAGAGATGCGAGTTTGTGGGGCTTCATTTGCATGTGCGATGAAGAGGAAGAGGAAATGAAACCGTGCCTCGTTATGTTTTACTGTACTGAGCCGCCGCAGCGCCACACCTTTCCCCAAACGCTGCTTTCCATGTGCTTTGACTACGGACACAAAGTCTGCCCAAGGACTTCTGGGTATTTACAGAAAATGGGAGCAAACAAACTGGTGCTCAGCGATGCTTCAATCCATGCTATTAAAATTGTCTGTCTGTCTGTCTGTCTGTCTGTCTGTCTGTCTGTCTGTCTGTCTGTCTTTCTCTGTCTGTCTGTCTGTCTGTCTGTCTGTCTGTCTGTCTTTCTCTGTCTGTCTGTCTGTCTGTCTGTCTGTCTGTCTGTCTGTCTGTCTGTCTGTCTGTCTTTCTCTGTCTGTCTGTCTGTCTGTCTGTCTGTCTGTCTGTCTTTCTCTGTCTGTCTTTCTCTGTCTGTCTGTCTGTCTTTCTCTGTCTGTCTGTCTGTCTGTCTGTCTGTCTGTCTGTCTGTCTGTCTGTCTGTCTGTCTGTCTGTCTGTCTTTCTCTGTCTGTCTGTCTGTCTGTCTTTCTCTGTCTGTCTGTCTGATCACTGGACACAGAGAGAAGGAAGGACAAAATGAGGGTAACACAATACAACCTAGAGTTATGGGTTTGTGTAACTATTTTGGGTGAAACCAATTGCTTGAAAGCAGAGGTAATGTTCACGTGAGGGCTTGGGAATACATGGGACTTTGAAGTGTTGTGTACACACACAGTCAAATGACCTACATACCTACATGATGTGTGCGTGTGTGTGTGTGTTCCGCTCCGGATCTGACGAGACACCTGCACACACTCTGTAGACTAAAGTAGAGCTATTGTTCTAATTGAGAAAGCCTACACCGATGCAGGCACGGCGTTTTGGCTGGCTTCTACTCTCGTGTACACCAGCGTGAACACGTAAACAACAGCTAGTGCTGTGCTAAAACATATTGACTGACTCACCTATTCCCTGTCTGGGTTTCACCTTCATCAACACAACACAGATAGTCAGCAGCAGCCAGGATCCAGCTACAACCTCCTCACAGTAGCACAGACATCAGTCTGGCCACCACTCCTGACTCCTGGATGCAGCCATATCAATTCAGAAAGTATCCAATCAATAGAGAGGGAGAAGGAGAAAGAGAGAGAGAGGGGGAGACCGACAGATGGAGGGAGAGAGAGAGGGGGAGAGGGAGAGAGAGACCGTCAAAGGGAGGGAGGGAGGGAGGCTGACAGAGGGATGGAGAGAGAGAGAGAGAGAGAGAGAGAGAGAGAGAGAGAGAGAGATATGGAGATAGAGAATCAGCAGGTGACCAATTTCAGACATGAGAGAGAAAAAAAACAGTTTTCTGCCCAGTGAGATTTTTATGATGGTAGGTTTGCCATACTCTTGGGCTGCTGACTAACACCCACCTTCCATTGTCACCACTTCCTGTCTGTCTGTCTGTCTGTCTGTCTGTCTGTCTGTCTGTCTGTCTGTCTGTCTACCATTTTCTTCTCAGCACATGATTGAGCCCTCAGTCCTTCAGGAGAAGGAGGACATGTGTTGCGGTTCTGAGTACCTGCTGCACATGAGAGGCGGTCGCCGTGCAAACACAGGCTAATCACATGTGCCTTTATTCTTACCAGACAAATTTAGATCCCCCCGGGGGAGAGTATTTGGCCACAGCTGTTTCTCAGGCTGAGCTCCCCCCCTCCTCTCCTCCCTCGTTCAGTCCTGTCTATACTGTTACACTCTCAATCTGATTCCTTTAAGGACACAGTGGCGCGAGGAGCGCTGAGGGTTCCCATAGTAACAGAATGTGTGTTTCTACTTTAGGGCTCTGTGTCTATTGTCTACCACGCTGGCAGCTTGAATCAAAGCGAACGGCAGGCTGACCAGCAGTGGTCATTTATTTTCCTCTCCCCCTCAGCTCCTCTGTCCATGACAAGCTTTTGGAATTCCTGCTGTGGTTCATAAAGTGGTCGGCCATTTTCTCTCGCCACTTACGAATATGGCTGTGTGTTTCTCTTGGAGTGGACCCTTTCATTTTGGATGGTTAGGGAGAGAGATGGATTAGCTTTTTGCTAGGCTTGGCTGTCCAGTGGAGGCCAGGGAGGGCCGTGGGGGTCCAGTACTGGATTGCTCTAGTTGTGCCTGGTCACGTCATGGCTGTGGTATTCTGCCTGTTCTCTTCTCCTCATGGCCATACGGTCCGAGGGAACCGTGCAGCTTACCAGCGCATCCACGCCTGGAGTCACACACACACACACACACACACACACACACACACACACACACACACACACACACACACACACACACACACACACACACACACACACACACACACACACACACACACTCCAACTACGCCAGAGGTCTCATGTCTTACCCTATTTGCCTTACCCACATCTACTTAGCTAGACAGTCTACGTGTGTGGATTGTTAAATCCCACCAACCCAACATGATGTACCTAAATGTGTTTGCTTCAGGGAGAGGGGGGGGGGCAGTGTAGCTCCAGATCTCTCTCTGTATGTGACATAGCCCTGCCAGGTGTGTGCCTGAGCCCCAGCACATTGGTCCAATCCTCCCAGGGAGGGAAGAATCCAGCCTCAGCTCTCCCTGGAAGCATTGACCTTTCCCCGACCCGAGCCGAGGCCTGAAGATGGTGGTGCTGACAGAACCCCACCGCTTTCAGAGGGAGCCGAGCTGGCTGGGTCGATGCAGCGTGACACACAGTGACAGCACAGAACTCAAGGGCATCGTGTGACTGGCCAGTGAGCTGAGCCACCTCCACCTCTAAATGTATGCACGGCACTGGAGACAGACAGACATACACAATGTCAAATGTAAATCAGAGAGGCCTTATCTGACCCAGCGGGTGGTAGTCTGACCTTCTGCTACAGTAGCCACTCTCCTATGGTTATTAAACTTCACAGAAGATAGACTCAAGTCTACATACAGGGGGGTTGGGGGGTTTCTTATTGACTACCCAGCAAGCACCAGTGTGAGTCCCATACCCAATCCTCCCTCCCATGAGCCTCCCGGGTGCCTGGCTGGGCCGAGGTGACCTCAGGGCCAGAGTGGCTATGGTTGACTTGTAGGCATGTAGCAGGCAGTTCCACTGAGAACAAGACGCTATGGACGGTAGGATGGATCAGCAAGACACGACTGTCACTAGTTCAACGCAACCACTGTCTGTGAGTCAGTATAACTTAGTGGTTAAGTCTTACTGCTTGGAAAACAAAAAGTCACTGGACAATGGACATAGGCATGGATAATCATTTTGCTTAATAATATGAATGTTACCATGTATCAAGCCACTATTCATAAATGATAACACATTAAGTTCACCTCACTTCTGTGTGAGTCCATTGGTGCTGTGTGGGAGGGAGGAGTTATGGCTCTGCACACCCGCAGGCAAGACTGTATAAATCATACTTCCCTGTCGGTCTGTCTACACTGAAGACCCATGGAAACTATTTTCCATTGGACAGAACATGACCTAAATACAGAGCTTCCATAACCTGTTCCCCACTGATGTCCTCTCTCCCAAAACCCCATGCATCCCACTCAACCAACAGCTTCAGTTGCACCCCCAATATTCGCCATATTGAACTTTGACGCCCATGTCTAACCTCTCCTGGCTTCTGACAGCTACTGCTGCTCAGCTGACTCGCTGGCAGCCATTTTGGATCTCACCATTTTCAAGGGGATTGTATGAGTCTCCAATTATCAGATAAAACAACAACCGGAGGGCTCTACTACAGTACCCTCCTGTCATGATAGATACGTGGAGCTCAGCAGCACATACACTCTGCATCATGACCGATCCCAAGTCAGAGAGGGATTACAAATGACTTTTAACCTCCTGGAATGTGTGTAAACAGTAACCAAACCAGATGTTACTATACACTACACTACAGAGCAAAACAAAACCACCAGCCCTCAAAAATAAAACGAATAAACTGTCAAATTGTATTGCAATATAGTAGTTGATAAGTTCTCAATAAAAATAGTCATTTCAAGAAGTGGAAAGCTCTCCTTTTCAAAAAGAGAAAGAGGCAAGAAATATCTTCCTTTTGTTGTTAAGCAGCTTGCCACACAACGCTGTGCAATTAGTGACAATCATCCCCGTCTGTGCACCCATTACCCACCTACTCTGGCATCGCCCGGCTTGTCACCCCGGTTCACAGCCACTGACGCACCCCATACACTCTCACTCCCACTTCCTGTGTGTGACGAGATGCTGACATTCACACACTAACGCTGACGGCAGTGTGGGGGGCACACACACACACACACACACACACACACACACAAACACACACACACACACACACACACACACACACACGCTCTCATCAGGTTGTGAAAGTTATTTAGTGTTTTACATGTTTATTTGTGTCTGCAGCCACACCACAAGCCGCTATCAGACAAAGAGCTGAAGAGCAGGCGGAACACACACCACCTGCACAACAACACAACTAGGTACAAAGGGCAACGAGAGAGAGAGAGACAGAGAGAGAGAGAGAGAGACAGGGAGAGAGAGAGACAGAGAGAGAGAGAGAGACAGGGAGAGAGAGAGACAGAGAGAGAGAGAGAGAGAGAGAGAGAGAGAGAGAGAGAGAGAGAGAGAGAGAGAGAGAGAGAGAGAGAGAGAGAGAGATAGAGAGAGAGAGAGAGAGAGAGAGAGAGAGAGAGGGGGGGGGGGTGAGGTGTCAGAAGAAGATACATAGTTAGAGTTCTCCTTCACAGAGCCAGTCTGCCACACAGGATATGACACGGGTGACTCTAGTGACAGAAGGCTCTTTAACCCTTTAAAGGCGACATTGCTGCACGTCGTCAACAGCGCACATCATCTGACACAAGCTGTTTCTTTTATCAAGCCCATCGCATGGAAAGAACTGAATCTGAATTATTCTAGCGGCAGGAACATCAGGGATAACAGGGAAAAAAGCACACACAAAAAAAACATTGAACATTTTGGATATTATACCCTTGGCAAAAGATTATAACTGAGTCATTTGGTTAGCATGGTATTCAGCGCCGACATTGAGAATAATTCTACAAAATGACTACATTACGCCTCATTCAACCCTATCTATCAGACACAGACAAAAGAACTTACATTTTAGCCCCTAATGATGGGTATTATGCAAAAAAAAATGGCTTCAATGGTTGTGTTAATAATCTCTCTTTAGACAGAAATTCACACGTTAGCTAGGTGCCTGTTCCGGCTCTCCAAGCAGAAGTGCTCCTATGATGTAGCTACAGTACTGTGTAAAGAATGAGAGAGAGAAATGGCTGAACAGAGCAGTTCTGTATAGAGGAAACACAGTACAGTCAAACAGTACAGCAGAGATACAGCAGAGATACAGCAGAGATACAGTAGAGATACAGTAGAGTAGAGTACAGTATAGATACAGTAGAGTACAGTACAGTATAGATACAGTAGAGTAGAGTACAGTCAAATAGTAGAGTATAGTATAGATACAGTAGAGTAGAGTATAAATACAGTAGAGTACATTAGAGTAAAGTACAGTATAGTAAATTAGAGTAAAGTAGAGTACAGTATAGACAAAGTAGATTAGAGTACAGAATAAATACAGCAGAGTACAGTAGAGAACAGTATAGATACAGTAGAGTACAGTACAGATGCAGTAGAGTGCAGTAGAGTAGAGTAGAGTATAGATACTGTAGAGTACAGAAGAGTAGAGTACAGTATATATACAGTAAAGTACAGTATAGATACAGTAGAGTACAGGTAGAATACAGTATATATACAGTAGAGTACAGTATAGATACAGTAGAGTACAGTATAGATACAGTAGAGTACAGTATATATAAGTAGAGTACAGTAGAGTACAGAATAGATACAGTAGAGTACAGAATAGATACAGTAGAGTACAGGTAGAGTACAGTATATATACAGTAGAGTACAGTATAGATACAGTAGAGTACAGTATAGATACAGTAGAGTACAGTATAGATACAGTAGAGTACAGTATAGATACAGTAGAGTACAGTAGAGTACAGAATAGATACAGTAGAGTACAGTATCGATACAGTAGAGTACAGTATAGATACAGTAGAGTACAGTATATATAAGTAGAGTACAGTAGAGTACAGAATAGATACAGTAGAGTACAGTAAAGATACAGCAGAGTACAGTATAGATACAGTAGAGTACAGATACAGTAGAGTACAGTAGAGATACAGTAGATTACAGTACGGGAACGTACCTCTGGGATTTGACAGGCGACTTCTGCCTGGCAGTCCTGGCAAGCCTATCCAGGCACACACCC
Organism: Oncorhynchus clarkii lewisi; assembly: GCF_045791955.1. Lineage (NCBI taxonomy): Eukaryota > Metazoa > Chordata > Actinopteri > Salmoniformes > Salmonidae > Oncorhynchus > Oncorhynchus clarkii. Next base: position 24,185,812 of record NC_092154.1, read on the forward strand.
TCTTCACACGCCCTGTGACCGGGAGAGAGGGATACGAAGCTATCAGGAATATACAGACTAGTGGCTAAACGTGCATGACCATGCACAAAGACAACACATAGACAAACACTGTGAAAGTGTTAAATAAAATGACAACTAAAAGGTATTGGTAGTCATGTATATTCTGCCCAAAGTGAACAGTGGACTTGCTCTCCACATTGTTCCTCTGTGTATCTGTGCCTGTCAGTCTGCCACGCTCCTCTTCATCCTTTGGGTGGCGTGGTGGAGCCTCAACCACCATGCGTGAGAGACCCTCTCTGTCCTCTGATGTCACCTCACCCCCCTACACTGATGAGGCAGGTGACAAGAGCAGCACCGAGACACTCTGACAAGAGCTCTCTCTCTCTCTGTATCGCCCACTCCCTATATCTCTCTTTAACTCGCTCCCTTCATCTCTATGTCTCTCCCGACATTATTCAGTGGTATTCAATTGCCAAGCCCCCCAGCAGCCCACCTGACACGGTGTCCTCTGCATCCCTCCAGCGCTGGGGAGCCTCGGGGGAGAGGGGTGGGGGGGTACAAATCACAGCCGCACCGAACCCGAGTCTCACAAGCCTCTACGAGCGCCACTCAAACGGCTCTAAGAGGAGCTTATTCCCTTCTACTGTCTGCAGCCCTCCCTCTTTCTCTAGCCCGCCTGCGCGCTCGCTCGCTCTCTCTCTCTCTTGCTCTGCTTCTAGCGCTGCTCGCTGCTCAGAGGCTGGAGCAAAGAACGATCACATTTCTTCAGCATAAACAGCTGTGGTCTGATTGGCTGGATGGGAGCGGAGGAGGCATCAATGGAGCCAGCAACACTCCAGCAGTGGCTGCTGGCAGAGTGCGGACATAAAAGTAGGTCTCAGCTGGTTCTACCACTACAGAAAGCCATATGTGATGGGATGTATAGGCATTATAGACATTATGGACAGTACGTGGATAGAATATTTAGTATATCTGTAGAATACATAGGATAGAATAGTAAATATACAGCAATAGTTGAATAGGATGGAATTGCCTAGAATACAGAATATACATATGAAATGAGTAAAACAATATGTAAACATTATTAAAGTGACCAGTGATTCCATGTCTATGTACATACGGCAGCAGCCTCTAAGGTGCATGGTAGAGTAACCAGGTGGTAGCCGGCTAGTGACAGTGATTACCTTTCAGGCCAGGGTACTGGGCGGAGGCCGGCTAGTGACAGTGATTACATTTCAGGCCAGGGTACTGGGCGGAGGCCGGCAAGTGACAGTGATTACATTTCAGGCCAGGGTACTGGGCGGAGGCCGGCTAGTGACAGTGATTACATTTCAGGCCAGGGTACTGGGTGGAGGCCGGCTAGTGACAGTGATTACATTTCAGGCCAGGGTACTGGGCGGAGGCCGGCTAGTGACAGTGATTACATTTCAGGCCAGGGTACTGGGCGGAGGCCGGCTAGTGACAGTGATTACATTTCAGGCCAGGGTACTGGGAGGAGGCCGGCTAGTGACAGTGATTACATTTCAGGCCAGGGTACTGGGCGGAGGCCGGCTAGTGACAGTGATTACATTTCAGGCCAGGGTACTGGGTGGAGGCCGGCTAGTGACAGTGATTACATTTCAGGCCAGGGTACTGCGCGGAGGCCGGCTAGTGACAGTGATTACATTTCAGGCCAGGGTACTGCGCGGAGGCCGGCTAGTGACAGTGATTACATTTCAGGCCAGGGTACTGCGTGGAGGCCGGCTAGTGGTGACTATTTAACAGTCTGATGGCCTTGAGATAGAAGCTGTTTTTCAGTCCCTTTGTACCTGCTTTGATGCACCTGTACTACTGACCTCGTCTTCTGATGTGCCTCCTCTGCTGGCCCTCAGTGCCCATGTCCTACTCCACTGACAGGGGTTCACATTTAGACACATAGCCCTGTGTGTGGGTGAATGTGCTATGTGTCACAGTGATCTATGATGTGGGTGAGTGTCATTACTCAGCTGTGAATATTCCCATCCAGCCACTCTACCCCTGTCTGCACTGACACCCAGCTAGGGGCCAATTACACTGTGAACCATTAGTGAAGGGGGGGGATCGGCACCGTTGCATATCGGGATAATATTTTTGACGATATATAGTATCGTTATGACAATATCACAATATACATTTTTTGCGCTAGTTGGCTGTACCTGCACCAAAACGACAGTGTTTTCCCTTCATAGCCTGTTCTCCATCTTCTTTTTAAATAGGGAGCCCATTTGTTTTCAGCACTTTTATTTCCATGACTGATCAACACTTGTTTTCTCATGGGCTCTCTCTTGTCCCTCTGCAGCAATGTGTTTGGAACATTGAATCTCAATAAAAATCACAGCATCGAATCGCAACACATATCGTATCGGCACTGAAGTATCGTGATAATATTGTATCGTGAAGTCCCTGGCAATTCCCAGCCCTAGAAATCACCACTGTAATCAAAGAAAACACTGTTGTTTAAAGAAAGCAAATACGACAAGAATCTACAATTAGATGTGTGCAGGGTTTTCCTTTCTTCGTTTAAGGAACGTTTGTCACAAGGCACAAGTGGAAGAATAAAACTAGTCGCCATATTTTTTCTCTCTCTTTTAAAGGGTCTTCTCGCTTTCATTAGCCTTGAACAGCTTGCTATCACTTCACAGTTGGCTACAGTCACAGAGCACATTTGCAGCTGTTATAATGCCATCTGACGCTCATTTTCTCCAGATGCCCGGCCGCCCCTAGGCAAACATGGGCCATAACACTAGAGGAAGGCAACAGAAGTCACATTCTGTTAGCCCAGCAGAGCTAGCTCAACAGAGCTAGCTCAACAGAGCTAGCTCAACAGAGCTAGCTCAACAGAGCTAGCGCTGGGCTAACAGAGTGTCAGAGTCGCCTTGGTTACCAGTGTTGTTTCCTCCTCCTTCCACTGCTGCTCCAGGGGAGGTGTAGTCAGCACCACATGCCGCCACCCCCTCCTTCCTCCTCCCTCCTCTCCCTCCCCTCCCCTCTGCTGCCTCCTGGCTCCGCAGGTGCACATGTACAGCTAATAGGGGAAACCACAGAGCAGGTTGAGTGTTTAGCAGGGTGAGCCACTGAACCCAGTCAGCCCATTTAAGTGTGTGCGGTGCACGGAGCACGGTGCTGGTGACACGGCCACAGCTCAGGCTGAATAATTCAAAGGGCCCCAGTCACATACACACTGCTGGGGATTACACACACGCATTACATAGAGATTCTGTACTGTAGAGGGGTGAACCTGAACACAGTCACCTGTGTCGGTGTTTTTGTTATTGTGATCACATGATTGTGAAGATTTCAAGCCATGGTCAGGCTCCTGTGTGTGCAACGGTGCTATTTTCAGTTACAGACATTTCCGTGACATCAGATGTAGGATGCAGGTGTCTGAGTGTTCTGATTGTTAAGTGAACACATTTCTAGCAAGGCACACCACAGACCTATACACCCATTGTAATATAACCTGGATAAACAGTCTCAAAATGTACACATCATACAACTACACAGTCACAATGTCCCCATCTCTGACCCACCTCTCTAACCAGTTGACCCGTCTGACCATCTCATACGTTTGAAGACGTTGTTTGGACCCACAATGAAAAAGTGTGAGATCAAAGGGACCGACTAGTCTGAAGGTCATTCAGATGCTTGGACCTTTGAGTCATCATGACTCATTGGTGCAACTGGAAATCATTCTTCTAGTAATCAGAACACCATCTCTTCCTCACACACATATAAACACACGCACGCATGCACACACACACGCGCACACACGCACACACACACACACGCACACACACACACACACACACTAACAAACAGTTATCCTGTAATATAACTCACATAATCTTACTTGTGATATTGTTTCTCTTGAATTATTTTTCCATTTCTATTCATTCTTCTTACATTTTTTGTTAAATTATTTTAGTAAATACTTTAACACCTATTTTTCTTAAAGCCTATTGTTGGTTAAGGGCTTGTAAGTACGCATTTCACTGTAAGGTCTACCTGTTGTATTCGGCACATGTGACAAATAACATTTGATTGGAATTGATTTGATTACGTGGGAGTCCCCATGTAGATTGGGATGGGGGACAACAGACAGAGGTTAGAGCGTGAGACAGACAGATTACTCAGAGGATTTAGAGGAGGCCAGACACCGCTCAGGTATGAGTCACTGTCATCTTCCCATCACTGAAGAGTGTATATGGAGGCCAAGATACTTAGGACCCTATGCGCAGTAATAACCTAGCACCCCAGTCTCCTGAGCTATACACTACACATAATACATGCAGAACCACAAGGTTTAGATATCATGGCCTTTCCTTCCCTCTCTGGGATATCAAGTCATTTAATGTGTTACATGGTTTGTCCTTTGAAACTACAACGTGAGAGTGAATCTTCCACAATGACAAAGATGCAAAGTGGACCACCTCTTTCCAGGCTGTGTGTTCTGTGTGTATTCAGGGCCGTAGCTCAAAGGCAGAGAGGGACAGGAGCCGACAATGTATTTACCCCACCACAGAAGGTGTGACTGTATCATTAACCCGCAAGTGCCAAATGATCCACAGTGTCTCTGCACAGTACCGGAAAGCCTCTTATGGGTATATTGGGACTGATGAATCTACAGTAGCGCTGAAAGAAAGTTTCACAATAGGCCAGCTCCCTAACCAGAGGCACAAAACAGAAACCGTCCATACACAAAGAGATGGGTAGAGTTCTTCATTCACTGCTAAGTGCCTATTGTAAAATTGTGCAATATCATATTATTCCAGGCTCACAACCTCTCCGTCCTCCTCTCACAGTCAGTTTGCTGGTACAGCGAAAGACACACTACAATGTATGTGCAGTATGATAAAAGATATCCCATTCCTCTCCTACGACGCTGCTGTGGGACAGATGATACCGTATGTAGGTTGGTCTTTCAGAATGAATTCCCAGTGCTTGATGGATATCTACAGTGCAGCTCTACTGCTCCCTGCCTTTGGCTGGTGGTGGCTAACCTGAATTATATCCATTCAGTCATATCATGCTCAACAAAGGTGAATTACAATGATGGGACTGTAGGTTATAGCTGTATCTGCAATAAAGCAATGTAGGATATCTAAATGAAGGTATTGTAGGATAAACAGATTCAAATCTACCACCGGGTGATATAGGCCTCAATTGCGGTACCATGTTAATAGGCTGTTACCATGGAGGCAAAGGGTTGAATGTCTCATGGGAGAGAGAACCTGTTGCATTTTGATGGATAGTTCTGCTCTGCTGATTTAAAAACAAACACCAGTCACTGTCGTGATGACAGACTGAAATATGGAGTGACAATATGTACAGTTTGAGGACACACCAGGTAAATGGGTTCAATTGGGTCAAGCATAATAACAGCAAGACAGTTTAGACTGATACTAGATGCACAAGAGAACTGACCTCTCTAGAGTACCTTCCAATAAAAAGCCTTTGAAATATTTGCTTTCTATAAGGAAAATATGATAATAGAAATGCATGTTGAGCAAATGGTTGAGAGGAAATAACATTTAGGCAACTGAACAAAATAAACAAGCAAAGCATTGGCTAAAAGCTGGGTAATATGATGCATACGTAACCCATGCCTAGTCCATGCGTAATATATGTCTAATTAATAGGCTCCAAGTCTGACTTACGAAACATGAATAAAGTCACTTTTTTCATGTTAATATTGTATTTTCAACAGAAAGACGGAGACGATCAGCGGCAGAGAACCCCCTTGATGGGCCCCGATCTTGACGGCGAACACGTCATGGAACATTCCCGGAACGGGCCAGCGTACCACCCACCATCCCTCTCATAGACACACACACGTTCAAGCACAGAAACATACGACGTACATAGAATTACAGACCACAACAGTCAACACGGATACAACACTATGTACAGATAGGTGACAATGACAGAGGGGTGTACATGGCCTTGACTGTTCTGCAGAGAGAGAGAAAAACACAATCTTCCTGCCATGAATCCTGCTTCATACTGTAGCTAGGTTTTACAAGCCGTTTGCCCGCTGCATTGGCTGTGCAAATTCCTTAGGATATTACGCAACATTCCTAATCTGCATGCAAAGCACTGGGTATTCCCCACATAGCTATCGTAATAAATAGAACAAACACTATAGATTTTTCGTTGAAAAACAACGAAATTGTACACTGGAAGTCAACTGACAGCTTCTATTTAGTCACTTACCGTGTCACACTTCAGGTGCCGTGCAAAAACCCACGTCCGGTAAAATCCCAAATAAATTACAACCTATGACAACGCTCTTGACACTTCGCTAATTGTCGGATAAAAGCCTCCAAGACTCAAGAGTGAAAAATTAAACAAGAATTAGCACCAAAAAAAGATCGACTTCCGTATGACTATTCTAAAGCCTTATGCTGCTACTAAATGAAGACACCTTGTGAGTAAAACATCCTCCTCGACACGATTTTTCAGTTTGTGAGGAAGACGCCGAAGCTATTATTCCTGGCACAACTTCCCAGAATAGAACATCTGAGAGAGGGAGAGGGGAGAGCGAAAGACAGAGGTAGAGAGAGAGGGAGTGAGTGACAGTGTTTGGTGCGTGACGTCATCGGATCCCCCAGCTCGGCCCAGAGAGAGAGGCAGAAGCCATGGAGCGAAGCAATGTGAGGAGGGAGAGGGACAGGGAGAATCCGGCCCCGTTCTCCTTTCAACGGAGCTCTGCACAAAGGGAACTCCCTCAGCGGCGCGCCCGGGGACGTGACACGCAAACAGACAGAGTACATTTCATGCGAGGCCCAATTTGATGTATTTTCACTCATTTATTCTGGCCTCTATTCATATAAAAATATGTATCTAGCATATCTTATAAAATACCATGGTGCAATTACTGTGTGCCTGCCACTACAGTCACTGTTGCCACAGTGAATGTAATTCAATATAGGTGTAAACGCTCTTTATTCTCAGGGTACAATATGCAACCCGTTTATTTAGTCTGCCTCTTCATATGTTCCAGTGAAAATGATTCTCTACATGCAGTGGGGGTTCAAGCTTGTATGGCTCCCTGGGCGAACCTCCCCCTTCAGCCGCCCACCCACCCCCCCCCCAAAAACGGTCATTTTTATTCAGACATTTGTAACAACACAAATAAATAATCATAACATTTAAAACTATATAAATATAAACATATATCAAAAAGCAGAAACAGAGACAAATAGACACAAGTTTGTGTTGATTTGGCACTGAGCATCAATACATTACCCTTCCCCCAACACTGTCAACCAAGAGTCAAGACTAAACCAGTTTACCTTGGTGGTGTGCAGACTGGTTTTATATTATTTTTAACGATTTCGTAACAAACCAGAAAAAAAATAACATGTCTGTGAAACTATATATTCACAGTATTATGAATGAATTGTGCTTTATTTGGTAGCATTTCGTAGTGTGACTGATTTGACTAATTGCATTAGTACTGTACAAAGTTAGAGGTGAGCTATTTGATAGATTCCCCTGTTCCCCCTACCTCGGGCTTCCAATGGGGAGACCTGAGGTCAACCTACCCCCGCCCCCCTCCCCATCTCATACCTCTGAGTGGGAGACCTTCCCAGGCAGTAGCCTGCCTAGCTCACCAACTAGAATCAGGGCTCCCACTCCGACAAGGTTAATTGACCCACAGTTCCACACAGTGACATTATATCATCGACGTGACGTGCAAATGAGCGATAGAAAACCGGTCGCGTAAATGTCACCATTCCACTTTTTTTTTGTGCGGGCGCCCCGGGAAAATGCCGCGCTGGGTCGGCTATACCTAAATCCGCCACTGTCTACATGAGAGTACGCGCTTCTCTTTGAGCTGTATACTTCAGAAACCCCTTAAAAAATTACAGAATGAGTTAGGCAAGTATTATCAACAGTCTACGGCAGTCCATTGGTAGTTCAGAAGCAAAAGGACAAAGTGAAGGGAAATGAAGAGGCCTATGGGTGCTAATGGTTTCATCTGTATGAGACTATGGTCACCATGCATTATAAAAACAGAATAACACCCGATGCTACTTATGTAGCCTATGTTAGACTGCATGTGCATCAATAGAACAACAATAGGCTCACCCTATATTATCTGAAGCTAAAACCCAATACAATCACATGGTAGTTACAAAGGTAAGTGTAACGTAGGTATTAGGGACATAGCCTTGCTGGCCAAAGTCCTCACATAGGGTCCAGTCATTTCGATAGTCCTAATTATTCAAACACAAAATTATTGATTTGACTCTAGATATTATCGCAAGAGTGAATGTCTATAAATAACCAGACCACCACAACAGCCATCATGAGACATCCAGTAAACTCATCCTCTTTTGGTAAACACATGAGCCAGTCCTTAGGAGCGAGGTAACACAACTCCTCAATGAAAGTGAGTGTATCTAATACAGCCTATGCTTTATTTGGCCTGGGCCCTGGTCCTCTGTGTGTGTGTGTGTGTGTGTGTGTGTGTGTGTATGTGTGTGTGTGTGTGTGTGTGTGTGTGTGTGTGTGTGTGTGTGTGTGTGTATGTGTGTGTGTGCTGTACATCTATAGAGTTAAGTGGATTATCAGCTAGAACAAGAGTGGCTTACAGTCTCTGGTAGCTCATGGCCATATCATATCAGCTGTGGCTTGGGACTCCCCATGGAGACCTCCTCTCTGTAATCTTTAGAAAGCCATTCCCAAAGGAGATCAGCTCCCATGGCCCTAAACAAACTGTCTTTAAATCATGGCTGGTCTTCTAGGAGTAATATTGTCATACTGCTCAAGGGCTGACTAGTAAGAGATAGTGTGCCTATACGTCAATATGACTCACATGCATAAATACATGACACATAAAAAAGCTAAACGTTATCCAACATAACATTTTAAAAACGTTAACCAGCACTGCTACTAAACCCCTTTAAACTATCTCTGGTGAAACAACACCAAGAGAAAGAACCTGTCCTCTTGACCACAAAAGGCATGTTAGAACAGTGTCTTTCCTCTGGGTTATCTAACATCGTTGGTACAGTATTCCTAGAAGGTGATGTCAAAGCTGCTGGTACGAGTACCTGCAAGAGTCTCATATTTTGACATTCATCCAAGGACCCCTGAGGGTATTCCCACAGATCAAGTTTTTTGTACTCTGACTTAGTCACTGAAACGTAATGGCCCAAGAACCAAGCAGGTGATGATACTTGTTAAAACACGGTGACTGATTTTATTATGAATGTCTAAAATATTTTAAATTGTAACCGCATATTAATTATACATAATCACAACAAATGATGATACTATGGCCTTTACTGTTACATACTTCGAGCTCCTACTCATTAAGCTCATTTGTAACTGATCCTGAGACAAGCCCCTTGAATGTCTTCTTCGCTGTGTAATGGCTTAGATAGAACACAGCATGTCCATTGAAGGCCTGTCCGCTCCATTCACAACACATTGTACACAGTCAAACAGGCCACTTCCTGAAGCACACAGAGGCACTGGAGACCATTTCCATGCCTGTTGTCCTGCTGCAGTATCATCGAAAGCATTATAAAGTTCCTCAGAACAATGCACACGCACACACACACACACACACACACACACACACACACACACACACACACACACACACACACACACAAACATTCTTGCCCTCAGGCACATGTCCAGTGGCTGCAACCAGTGCCTCTGAAACAATGTCGTCTCGACAGCTGATGTATTGTCAGTGCTTACTCACTGGGCATGGGCACCACCCTCTCAGGCTCCACACCTAGTTGTACCCAGCAATAATCTGCTGCTATTGTGCAAGTTCAGCTCCTCTGATTAGCTCTAACACTCAGTGCTGTGTCACACATTCCCTGGAATCCCAGCTTCACCTCTCTCTCTCTCTCTCTCTCTCTCTCTCGCTGCCAGGAAATTACATAAGGATATACTGTACATGTGCTACACTATGACAAAGGTCATTTTGTGTGAGTGATAAGGCAGGGCACTAACGCAGCATGACTGGTGGCCACTGGTGAATCCTCAAGGAAGAGCTGCTTTCATCTCTTGCTCCCAGGCTGTAAAACAGTCAGTAAAAACTGCACTAGGCTGATGGGTGACTATGATAAAACAACCCAGGTTTCTTTAGACATACCTGAGAAAGGGACAACACTTCTCACTGATAGGATAGACAAACACATATGAAACATATTCAATTCAATTCAATTGTTATTATTGAATGGGGTAGTATTTTCACTTTTGCATACCAAGAGTTGTCAGTTTATTCAACACTATTGTTTGAATGGCAGTTGCATAATTGTGTTGAGTCACGAAATAGCAAACCAAATGGAAAATGTTATCAAAAATGACACTTAGCATGCCGTACATTCGATAGAAGGCCTGTTGAAAGCCTCTCAGATAGGTAACTGTAATGTCTTCACTCTTTTACCAGACAGAGGTAAACCAAGACCCCTAGTGGTCGAACTAGAATACTGTCTCTGACCTTAAGAGTTCCTGTTGATTGAAGTTCAAAGTAGGTACAGAGCAGACAGTCTGTGTTACTAGAGAAATCCCAAACAGTGTCAGCATGCCTGATCTGACTTCTCCTGATACAACTTAAAATGTCAGAAATAAAATAATCACCTCACCAATTGATGATAGGTTGATAGCTGTTCACTTCTGTTCACTTACTAAAGTTCGAGTGCTCCAAGAATCAAACTATATATATATAAATCAAAATATGCTCTTGGCTATTCTTTCCTTGTAGTTTTTGTGAGTGAGAGAATGTTTTGACTTACCCATCAAGGTTGTGAGGTCAGAGACACGCACCCCTGTTCTGGGAGCCATGGGTCGATCTTGTTTTTTTTATTTCCAACCTCCGGACACTGGGGCTCTTGTTGCCTAGGCAAAGTTTCCCACAGTGGAACATTTCGGTAGATAAAAAGCCGGCTACTGCCAGCACCTCTTAAACTCCTGGGACTGCGCTGTGTTTGAAGTAGGAAACTGACAGAAAGTGACAGAAAGTGGTAATACATAGCAGCCTGGCAGAGGGATGCTTTCCACCCAGGACTTGGCAGCTTGTTCTGCTTGCCTGGGATCAGCCGGGTCAACATATTCTCCAAATTACAGGACACAGCCACTGATCCCGTTATGATTTCTCTTTCCTGTCACATAGTCCCATGCTGGAGTTCCCATCCCTTCCATTTAGGATTGTTTAACCTTCATCTACAATACATAGAGTTTATTCTAAGAGTTTATTCTACATAGTGTTTATTCTAGTCTGCCACTACAATGTGATAACCCCCCTTCAGATCTATAGGTATCGGTCTATCTGTAATATTCAACAGTATGAATATGACATTTTCTCATATCTGGTTTAAACAAGCTGATCTCTTCTCACATGATACACAAGCTTCAACGTGGCTGCTGTGAAATCAGAACAGTCTAGGCAATAGGACCCTCTTAGATAATTTACGTGATTTAGTCTAGACAAAATAATTGAACATGGCACCCATCGTTGCAATCCTCTCAGTGAGCATGTAAAGCATGATACTGCAAGGCTTTAAAGTCACTTCCAAAGACAATGTTAATTGCAGACTGAGCAGAACCAATTCCAGGCTGAGATGTTTTACAGGTGGTGATTAAGCTTGCTGGCATATAGCTGAGACACAGTGACATGCCAGTTTAATCTCTATACCTTTCAGCACAGTCATATATTTTCCCTGAGCTCAGGCAGGAGCAGGACAAATGAAATTGTTTTAATCTATGCGTAGTAAAATTGTGTGCACTGCAGACGACCCTTCCTGATGGCAAGAACGGCAGCTCATAACCGGCAACAGCGGCCAGTATACTTTTAGCTAATGAGATCTCTCTGTTTATTATCCAGATGGGATTGGTAAATGGGCTGTAATGTCATACTGTGGTTGTGGAGGGATAGCCCTGACAGACAAAATACATATTTTCTATATTAATATCACCCGGTCGCTGTGAATAATATTTTCCACAAAGTGATTGCTCTTTCCATTTGGACAAATCCCCGTTTTATTAGGAACTTTGTCGTGTAAATAATAAGGAGAGGCCATACTAGTAGCCCAGTAATTGAACAGACAGAGAGCCAGCACAGTCCAGCTCCGCTAGGTAAAAGATAAGGTTCTGTCCTTATACAGACAAACATTCACCACAGAAGGTTTGATGTAACAGGCAGGTTATGAGAATGCTATTTCCATTCATCCCTCACCTGTCAGTGTCCCTTTGTGGCCCATTCCGTGCCACCTTTGTTTGTCTCTGAAGCTTTTACAGCCTGGTGTTTGTGCAAGCTACACTTTCTTTTTGTGGCGCTCTTGCGTAATCAGCCATTCTCCTGCACAAACACACGTGTTTACCTTCCTATTGGCAGCCTCCGGCCTTTTCACACCTCTCCATCAAAATCCAAGGGTATAGACACGCTCCTCTGTCAATGCCTCGCTCCGTTCCTCACAACAGGTGCATGGCTGAGGCCCCTCTCCTCTGGTGTCAGCCTATAAAGAAATCAACTAAACGTGGACATTTTGGCATGGCCATGGGTCCAGGAATATGATACAGTGAGCTTTATTCAGAAACGACATCCTTTAAACACTGTCATCAGGATGATGCTGAAAGCAGACAGAAGTAGGTACAACATGCAACACTCCCATTCAGGCCAGTCAGAGGCTTGGGGACAATTAGCGTTCTGCTCTGCCGTGCGTCTCATGACATCTTTATCTCATCAAATTATCCATTCTAATCAGAACACATGAGGCAGGCAGGGAGACCCTTGGCAGTGCTCTTTATCACTAATCCTACCCCCCACAAGGTTAGTGATACTAATATCACTTGGGTGCAAAATACAGACAAACATGAAAGCCATGATCAAAGTCAAAGGCTAAAACCATAAAAACCATCATCCGTTTCAAAATCGAAAAACACTCACCCTCCTTCAGGATTGTAACGCAGTAATAAAGCAAGCGTGCAGCGTATGCACATGGAAGATGTTCCACATTGGGCTGGGCTATAGCCACTACACTTAAAGGACTCATTTATCGGCCATGTTTCCTCATCAAACTGTCTGGGGGGGGGGGTTATTATGTAAACCAACCCTGTTTAAAGCTGGAAGCATTTGCCCCCGACTAAATAGATAAATAAATATTTATTTATCATTACCAATCTGGATTAAAGCAGTGGTTTACCATGGGGACCTCTAATTACAAAAATTGGGATGGAGGTAAAAGACAGGCACGAGAGAACAGATGTGTGTCCTCGTTCTCCTCATTAGATTGATTGGCCAGACTTTGATGTTTGCAAACAGACACAAACACCCGGGCCAATGGATGCCAGCGTTTGTGCATGGGCATTATACCGAGGCAAACAAACTTAGGGCCTTAATGAGGCTTGGAGGCCTATTTTTAGGCCCTTGACATGATGTGCCAGCTAGCTAGCCAGCCAGCCAGCTCACACAGAGAAAGAGAGAGAGAGAGCTAAGTCACTTGCATGCTGTATTGAAATCTATGGGGCCATAGCGAAAGGTGAGGAGAGGAGAGGTGAGTGAGGGTTTATGTCCTGTGTAGCGCCAGTCAAGACACAGCCTTGCCCTGGCTGCCAGAGGATTAGCCCGACCTTTCCTACACAGCTCAGCTAGTGGGGGATAATGAAAGATGACTTGGATGAGATGGACATCCTCTCGTGTGTTGTTTGTGGAGATTTATCTGAGGCGAGGGGGAGTCATTAAAGACGGATGCTTGGATGAGGACAGATGTCGAGTGGATTAAGGACTGAAATTCCCTAGTTAACCTGATGGGAATTTGTGACAGCCACATTTAGGCTGCACAACATCTATGGCGTAATCCCAGTCTGGTTCTTGTAGTGTGTTGGGTATCTACAGTCAACATAGAATGAACGACATATTCAAAGAGGAAGAACAGAGAAAGAAAGGCCACGGTATGTGGATGTGATAGACAGAGTCTGGAGTGCTAAACCCACAACTACTGGCCTTTATAGGCCCGCCATAAAACAATACTCAAAACTGTTCCACTGCTTTAACATGCCAATGGTTATACTCCTAGATCATATCCAAACATGAAACGGAGCCCATGCTGTGTTCACCCAGCACAGAAGCCTCTCGCTAGCCAATACATCCCAGTGAGAAGAGGGACGATTTCGGCTGTATCCACCGAGTGCAATGAGAGTGCAGAGCAAACTGGATGAGTGTGCAATAGCTAGCTGCGAATCAGCTCCTCTACTTTAAAGCAGGCGGTGACACTGGAAACTCTCAAGCAAACACCCCACGGCTAACCACAAACCGTCAAAAGCCAGCGCATGCACTCCAGCAGACCCCTGCAACTCTGCAGCAGGCCAAGAACACTAGCAGAACAATTGAGAAGGTTTTCTGCACTCTACATGAAGTGAATGTTCCTGACAGAATGTTTTAGTAACTCAGTGTATTAGATCCAAAATGTAGAAATGATGCATTTATGGTAGTTGGGAGCTTTTGTGTTACCGAATGAGGCAGGACTCATATTCAGACCCACAAAGCCTCTCACCAGGGTTATACCAGGATAGGCCATCCATCCATACCATCTCTGCCTGCCTGCCCAAGTCAGCCTTCCAATCTTGTGCTGACTTTGGGGGGGACCGAGGCCAGAAGCTGTAATCCCCAGTTCTCTATCCTCTTAATAGCTGGGATTGGAAACCATTTGTCTGTCTCTAGCGAGGGATTTTTATAGAATAAACCTCTGTAGCTGCCTTATCGTAACTTAATACTGATTTTAACAGGGGGGAGAGTTAGTCTGCCGCTGCCTGACATCTCTCAAAAAGCTTTGAGACTGGAGCTGGCAATTATAGATTACGGTAATACTGTGTGAAGCAGTCAATGTGTCAGTGGGAAAAACCTAGGTGTTTTTCTGTTCCGGAATGGTGTCTGATCTGATGCGCTTGATGCCCTCTTATTTCCCAGGCCTATTCTCTTAGCTCTGAAGAGTCACGCAACACTTTGATGTTCTTCTGGTCATGCCCTCAGTCCCCTAGTGGTGCTTTGCTTTGGTTAAAGTACTGTACTTTTACGGGATCAATAAAATATGAAAACCCAGTGACGGAATTAATAACACAATATCTAACTTAGGATCCTGAAGACTGCCAATAAAGTAGTAAACAGATATAATCTAAGCACCATCAGTTGGCTTTGTGTCCTAGAGACCATTGTAGAGTTGTAAAACACTTCTAGTAATAGTAAGCTACCTGCCAAAGGCAGTTAATTATAACATATCAGAAAGTCTCGGCTGGAGCAACAAACCTCCTCTGTAACTGCCTCTATCCTGAAACAGAATGTAAGTATGTCAGAAGGAAGACAGTGTTTTTTTATTCAATTGGAGGGACAAGCAGAGTCTTGTGTTAGAACACAATGTTCATTTTGTGTTGCCATTTTTTATTGTTTAAAAGCCCCCAAGTGAAAAATCTATATACATATTTAGTTACAATAAATTGTTGAGCACATTTGAACTATATGCATGTGCAAAGATGCAATGTGAATACATTAACATTATTCCACTATTATACTAGTGTAACAGTATAACTTTTGACCGTCCCCTCGCCCTTACCCGGACGCGAACCTGGGACCCTCTGCACACATCAACAACAGTCACCCACGAAGCATCGTTACCCATCACTCCACAAAAGCCGCGGCCCTTGCAGAGCAAGGGGAACCACTACTTCAAGGTCTCAGAGCAAGTGACGTCACCGATTGAAAGGCTATTCAGTGCGCCCCACCGCTAACTAAGCTAGCCGTTTCACATCCGTTACACTAGACTAGCCAAAACCATTGACCAGACTATAAAGACATCATTGAAGGAGCCTCTGTATGTATGCAGAGCATCACATAGTGGTCTGCTCCTCCTCGTCTTGGAGAGGCTGCGTTCTGTTTCTATGGCAACACCCCTCCTCCTCATCCCTTTCCTCACGTTCACATCTCGTACGCAACCTCCTCTGTCTGATTCCCTTCTCCGAGGCAACGACCCCCCTGCACTGTGCGAGACCCGCAGCATCAATCTGACAGGAGGATATAGCAGGAGACGAGACAAGGACACGGAGAAAAAACATGGCGCTCATCCCATCTCAAGTGCTAAGGGTAGCCATTCTCCTGTCCTATTTCTCCATCCTCTGCAATTATAAAGCAATTGACATGCCCGCGCATCAAACATATGGCGGGAGCTGGAAGTTTTTAACATTCATAGACCTGGTAAGTGTAATATTGTTCTCTACACCGGAGCCTGGTCATTCAGAAATGCTAGCACGTCATGGTATGATATGCTACAGTCAGTGTCCTACCTCCAGTTGTTGATACCGCCCACCCTCAGTTGCGAAACGGGCCTGCTGTGTTATTAGGCTGTCAGCTACAATATGTTTTGTTTCTTCCAGCGCTGTACAGACTCCTCAATTTTTTGGGCAAGTGTTACGGTCATTAAAAGCTCACACCCACTAAAAAGGCTCCCCCTCTTCTCGGCTGCTGATGCGCGCAAGTCAGTTGCCTTTTTTGTTGCAACATTGGAATCACATGAATCACAATTATTAAGGAACCATCCGTGGCCCGTGGGTACCCGAGATGATGTGATTAGGATAACGACATCCCGAGCTCAAATGATTCCCCTGTTAGATCACACAGCCTTTATTTTAAGAGAACGTTGTTTGGATAGTAAAAAACCTTCTATGAAAACACCCAGGATGTTTTCTTTACCTCACTGTCTGTGATTTGCTCTTCTTTTTTCTACTAATAGTTGCACTCTTGTTTTCTGAAATACATGTTCACATTTTGCTTACTCTATAAGTATATGTACACGCGCGCGCACACACACACATATATATTTAGATCCTGATGTTCTGTCCGTTTTTCAACAGATGACTCATGTTTTCCACATTAGAAGCCCACTGCTGAGCCATTTTACTACTATTTTTATGGCAATGGCGCTAAATGCAATAACAGCAATAAACATGTTTTGTTATTGTGCATTACAACATCTAGTTTAAGCCGATCATATAAATCCTGACAACAAAGTTTGTGTGTCGCGCGTGCATGCGCATGTTTGTGCATGTGTGTGTTTACTATTTAGTCATGATTCTGTCTTTAGTCATGATGAATTACTGCCGTGATGATAAAAACGCCAATGTGACGTGAATATGCCAACCCCAGGAATAGTACTTAGATTTAGCTCCCAATTTACTGTAATGAAAATGTGCAATGTCCTACTACTTATGACGGATTCTCTCATTCTTCTGCTTATTAGTTTTATTTTTCTCAGGAATCAAAGCGTGTAGCTACTCCCCAGTGGTGGAATAAGTACCCAATTATTATACTTGAGTAAAAGTAAAGATACTTTAATAGAAAATGACTCAAGTAAAAGTGAAAGTCACCCAGTAAAATACTACTTGAGTAAAAGTCTAACAGTATTTGGTTTTAAATATACTTAAGCATCAAAAGTAAATGTAATTGCTAAAATATACTTAAGTGTCAAAAGTAAAAGTATGAATAATTTAAAATTCCTTATATTAAGCAAACTAGACGGCACAAGTTTCTTGTTTTTGTGATTTATGGATAGCCAGGGGCACACTCCAACACTCAGACATCATTTACAAATGAAGCATGTGTGTTTAGTGAGTCCGCCAGATCAGAGGCAGTAGGGATGACCAGGGATGTTCTCTTGATAAGTGTGTGAAAGGACCATTTTCCTGTCCTGCTAAGCATTCCAAATGTAACGAATACTTTTGGGTGTCAGGGAAAATGTATGGAGTAAAAAGTACATCATTTTCTTTAGGAATGTAGTGAAGTAAAAGTAAAAGTTGTCAAATATATACATAGTAAAGTAATGTACAGATACCACCAAAAAACTATTTAAGTAGTACTTTAAAGTATTTTTACTTAAGTACTTTACACCACTGCTACTCACACCCCACTGTGAACAGATTTCAGTTCAACATCTAGTTTTGATTTATATTTGGTTGATTTGTAAACTAATGAGTATTCAACATGAAATCAATAGAAAGTGTCACCATGTCATTGGATTTAGGTTATAAGTTGGGTGAAGAAAATAACGTTTCCCTTACTTTGATGATTCTTCGCAAATCCAAACAGTTTTCCGTGTTGATTCAACCTCATCATATTGATTGTATTATTTTGAAATGACGTGAAAACAACATTGATTCAACCAGTTTTTTTGCCCAGTGGGACACTGGTAGTGGGTAGTTTGCTCTGTTTTAGCTCACACAAATAGGGGCACAAGAAATGAAGGTAACACGATGTGAGGTTGATATGGATTGAGTTTGACATGAAACAGCTAGGCCTTTTGAATAACTGGTTTTGTTTTATTCTATATGTCATCATAATTATTAAGTGTTGCTATATGAAGCAGTTATTATTAGAACAGACAACAAATAAATATTATCACAGCAAAATATGCCACTCGCTCGCAGGCTTTAGAATCAGACCTTACTCAGGGCGAATGGGATAGAAGTCTAGTGGAAAACTCTAGAAACCAGCCACGGTAGCCAGGCCTAACCTCCACGCCTCTGTCTGTCTACACTAATTCTGTTACACTTCACTTGGTTTAGGACCTTGGCTGCCTAGCTGTGATTTTAGCCTGTAGATATGTTTTCATTGGGTCTCAGTCATTCATTATTGAGTGTGGAGTTCAGATGTGGGTTTCCATCGGGGATACATGAGGAGCAGAACACAGGGCTGTCCAGTGGGTTGATACCACCAGTGAGATCTGGCCTTTGTCCACATGAATCAATAGGCAGAACAAAACGTCTAACCCCTGTGCTTGGAGTCAAGTCATATGATCTGAAAAGTTTTGTTGTGGTTTAGCATAGTGCCTCTTCGGATAAAAACTGAGGCACCTAGCAAACAGATTATGAAACTGAGTCATACTTTTGGTTTAAAATGTTCTCTCACTTCCAAGTTGTTGGTTAAATTAATCAGTTTTAAAGGCCCAATGCAGTAACAATTTAGTTTTTCCTGTGTTTTGTATCATATTGTTCAAAAACAAACACTGTGAAAGTGTGAATAAATGTGATCAGAGTTATTTCCAGATAGTTGCTGTTTGAAAATACAATTTACACAGGACCTTCTAATCAGCAGGTTTTACATGGGCAGAGTTTTGACTTGCCAAAATGTATATTTTTTATTTCACCTTATTTAACCAGGTAGGCCAGTTGAGAACAAGTTCAGGTTTACAACTGCAACCTGGCCAAAATAAAGCAAAGCAGTGCGACAAAAACAACAACACAGAGTTACACATGGGATAAACAAAAGTACAGTCAATAACAATAGAATATTGTATACGGTGTGTGCAAATGAAGTAAGGAGGTAAGGCAATAAATTGGCCACTAGTGGCAAAGTAATTACAAATTAGCAATTTACACTGGAGTGATACATGTGCTGATGAGAATGTGCAAGTAGAAATACTGGTGTGCAAAAGAGCAGAAAATGAGGGGATGAGGTAGGTAGTTGGTTGGATGGGCTATTTACAGATGGACTGTGTACACCAGCAGCGATCGGTAAGCTGCTCTGACAGCTGACGCTTAAAGTTAGTGAGGGAGATATAAGTCTAAAACTTCAGTGATTTTTGCAATTCGTTCCAGTCATTGGCAGCAGAGAACTGGAGGGAAAGGCGGTGTTGGAATTGTTGGCTTTGGGAATGACCAGTGAAATATACCGGACGGAGCGTGTGCTATGGGTGGGTGTTACTATGGTGACCAGTGTACCTAGCAAAGACTTATAGATGACCTGGAGCCAGTGGGTTTGTCGACGAATATGTAGCGAGGACCAGCCAACGAGAGCATACATGTAGTATATGGTGCTTTGGTTACAAAACGGATGGCACTGTGATAGACTGCATCCAATTTGCTGAGTAGAGTGTTGGAGGCTATTTTGTAAATGACATCGCCGAAGTCAAGGATCGGTAGGATAGTACATTTTACGAGGGTATGTTTGGCAGCATGAGTGAAGGAGGCTTTGTTTGCAAAAATAGGAAGCCAATTCTAGATTTAACTTTGGATTGGAGATGCTTAATGTGAGTCTGGAAGGAGAGTTTACAGTCTAGCCAGACACCTAGGTACAGTGCCTTGCGAAAGTATTCGGCCCCCTTGAACTTTGCGACCTTTTGCCACATTTCTGGCTTCAAACATAAAGATATAAAACTGTATTTTTTTGTGAAGAATCAACAACAAGTGGGACACAATCATGAAGTGGAACGACATTTATTGGATATTTCAAACTTTTTTAACAAATCAAAAACTGAAAAATTGGGCGTGCAAAATTATTCAGCCCCCTTAAGTTAATGCTTTGTAGCGCCACCTTTTGCTGCGATTACAGCTGTAAGTCGCTTGGGGTATGTCTCTATCAGTTTTGCACATCGAGAGACTGAAATTTTTTCCCATTCCTCCTTGCAAAACAGCTCGAGCTCAGTGAGGTTGGATGGAGAGCATTTATGAACAGCAGTTTTCAGTTCTTTCCACAGATTCTCGATTGGATTCAGGTCTGGACTTTGACTTGGCCATTCTAACACCTGGATATGTTTATTTTTGAACCATTCCATTGTAGATTTTGCTTTATGTTTTGGATCATTGTCTTGTTGGAAGACAAATCTCCGTCCCAGTCTCGGGTCATTTGCAGACTCCATCAGGTTTTCTTCCAGAATGGTCCTGTATTTGGCTCCATCCATCTTCCCATCAATTTTAACCATCTTCCCTGTCCCTGCTGAAGAAAAGCAGGCCCAAACCATGATGCTGCCACCACCATGTTTGACAGTGGGGATGGTGTGTTGCTTTTACGCCAAACATAATGTTTTGCATTGTTGCCAAAAAGTTCAATTTTGGTTTCATCTGACCAGAGCACCTTCTTCCACGTTTGGTGTGTCTCCCAGGTGGCTTGTGGCTAACTTTAACCGACACTTTTTATGGATATCTTTAAGAAATGGCTTTCTTCTTGCCACTCTTCCATAAAGGCCAGATTTGTGCAATATACGACTGATTGTTGTCCTATGGACAGAGTCTCCCACCTCAGCTGTAGATCTCTGCAGTTCATCCAGAGTGATCATGGGCCTCCTGGCTGCATCTCTGATCAGTCTTCTCCTTGTATGAGCTGAAAGTTTAGAGGGACGGCCAGGTCTTGGTAGATTTGCAGTGGTCTGATACTCCTTCCATTTCAATATTATCGCTTGCACAGTGCTCCTTGGGATGTTTAAAGCTTGGGAAATCTTTTTGTATCCAAATCCGGCTTTAAACTTCTTCACAACAGTATCTCAGACCTGCCTGGTGTGTTCCTTGTTCTTCATGATGCTCTCTGCGCTTTTAACGGACCTCTGAGACTATCACAGTGCAGGTGCATTTATACGGAGACTTGATTACACACAGGTGGATTGTATTTATCATCATTAGTCATTTAGGTCAACATTGGATCATTCAGAGATCCTCACTGAACTTCTGGAGAGAGTTTGCTGCACTGAAAGTAAAGGGGCTGAATAATATTGCACGCCCAATTTTTCAGTTTTTGATTTGTTAAAAAAGTTTGAAATATCCAATAAATGTCGTTCCACTTCATGATTGTGTCCCACTTGTTGTTGATTCTTCACAAAAAAATACAGTTTTATATCTTTATGTTAGAAGCCTGAAATGTGGCAAAAGGTCGCAAAGTTCAAGGGGGCCGAATACTTTCGCAAGGCACTGTATTTGTAGTTGTCCACATATTCTAAGTCAGAACAGTCCAGAGTAGTGATGCTAGTCGGGTGTGCGGGTGCGTGCAGCGATCGGTTGAAGAGCATGCATTTAGTTTTAATAGCATTTAAGAGCAGTTGGAGGCCATGGAAGGAGTGTTGTATGGCTTTGAAGCTCGTTTGGAGGTTTGTTAACACAGTGTCCAAAGAAGGGCCAGACGTATACAGAATGGTGTCATCTGCATAGAGGTGGATCAGAGAATCACCCGCAGCAAGAGCGACATCATTGATATATACAGAGAAAAGAGTCAAACTGGTCGCGATTCGAAATGGTCGGTGATCTGTTTGTTCACTTGGTTTTTGAAGACTTTAGAAAGGCAGGGCAGGATGGATATGGGTCTGTAACAGTTTGTGTCTAGAGTGTCTTCCCCTTTGAAGAGGGGGATGACAGCGGCCGCTTTCCAATCTTTAGGAATCTCAGATGATATGAAAGAGAGGTTGAACAGACTAGTAATAGGGGTTGCAACAATGGCAGCGGATAATTTTAGGAAAAGAGGGTCCAGATTGTCTAGCCCAGCTGATTTGTAGGGATCCAGATTTTGCAGCTCTTTCAGAACACCAGCTGTCTGGATCTGGGTGAAGGAGAAGTGGGGGGGGGGGCTTGGGCCAGTTGTTGCTGGTGGTGCAGAGCTGTTGGCCGGGGTTGGGGTAGCCAGGTGGAAAGCATGGCCATCCGTAGAGGAATGCTCATTGAAATTCTAGATTATCGTGGATTTATCAGTGGTGACAGTTTTGCCTGGTCTCAGTGCAGTGTGCAGCTGGGAGGAGGTACTCTTATACTCCATGGACTTTACAGTGTCCCAAAACTTTTGGCAATTAGTGCTGCAACATGCAAATTTCTGTTTGAAAAAGCTAGCCTTTGCTTTCCTAACTGAGTGTGTGTATTGGTTCCTGACTTCACTGAAAGTTGCATATCGCGGGGACTATTCGATGCTAGTGCAGTACGCCATAGGGTGTTTTTGTGCTGGTCAAGGGCAGTCAAGTCTGGAGTGAGCCAAGGGCTATATCTGTTCTTAGTTCTACATTTTTTGAAAGGGGCATGCTTATTTAAGATGTTGAGGAAAGCACTTTTAAAGAACAAACAGGCATCCTCTACTGATGGGATGAGGTTAATATCCTTCCAGGATACCCGGGCCAGGTTGATTAGAAAGGCCTGCTCGCAGAAGTGTTTTAGGGAGCGTTTGACAGTGATGAGGGGTGGTCGTTTGACAGCGGACCCATAACGGACGCAGGCAATGAGGCAGTGATCGCTGAGTTCCTGGTTGAAAACAGCAGAGGTGTATTTAGAGTGCAAATTGGTCAGGATTATATCTGAGGGTGCCCATGTTTACAGATTTGGGATTGTACCTGGTAGGTTCCTTGATAATTTGTGTGAGATTGAGGGCATCTAGCTTAGATTGTAGGACAGCCGGGGTGTTAAGCATATCCCAATTTAGGTCACCTAGCAGTGCGAACTCTGACGATAGATGGGGGGCAATCAATTCACATATGGTGTCCAGGGCACAGCTGGGAGCTGAGGGGGGTCTATAACAAGTGTCAACAGTGAGGGACTTATTTCTGGAGAGATGGATCTTTAAAAGTAGAAGCTCAAACTGTTTTGGCATAGACCTGGATAGTATGACAGAACGCTACAGTCTATCTCTACAGTAGATAACAATTCTGCCCCCTTTAGCAGTTATGTCTTGATGGAAAATGTTGTAATTGGGGATGGACATTTCAGAATTGTTGGTAGCCTTCCTAAATCAGGATTCAGACACGGCTAGGACATCAGGGTTGGCGAAGTGTGCTAAAGCAGTGAATAAAGCAAACTTAGGGAGGAGGCTTCTGATGTTAACATGCATGAACCAAAGGCTTTTACGGTTGCAGAAGTCAACAAATGAGACCTCTTGGAGACACACAGGGCCTGGGTTAACCTCTACATCACCAGAGGAACAGAGGAGGAGTAGGATGAGGGTACGGCTAAAGGCTATAAGAACTGGTCGTCTAGTGCGTTCGGAACAGAGAATAAAAGGAGCAGATTTCTGGGTGTGGTAGGATAGATTCAGGGCATAGTGTACAGACAAGGGTATGGTAGGGTGCGAGTACAGTGGGGGTAAACCTAGGCATTGAGTGACAATGAGAGAGGTTGCATCTCTGGAGGCGCCAGTTATGCTAGGTGCGGTCTCCGCATGTGTGGGGGGTGGGACAAGGGGGCTATCTGAGGCATGTTGAGCAGGACTAGGGGCTTCGCAGTAAAATTAAACAATGAGAGCTGCCCTAAACAACAGTATACAAGCTAAAATAACAAGGTAAAATAACAAAGAGCGTTCCAAACCTCTCTGCCAATAACAGCTAGTTTTCAGGTTATAATGCCCCTAGGCAAAATTCTTGCTTGAGAAATATTTTTTGCTGAAAGGTGATTTTTGTTTCTTTTTGACGATTTTATTGAAAAACTATTACAGTAAGGTACTTAATTGTTACACATAAAATTATTTGATTGTGTGATAAAAACAGCTGCACAGAGCCTTTAAGCCAAATAAGTGACCATATAGAGCATGTGTCATCTGTTTTATGTCACACACACACACACACACACACACACACACACACACACACACACACACACACACACACACACATTATATAAGTGGCATAGCTGTAGTGCCAGAGTGCAGATCCTCTCTGCCACAGAGTGTCAGGTGATGCCCAGAGGGGGCAGGTGTGGACAGAGAGATATTATGTCTGGCTTTACATACTGTCCCCTTCCCTAGACCACCCAGTACTTATTAAGGCCCTCTCTGCACCTGGCCAGCACACTACACAGCACATGTAAAGAGGGCTAGGGGGAGTGTAGGACAGTGCCTAATGTCTTTGCTAAGTAAGACATGATGCATTACTCTACTCTCCTGTCAGCCTTTGCTAACTGTGGAGGTAATTAGGTTCCTAGACATTACATTGCTTCCCATTAGTCTATATAGGGCAATACATGTTGGATATGGTCTGTCTTGTAATTACATTATGCTGTAGTATGTACATCATCACTCCTATAGCTGTTAAACTTCTAAACTGGTTCTGTATCTCTCTTGTTCATGCAGCTTCCATATTCTCCTTCCCAGACTCCCTCTGTGCTCCACTCTCCCAGCTGCAGACATTTGAGTTGTGTGGAGCAACACTTTATAACCTGAGCTCCAGTCCAGGAATTATTGTAGTTGTTCCTAAGTGCCTGCAATACAGGGCAGGGAAAGAGCCTGTAGAAATATTAAAGGGTTTTATGCTTAGATTTTGACATTCATTCCCTGTGAGAGCTCTGTTTTCCAAACCCCATGCATTTGAGATAAGTGAAAAAGAACCTGGAAGGCATTCGTTTTTTGCATAGCCTCAGGCTAAACCTGCTGCTTACAAAGGCAAAAAAACTAAGTCAAAGATATAAAGGCTGTGAAAACGCCTGAGAAATGAAACAGCTGTCTTGTGTGTTAGCTAGGTGTCACACTGATGCTGTTGCTGGGCACTACCCTGTCCTAGAACCAAGTTCTGCAACGCAATTTTTGGACCGAAAAGATAATGCTGGTCCCTGGAATCCGAAATGAAACATTGATTAAATGAGAATGAAAGTCACACTTTCCAGTCTGTTGGGTTTTTGCTGTGGCGATAAAGACACCCTGTTATGTTCTCTAGCTCTTAATTTCATGCAAAAATAATCCCCACCGCTGCCACAGACTGCTTATAGACCCACATAAAATGACATATGCTAGTTTAAGGGGATAGACATCGAAAGTATGAGGTTTATGTAATTGTTCAGTTGTTATATAATAATTTTTATTGCTATATAAAATATGTATTTTATTTAAATGTATGTATGGCAAAATATGCGTTGCGTTTTAGAGGACACCTCAATGAACTCCTTTTTGATATACATATGAATGTTTTATAGATATGCTTTTTGGGATTCATATGCTTCCCATGAATATAATGTGATATTAATATTTAATGCTACTGTCCTCTTGAGAGATGACGAACTCTACTGATTTTGTGACCCAAAATAATCTCCTGTTCACCTCTCCGGATTTAAATTGTGTTGTAAAATTCTTTGTCCCGTGACACAACTCCTGGATTAGCTATTCTGCTTAGAAAGAGTGACATGATAATGTCTAACTATTGTGTAATCTGTTGTGGCTGCTCTTATCTCTAAGAACACATCGTTTTGTCCTCGCCTTCCCTGCTCTAGGTGATCCAGGCAGTTTTCTTTGGCGTGTGTGTGCTGACAGACCTGTCCAGACTGCTGACCAAGGGCAGTGAGAACCAGGAGCAAGACAGGCAGCTTAGGAAGCTCATTGGCCTGAGGGACTGGATGATGGCCGTGCTGGCCTTCCCCGTTGGAGTGGTGAGCGATAGTCACGACACAACACTACAGTAGGCCTGGAGCGTTTGAGTCTGCTCTCAGATCTGATTGTGTTGTACCGCTAACTCAACGACCATTGAAGTAGACTATACTGTACAGCACAACCAGATCTGGGACTATGATAGTTTCCCTTTTACAGTACGCCAACGATGCACAAATTCACTGAGAAAGAAGCAGAAGACACTGTAAATGTTCTGCATTGTTAAGAACGGCCTTTCTTACTCTGACAGTCTAGATGCTTGAAACCACAGATCCACAACAACCATATGTTTCCATTCTCGTTCCCTTTTCAAGAATCATTCATGGATAGAAGAAAGATATTTGAAGAAACAGCTAATGTACCGGAATATGTGCTTCATTGCATTATTGTTATTTAATGCAAGTATCCTCAGTGCAGCATACAATACTACAGCTTCACTGATGTAGAGTACAGTGCATTCGGAAAGTATTCAGACCTCTTGACATTTTCCACATTGTGTTACCTTACAGCCTATTCCCAAAAAATTATTTATACACAATACTGCATAATGACAAATTAAAAACAGGTTTTTATAAATTTTTGCAAATTTATTCAAATAAAAAACAGAAATATCACATTTACATAAGTATTCAGACCCATTACTCAGTACTTTGTTGAAGCACCTTTGGCAGCGATTACAGCCTCGAGTCTTCTTGGGTATGACGCTACAAGCTTAGCACACCTGTATTTGGGGAGTTTCTCCCATTATTCTCTGCAGATCCTCTCAAACTCTATCAGGTTGGATGGGGAGTGTAGCTGCATCAGCTATTTTCAGATTTTCGATCGGATTCAAGTCCGGGCTCTGGCTGGGCCACTCAAGGACATTCAGAAACTTGTCTTGAAGCCACTCCTGCATAGTCTTGGCTGTGTGCTTAGGGTCGTTGTCCTGTTGGAATGTGAACCTTCGCCCCAGTCCTGAGTGCTCTGAAGCAGGTTTTTTTCAAGGATCTTGCTGTACTTTGCTTCGTTCATCTTTGCCTCAATCCTGACTAGTCTCCCAGTCCCTACCGCTGAAAAACATCCCCACAGCATGATGCTGCCATCACCATGCTTCCCCGTAGGGATGGTGCCAGGTTTCCTCCAGACGTGACGCTTGGCATTCAGGTCAAAGAGTTAAATCTCGGTTTCATCAGACCAGAGAATCTTGTTTCTCATGGTCTGAGAGTCTTTAAGTGCCTTTTGGCAACTCCAAGCAGGCTGTCATGTGCCTTTTACTGAGGAGTGGCTTCTGTCTGGCCACTCTTACATAAAGGCCTGATTGGTGAGGGGTGCAGAGATGGTTGTCGTTCTGGAAGGTTCACCCATCTCCACAGAGGAACTCTGACCATCGGGTTCTTGGTCACCTCCCTGACCAAGGCCCTTCTTCCCCGATTGCTCAGTTTGATCGGGCGGCCAGCTCTAGGATGAGTCTTGGTGGTTCCAAACTTCTTCCATTTAAGAATGATGGAGGCCACTGTGTTCTTGGGGACCTTCAAAGCTGCAGAAATGTTATCGTACCATTCCCCAGATCTGTGCCTCAACACAATCCTGTATCGGAGCTCTTCCTTCAACCTCATGGCTTAGTTTTTGCTCTGTCATGTGCTGTCAACTGTGGGACCTTATATAGACAAGTGTGTGCCTTTCCAAATCATGTCCAATCAATTGAATTTACCACATCTGGAGTTGTAGAAAGTTGTACAAGGATCTCAAGGATGATCAATGGAAACAGCATGCACCTGAGCTCAATTTCGAGTATCATAGCAAAGGGTCTGAATACTTATGTAAATAATATATTTTTTTAAATGTTTTTTTATACATTTGTAAAACTTCAAAAAACCTGTTTTCGCTTCGTCATTATGGGGTATTGTGTGTAGATTGCAGATGTATTAATTTTTTTAATCAATTTTAGATTGAGGCTGTAACGTAACAAAATGTGGGAAAAGTCAAGGGGTCTGAATACTTTCCGAAGGTACCGTATCTGAGAAGCATAACAGAAACTCAACAACTCCACATACTAAACAAGTGTCTGTTTGTCTTCTAGGTCGCCAGACACATGCTAGTCTTTAGCCTATATGTTGGTCAGCCAAATCCATCTCACTTCTCACTGGTGAAACCGAAAGGCTGACGGAAAGGAAAGGTCCCCTAGCTAGCCTTCCGTGTGAGTCAGTGGACACCTTTCCCTGGTGCATGCTGCTGTCTGTGGTCTTACTGGACTGCACTGGCCTCTGGGAGGGCCTTTGCATAAGTAAGGACACCAAGTCACATTGTCTTGGATGCAGCACGGCCCATTTGCTTTGCAAATGCCAAGTCATCTATGAGCATGGGTGTCATGTGACAGCCTTGGAGGCAGCGGGCAGGCAGCGGTCAGGCAACGAGAAAAAGGAAACTGTGTTTGTCTTGCTTTTATATGCCCTTGTCCGTGATTGCCATCTGATAATTACTCTGAAAATATTTAAATTGGATCTTTGCTGGTGTCTTTTTTTTCTGTTGCAGGAAGAGGTGATGTTTTAGTTTCATACAGTGAGGAGGTGGCGAAGGGCCAGGGTGCCCAGGCAGCAGGTGCTGAGGGGTTCGTACAGAGATGTGTATTTATAAGGTACTGGGAAGATACTGGTTGCCAATATGATGGTTTTTCCAGGCCTCGAGCCAAAAGATAGGGACATCATTTCATGTTCACTAACTTTGGCCTAGTCACTGTGTAATAAGTAAGAAGAAAATTACATGTCATGTCATCATCTTTTTTAACATGGCCTAAAGTGAAATAGGGACAGGCATGTTCTGTGTATCACAGTCCTTGTTTACCATAGATCATGTGACGTGTGCTGGGACCGAATTTTGATCCTGTGTTCTTCTGTGTAGGTACCCTTAGAAAAAAACACATGAAAAAAAAGAACGTGCAGAAAACATGTGAGTCAGACATGTGGTTTCCATACATTCGACCAAAAGGGACAGCACTCATTTTGAAGTCGTAGGCGGGGCTTACCTCATCACGTGACCATGAGCAACCATGAACGATTCATGCCCGCTACACTTTGACATGTGCATTTTCACATTTAAATGTCAACTAGGACTGTCAAACCAATTTGATCCAGTTCATCGCAGGATTTCCTGTGATTGATCAGGATTAATCGCAAATTAATCATTTTCTCAAATTGAGCTGTAATTTAAGATGTATTTATACAAAAAGCATTAAAGGAATATTATCAAAATCAGGTAAATTGATAAAGAGACTTTCTTTAACCTCAAAGTCAACTTGTTTTGACATTGTTGTTTTTAGTATATAGATTATGTATGTTGGACGTTTTCAGTGTTTCAACACTTTCAAACCAAAATTACAAAAAGTGACCTTGAGTTAACTGATTAACTCTGACAGCGCAAATTTTAACATGTCAAAAAGGATAGATAATAGGCCTCCAGAGGGGCACAGCGGTCTAAGGCCCTGCTTTGCAGTGCTTGAGGCGTCACTAAAGACCAGGGTTTGATCCCAGGCTGTATCACAGCCGGCCACGACCGGGAGACCCATGAGGTGGTGCACAATTGGCCCAGCATCGTCCGGGTTAGGGGAGGGTTTGGCCGGCCGGGATGTCCTTGTCCCATCACCCTCTAGCGACTCCTTGTGGCGGGCCAGGCGCATGCACGCTGACTTCGGTCGCCAGGTGTACGGTGTTTCCTCCGACACATTGGTGCGGGTGGCTTCCAGGTGAAGAGAGCAGTGTGGCTTGGCAGGGTCGTGTTTCAGGGGACGCATGGCTCTCGACCTTCGCCTCTCCCGAGTCCGTACGGGAGTTGCAGCGATGGGACAAGACTGTAAATACTAATTGGATACCACAGAATTGGGGAGAAAAAGGGCTAAAAAATATAAATAAGAAGACACTCAGCGCTTCTCTGTCCTTTACACTGGGCTCTTCTAACGGTCACTGACCAACGTATGAAGAAGAGAGGAGTGTGCCTTCAGCTGTAACACTCCAAATGGAATTAAATAAAAGTAACAAGTAATTAACAAATAATAACAAAATAACAATAGCAATACTATATACAGGGGGTACCGGTACAGAGTCAATGTGCAGGGGGACCGGTTAGTTGAGGTAATATGTACATGTAGGTAGAGTTATTACAGTGACTATGCACAGATGATAACCACAGAGAGTAGCAGCGGTGTAAAAGACGGGGAGGGGCAATCCAAGTAGTCTGGGTAGCCATTTGACTAGATGTTCAGGAGTCTTATGGCTTGAGGGTAGAAGCTGTTTAGAAGCCTCTTCGACCTAGACTTGGTGTCTATGACCAGGGTGGCTGGAGTCTTTGACAATTTTTAGGGCCTTCCTCTGACACGCCTGGTATAGAGGTCCTGTATGGCAGGAAGCTTGGCCCCAGTGATGTACTGAGCCGTTTGCACTACCCTCTGTAGTGCTTTGCGGTCAGAGGCCGAACAGTTGCCATACCAGGCAGTGATCAAGATGGCGCCGAGGAACATGACTGAAGTTTTACATTCTCCCAACTAATAGTGCTATTTTGTTTGTTTTTTGGCATTTTGTGTAACTTATTTTTAAACTTATTGTGTACATAATGTACACAATACATGTGTACATATGTTGCTGCTACTGTCTCTTATGACCAAAAATAACTTCTGGACATGAGAACAGCGATTACTCACCGCGGACTGGAATAAACTTTTTCCTTTAACGAGTCCGACAAGAACGATATCCTGCTTTCTGGGAACAGGCCCAGATCCATGCCTTTTGCGTGAAGAAAAGACGCAGGGAAAGGGGACGCAGATCGGGCAGCCTTCTGAGAATCCGTAGGCGAGCAAGTAAACTCCCACTGCCATCTGTTCTTCTTGCTTCTTTCCTGCCTGGATGGCAGGAAGCTTGGCCCCAGTGATGTGCAGGGCCATTCGCACTACCCTCTGTAGCGCCTTACGGTCAGATGCCGAGCAGTTCCCATACCATACCAGGCGGTGATGCAACCAGTCAGGATGCTCTCGATGGTGCAGCTGTAGAACCTTTTGAGGATCTGAGGACCCATGCCCTCCTCACGATTGTCTTAGTGTGCTTGGACCATGTTAGTTTGTTGGTGATGTGGACACCAAGGAACTTGAAGCTCTCAACCTGCATCCACTGCAGCCAGGTCGATGAGAATGGGGGCGTGCTCGGTCCTCTTTTTCCTGTAGTCCACAATCAGCTCCTTTGTCTTGATAACCTTGAGGGAGAGGTTGTTGTCATGGCACCACACGGCCAGGTCTCTGAACTCCTCACTATAGGCTGTCTCGTCTTTGTCGGTGATCAGACCTACCACTCTTGTGTCATCGGCAAACTTAATGATGGTGTAGGAGTCGTGCCTGGCCGTGCAGTCATGAGTGAACAGGGAATACAGGAGGGTACTGAGCACACACCCTTGAAGGGCCCTTGTGTTGAGGATCAGCATGGCTAATGTGTTGTTACCTACCCTTACCACCTGGGGGCGGCCCGTCAGGAAGTGCAGGATCCAGTTGCAAAGGGAGATGTTTGGTCCCAGGGTCCTTAGCTTATTGAAGAGCTTTGAGACCACTATGGTGTTGAACGCTGAGCTGTAGTCAATGAATAGCATTCTCACATAGGTGTTCCTTTTGTCCAGGTGGGAAAGGGCAGTGTGGAGTGCAATAGAGATTGCATCATCTGTGGATCTGTTGGGGCGGTATGCGAATTGGAGTGGGTCTATGGTTTCTGGGATAATGGTGTTGATGTGAGCCATGACCAGCCTTTCGAAGCCCTTCATGTCTACAGACGTGAGTGCTACGGATCGGTAGTCATTTAAGCAGGTTACCTTAGTATTCTTGGGCACAGGCACTATGGTGGTCAGCTTGAAACGTGTTGGTATTACAGACAGGGAGAGGTTGAAAATGTCAGTGAAGACACTTGCCATTTGGTCAGAGCATGCTCGCAGTACCCGTCCTGGTAATCTGTCTGGCCCTGCGGCCTTGTGAATGTTGACCTGTTTAAAGGTCTTACTCACATCGGCTGCGGAGAGCATGATTACACAGTCTTTCAGAACAGCTGGTGCTCTCATGCATGTTTCCGTGTTATTTGCCTTGAAGCGAGCATAGAAGTAGTTTAGCTCGTCTGGTAGGCTTGTGTCACTGGGCAGCTCTCGGCTGTGCTTCCCTTTGTAGTCTGTAATAGCTTGCAAGCCCTGCCACATCTGACGAGCGTCAGAGCCGGTGTAATAATCTTAGTCCTGTATTGACGCTTTGCCTGTTTGATGGTTTGTCGGAGGGCATAGTGGGATTTCTTACAAGCTTCCGGGTTAGAGTCCCGCTCCTTGAAAGCGGTAGCTCTAGCCTTTAGCTCAGTGCGGATGTTGCCTGTAATCCATGGCTTCTGGTTGGGGTGTGTACGTACCGTCACAGTGGGGACGACGTCATCGATGTACTTATTGATGAAGCCAATGATTGATGTGGTGTACTCCTCAATGCCATCGGAGGAACCCAGGAACATATTCCAGTCCATACTAGCAAAACAGTCCTGTAGCTTAGCATCTGCTTCATCTGACCTCTTTTTTATTGATCTAGTCACTGGTGCTTCCTACTTTAATTTTAGCTTGTAAGCAGAAATCAGGAGAACAGAATTATGGTCAGATTTGCCAATTGGAGGGAGAGCTTTGTATGAGTCTCTGTGTGTGGAGTAAAGATGGTCCAATGTTTTTTTCCCCCTCTGGTTGCACTTTTAACATGCTGATAGAAATTTGGTAAGACAGATGTAAGTTTCTCTGCATTAAAGTCCCTGGCTACTAGGAACGCCGCCTCTGGGTGAACGTTTTCTTGTTTGCTTATACTCAGGTAGGCCAAGTTACCTTTTTACAGAACGCCATTACAGAATGTGTAAATATATATGTGAAAACACTGCTACTACTGCAACATGTTAACACCACCTTTTCACATGAGGAGAATAACACTGTTTCGCCACCACAGCTGAACTTGCAATTCGATATGTGGAAGTTATATTTTCAAATGCAGATGTCTCTTACATATGAAACTGTTTTCACATGTGCAACTGCAATTGTGTGAGGTGAAAACATGTTTTTCTTCTCATGTGAAAAGATGCCGTTAACATGTGAACTCTAAATGTACTACATGTGATAAAATGGTTTCACGTGAAATTTAACCTCAACATGTGAAAACCGCTATTTCACGTGAAAATGCGATTTCATGTGTGTTTTTTCATAAGGGTAGGCTGTAAGACATGAGTCAATACAGAAGCAGAGCAGAGAGAGAGACCACGCACTGCTCCTTAGGTGTCCTCCTAAAAACCAGCGAGCAGTTGCTAGCGTCACCATCACAGAGCAGTGTAGGCTGCTATATGATGAGCCACTTGGCACTGGCCCCTGTCTGAGAGTTGGCCATGAAGTTCAGTTTACACACCACACAATGGATGTAATTAGTGTCGCGGCTAATGCCGGGAAAAATGAGCCCCAGTCGACGGTGATGTTTGGTAATGATAATATACGTGTATCTCTAGACTGTTCTAGTGCTCTAGTGTGTGTGTGTGTGTGTGTATTCTCCCTGAATTGGTCGGGTATGAATGCATTCCTGGCAGGGTGGAGCGCACTCCTTCATTCTTCCCACCTCTCCACATGATGAAAGAGGAGAGCGTGCCATCAGGGCACAATATCAGGGGCATCTCACATGCATCCGTCTGAGGCGCAGATGGTAGGCCAGGTAATTCCATCCACCTAACTGGGCTGCGGATGGTTTGGCTCCTGGACAGGCTTGAAGGCCCCTGACAGGGCCAGGTGTGGTTTCCCTACAGCCCGATGACATGGAGCCCATGCAGCTAAAAAGGCTGAGGGTGTGGAAATGTGAAATGTCTAAATAAACGACCTGTCTCAGACCGAGTCCATTTACTCGCACTCTGCACCTCGGAGAGGAAATAAGAAATGCTGTTTCTCGCTTTCGAGGGGCTTTAATAAGCTGCTCCCTCAGAGTCAATGCTCTCCATTCAGCAGGCCTGTCTGCCGTGGCCTTGTAACGCAGCCTGTTTATTTGGCTACAGCGGCAAGTCATCGGAAACTTACTGGAAAACAGAGATCCAGTTAAATACTGTGAGAATACGAAGCAAAACAGGATTCTGTCACATCGCTAATCGAGGTTGATTAATGCTAATAGGTTGGGTAGTTGGGTATGGTCGGGAGCAGTTAGAACTGTCTGGATCAAAGAGATTACGGGCAGAACTGGAATCCGTTCACCGAGGAAGCTGCTCCACTCCATGGAGCTGGAACTTCAAATAGCCCCTTTCAAAGCCTCTACACTCGACAGTAACATGCTTGTTTTTGCAGTGCGTTTGATATCCTCACAAGCTTACTACTGTCCTTCCTACAGGGGGCATACAGGGCTTGTGGAGAAGCGCCGGGATAAGAGACAAGGAAAGGAGAAGAAGTCAGCTCTTAGGGATTAATTATGGTATGCTGATATGAAAACATGAGCCCAGAACTGTCGCTTCGCTTCACCTCACGGCTGCATGGTGGGCTTTAGCGCTAGCTCGCCTCGTTGTTAGTATGAGAGTGCCGGGCAGCCTGCCTTTGAAGGAGGAATGGATAGAGGAGATAGCTAGTGCTCAGGTCAGAGGCTGACATCTCTGCGCTCCAGGACTGTCCTCAGATGAACAGACTGTGGGGGCGGCTGGGTCGAGCTCAACCCGGGCCAGGTCAGGCCAAGCAGGAAACCTCATGGAGAGACAGGGAAGAGAAGGGCCACAAAAGAACCAGGGATTTCCTGGGTGGGGATGACCTGAGGGATACCGCGTCTCCAGAGGGTGTAAAACGCAGGCGGATATGGTCTGGAAAATACAAATAGACCATTGCATTGCCATTTAAATTACAGACATATTTATCTTGTCTGAAAAATATGACATGATAATATAATATGAAGACTTAGAGCTGAAAACACAATTTACCGTACTTTTTTTAAATCTACCCTTTGGATAGGTTGAACTATATTTTCTTGGCATAACATGGGCAGCATGTAAACATCCATGGTTATTTGATCCCCTGGGCCCATAGCTTCACAAGGCTGGATGGTGTGTCCTATGACATGGCTCAAGGTGCTGTACTTTTGGGTGTGTAATGGTACGTGTGTCACATATATATTATAGGCTATATACAGTGCCTTGCGAAAGTATTCGGCCCCCTTGAACTTTGCGACCTTTTGCCACATTTCAGGCTTCAAACATAAAGATATAAAACTGTATTTTTTTGTGAAGAATCAACAACAAGTGGGACACAATCATGAAGTGGAACGACATTTATTGGATATTTCAAACCTTTTTAACAAATCAAAAACTGAAAAATTGGGCGTGCAAAATTATTCAGCCCCCTTAAGTTAATACTTTGTAGCGCCACCTTTTGCTGCGATTACAGCTGTAAGTCGCTTGGGGTATGTCTCTATCAGTTTTGCACATCGAGAGACTGAAATTTTTTTCCCATTCCTCCTTGCAAAACAGCTCGAGCTCAGTGAGGTTGGATGGAGAGCATTTGTGAACAGCAGGTTTCAGTTCTTTCCACAGATTCTCGATTGGATTCAGGTCTGGACTTTGACTTGGCCATTCTAACACCTGGATATGTTTATTTTTGAACTATTCCATTGTAGATTTTGCTTTATGTTTTGGATCATTGTCTTGTTGGAAGACAAATCTCCGTCCCAGTCTCAGGTCTTTTGCAGACTCCATCAGGTTTTCTTCCAGAATGGTCCTGTATTTGGCTCCATCCATCTTCCCATCAATTTTAACCATCTTCCCTGTCCCTGCTGAAGAAAAGCAGGCCCAAACCATGATGCTGCCACCACCATGTTTGACAGTGGGGATGGTGTGTTCAGCTGTGTTGCTTTTACGCCAAACATAACGTTTTGCATTGTTGCCAAAAAGTTCAATTTTGGTTTCATCTGACCAGAGCACCTTCTTCCACATGTTTGATGTGTCTCCCAGGTGGCTTGTGGCAAACTTTAAACAACACTTTTTATGGATATCTTTAAGAAATGGCTTTCTTCTTGCCACTCTTCCATAAAGGCCAGATTTGTGCAATATACGACTGATTGTTGTCCTATGGACAGAGTCTCCCACCTCAGCTGTAGATCTCTGCAGTTCATCCAGAGTGATCATGGGCCTCTTGGCTGCATCTCTGATCAGTCTTCTCCTTGTATGAGCTGAAAGTTTAGAGGGACGGCCAGGTCTTGGTAGATTTGCAGTGGTCTGATACTCCTTCCATTTCAATATTATCGCTTGCACAGTGCTCCTTGGGATGTTTAAAGCTTGGGAAATCTTTTTGTATCCAAATCCGGCTTTAAACTTCTTCACAACAGTATCTCGGACCTGCCTGGTGTGTTCCTTGTTCTTCATGATGCTCTCTGCGCTTTTAACGGACCTCTGAGACTATCACAGTGCAGGTGCATTTATACGGAGACTTGATTACACACAGGTGGATTGTATTTATCATCATTAGTCATTTAGGTCAACATTGGATCATTCAGAGATCCTCACTGAACTTCTGGAGAGAGTTTGCTGGACTGAAAGTAAAGGGGCTGAATAATTTTTCAGTTTTTGATTTGTTAAAAAAGTTTGAAATATCCAATAAATGTCGTTCCACTTCATGATTGTGTCCCACTTGTTGTTGATTCTTCACAAAAAAATACAGTTTTATATCTTTATGTTTGAAGCCTGAAATGTGGCAAAAGGTTGCAAAGTTCAAGGGGGCCGAATACTTTCGCAAGGCACTGTATATATTTATAGACTACCACAACCTCACGTTACGCAATATTCCAACCTAGTATTTCCAGCACAAAACATGAACTTACCAACAAATATATCTATGCCAAGTGCAGTGAAGTTTAACTTTGAATTAGTCCTATGTCCTCACTATGCCTCCTATGTTCTCACTATGCCTCCTATGTCCTCACTATTTCTCCTATGTCCTCACTATGTCTCCTATGTCCCTGTCTCTCTGCAGTTTGTGGTGACCATGTTCTGGACCCTGTACTTGTATGACAGAGACCTGGTGTACCCCAGACTGCTGGACAACTTCATACCCCAGTGGCTCAACCACGGCATGGTGAGTACTGTCTGTCTGCTATACTGTTCCCAGGCCTGTCATAGCATTACTCTGTTACATTATTTAGTATGGCTAGTACAGGGTGTCTAGAAAAAAAAAGAGCTAGAATAAGATAATGGTTATGCATACATTTTTGTCAAAAAGACAAATGTTATTTAGTCCCAAAGATAAATGTTATTTCACCCACTACACGTCTATGTGGTCATATTTGTCATTTAACATAATCATTTATCACAGTTAATACGAACAGTTACTCCAGTTGAGGTATTTATTACAGGCCATAAGCATTTTCCCATCACTATTTGAGAACCCACTCAGTAAATAAATAGACATTTGAGAGCATATCTGGAGCCCCAGACATTAGTCACAGTGGACAATGGGCAGCTAATGGTGCCTAAACGCTTCCTATAATAGCAGACAAGTAGCGAGGCACATTTTGTTCTCCTCAATAAGAACAAACCTTCTCTATGGTCATATTGACGTCAGCATTCAAAACAATGGGAAGAGGTTTTTCAACTGCTGATATCAATCAGATGGAACTGAAGCCCTCCTGCTGGCACAATTAGATGATAGGCTTGTTATTCTAGCAGGTGAGACTGGTGATTGATGGCTGTGTTCAATGTGTGTGTGTGTGTGTGTGTGTGTGTGTGTGTGTGTGTGTGTGTGTGTGTGTGTGTGTGTGCGTGTGCGTGTGCGTGTGTGTGTGGGGGTGTGTGTGTGTGTGTGTGTGTGTGTGTGTCTGCACGTGCTACATGTCTTTTGGCTCCACAATCACATCCTATTCCTACAACAAGAGTCAAGCCTCCAGCTGTGTGCATAGACAGTGTATGTAAGGTAAAAAAGTCTCAATGGATGTCTTAATGGATGCGACATATTGTAGTAGTCTGTGTCGTGGCTAGCGAACCAATAATAGTACACAGACTGGTTGCTACGTAACAATAACTGTGTTCACATAGACTGCGTAAGCAATGATAAAGTCTGTGTATGCAATTTGGGTTGAAGTGTATGCAAATGTCCAAAGCGTCACAGATGATATTAAATGGTGTTTAATGGGCCATACTACCGAATACCAGCATACCTTTTTCAGTCAAACCGTGGAACAACGCCTTGTTTAGATTGCAACTATGGATATGCAACCTTTCCATTCAGTAGAGATCACGTGAGAGATAAATCAGATCATTTTCAAGTGGCGCTTTGCAAAAGTGCCGGACTCATATCCTCAAGCTTATTACACTGAACCATATCCACAGCAGCCAGGAGTGTTGTTTGTTGTGTGTGTTGGAATCTGGGTTGCTACGGTCAATTCAAGTCCCAATTGCTCGGATCAAACATAAACAGATCAATGATTATGATTCCGCAAATCAGGACGAGATGTTACCCAGCGCCTCAACAATCATGTGGACCAACATGACCCTGTCCAACCCAGAACAGACACACTCACAGAAAGTGGCCTGGCCTCCAGTCCTGCTAACCATGTTGCTAAGGGCCAACCCCAGGAAATAACCACAACGGGTCCAACAGCTGAAAACAATTCATAATATGCAAACCTTCCAGATATGTGAGCTCTGGACGGGTGACGACTGCAGCAGCAGAGTTACTCCATAGTAAATATTTTGCCACATTCCATGGTACCGCATTTGTTTGTTTACCCCCGCTGCCACGGCAACTGTCTCCTGCTCCTTTCTGTGTTAGGAGGGAGTGACCGGACCCTGTTACTGTTTGGCAGTCTGGCCTGGCCTGTGTCTGCTATTACAGTTCACTACAGAGCAAGAGAGCCTGGCCTAGTTCAGCCCTATATATCTATTGCCTCATCACACTGCATATCACAGGGCTGCTGGTTGAAAATTCAAATACGCAGGCAAACAGGCAGCAGGATGTAACAGAGGAAAGGCAGGCAGGCAGGAATTATTTTGCACCCTGTCTACCACACAATGAAGCCTTGATGCACACAGAGCGATGCAGGGGAGAGAGGTGTTGATAGAAACCTGGTCACACCTTTCCCTCAGTGTGGGAGATACAACAGACCATCCTCACACAGTCCCTGACACAGTGCACTGCTGCACACAGCCCTAGAGATAACGTTATTTCAGGGAAGGCACAAAGAGAAGACAATAATGTTTTATAGACTGTGTAAGGAGGGCTCTGATTACAATGCTGTTAGTACAGCATGTAGTACTGTCAAAGTGATATCCCACTGAATGTCCTATCAACGTTCCGTTCATTTATGCAGAATATCCCCCCTGAATATTCCTTTCAAGTTCACAAAGTAAAGAGAGACTTGACTTCAAAAGTGGGCCACGGAAAGTGTCAATCTGCCATCAAGAGATTTGCCTTCCAGAAGATACACAAAGGAAGAGACAATAAACCAGTGTGAATTCTACAGCATTTGTCACCAAAGCGGGAATATACGGAACAGTTTCCCTCAGCACATGTTTTGATGTTGTCAAATCCCGGTGCTGCATGTTTGGCAAGCTTAACAGGCTTCCCTTAATGTGACTGTGACAATTAGGGCAGAGTCACTTCATCGCCACTTAAACAGTTAGGCATTGCGGATTCTCTGTGAGAGTTCCACCGAGTTCCACCTGCGTCAAACTCGCTTCAACAATAATCCAAGTATTCACTATGTTATAAGTGGGCTGCTGAGAGAGGACTGTCTCTGTACTGTAATGTTCATTCCAGACATCTCTCACCGCGAACAGTCCAGGTTCAAAGCAGCTCAATGCATGTCAATGTATTGAGTAAACATTTGACATTTCCCCGAAGAGATACATATGTAGGGATGGCGCCAGCTGGCTACCAATGTCCCGGTTCACAATAACAACGAGAGTCAGAAACCAACAAAACAAGTGGAAGATTGAAAGAAACAGACAAGTTGGAGGTATTCTATTCTTGTTGGGCCTATGTGGCGTTCGCAGGAAGCCTCTCTCTCCCTCTCTGTCAGGGCAGGCTTATATTTCATTCAGCAGGTCGGTTCAGGGGACGTTTAAATGACACTGTGCCTTGAGATGGACCTCATTGTGCGCTGGGGTCTTTATGACTGATTATCCCTGGTAAACACCCCCTACGTCTCAGCCAGGCCTTTAGTTGCGCTGCCAAGTGTAAAGCCAGGGGACAATGTGATACACCACAGCACCCTTTCCATAAGAGCAGTCCTCTGATTCCCCCACATCAACTATTCATGTCCCTTCTCTTTTACTTTGGTGTGATCCCTCTCTAGGTTCTTTTGTCATGTGTATTTATTTACCTAGGTGGAAATGTATTTGGATTATTATTAAGTTTTCATCACAGATGGTTGTACCAATAATGGTTGTAACAATATCACCTCCTCACGGAGCCCCAACGGTGGAGGTGTCATACTCATAAAATGTAGCGGTCAAACAGGGAAATGGTTCCAATTGTTTCTCCACATTAATTTTTCCCACGGGGGATTTTAAAAACACTTCAAATAAGGGCTGTGTTTCTTGTAGGCTTACACTGGCGTGACATTTTGATAACTATGTAAATCTCTCTGGGACAAGGTGACTCATCAATATATACAGCTCTATTTACCTCAGAACCCCAAAATGCTAATTAGCATCAAAGTAGACATAATGCAAGACTACAAGCTCCAGCACGTCATCTAAAAATCAAATCAGATTTTATTTGTCACATACACATGGTTAGCAGATGTTAATGCAAGTGTAGTGAAATGCTTGTGCTTCTAGTTCCGACAGTGCAGTAATATCTAACAATAATATCTAATAGTAATATCTAACAAGTAATCTAACAATTCCCCAACAACTACCTAATACACACATATCTAAAGGGGTGAATGAGAATATGTACATGTAAGTATATGGATGAGCAATGGTGAAGGTGCAATAGATGGTGTAAAATACAGTATATCCAGATGAAGTCGGAAGTTTACATACACCTTAGCCAAATACATTTGAACTCAGTTTTTCACAATTCCAGATATTTCTGACATTTCAAACTTCCCTGTCTTAGGTCAGTCAGGATAACCACTTGATTTTAAGAATGTGAAATGTCAGAATAATAGTAGAGAGAATTATTTATTTCAGCTTTT
Source organism: Oncorhynchus clarkii lewisi (assembly GCF_045791955.1). NCBI lineage: Eukaryota > Metazoa > Chordata > Actinopteri > Salmoniformes > Salmonidae > Oncorhynchus > Oncorhynchus clarkii. The sequence continues at coordinate 24,227,082 of NC_092154.1, forward strand.
ATTTCTTTCATCACATTCCCAGTGGGTCAGAAGTTTACGTACACTAAATTAGTACTTAGTAGCATTGCCTTTAAATTGTTTAACTTGGGTCAAACATTTCGGGTAGCCTTCCACAAGCTTCCCACAATAAGTTGGGTGAATTTTGGCCCATTCCTCCTGATAGAGCTGGTGTAACTGAGTTAGGTTTGTAGGCCTCCTTGCTCGCTCACGCTTTTTCAGTGCTGCCCACACATTTTCTATAGGATTGAGGTCAGGGCTTTGTGATGGCCACTCCAAAACCTTGACTTTGTTGTCCTTAAGCCATTTTGCCACAACTTTGGAAGTATGCTTGGGGTCATTATCCATTTGGAAGACCCATTTGCGACCAAGCTTTAACTTCCTGACTGATGTCTTGAGATGTTGCTTCAATTTATTCACATCATTTTTTTCCTCATGAGCCATCTATTTTGTGAAGTACACCAGTCTCTCCTGCAGCAAAGCACCCCCCCCACAACATGATGCTGCCAACCCCGTGCTTCACGGTTGGGATGGTGGTCTTCGGCTTGCAAGCCTCCCCCTTTTCCCTCCAAACATAACAATGGTCATTATGGCCAAACAGTTCTATTTTTGTTTCATCAGCCCAGAGTACATTTATCCAAAAAGTACAATCTTTGTCCCCCCCCATGTGCAGTTGCAAACCGTAGTCTGGCTTTTTTATGATGGTTTCAGAGCAGTGGCTTCTTCCTTGCTGAGCGGCCTTTCAGGTTATGTCGATATAGGACTCGTTTTACTGTGGATATAGATCAATACTTTTTTCCCGGTTTCCTCCAGCATCTTCACAAGGTCCTTTGCTGTTGTTCTGGGATTGATTTGCACTTTTCGCACCAAAGTACGTTCATCTCTAGGAGACAGAACGTGTCTCCTTCTTCCTGAGCGGTATGATGGCTGTGTGGTCCCATGATGTTTATACTTGCGTACTATTGTTTGTAAAGATGAACGTGGTACCTTCAGGCGTTTGGAAATTGCTCCCAAGGATGAACCAGACTTGTGGAGGGCTACATTTTTTTTCTGATGTCTTGGCTGATTTCTTTTGATTTTTCTATGATGTCAAGCAAAGAGGCACTGAGTTTGAAGGTAGACCTTGAAATACATCCACAGGTACAGCTCCAATTGACTCAGATTATGTCAATTAGCCCATCAGAAGCATCTAAAGCCATGACATAATTTTCTGGAATTTTCCAAGCTGTAAGGCACAGTCAACTTAGTGTATGTAAACTTCTGACCCACTGGAATTGTGATACAGTGAATTATAAGTGAAATAATCTGTCTGTAAACAATTGTTGGAAAAAATACTTGTGTCATGCACAAAGTAGATGTCCTAACCGACTGCCAAAACTATAGTTTGTTAACAATACATTTGTGGAGTGGTTGAAAAACAAGTTTTCATGACTCCAACCTAAGTGTATGTAAACTTCCGACTTCAACTGTACATGTGATATGAGTAATGTAAGATATGTAAACATTATTAAAGTGGCATTATTTAGAGTGCATTGTATAAAGTGACTGATCTATTTATTAAAGTGACCAGTGATTGGGTCTCAATGTAGGCAGCAGCCTCTCTGAGTTAGTGATTGCTGTTAAGCAGTCTGATGGCCTTGAGATAGAAGCTGTTTTTCAGTCTCTCGGTCCCAGCTTTGATGCACCTGTACTGACCTTGCATCCTGGATGGTAGCGGGGTGAACAGGCAGTGGCTCGAGTGGTTGATGTCCTTGATGATCTTTTTGGCTTTCCTGTGACATCGGGTATCATAGGTGTCATGAAGGGCAGGTAGTTTGCCCCCGGTGATGCGTTGTGCAGACCGCACCACCCTCTGGAGAGCCTCGCGGTTGAGGGCGGTGCAGTTGCCATACCAGGCTGTGATACAGCCCGACAGGATGCTCTCGATTGTGCTGTAAAAGTTTGTCAGGGTTTTGGGTGACAAGCCACATTTCTTCAGCCTCCTGAAGATTTCTTCACCACACTGTCTGTGTGAGTGGACTATTTCAGTTTGTCTGTGATGTGTACGCCGAGGAACTTAAAACTTTACACATTCTCCACTGCTGTCCCTTCGATGTGGATAGGGGGATGCTCCCTCTCCTCTTTCCTGAAGTCCACGATCATCTCCATTGTTTTGTTGATGTTGAGTGAGAGGTTGTTTTCCTGACACCACACTCCGAATGCCCACACCTCCTCCCTGTAGGCTCTTGTCGTTGTTGGAAATCAAGCACACTACTGTTGTGTCGTCCGCAAACTTGATGATTGAGTTGGAGGCGTGCATGGCCACGTAGTCGTGGGCGAATATGAAGTACAGGAGACAGGTGAGCACGCACCCTTGTGGGCGCTCAGTGTTAAGGGTCAGTGAAGTGGAGATGCTGTTTCCTACCTTCAACACCTGGGGGAGGCCCGTCAAAATCTAGGACCCAATTGCACAGGGCAGGGTTGAGACCCAGGGCCTCCAGCTTGATGATGAGCTTGGAGGGTTCTATGGTGTTGAATGCTGAGCTGTAGTCAATGAACAGCATTCTTACATAGGTAATCATTTTGTCCAGATGGGATAGGGCAGTGTGCAGTGTGATGGCAATTGCATCGTCTCTGGTCCTGTTGGGGCAGTATTCAAACTGATTTGGGTCTAGGGTGGCCGGTAAGGTGGAGGTGATATGATCCTTGAATAGTCTCTCAATGCCCTTCATGATGACAGAAGTGAGTGCTACGGGGCGGTAGTCATTTAGTTTAGTTATCTTTGCCTTCTTGGGTACAGGAAGAATGGTAGCCATCTTGAAGCATGTGGGGACAACAGACTGGGATAGGGATTGATTGAATATGTCCGTAAACACACCAGCCAGCTGGTCTGCGCATGCTTTGAGGACACGGCTAGGGATGCCGTCTGGGCCAGCGGCCTTGCGAGGGTTAACACGTTTAAATGTTTTTACTCATGTCAGCCACGGAGAAGGAAAGGGGGGTGCATTCCTTGTTAGCGGGCCGCGACGGTGGCACTGTATTACCCTCAAAGCGGGCAAAGAAGGTGTTTAGTTTGTCTGGAAGCGTGACGTCGGTGTCCGTGACGTGGCTAGATTTTCTTTTGTAGTCCGGGATTTCCTGTAAACCCTGCTACATATGTATCATGTCTGAGCCATTGAATTGCGACTCCACCTTGTCGCTGTACTGTAATTTTGCTTGTTTGATTGCCTTGCGGAGGGAATAACTACACTGTTTATATTCAGACATGTTGACTTCTTTCCATGGTTAAATGCGGTGGATCGCGCTAAATGCGTGAATGCCGCCATCCATCCACTGTTTCTGGTTAGGGTAGGTTTTACTAGTCACAGTGGGTACAAGATCTCGAATGCACTTCTTTATAAACGCACTCACAGAGTCAGCGTATAAGGTCAGTGTTGTTCTCTGAGGCTGACCGGAACATATTCCAGTCCACCGGATTAAAACAATCTTGAAGCGTGGCTTCCGATTAGTCGAACCAGCGTTGAATGGTTCTCATCACTGGTACATCCTGTTTGATTTTGTGCCTTTAAGACGGAAGGAGTAAGATGGCGTCGTGGTCAGATTTTCCGAAGGGAGGGTGTTGGAAGGCTTTGTATGCATCACGGAAGTTAGAGTAGCAGTGGTCGAGGGTATTGTGCATGCACGTAGCTCAATCAATATGCTGTAAGAATTTAGGTAGACTTGTTCTCAAATTTGCTTTGTTAAAATCCCCAGCTACAATAAATGCAGCCTCAAATGCAGTGTCTCTAGCTGACATCTTTGCTAACAGGTTTTGTGTCAATTTAAAACTTACACAAGACAGTTCACAAAATTGTATATTGAAAGAAATGTAGCCAATTCATTCATTACTAAATTTAGGATTTAGTTAATCCAGAGATTTAGTTAATCCAGAGATTCTTACCTTTGCCTCGACTCGACAGTCTCGTTCAGACCATCATGGCATTTGTAGTTCTTTATGATAGCCACATTAGCAGCTAATTAGCATTGCATTTTTGGGGGGTAAATACAGGTAAATATATTGATAAAAGTCACCATGTCCATGTCACGCTGTATAAATGATTGGAGACAGGCGCAGGAATTCGTAATAGGGTTTTTTATACTCCACCCAAAATATACAACATGCCCTGAAAAGGCATGGGGACGAAGCCCAAAACAAACACGTGTAAACACAGGGATGTAACCCAAACAAAGAGCGAGGTTAAACCTCTAATAAATACACGGGACGAGACCCGTAATAACAATACACGGGACGAGACCCGTAATAACAAGTGCACAACAATACAAGGGACAAGACCCGTAATAACAATACAAGGGACGAGACCCGTAATAACAAGTGCACAATACACGCGGCACGAAAGCCGAAACAACAAAGCACAGGTACTCACAAGACCAACGAACATGGGAACAATAAACGACCAGGACAATGGTGAACAGAGGGCACATATATACAATTACTAATCAGAAGAATTGGAACCAGGTGTGTGTAATGAGACAGTTCAGTGACGCCTGGAGGCCGGTGAGGTAGACCTCCGAAACTGGGGCATGGAATGAGCAGCAGTACCGGGGGAATCCGTGACAGTCCTAGAGAGATTTACATGGTTATCAAAATGTCACGCCAGGGTAAGCCTACACCAAACATAGCCCTTATTCTAAAATCCCCTATGGGAAAAAATAGTGGTGGAAAAATGATTGGAACCATTTCCTTCTTCGAACGCTAGGTTTTATGGGTATTATGACTCATATTGTGGTACTCTTTTCCCAGATGTGAATCTCTATAAACAGTATAATGCTATATTTTCTCCCTGACTCCGTCTCTTAGTTTTGAAGTTAGTACAGTGTCTTACAGAGAGCGACAGGACTGAAGAGTCTGTAAACTCTGCAGACTGCCTCCTAAACTGTCTCTGAACTGTTTGTGGCGTTTAAGTCCAATTCCTTGTGCTGGATTTGTGGGCAGTCATTAAGAGTGGAAAATAGCAGTGCCCACAGACAAATGTGGAATGGGCCCTTTGCAGAGGAGAAGATTGTGTGTAACTGTACGCTCCTGGTGTGACTTTGGGGTTTGTTTAGACTGTGGGACAGTGGAGATGGCCATTGAAAGTAACAGTCTTTACAGTCCTTACTGTAACTCTTGTGAAAGTAGAGGTCTCTGTCAGTATGGCCACAATCGATCAACGTCCCATCCAATATACTGCTGGGATGATTGCGGCTTCCAATGCACTCTAATGGTGTCCACATTCTTGATAATGACATGTTTGGTTTACCAACATCTGAGGAGCTACATCTTTGGAGTTAACACACTGTGTAAGTTCAACCAATGGTATTACCCAGACCAAGGATAAGACACTTGTACTATAAGAAACAGATGTGTTTGTGTAAGTCGACTGTTTTCAGAACTCTTATGCACTTCACATTGCATACTGTACATTTGGATCCAGAGATGTTTTTGGCGCAGTCTCAAGAACGCAAAACACAGATGAGACGAACACCCCATCCATAATGAGAAAGGCATGGCTAGGTGTAGCCCACTGTCAACCAGGCTCCGCCATGGTTACAGCACTGCAACTCCCACTTAAATCATCCTGTTAAAGGCAAGACCCAGGTTCTAAACACTGTGCAGCTTCCTATGTCTTGGACTGATAAAACACCACAGGTACAGTCTAGGGAAGATATAGGTGGCTGTAATAAGATTGCCCCCTGGTGGGCATTGCCCAGGTAGCTACCTGGTACATGGCTACATGAAGGAGCGTTTATTGGCTGACATGATACCGTTTTATTGCAGGCATCAAAGGCAGTTGTGGGTCCTCCTACATTTGTACCTTGACATAATTTCGACCTGTTATAGGGCCTAGTGTTCCCCACATTATCTGATGGCTACACCAATCACTCAGGGTAGTCCCACGGAATTCCCTATGTAATGTCATAATGCAGATATGTAACTCTTTTTGGGGGGATTTCTTATATATAGTGTTAGGTGTGACCGAGATGGCAGCGCAGCAATTAATCTCTCTGGACAGCAGTCTACTATTCCCGGTGGCGGTATTAAAGGTAGCTGGGTGCAATCATTGTGCTTCAGTAGACACCAGGGTACTTGAGAGTGCATAACACTGGTTATAACCTGACTGAGCATGTCTGTCAATGGTCCTCTCCATGGAAACAACCTGCCCCACTGACCTCAGGTTGCTTCATCTTCCACTGCTTGTTGATGTTTTCTCGGCCTGCCGTCACATAGTCATGTAAGTCTTATCTTTTACACGCTAACTACCTGCAGCCTTTTAGAAAAGCTGCAAAGTGACAGATGGGATCTGGCTGTTATTACTGGCAGGTGTCCAATATTTTACTAAGGACATACTGTACCTTAGTCTTGTGTAAGACCTGCTCAGTTGGGGCTGAGATGGCAGAGGGAGGAGAAGACAAGTGAAGAATAAGGGAAAGGCAGGCAGACGTTCTTATATGGCTCAGCTCCCCTGTATTCTTCCAGAGAACAGAATGGGTCAGTTTAATTTTGACTAATGCCCAGTAAGGACAGCTGGTCTAAACAACTTATTGTGATTGGCTCGAGGCTATAGTGATGACAACACAAGGCCAGAGGTGCCATCTATGTATTGAGGGGCCTGTGATCTATAACCCCACAACCCCCTTGAACTTACTTTCGTTTAGAGCGTTGGGCCAGTAACCGAAAGGTGAATCTCATCGCTGACAAGGTAAAACGCTGTCATTCTCCCCCTGCGCAAGGCAGTTAACCAACTGTTCCCCGGGCGCCAAAAATGTGGATGTCGATTAAGGCAGCCCCCCACTCCTCTCTGATTCAGAAAGATTGGGTTAAATTCGGAAGTCACATTTCAGTTGAAGGCATTCAGTTGTACAACTGACTAGGTATCCCCCTTTCCCATTTCCCTCCATCCCAGTGCTGGCCTTTGCTAACTGGCCTGTCCTGTCCTCAGCGTTCGGTCAAAGGTCATGGTCCCAGCTGGCATGAAGAGTTAGGCACATCATCACTAACCAGCGTGCCCATGTAGCCCGGAGCAGCCCTGCCAGCCCTAACAGTGGAGTATTCCAGGAGTATTCATCCACGACGGCCTGTCATAACATGATAATCACATTAAGAATGCCAGTAGAACCCAGTGTTCTGCTCCCATAGAGTGCAATCATCCTCCTCTTTCCTTCCTAATGGGAGACATTACACAGAAACTCAATCCCCAGTGGGAGAACCATACGGCTCTGCTGCTCCTCTACTGTCACAGAATAGCTTTCCTTCCTTCACTCTGATTATGCTTTACCAAATTAGATGTTGAGGCAAAGTCAAATGCAGTCATTTTTTACGTGGATAAAGAGGGAGACATTGTTGCTTGTTTAATTTATATAACATAGGACATGTTAAACTCTTCTCTGTTGTAAGTCATCATACCAGAAGCCTCTGCATACTGTTTCTCGTGCCTCGGACAATATCCTTCAAGATTCTGCCAAGAGGTGCATCTCTCCACAGATGAACCCACCCCGCCTGAAATGTACATCAGGAGAAGCTTCTCAAGCTGGAGGAAAACAACGCCTCTCTGGAAAACGCTGGGAAGGCCGATAAAACTACGAGGAGCGTATAAAACGTGCAACATTTTTCACTGAGACCTCGTGGGGCTGCCATGAACTGTTCTTTATATCGCTAACATATTGTGGAGGGGAAAAGGAGGGAGGGGATGGGAATGTAGCAGAGGAGTGCAGAAGATAAAAAATGACCTGGCATCATTAGCTACTCAGCAGTAAGCCTCTCCCCGTAAACTTGACTTGCTTATTTGGTTTAAGAGACGTTGGCCGTTGCTCAAACGTTTTCACATCTGCTGAAATTTGTTTGGTTCGGGGTTCCAGAAATGGGTTTGGAAGTGCAGATGAGCCTGGCCACGAAACCAAGGAGGTGGCCAAATTCCCCAGGCGTCAGGAGGTTTTAACAGTGTTCTCTGTCTGCTACAGTTACACTAAAAGAGTTGCGCATCCCAACAGACTTGAAATGAAACTGAAAATGAACTGAAGTTGCACACAACAGATGTCTCAGATGGTAGTCAGTCACACAGACAAGCTTTTTAATATAGCCCCATCAGACACAAGTGTGATGCCACTATTCCAGATCCATCTGATACTCTGAGAAATAGTATACATCATTATGGGACCTCCATTTATTCAAATGGAGCTAATTAGTTGATATGAAAGTATAAAAGTAATTCCTTAATGTGATCACAGAGGGGCCATTCTAATGAGGGAGGTCCACTATCATACAAGAGAACATAACATGGGGGCTGTGTCTGGCTCTGCTGTGTATCTCTGGAAGAGGCCCTGTGAGTGTCAGCACTGTCCCAGCCAGCATATTAGGGAGGCAGGGAGGTGACATGTGTTCATGGTTGACAGGTGTCCAGCTGACAGCTCCTCCAGGGGGGGGGGGGGGGGCTCTCTACCCCAGCTCTCATCACCTCTGGCCTGGCCACTGCCTCTGGAGCCTCAGCCTGTCCTGTCATGGACACACACACAGTGGTGATGAGCTGAAGAGGCTCGTAGGGGGCGCAGAGCTGCTCCCCCTGCCATCCCGACTGCAGGGCCCTCATCAGAGACACTTCCTCCAGTGTCAGAGGAGATCATCGATATTTGAGTGTGTGTTTTTTCAATTTCGGACAGGAAAGTGAGCGATTACAAGATGATAAGGGCTGTGGACATCTGCAGACTCAGCTGAAACCAAGGCCTTTCTTACAGCCATGGCTCTGACTAGTGTCATGGCTTTACTATCATTAACTGAAGACTTTTAGTTTTTATCAAAGATTCTCTGTAATTAGCATTTCGTGATTAACTAATCAGGCAAATGTAATTAACTAGGAAGTTGGGGCACCAAGGAAAATATTCAGATTACAAAGTTATAATTTTCATAATACAACTTTTCAGATATTTTAATATCTGTTCATTTAGTCTTCTGATTAATGACTTATTCTTTATTTTACCTCACGTTAGTCTCATTCCAAAGGTCGTAAATTGTTGGTTATGTGCAAGAACCCAGTCTTCACTATGAGTCATCCATACATCAATTGTCTTAAATATTTTATTTACTAACTAAGTCATTCACAGAAATGCATAAACAAACAGTAGATAGTTACAAGGAAATGTTAACGGAGTTTCCCTAGTGGCACAAACCGGCATTGCGGCTTGGTGTACAAAAGGGAAGTGGGGGTCGACTGAAATAAGACAACACACAGTTGATAATTATAACAATTGAAATGCTAATCCTTCGCACATGAACGCTCACTCATTCGGGAACAATTGCAATCAATATATATATATTTACGCTCAGTGTGTCGTCAGGATCTCTGTTGAAAAGTTGGAGATTTTGTCCGCCCTCTCTGTCGTGGTTAGAATGGATAGTTCAGAGAGACATTCATTTATGTCATTATGGATAGATGTTTCGGTGGTTGTTGGTCTTCACGTTCAATGATACCGAATTCCTAGCTGCAGACTAGTAATTAATTTCAAAGACTTGTTCTTATTCTGTCGGTATCGATAGTCTAAGAGTTTAACCACGTGGGATGGTTAAAAGATTCAGCAGTCTGGTCTCAAACCTTGGCCCTCTCGTTATTGAAGTAAGCTGGTCTGCAACCTTTGCCCTCTCGTAATTGAGAGCAACATGGTCTGTTGAGAAATTCTCAAGGTGGGGGTTTTATTCGGAATTGTAGAAAAGGGCCTGTCCCAGGATGCCCCACCATAACTGTGCTCATGGGTGGTCCTCTGATTTAGTTAAACTGCAAAGGGAATTGGAGTTTCCTTCATTAAACAGTCCAAAATCACATGACACAATTTCACAAACAGTATCATCCTCACTCATTCATCTTATACAACAATTAGATGTAAGCCTCATATCTGAGGCTATTATATAAACATTGGTATGGTAATATGGCCGTATTGTTTCCCATGAGTTTACAAAATTGTACCAAACAGACCAGTTCATAGCTGGATTCTTCACCGATCTTTTATACCTTCTCCAGAACATAAATGTTGTTCGGTTCTCCAGTTCTGTGAGGTGGAAGAAATTCATTTTTTCTCTCTATTAAACTTTTCTCTCTCTCTCTATACTGTGGCCATGAGGAGATTATCTCCTCCAGGAATTTACGACCTCTCTCTGACCACAGCAGCCTGGGTGTAGGAGACAGGGGGTAGGGGGATGGTACCTAGAAAAGGGCTGGTGCAGAGGTAGGGGGTGCTCGTGTAACAGTATAACTTTAGACCGTCCCCTCGCCCATACCCGGGCGCGAACCAGGGACCCTCTGCACACATCAACAACAGTCACCCACGAAGCATCGTTACCCATCACTCCACAAAAGCCGAGCAGAGCAAGGGGAACCACTACTTCAAGGTCTCAGAGCAAGTGACGTCACCGATTGAAATGCTATTTAGCGTGCACCACCGCTAACTAGCTAGCCGTTTCACATCTGTTGCACTCGCTGTACCCAAAGACGGCAACGTCATGACACTAGCTCCTGACTGACCTTATTTAAGTGAAAACAGAGAGGCAACTCATTGTTAAACACTATAATGTAGTCCTCTCAGAGCCCTGTCTGCCGTGCAGATGCTTACCGCGGGGGAACATTTTGAGGGGAGATTTTGCTGAAAATAATCTGATTCTACCTTGCTGCTTGGGCCAGCTGTGTGTGAAGCGGGAGAACAGATGTGCACGGTGTCTGAGAGAGACAGATTCAGTTAGCCGGAGAGAACCAACCCAACTTCTCCAACAACCCAGGGAGGGAAGGAAAGAGAGAGAGAGAGAGTGAGAGACATCGAAAAAAAAACAGAGAGGCTGAGAGGGAAGATAGAGAAAGAGAGAGAGAACACGAGTGTTCAATGGTATTGATTCTTAACCAGAAAAACAATCCTTTCCCGTGTTCTCTGCACTGCTATTTCCTTCTGGTTTGCAGACTGCTGGGGGATTACTTAAAAAAGATCAATAATTGCAGGTCAATTTTTCTGGATGCTAATATTTCAGGGCAGTTTGAGGCGCAGTGGTGTACAATATCATGATTGAGTCGCCGGCCACATTAAGCCTGGAAAAGTTACTAAGTTAAGTTCCCCCGTCCAAACCCTGTCATTAAAACGGGTGCATAGCTGGCTCACTAGCTCATCCTTGACAACTAGGAAAATATTTACTCATCTCGACTCAGTGAACCATGGCCGTTTCACAGCTTGCTTTTTTGCCCATTGTTCCCAAAGCCGATGTAAATCTTACTTTGCTGCACGTTGGCTCCTCAACACATAATACGAATGTGTAGTCTTGACACTTGGCTTTCTCGCTTATCATACGCTCCTTGGTGTTTTCAGAGCGCAGTGAGACCTGCTCCTCTCTTCCTCTCTCTTTCTTTCTCCCCAGTGTTTGTGTTTGACATGGCCTATCCTGTTTTAGCCCTGGACCACTTGAGTGACTTGCGTTTTTTTTTGTAAGAGGGGATTTTCCACAGACAGTACTGGCATCCAGACCATAGGTCTCTGAGAGCTCCTCAATCTGGTGGTCAGAGAGAGAGTGAGAGGGGGGGGGGGGCTTAACAGGGATAAAATAAAACATGATGGAGTCATTTGAAATCCTGGATACAAACATGGGGGCGGGGGTTGAAAAATGCACCTTCCGGCCATATCAATTCATTTCCACCCTGTCCAGACTGAGAGGAGCTGAAAGGAGAGGAGCAGGGACACAAACCGAACAGACTCTCCTTATCAGCATTGGTGTTTGCGGTATAATGAGAATGAGCATACCCCTGGAGGTATTTTCTAGAGATTGCGTTGCTGACGGGGGAAGAGGGGCTACGGGGTCATGTGAGCCCTCTGTTGACTGGAAGCTGCTGAGAGTGTGTTGCGTGGGTTGGTGGAGGGTGGGCAGGTGGTGGAGTGCGGCTGGAGGGAGGGAGCAGTGGGGGGGGGGGGAATCTACACCCGACCTTGGGAGGGAGCGCTATTTCTGTCACCCAATACCCTCTGGGAGCCCTTCACTAGGCCAACAGGCATCCCATCATGCCCACTGCAGCAAAATAACTCTAGTGTCCACAATCCCACAATGCCCTGACGGCAGCACACACACGGGCTGGCCTGGCAGGGAGGGAGGGGAGAAGGGGGAGAGCTCATGACACTAAGTACACAGGGTGAAATAAGTGACTTAAGCATGTCAGGCATCTTGTCACTGATTAGAAAGGGAACTGAGAGCCCAGTCAATAATTCATGCTCTATCTATATGTGACAGAAGAGGTGGAGGGGAGGGTCGCTCTCACCTCCCAATATCAGCTAACCTACTGAAGGTTCACTCACCGTAGGGGGGGTAAGAAAGGACACCGTGTCTCCAGTGTTTGTACATACTTACATTCTCATTGTCACTTCGAGTTATTGCCACAAGCACAGAAATCAAGCGCATCAGCTGATATTGCACCAATCAGATTCCTCATTCTACCTTAACATGGCTGTCTATTTAGTCAATCAAGTTCTGCACACACATTCTCTGATGGCTGCCGCGCACAAGCTATGCGCTGGTGTTGCTGATGGCATGCTATTGTTGTTACATGCTCTACCCGCCACGCATGTCTGTTTCCTGCTTACCGACCCCGGACTCCACCTGTTTGCACACTGCTTTTGTTTCGGTCACAGGGATTTGCACAGCGTTTTTTGCTCACTGTCTGTAATTGTTATTATCTTACCATGATGCATGCTCTTAGCAGTGAGCTACCCCAAAGGAGCAGAGCTCAATGCCAAGACTAATGCATTGCATGCATTGTAATCTTTCTTGAATATGTGGCATTTCCTGTCTGAACCAGTTCATTTGTGTATGGATAGTCTAATGTAACGGAGTCAGTCGTGACAGCAATGGAAAGGCAGAAGTCTTTGTGGCTTCAGAAGTGAAGCTCTCTCTTGTTGTCTATTTATTTGTTGTCTGGTTGTCCATTGTGTGTGGTGGCTATGGTAATTACCATACTTTGCATAGCATACACTCAGAGGTCCTCAAAATATGTCCCCAGCACTTGGATAGCAGTAGCAGACAATAATGACAATAGAAGTACCAGTAGCTGAGGCTTCACACTCCTGACCGCAGGGTGTCTGGTTCAAATCCCAACCAGGCTACAGCTGTGAAAGCCTTGTGTGATAAAATTCACCCTAATTGCTCTGTGGGGAAACGGAGAGCCTGAGTAGCTTCCAGGGTATCTTCACTGTGGACCAGGGCATCTGCCAAGCACCATGTTCAATGGAAATCATAGACCTCTCCATTGCATGAATTAATAAGCATTGTCAGGAAGCATGAGACCAAAGCTCATCATGGACATGGTTTTATATGGCAAGTCAAAATAAATGAAGTGTGAGTGATATTGGCGGGGAGAGTTGTTCTTGGAGCCGGTGTTAAAACCACCTTCCTTCACTGGCCTGGGTCTGTTGTGGGAGAACTCTTCTCAGAAGTGCGAACTAAACTCTCTCTACCCTCTCTGGACTACTCCGCTTAATCCTGCTTGGCCTTTCGATGATGGCCATTACTGCTCAAGTAAACCCATACTGTAAATCTAGAGGTTATTCTTGCCTCAGCGTTTAGATAAACTCTGTCTGAAAAAGTGTCCATGTCTCCGTGCCTACGCATTTATATTAGAGAAAAAGGAGATTAAGATAGCAAGTGAGAGGGAAAGACAGATAGATAAGTGAGCGAGACTTTGACTCTGACACAAACCATGCACAGCACAGCACGCTCTCCCTGGGAACATGTACAACTCCAGGAGAGCAGAGCGGTGGAAGAGCTCCTCTCTCCTGAAAGGGAGTATGTAATGTCTCTGTGGAGATGAGGTACTTCTTACCTCATTTGCACTTCCAGCAGCTGCGTGGAACTGCCGCGCATCAAGGTTCACTCTCAGGCTATAGCACAGGAGAGATGTATGGATGTGTCTATCTCCCCCACATGTCACGATCAATCCTCTATAGTGTCTTTATTTTCACATGCACAGGATACAGCAGGTGTAAAACAGCACAGTGAAACGCTTACTTGGAGCTCTTTCCCAACAATGCACAATAAAAGTAATGATATAGAAGAAGAAAAAACAGGAGAAATATGAGAATAAAATCAAATAAACAGGAGGTCAGTTCCAGAGTCCAGTGTGCAGGGGTAGTGGAGGGAGGTAGGTTTCTACATGTACACAGAGGTAAAAGTGACTAGTAGCAGGATATATACCAATGGTAATAATTATCGCTATAGCAGCAGCGTATGTTGTGAGTGGGTGTTTGCATGGTGATGAGTGTAAGTGTATGTGTGTGTGTGACTATGTGTGTATGCGTGTGGGAGAAGAGTGTAGATGTGTGCCTCAGTGGGTAGAGGTCTGTGGATGAGACCTGTGGATGAGATCTGTGGATGCGCATAGAGGTCAAAGATAGGAGGGGAGTGTGTGTGTGTGTGTGTGTGTGTGTGTGTGTGTGTGTGTGTGTGTGTGTGCGTGCGTGCATGCGTGCGTGCGCACTCACTGTGACTGGCTTAGCCTCAGTCTACACCCTACCCATTGTGTGTGTGTGTCATGAGCGCAATTCAATAGTGTTTAGGGAGCTTCATTTGTGTGACCAGGACATGGTAGAATAGATTATGTTCTGCTGTAGTGTGGTGAGAGGCCAGTAAGAGGTGTAATAAATAACATTGAATAGCATTTACTGGCACATTAATGAGGAGTTGAGGGTAAACCACCGTTTCTGGGCAGAGCCGTGTAATGCCAACATGTCAGGTATTTAAGAACAGATTAGACTGGAACATGGCTCATTGATAGTCATTGTTATAATGCAGTGTACAGAACATTGGGTCAACTGAGGCTAGACTGGTATGGGAGGAGATTCTTCTGTTGGTCTGCATGTAAGAAGGCTGCCATCTGGTGACTGGTGTAAGTATTGCATACATGGAAAGGCCAGTGTCCTCCATCAAGCTTTTAACTGGTTATGAACCATTGGAGCACTGTATAAGCTTTGTTTTAAAGTCCTAGCTTATAGGCCCACATACCAATGACCAAAGCACAGTTAATGGCATTCTCACCACATGGTTACATGGGCCTAGTATCCACTACCATTCACACTTTTGAATGAACAGAAAACTACCAAAAAATGTTGGATGAACCACACATTAATACTGTATTATGAACCCAGGCCACTTCTGGCCCACTCAGTGGAAATGTATGTTCAGGGAGCTGATTTTGATTTCAATTAGCACAGGAGAGAGGTCTCTCAACTGTGACCCTCCACATCCCCCACCAATGGCTAGAGCACCTTTAGAGATACTGTCATTAGCTCCCATTTGCAATTAGTCACATGCAACATTTCCTCCACGGCCACCCAGCCTGTGTCTTTGTCAATGACAGCCTGGTTTTCATTCTGTTTCTGCTTGATACCAACTTATTTGGTGTGACAATGCTAAAATAATCGTCTGAATCAGAAACAGCTAGAAGCAAGGTTAACTGTAGTATGCTGCACTGTACAAAATAGCCTGTTTCCATGGCTGCTGCCTGTTTCAATGTTCTCTCAAACTTCCCACTTCCTCTATTTCTAATCAGCCGTGCACAGACACTTAGACACACACACACATTACGTAATGGTTCTATTCCTGACAGAGCGCAGGTGGTCTATAAGAACAGCAGGTGAGTCATGAGCACATTGATTAAAGAGAGGGAGCATCACTCAGTGTGTGCGGTAGGGGCGACAAGGTGGGCTCTACCGGGCCCCAGCGGTCTGCTGGTTTCAGCTAGGTGAAAAAACATGGTAAAAAATAGCAGCACACACACACCACAAAATATTAAAGGGTATTAATAGTTCATGTTATCTCTCTGCCCGCCCCTCTGCAAACACATCTGTACCACGCTGGAGCATCCTTAGCGGCAGACTCCAAGAAATATCTGATCCTTTGAGCACATTGGAGGGAAAAAGGCCCCACATCCTGAGCCAAAGCAAGCAGATTACTGAATTATTGAAAGTCACAACAGTAAAATGTCAGCGAGGTCCGTCAGACAGACAACATAAGAGGAGAGCGGTGGGGATTTGAATCATGAGACACTCACTCTGGAGAGCAGAGCACTCGTCTCTACGCAGCAGCATCACACATCCTCTGTTTAACGTCTCCCACACACACGGCTCGATAAAAAACGTCATTACTCTCTTATGACCCTGCGCTCAATGTCCCAGACTGACTCCCACTGTTTACATTAACCTATCTATAGGCTGTCTGCCTGAGTGCCTCATCATAACATCTCTCTCTCTCTCTCTCTCTCTCTCTCTCTCTCTCTCCCTGCTGTAAAGCCATACTGTGTGGTACTAATGTATCATGTCTCAATCGTTGTCACTGAGCCTGAGGTGAGACATGTACCGTGTCGCTAATACCAACTAGCTATCTGTGAGTGGCTAACGAGTGTTCTCTCTGTGTTCTCTGCTCCAGCACACAACCGTCCTCCCCTTCATCATCATTGAGATGAGGACCACGCACCACCAGTATCCCAGCAGGCCTTGTGGAACGATAGCTGTGTGCAGCTTTGCCGTGGGATACGTTATATGGTAAGAGCCCCTTTCCTCCAACAATGGCAGGCTGAACTCTTCCTCGGTTTGTGTTGCTAATTGATAAGAGACCATAAAAGGCTAGCCCTGGGCTAAGGGAGATTTAAGCGAGTGTTCACACTTGCACATTCTAAAGTGGGCTAGCATCAACCGACTTTTATGGTCGGATTTAGACCCAGATCAAACACGGTGCCAAAATAGCCCGTGTGAAATAGGGTTAAGAACAATGCCTAGAATGCTTACTGTTCAATCACAAAAGCTGAAATGTCACTTAATTGACATATGCTTGTGATGCCTGTAATCGTTCTGCACGTTATTTTGATAAGTAAATTCATACTATTTAATCCTTCTTCCTGAGGACAAAAAACAAAACATTGGTTGCTATATCTAACAAAAATGGTTGCTGTACAGCAGGCTGGCTACCATCTTCTCACTTCAACTAAAGGTCAACTACAACTAAAAACTCAACAGCTGGATGGGCAGTAAACGCACCATTTGTCTGTTTCCATAGATTTTCTATTTACATATAATTGGATATATCCATAATTATAGTATTGTTGCATGATTTCACCTGGATCAGAAAAGTTGATGTCTCATTCGCCATAGCACTCTCTGTACAGGGGCGAGATCGAATTTCAAAAGTGAAACATTGTTTCTAATCAACATTGTTTCTAATGGGCCTATAAGCTAGACAGCAAGTTTTATACAAACCATCACTGTTGGAAATCAATGCTCGGCTAGCTAGAAGCAAGATGAAATAATGTGTTAATTAATATCTAATTGCTTATATTATTGTGTTTGTCCATTAGCCTACACTGTAAAACATTTCCTGTAATTTTTACTGTAAAATACTGGCAGCACTGTGGCCAGAAGGTTACTGTAAATTTACACTGAATTACTTACAGCACATAAGCCAGTACATTACTGTAGATTTACAAGACCTTTACTTGAACACAAATTTACAGCATATTACTGGAACACCTGACTACAGCGACATGCTGTGTTTCTAGATTTTACAGTGGAAGCACAGGGGTTAGTAAAATATTGTAGATTTACAGTGCAAGTAGCTTGTGCTAACGACGGTTAGCTTGTGCTAACGACGGTTAGCTTGTGCTAACGACGGTTAGCTTATGCTAACGACGGGCAGTATTTCTGTTACATATATTTGATATACTGTATGTATTTCAAAACGTGCAATTCCTATTTTTTTATTTGTGGCCTGAACTACAATTCATGTGACCTATTTTGTAACGGTTTAATTAGAATACACGTATTTTCTAATACAAATATATACTTGCAAGTATAACTACAACATTCTCTGTAACGGTAACATCATCTTTTCACTGGCTATGACTATGGTATATTCTTGTTTAACTTAGTTTAATACGCTGGCTGTAAGTCGCTCTGGATAAGAGCGTCTGCTAAATGATCAAAATGTAAATGTGAAAATCGACACTTGCAAAGCACGCTGGATATTATTTTAAGCACTTTTGCCCCCAAACGAGGCCACATTTGATTAAAATACAAATAGTTTGAGGGCGGAGCTCATTACAATAATAACCAGCAGTGTGCTTTCCAAATGTTCATTTTTAACATTTCCATTTTGCTCTGGTCGAAAGCGACATACAGTCAGTGCATTCCTCTACGGTTGATTCAAAAACAGCACATCACAGTCAAAGCGACTAACACGTTTCTGTGATTGTTTGTGGGAAGGTGTTGTAGTTCAGGATACATTGGTCTTCCACATATCCTGTATTTGTTACAAGTTACCTTTTGAATGTATCTTTGCCTATCTCTGGCTACATTACTGTAAAATTCACAGTAACTTCCCACCAGCAAGTTACTGGAAAATGCAGAGCAATGACAGTACAATACTGTAAAATGAGGCTACTATAATGTAAGAAAGTAAATGCTACTGTAATCATGTTGATATTTTACAGTACTTTACTATAATTACATGGGATTAGTACAAGCAGGTTGGCTGCTAGGTATTTGTATATTACAGCCTATTTATGAATATGTGGTGTTTTACATCACTTGCACTTCTAGAGGCCTAAACAAAAGCTCCCAAACTGGCTGTGGCTACAGGGCAAAACATATCGAAAAGGACATGGCTTAATTTCCAACCCTTAAAGACTTGCAGTCACTCTGATCCGTCCCATAATCTGTCCCCTGTACATTTAATTGTTAGGAAACTACTACCACATATCACTTAAATTGGTACAGCACTCTCACTAAGGGGTGCAACAAGTATAGCCTCTTACAAGGCACGCCTCAACATTGGTTCATGAGCCACAACAATACCATGCACCCACAAAAGTGTTTTGCAGCTCAAAAATTACAGTATGGTACTGTATTCTGTGAGGTGGTACTGAATTACAGTAAATTACTGACAGCACACTAGCCAGTAAATTACTGTAGATTTACAGGACGAATATACAAAAATATGGTATGGTACTTCATTCTGTGGGCTACTGCATTCTCACTAATAGGGTGCAACAAATATAGAATCTTACAAGGCACGCCTGTAGAATGTTACTGTGAAATTGCTGTAATTGTACAGCAGTGTAGCAGAATGCCATTGAGCCCTCATAATGCATTGCTCTTTACAGTACTGTACTCTAATATAGAGTTACAGTAGCTAACTAAAAGTTTTGGCTGTAAATGTACAACAATTTGTTACAGTGCAGTGCTTTGGAATACAAGTGTGAATCCTTAGCACAGGCTAAAGCTTAGCCCAGGTTTAACAAATGCTTGTGTGAACAGGCTAAACTAGCCCAGGGCTAAGATAGCCAGGGCCTCAGAACAATGCAGTGTGAAAAGGCCTAAAATGTTATTGTCCATTTCGACTTGGGACCATTAAAACAGACTCTTGAAAACATGCATAAGACACATATAAGAACATACTGTACAGAACAGAGAAACCATCACAGCAACATCACAGTATAAATACTGTATACTGTGTATCTTGATGATGAATGTGATCTGTGTGGCTAATGAGAAGACAGGGATGTCCAGCCGCCCCGCCCCTCCCCTCTGCTTCTCCAGGCCCGGAGGTCTGGCAGCTAGCTCCATTCCCACGTTCCTCATGGCTCTGTCCCTCCACACACTTATGATGGATGACCTTCTCCGAGCATGGTAACACAGTCTCTGCTGCAGAAAAAACAACCTCTAAACCTCCTCTATCAGTCAAGAAAGAGAGAAAGAAAGAGAGAGAGGGGGATCTGTCTCTGGTCTGGCAGAGGCCTACCTTGTGACAACACATGTTACAGAACCAGACCAGACCCTAGTCCTGAGCACGGCACATTTAATGCTCTCAGAGAGGAGAGGCTTGGAGCCGAGGGAGCCCTCTACTGCAGCCATAGCTAACCAGGGCCGACAGCAAGGAGAAGGGGATTTGCCAGACCCACCTGACGTGTAGGAGCCTCAGGCAACAAACACCTCTCTTCATTTTAATCCCTGGCTAAATTAAGATGATTATACCCCCACACGTCTCACAGGGTCAGAGAATCTGCCTCGTTTCCCTATGCTGGAGTTAGGTAAATCCATAGGCAGTCTTCACAGGAGGCTGGTGGCACCTTCATTGGGGAGGACGGACTCGTGGTAATGGCTGTAGCAAAATGGATGGAATGGTATCAAATACACTGCTCAAAAAAATAAAGGGAACACTAAAATAACACATCCTAGATCTGAATGAATGAAATATTCTTATTAAATACTTTTTTCTTTACATAGTTGAATGTGCTGACAACAAAATCACACAAAAATTATCAATGGAAATCAAATTTCTCAACCCATGGAGGTCTGGATTTGGAGTCACACTCAAAATTAAAGTGGAAAACCACACTACAAGCTGATCCAACTTTGATGTAATGTCCTTAAAACAAGTCAAAATGAGGCTCAGTAGTGTGTGTGGCCTCCACGTGCCTGTATGACCTTCCAACAACACCTGGGCATGCTCCTGATGAGGTGGTGGACTAAATCATCCGCCAACTCCTGGACAGTCTGAGAGCGTTCTGCTCCCTGTAACATCCTCCAGCATGACCGGTTTGGCGGTGGGTCAGTCATGGTGTGGGGTGGCATTTCTTTGGGGGGCCGCACAGCCCTCCATGTGCTCGCCAGAGGTAGCCTGACTGCCATTAGGTACCGAGATGAGATCCTCAGACCCCTTGTGAGACCATATGCTGGTGTGGTTGGCCCTGGGTTCCTCATAATGCAAGACAATGCTAGACCTCATGTGGCGGATGGAGCGAGACATGATGTCCCAGATGTGCTCAATTGGATTCAGGTCTGGGGAACGGGCGGGCCAGTCCATAGCATCAATGCCTTCCTCTTGCAGGAACTGCTGACACACTCCAGCCACATGAGGTCTAGCATTGTCTTGCATTATGAGGAACCATGCATTATGCCACCCCACACCATGACTGACCCACCGCCAAACCGGTCATGCTGGAGGATGTTACAGGGAGCAGAACGCTCTCCACAGCGTCTCCAGACTCTGTCACGTCTGTCACATGTGCTCAATCTGAACCTGCTTTCATCTGTGAAGAGCACAGGGCGCCAGTGGCGAATTTGCCAATCTTGGTGTTCTCTGGCAAATGCCAAACGTCCTGCACGGTGTTGGGCTGTAAGTACAACCCCCACCTGTGGACGTCGGGCCCTCATACCACCCTCATGGAGTCTGTTTCTGACCGTTTGAGCAGACACATGCACATTTGTGGCCTGCTGGAGGTCATTTTGCAGGGCTCTGGCAGTGCTCCTCCTGCTCCTCCTTGCACAAAGGCGGAGGTAGCGGTCCTGCTGCTGGGTTGTTGCCCTCCTACGGCCTCCTCCACGTCTCCTGATGTACTGGCCTGTCTCCTGGTAGCACCTCCATGCTCTGGACACTACGCTGACAGACACAGCAAACCTTCTTGCCATATCTCGCATTGATGTGCCATCCTAGATGAGCTGCACTACCTGAGCCACTTGTGTGAGTTGTAGACTCCGTCTCATGCTACCACTAGAGTGAAAGCACCGCCAGCATTCAAAAGTGACCAAAACATCAGCCAGGAAGCATAGGAACTGAGAAGTGGTCTGTGGTCACCACCTGCAGAACCACTCCTTTATTGGGGGTGTCTTGCTAAATGCCTATAATTTCCACCTGTTGTCTATTCCATTTGCACAACAGCATGTGAAATTTATTGTCAATCAGTGTTGCTTCCTAAGTGGACAGTTTGATTTCACAGAAGTGTGATTGACTTGGAGTTACATTGTGTTGTTTAAGTGTTCCCTTTATTTTTTTGAGCAGTGTATATCCAACATCGTTTCCATGTGTTTGATGCCATTCCATTCGCTCCGTTCCAGCCATTATTATGAGCCGTCCTCCCCTCAGCAGCCTCCACTGGCTCCCTTAAATGGGGATTCCCAGCCAGGGAGTTACAGAGAGAGAGGGGGAGGGGAATAGACAGAGAGAGCGAAAGAGAAAGATGTCAAGCCTAAAGTAGGACGAGCTAAGCTTCAGTGGCAGACATGTCTGATCTGTACAGTCTGTCAGACACCAACAAATTGTCAAGTGATGAAATGCTATGTTACTAAAATGAACATCGCATGTAGGGATTTCCCCTGAATCCATAGAGACATAATCTAAAATCCCTCTTGGTTAGGAAGGAATTATATGGAACGTAATAAAAGAGGATAGAGGTCAACGGATGTAACAACTAATATAACTGTTAGAAACCACCTTGTTTACCTCCACATGTGCAACTTGAAGACTTAAAAGTGCCATTCAACTAATTGCCCAATTATTGAATTCAGCTAATTGAAGCATTTACATAATTCACCGACTTACTGACGCCCAACAGCTTCCGTCTGTGGACTCAAGTATGTGCAATTTTTCATATTAGTGGGATCAGCTGTATTGTGCAGCAGCCTCGGGCCAGGGTAAGGGCCAGTCCAGTTTCACCTTGAGTGATTGCTTTGGAATCAGGGGAGGCTGTGAGTGGGCCAGCTGACGCACTGGACTCTGGCGCCTCTCACTAATGTGCCCTTGTCCAGTACTGTATGCCCTCTCTCTCCCTGAGATCTCCCCTGGCAGTGTCTTGCTCCTTGAGACCTGCCCTGGTAGTCTCTCTCTCTCTCTCTGAGATCTCTCCTAGCAGTGTCTCTCCCTGAGACTTCTCCTAGCAGTTTCTCTCTCCCTGAGACCTCTCCTAGCAGTGTCTCTCTCTCTCTGAGACTCTCCTAGCAGTGGCTCTCTCTCTGAGACCTCTCCTAGCAGTGTCTCTCTCTCTCTGAGACTCTCCTAGCAGTGTCTCTCGCTCTCTGAGATCTCACCTAGCAGTCTCTCTCTCTCTGAGACCTCTCCTAGAAGTGTCTCTCTCTCTGAGACTCTCCTAGCAGTGACTCTCTCTCTGAAACATCTCCTAGCAGTGTCTCTCTCCCTGAGACCTCCCCTAGCAGTGTCTCTCTCTGAGACCTCCCATAGCAGTGTCTCTCTCTGAGACCTCCCCTAGCAGTGTCTCTCTCTGAGACCTCTCCTAGCAGTGTCTCTCTCTCTGAGACCTCCCCTAGCAGTGTCTCTCTCTGAGACCTCTCCTAGCAGTGTCTCTCTCTCTGAGACCTCTCCTAGCAGTGTCTCTCTCTCTGAGACCTCTCTTAGCAGTCTCCCTTTCTCTCTCTCTGTGAGACTCTTCTAGCAGTGTCTCTCTCTCTGAGATCTCTCCTAGCAGTGTCTCTCTCTATGTGATCTCTCCTAGCAGTGTCTCTCTCCCTGAGACCTCTCCTAGGAGTGTCTATCTCTCTGACAACCCTCATTTGCATGGTCTCTCTCCCTGAGACCTCTCCTAGCAGTGTCTCTCTCTCTCTCTGACCTCCCCTAGCAGTGTCTCTCTCATCTGAGACCTCTCCTAGTAGTGTCTCTCTCTCTCTCTGAGACCTCTCCTAGCAGTGTCTCTCTCTCTGAGACCTCCCCTAGCAGTGTCTCTCTCTGAGACCTCTCCTAGCAGTGTCTCTCTCTCTGAGACCTCTCCTAGCAGTGTCTCTCTCTCTGAGACCTCTCTTAGCAGTGTCTCCCTTTCTCTCTCTCTGTGAGACTCTTCTAGCAGTGTCTCTCTCTCTGAGATCTCTCCTAGCAGTGTCTCTCTCTATGTGATCTCTCCTAGCAGTGTCTCTCTCCCTGAGACCTCTCCTAGCAGTGTCTCTCTCTCTCTCTGACCTCCCCTAGCAGTGTCTCTCTCATCTGAGACCTCTCCTAGTAGTGTCTCTCTCTCTCTCTGAGACCTCTCCTAGCAGTGTCCCTCTCTCTGAGATCTCTCAAAGCAGTGTCTCTCTCCCTGAGACCTCTCCTAGAAGTGTCTATCCTTGTGACCTCCCCTAGCAGTGTCTCTCTCTCTCTCTCCGAGACCTCTCCTAGCAGTGTCTCTCTCCCTGAGATCTCCCCTAGAAGTGTCTCTCTTCTCTGAGACCTCTACTAGCAGTGTCTCTATCTCTGAGACCTCCCATAGCAGTGTCTCTCTCTCTGAGACCTTTCCTATCAGTGTCTCTCTCTCTCTGAGACCTCTCCTTTCAGTGTCTCTCTCTCTGAGACATCTCCTAACAGTGTCTCTCTCTCTGAGATCTATCCTAGCAGTATCCCTCTCTCTGAGACCTCTCCTAGCAGTGTCCCTCTCTCTGAGACCTCTCTTAGCAGTGTCTCTCTCCCTGAGACCTCTCCTAGAAGTGTCTCTCTCTCGCTCTCTCTCTCTCTCTCTCCGAGACCTCTCCTAGCAGTGTCTCTCTCCCTGAGATCTCCCCTAGAAGTGTGTATCTCTTCTCTGAGACCTCTCCTAGCAGTGTCTTTCTCATCTGAGACTTCTCCTAGCAGTGTCTCTCTCTCTGAGACCTCTCCTAGCAGTCTCTCTCTCTGAGACCTCTCCTAGCAGTGTCTATCTCTCTCTGACCTCCCCTAGCAATGTCTCTCTCATCTGGGATCTCTGCTAGCAGTGTCTCTCTTTCTGAGACCTCTCCTAGCAGTGTCTCTCTCTCTGATACCTCTACTAGCAGTGTCTCTCACTCTCTTACCTTCCCTAGCAGTGTCTCTCTCTCTGAGATCTCTCCTAGCAGTGTCTCTCTCTGAGACTCTCCTAGCAGTGTCTCTCTCTCGGAGACCTCTTCTAGCAGTGTCTCTCTCTCTGAGACTTTTCTTAGCAGTGTCTCTCTCTGAAACATCTTCTAGCAGTGTCTGTCTCTCTCTGAGACCTCTCCTAGCAGTGTCTCTCTCTCTGAGACCTCTCTTAGCAGTGTCTCCCTTTATCTCTCTCTGTGAGACTCTTCTAGTAGTGTCTCTCTCTCTGAGATCTCTCCTAGCAGTGTCTCTCTCTATGTGATCTCTCCTAGCAGTGTCTCTCTCCCTGAGACCTCTCCTAGGAGTGTCTATCTCTCTGAGAACCCTAATTTGCATGGTCTCTCTCCCTGAGAACTCTCCTAGCAGTGTCTCTCTCTCTGAAACCTCTCCTAGCAGTGTCTCTATCTCTGAGAACTCTCATTTGCACGGTCTCTCTCATCTGAGACCCCTCCTAGCAGTGTCTCTCTCTCTCTGAGACCTCTCCTAGCAGTGTCCCTCTCTCTGAGACCTCTCCTAGCAGTGTCTCTCTCATCTGAGACTTCTCCTAGCAGTGTCTCTCTCTCTGAGATCTCTCCTAGCAGTGTCCCTCTCTCTGAGACCTCTCCTAGCAGTGTCTCTCTCTGAGACCTCTCCTAGCAGTGTCTCTCTCTGAGACTCTCCTAGCAGTGTCTCTCTCTCGGAGACCTCTCCTAGTAGTGTCTCTCTCTCTCTGAGACCTCTCCTAACAGTGTCCCTCTCTCTGAGATCTCTCAAAGCAGTGTCTCTCTCCCTGAGACCTCTCCTAGAAGTGTCTATCCTTGAGACCTCCCCTAGCAGTGTCTCTCTCTCTCTCCGAGACCTCTCCTAGCAGTGTCTCTCTCCCTGAGATCTCCCCTAGAAGTGTCTCTCTTCTCTGAGACCTCTACTAGCAGTGTCTCTATCTCTGAGACCTCTCCTAGCAGTGTCTCTCTCTCTGAGACCTTTCCTATCAGTGTCTCTCTCTCTCTCTGAGACCTCTCCTTTCAGTGTCTCTCTCTCTGAGACATCTCCTAACAGTGTCTCTCTCTCTGAGATCTATCCTAGCAGTATCCCTCTCTCTGAGACCTCTCCTAGCAGTGTCCCTCTCTCTGAGACCTCTCTTAGCAGTGTCTCTCTCCCTGAGACCTCTCCTAGAAGTGTCTCTCTCTCGCTCTCTCTCTCTCTCTCTCCGAGACCTCTCCTAGCAGTGTCTCTCTCCCTGAGATCTCCCCTAGAAGTGTGTCTCTCTTCTCTGAGACCTCTCCTAGCAGTGTCTCTCTCATCTGAGACTTCTCCTAGCAGTGTCTCTCTCTCTGAGACCTCTCCTAGCAGTCTCTCTCTCTGAGACCTCTCCTAGCAGTGTCTATCTCTCTCTGACCTCCCCTAGCAATGTCTCTCTCATCTGGGATCTCTGCTAGCAGTGTCTCTCTTTCTGAGACCTCTCCTAGCAGTGTCTCTCTCTCTGATACCTCTACTAGCAGTGTCTCTCACTCTCTTACCTTCCCTAGCAGTGTCTCTCTCTCGGAGACCTCTTCTAGCAGTGTCTCTCTCTCTGAAACTTTTCTTAGCAGTGTCTCTCTCTGAAACATCTCCTAGCAGTGTCTGTCTCTCTCTGAGACCTCTCCTAGCAGTGTCTCTCTCTCTGAGACCTCTCTTAGCAGTGTCTCCCTTTCTCTCTCTCTGTGAGACTCTTCTAGTAGTGTCTCTCTCTCTGAGATCTCTCCTAGCAGTGTCTCTCTCTATGTGATCTCTCCTAGCAGTCTCTCTCTCCCTGAGACCTCTCCTAGGAGTGTCTATCTCTCTGAGAACTCTCATTTGCATGGTCTCTCTCATCTGAGACCCCTCCTAGCAGTGTCTCTCTCTCTCTGAGACCTCTCCTAGCAGTGTCCCTCTCTCTGAGACCTCTCCTAGCAGTGTCGCTCTCATCTGAGACTTCTCCTAGCAGTGTCTCTCTCTCTGAGATCTCTCCTAGCAGTGTCCCTCTCTCTGAGACCTCTCCTAGCAGTGTCTCTCTCTGAGACCTCTCCTAGCAGTGTCTCTCTCTGAGACTCTCCTAGCAGTGTCTCTCTCCCAGAGACCTCTCCTAGTAGTGTCTCTCTCTCTCTCTGAGACCTCTCCTAACAGTGTCCCTCTCTCTGAGATCTCTCAAAGCAGTGTCTCTCTCCCTGAGACCTCTCCTAGAAGTGTCTATCCTTGAGACCTCCCCTAGCAGTGTCTCTCTCTCTCTCCGAGACCTCTCCTAGCAGTGTCTCTCTCCCTGAGATCTCCCCTAGAAGTGTCTCTCTTCTCTGAGACCTCTACTAGCAGTGTCTCTATCTCTGAGACCTCTCCTAGCAGTGTCTCTCTCTCTGAGACCTTTCCTATCAGTGTCTCTCTCTCTCTGAGACCTCTCCTTTCAGTGTCTCTCTCTCTGAGACATCTCCTAACAGTGTCTCTCTCTCTGAGATCTATCCTAGCAGTATCCCTCTCTCTGAGACCTCTCCTAGCAGTGTCCCTCTCTCTGAGACCTTTCTTAGCAGTGTCTCTCTCCCTGAGACCTCTCCTAGAAGTGTCTCTCTCTCGCTCTCTCTCTCTCTCTCCGAGACCTCTCCTAGCAGTGTCTCTCTCCCTGAGATCTCCCCTAGAAGTGTGTCTCTCTTCTCTGAGACCTCTCCTAGCAGTGTCTCTCTCATCTGAGACTTCTCCTAGCAGTGTCTCTCTCTCTGAGACCTCTCCTAGCAGTCTCTCTCTCTGAGACCTCTCCTAGCAGTGTCTATCTCTCTCTGACCTCCCCTAGCAATGTCTCTCTCATCTGGGATCTCTGCTAGCAGTGTCTCTCTTTCTGAGACCTCTCCTAGCAGTGTCTCTCTCTCTGATACCTCTACTAGCAGTGTCTCTCACTCTCTTACCTTCCCTAGCAGTGTCTCTCTCTCTGAGATCTCTCCTAGCAGTGTCTCTCTCTGAGACTCTCCTAGCAGTGTCTCTCTCTCTGAGACCTCTTCTAGCAGTGTCTCTCTCTCTGAGACTTTTCTTAGCAGTGTCTCTCTCTGAAACATCTCCTAGCAGTGTCTGTCTCTCTCTGAGACCTCTCCTAGCAGTGTCTCTCTCTCTGAGACCTCTCCTAGCAGTGTCTCTCTCTCGGAGACCTCTTCTAGCAGTGTCTCTCTCTCTGAGACTTTTCTTAGCAGTGTCTCTCTCTGAAACATCTCCTAGCAGTGTCTGTCTCTCTCTGAGACCTCTCCTAGCAGTGTCTCTCTCTCTGAAACCTCTCTTAGCAGTGTCTCCCTTTATCTCTCTCTGTGAGACTCTTCTAGTAGTGTCTCTCTCTCTGAGATCTCTCCTAGCAGTGTCTCTCTCTATGTGATCTCTCCTAGCAGTGTCTCTCTCCCTGAGACCTCTCCTAGGAATGTCTATCTCTCTGAGAACCCTAATTTGCATGGTCTCTCTCCCTGAGAACTCTCCTAGCAGTGTCTCTCTCTCTGAAACCTCTCCTAGCAGTGTCTCTCTCTCTGAGACCTCTCTTAGCAGTGTCTCCCTTTATCTCTCTCTGTGAGACTCTTCTAGTAGTGTCTCTCTCTCTCTGAGATCTCTCCTAGCAGTGTCTCTCTCTATGTGATCTCTCCTAGCAGTGTCTCTCTCCCTGAGACCTCTCCTAGGAATGTCTATCTCTCTGAGAACCCTAATTTGCATGGTCTCTCTCCCTGAGAACTCTCCTAGCAGTGTCTCTCTCTCTGAAACCTCTCCTAGCAGTGTCTCTATCTCTGAGAACTCTCATTTGCATGGTCTCTCTCATCTGAGACCCCTCCTAGCAGTGTCTCTCTCTCTCTGAGACCTCTCCTAGCAGTGTCCCTCTCTCTGAGACCTCTCCTAGCAGTGTCTCTCTCATCTGAGACTTCTCCTAGCAGTGTCTCTCTCTCTGAGATCTCTCCTAGCAGTGTCCCTCTCTCTGAGACCTCTCCTAGCAGTGTCTCTCTCTGAGACCTCTCCTAGCAGTGTCTCTCTCCCTGAGATCTCCCCTAGAAGTGTCTCTCTTCTCTGAGACCTCTACTAGCAGTGTCTCTATCTCTGAGACCTCTCCTAGCAGTGTCTCTCTCTCTGAGACCTTTCCTATCAGTGTCTCTCTCTCTCTGAGACCTCTCCTTTCAGTGTGTCTCTCTCTGATACCTCTACTAGCAGTGTCTCTCACTCTCTTACCTTCCCTAGCAGTGTCTCTCTCTCTGAGATCTCTCCTAGCAGTGTCTCTCTCTGAGACTCTCCTAGCAGTGTCTCTCTCTCGGAGACCTCTTCTAGCAGTGTCTCTCTCTCTGAGACTTTTCTTAGCAGTGTCTCTCTCTGAAACATCTCCTAGCAGTGTCTGTCTCTCTCTGAGACCTCTCCTAGCAGTGTCTCTCTCTCTGAGACCTCTCTTAGCAGTGTCTCCCTTTATCTCTCTCTGTGAGACTCTTCTAGTAGTGTCTCTCTCTCTGAGATCTCTCCTAGCAGTGTCTCTCTCTATGTGATCTCTCCTAGCAGTGTCTCTCTCCCTGAGACCTCTCCTAGGAATGTCTATCTCTCTGAGAACCCTAATTTGCATGGTCTCTCTCCCTGAGAACTCTCCTAGCAGTGTCTCTCTCTCTGAAACCTCTCCTAGCAGTGTCTCTATCTCTGAGAACTCTCATTTGCATGGTCTCTCTCATCTGAGACCCCTCCTAGCAGTGTCTCTCTCTCTCTGAGACCTCTCCTAGCAGTGTCCCTCTCTCTGAGACCTCTCCTAGCAGTGTCTCTCTCATCTGAGACTTCTCCTAGCAGTGGCTCTCTCTCTGAGATCTCTCCTAGCAGTGTCCCTCTCTCTGAGACCTCTCCTAGCAGTGTCTCTCTCTGAGACCTCTCCTAGCAGTGTCTCTCTCTGAGACTCTCCTAGCAGTGTCTCTCTCTCTCTGAGACCTCTCCTAACAGTGTCCCTCTCTCTGAGATCTCTCAAAGCAGTGTCTCTCTCCCTGAGACCTCTCCTAGAAGTGTCTATCCTTGAGACCTCCCCTAGCAGTGTCTCTCTCTCTCTCTCCGAGACCTCTCCTAGCAGTGTCTCTCTCCCTGAGATCTCCCCTAGAAGTGTCTCTCTTCTCTGAGACCTCTACTAGCAGTGTCTCTATCTCTGAGACCTCTCCTAGCAGTGTCTCTCTCTCTGAGACCTTTCCTATCAGTGTCTCTCTCTCTCTGAGACCACTCCTTTCAGTGTGTCTCTCTCTGAGATCTCTCCTAGCAGTGTCTCTCTCTGAGACTCTCCTAGCAGTGTCTCTCTCTCGGAGACCTCTTCTAGCAGTGTCTCTCTCTCTGAGACTTTTCTTAGCAGTGTCTCTCTCTGAAACATCTCCTAGCAGTGTCTGTCTCTCTCTGAGACCTCTCCTAGCAGTGTCTCTCTCTCTGAAACCTCTCTTAGCAGTGTCTCCCTTTATCTCTCTCTGTGAGACTCTTCTAGTAGTGTCTCTCTCTCTGAGATCTCTCCTAGCAGTGTCTCTCTCTATGTGATCTCTCCTAGCAGTGTCTCTCTCCCTGAGACCTCTCCTAGGAATGTCTATCTCTCTGAGAACCCTAATTTGCATGGTCTCTCTCCCTGAGAACTCTCCTAGCAGTGTCTCTCTCTCTGAAACCTCTCCTAGCAGTGTCTCTCTCTCTGAGACCTCTCTTAGCAGTGTCTCCCTTTATCTCTCTCTGTGAGACTCTTCTAGTAGTGTCTCTCTCTCTCTGAGATCTCTCCTAGCAGTGTCTCTCTCTATGTGATCTCTCCTAGCAGTGTCTCTCTCCCTGAGACCTCTCCTAGGAATGTCTATCTCTCTGAGAACCCTAATTTGCATGGTCTCTCTCCCTGAGAACTCTCCTAGCAGTGTCTCTCTCTCTGAAACCTCTCCTAGCAGTGTCTCTATCTCTGAGAACTCTCATTTGCATGGTCTCTGTCATCTGAGACCCCTCCTAGCAGTGTCTCTCTCTCTCTGAGACCTCTCCTAGCATTGTCCCTCTCTCTGAGACCTCTCCTAGCAGTGTCTCTCTCATCTGAGACTTCTCCTAGCAGTGTCTCTCTCTCTGAGATCTCTCCTAGCAGTGTCCCTCTCTCTGAGACCTCTCCTAGCAGTGTCTCTCTCTGAGACCTCTCCTAGCAGTGTCTCTCTCCCTGAGATCTCCCCTAGAAGTGTCTCTCTTCTCTGAGACCTCTACTAGCAGTGTCTCTATCTCTGAGACCTCTCCTAGCAGTGTCTCTCTCTCTGAGACCTTTCCTATCAGTGTCTCTCTCTCTCTGAGACCTCTCCTTTCAGTGTGTCTCTCTCTGATACCTCTACTAGCAGTGTCTCTCACTCTCTTACCTTCCCTAGCAGTGTCTCTCTCTCTGAGATCTCTCCTAGCAGTGTCTCTCTCTGAGACTCTCCTAGCAGTGTCTCTCTCTCGGAGACCTCTTCTAGCAGTGTCTCTCTCTCTGAGACTTTTCTTAGCAGTGTCTCTCTCTGAAACATCTCCTAGCAGTGTCTGTCTCTCTCTGAGACCTCTCCTAGCAGTGTCTCTCTCTCTGAGACCTCTCTTAGCAGTGTATCCCTTTATCTCTCTCTGTGAGACTCTTCTAGTAGTGTCTCTCTCTCTGAGATCTCTCCTAGCAGTGTCTCTCTCTATGTGATCTCTCCTAGCAGTGTCTCTCTCCCTGAGACCTCTCCTAGGAATGTCTATCTCTCTGAGAACCCTAATTTGCATGGTCTCTCTCCCTGAGAACTCTCCTAGCAGTGTCTCTCTCTCTGAAACCTCTCCTAGCAGTGTCTCTATCTCTGAGAACTCTCATTTGCATGGTCTCTCTCATCTGAGACCCCTCCTAGCAGTGTCTCTCTCTCTCTGAGACCTCTCCTAGCAGTGTCCCTCTCTCTGAGACCTCTCCTAGCAGTGTCTCTCTCATCTGAGACTTCTCCTAGCAGTGTCTCTCTCTCTGAGATCTCTCCTAGCAGTGTCCCTCTCTCTGAGACCTCTCCTAGCAGTGTCTCTCTCTGAGACCTCTCCTAGCAGTGTCTCTCTCTGAGACTCTCCTAGCAGTGTCTCTCTCTCTCTGAGACCTCTCCTAACAGTGTCCCTCTCTCTGAGATCTCTCAAAGCAGTGTCTCTCTCCCTGAGACCTCTCCTAGAAGTGTCTATCCTTGAGACCTCCCCTAGCAGTGTCTCTCTCTCACTCCGAGACCTCTCCTAGCAGTGTCTCTCTCCCTGAGATCTCCCCTAGAAGTGTCTCTCTTCTCTGAGACCTCTACTAGCAGTGTCTCTATCTCTGAGACCTCTCCTAGCAGTGTCTCTCTCTCTGAGACCTTTCCTATCAGTGTCTCTCTCTCTCTGAGACCTCTCCTTTCAGTGTCTCTCTCTCTGAGACATCTCCTAACAGTGTCTTTCTCTCTGAGATCTATCCTAGCAGTATCCCTCTCTCTGAGACCTCTCCTAGCAGTGTCCCTCTCTCTGAGACCTCTCTTAGCAGTGTCTCTCTCCCTGAGACCTCTCCTAGAAGTGTCTCTCTCTCGCTCTCTGTCTCTCTCTCCAAGACCTCTCCTAGCAGTGTCTCTCTCCCTGAGATCTCCCCTAGAAGTGTGTCTCTCTTCTCTGAGACCTCTCCTAGCAGTGTCTCTCTCATCTGAGACTTCTCCTAGCAGTGTCTCTCTCTCTGAGACCTCTCCTAGCAGTCTCTCTCTATGAGACCTCTCCTAGCAGTGTCTATCTCTCTCTGACCTCCCCTAGCAATGTCTCTCTCATCTGGGATCTCTGCTAGCAGTGTCTCTCTTTCTGAGACCTCTCCTAGCAGTGTCTCTCTCTCTGATACCTCTACTAGCAGTGTCTCTCACTCTCTTACCTTCCCTAGCAGTGTCTCTCTCCCTGAGACCTCTCCTAGAAGTGTCTATCCTTGAGACCTCCCCTAGCAGTGTCTCTCTCTCTCTCCGAGACCTCTCCTAGCAGTGTCTCTCTCCCTGAGATCTCCCCTAGAAGTGTCTCTCTTCTCTGAGACCTCTACTAGCAGTGTCTCTATCTCTGAGACCTCTCCTAGCAGTGTCTCTCTCTCTGAGACCTTTCCTATCAGTGTCTCTCTCTCTCTGAGACCTCTCCTTTCAGTGTCTCTCTCTCTGAGACATCTCCTAACAGTGTCTCTCTCTCTGAGATCTATCCTAGCAGTATCCCTCTCTCTGAGACCTCTCCTAGCAGTGTCCCTCTCTCTGAGACCTCTCTTAGCAGTGTCTCTCTCCCTGAGACCTCTCCTAGAAGTGTCTCTCTCTCGCTCTCTGTCTCTCTCTCCAAGACCTCTCCTAGCAGTGTCTCTCTCCCTGAGATCTCCCCTAGAAGTGTGTCTCTCTTCTCTGAGACCTCTCCTAGCAGTGTCTCTCTCATCTGAGACTTCTCCTAGCAGTGTCTCTCTCTCTGAGACCTCTCCTAGCAGTCTCTCTCTATGAGACCTCTCCTAGCAGTGTCTATCTCTCTCTGACCTCCCCTAGCAATGTCTCTCTCATCTGGGATCTCTGCTAGCAGTGTCTCTCTTTCTGAGACCTCTCCTAGCAGTGTCTCTCTCTCTGATACCTCTACTAGCAGTGTCTCTCACTCTCTTACCTTCCCTAGCAGTGTCTCTCTCTCTGAGATCTCTCCTAGCAGTGTCTCTCTCTGAGACTCTTCTAGCAGTGTCTCTCTCTCGGAGACCTCTTCTAGCAGTGTCTCTCTCTCTGAGACTTTTCTTAGCAGTCTCTCTCTCTGAGACCTCTCCTAGCAGTGTCCCTCTCTCTGAGACCTCTCCTAGCAGTGTCTCTCTCATCTGAGACTTCTCCTAGCAGTGTCTCTCTCTCTGAGATCTCTCCTAGCAGTGTCTCTCTCTATGTGATCTCTACTAGCAGTGTCTCTCTCCCTGAGACCTCTCCTAGGAATGTCTATCTCTCTGAGAACCCTAATTTGCATGGTCTCTCTCCCTGAGAACTCTCCTAGCAGTGTCTCTCTCTCTGAAACCTCTCATAGCAGTGTCTCTATCTCTGAGAACTCTCATTTGCATGGTCTCTCTCATCTGAGACCCCTCCTAGCAGTGTCTCTCTCTCTCTGAGACCTCTCCTAGCAGTGTCCCTCTCTCTGAGACCTCTCCTAGCAGTGTCTCTCTCATCTGAGACTTCTCCTAGCAGTGTCTCTCTCTCTGAGATCTCTCCTAGCAGTGTCCCTCTCTCTGAGACCTCTCCTAGCAGTGTCTCTCTCTGAGACCTCTCCTAGCAGTGTCTCTCTCTGAGACTCTCCTAGCAGTGTCTCTCTCTCTCTGAGACCTCTCCTAACAGTGTCCCTCTCTCTGAGATCTCTCAAAGCAGTGTCTCTCTCCCTGAGACCTCTCCTAGAAGTGTCTATCCTTGAGACCTCCCCTAGCAGTGTCTCTCTCTCTCTCCGAGACCTCTCCTAGCAGTGTCTCTCTCCCTGAGATCTCCCCTAGAAGTGTCTCTCTTCTCTGAGACCTCTACTAGCAGTGTCTCTATCTCTGAGACCTCTCCTAGCAGTGTCTCTCTCTCTGAGACCTTTCCTATCAGTGTCTCTCTCTCTCTCTGAGACCTCTCCTTTCAGTGTCTCTCTCTCTGAGACATCTCCTAACAGTGTCTCTCTCTCTGAGATCTATCCTAGCAGTATCCCTCTCTCTGAGACCTCTCCTAGCAGTGTCCCTCTCTCTGAGACCTCTCTTAGCAGTGTCTCTCTCCCTGAGACCTCTCCTAGAAGTGTCTCTCTCTCGCTCTCTGTCTCTCTCTCCAAGACCTCTCCTAGCAGTGTCTCTCTCCCTGAGATCTCCCCTAGAAGTGTGTCTCTCTTCTCTGAGACCTCTCCTAGCAGTGTCTCTCTCATCTGAGACTTCTCCTAGCAGTGTCTCTCTCTCTGAGACCTCTCCTAGCAGTCTCTCTCTATGAGACCTCTCCTAGCAGTGTCTATCTCTCTCTGACCTCCCCTAGCAATGTCTCTCTCATCTGGGATCTCTGCTAGCAGTGTCTCTCTTTCTGAGACCTCTCCTAGCAGTGTCTCTCTCTCTGATACCTCTACTAGCAGTGTCTCTCACTCTCTTACCTTCCCTAGCAGTGTCTCTCTCTCTGAGATCTCTCCTAGCAGTGTCTCTCTCTGAGACTCTCCTAGCAGTGTCTCTCTCTCGGAGACCTCTTCTAGCAGTGTCTCTCTCTCTGAGACTTTTCTTAGCAGTGTCTCTCTCTGAGACATCTCCTAGCAGTGTCTGTCTCTCTCTGAGACCTCTCCTAGCAGTGTCTCTCTCTCTGAGACCTCTCTTAGCAGTGTCTCCCTTTCTCTCTCTCTGTGAGACTCTTCTAGTAGTGTCTCTCTCTCTGAGATTTCTCCTAGCAGTGTCTCTCTCTATGTGATCTCTCCTAGCAGTGTCTCTCTCCCTGAGACCTCTCCTAGGAGTGTCTATCTCTCTGAGAACCCTAATTTGCATGGTCTCTCTCTCTGAGAACTCTCCTAGCAGTGTCTCTCACTCTGAAACCTCTCATAGCAGTGTCTCTATCTCTGAGAACTCTCAATTGCATGGTCTCTCTCATCTGAGACCCCTCCTAGCAGTGTCTCTCTCTCTCTGAGACCTCTCCTAGCAGTGTCCCTCTCTCTGAGACCTCTCCTAGCAGTGTCTCTCTCATCTGAGACTTCTCCTAGCAGTGTCTCTCTCTCTGAGATCTCTCCTAGCAGTGTCCCTCTCTCTGAGACCTCTCCTAGCAGTGTCTCTCTCTGAGACCTCTCCTAGCAGTGTCTCTCTCTGAGACTCTCCTAGCAGTGTCTCTCTCTCGGAGACCTCTCCTAGTAGTGTCTCTCTCTCTCTGAGACCTCTCCTAACAGTGTCCCTCTCTCTGAGATCTCTCAAAGCAGTGTCTCTCTCCCTGAGACCTCTCCTAGAAGTGTCTATCCTTGAGACCTCCCCTAGCAGTGTCTCTCTCTCTCTCTGAGACCTCTCCTAGCAGTGTCTCTCTCCCTGAGATCTCCCCTAGAAGTGTCTCTCTTCTCTGAGACCTCTACTAGCAGTGTCTCTATCTCCGAGACCTCTCCTAGCAGTGTCTCTCTCTCTGAGACATCTCCTAACAGTGTCTCTCTCTCTCTGAGATCTATCCTAGCAGTGTCGCTCTCTCTGAGACCTCTCCTAGCAGTGTCCCTCTCTCTGAGACCTCTCTTAGCAGTGTCTCTCTCCCTGAGACCTCTCCTAGAAGTGTCTCTCTCTCGCTCTCTCTCTCTCTCTCTCCGAGACCTCTCCTAGCAGTGTCTCTCTCCCTGAGATCTCCCCTAGAAGTGTGTCTCTCTTCTCTGAGACCTCTCCTAGCAGTGTCTCTATCTCTGAGACCTCTCATAGCAGTGTCTCTCTCTCTCTGAGACCTCTCCTAGCAGTGTCTCTCTCTCTGAGACCTTTCCTATCAGTGTCTCTCTCTCTCTGAGACCTCTCCTTTCAGTGTCTCTCTCTCTGAGACATCTCCTAGCAGTGTCTCTCTCTCTCTGAGACCTCTCCTAGCAGTGTCCCTCTCTCTGAGACCTCTCCTAGCAGTGTCTCTCTCATCTGAGACTTCTCCTAGCAGTGTCTCTCTCTCTGAGATCTCTCCTAGCAGTGTCTCTCTCTATGTGATCTCTACTAGCAGTGTCTCTCTCCCTGAGACCTCTCCTAGGAATGTCTATCTCTCTGAGAACCCTAATTTGCATGGTCTCTCTCCCTGAGAACTCTCCTAGCAGTGTCTCTCTCTCTGAAACCTCTCCTAGCAGTGTCTCTATCTCTGAGAACTCTCATTTGCATGGTCTCTCTCATCTGAGACCCCTCCTAGCAGTGTCTCTCTCTCTCTGAGACCTCTCCTAGCAGTGTCCCTCTCTCTGAGACCTCTCCTAGCAGTGTCTCTCTCATCTGAGACTTCTCCTAGCAGTGTCTCTCTCTCTGAGATCTCTCCTAGCAGTGTCCCTCTCTCTGAGACCTCTCCTAGCAGTGTCTCTCTCTGAGACCTCTCCTAGCAGTGTCTCTCTCTGAGACTCTCATTTGCATGGTCTCTCTCATCTGAGACCCCTCCTAGCAGTGTCTCTCTCTCTCTGAGACCTCTCCTAACAGTGTCCCTCTCTCTGAGATCTCTCAAAGCAGTGTCTCTCTCCCTGAGACCTCTCCTAGAAGTGTCTATCCTTGAGACCTCCCCTAGCAGTGTCTCTCTCTCTCTCCGAGACCTCTCCTAGCAGTGTCTCTCTCCCTGAGATCTCCCCTAGAAGTGTCTCTCTTCTCTGAGACCTCTACTAGCAGTGTCTCTATCTCTGAGACCTCTCCTAGCAGTGTCTCTCTCTCTGAGACCTTTCCTATCAGTGTCTCTCTCTCTCTGAGACCTCTCCTTTCAGTGTCTCTCTCTCTGAGACATCTCCTAACAGTGTCTCTCTCTCTGAGATCTATCCTAGCAGTATCCCTCTCTCTGAGACCTCTCCTAGCAGTGTCCCTCTCTCTGAGACCTCTCTTAGCAGTGTCTCTCTCCCTGAGACCTCTCCTAGAAGTGTCTCTCTCTCGCTCTCTGTCTCTCTCTCCAAGACCTCTCCTAGCAGTGTCTCTCTCCCTGAGATCTCCCCTAGAAGTGTGTCTCTCTTCTCTGAGACCTCTCCTAGCAGTGTCTCTCTCATCTGAGACTTCTCCTAGCAGTGTCTCTCTCTCTGAGACCTCTCCTAGCAGTCTCTCTCTATGAGACCTCTCCTAGCAGTGTCTATCTCTCTCTGACCTCCCCTAGCAATGTCTCTCTCATCTGGGATCTCTGCTAGCAGTGTCTCTCTTTCTGAGACCTCTCCTAGCAGTGTCTCTCTCTCTGATACCTCTACTAGCAGTGTCTCTCACTCTCTTACCTTCCCTAGCAGTGTCTCTCTCTCTGAGATCTCTCCTAGCAGTGTCTCTCTCTGAGACTCTCCTAGCAGTGTCTCTCTCTTGGAGACCTCTTCTAGCAGTGTCTCACTCTCTGAGACTTTTCTTAGCAGTGTCTCTCTCTGAGACATCTCCTAGCAGTGTCTGTCTCTCTCTGAGACCTCTCCTAGCAGTGTCTCTCTCTCTGAGACCTCTCTTAGCAGTGTCTCCCTTTCTCTCTCTCTGTGAGACTCTTCTAGTAGTGTCTCTCTCTCTGAGATTTCTCCTAGCAGTGTCTCTCTCTATGTGATCTCTCCTAGCAGTGTCTCTCTCCCTGAGACCTCTCCTAGGAGTGTCTATCTCTCTGAGAACCCTAATTTGCATGGTCTCTCTCTCTGAGAACTCTCCTAGCAGTGTCTCTCACTCTGAAACCTCTCATAGCAGTGTCTCTATCTCTGAGAACTCTCAATTGCATGGCCTCTCTCATCTGAGACCCCTCCTAGCAGTGTCTCTCTCTCTCTGAGACCTCTCCTAGCAGTGTCCCTCTCTCTGAGACCTCTCCTAGCAGTGTCTCTCTCATCTGAGACTTCTCCTAGCAGTGTCTCTCTCTCTGAGATCTCTCCTAGCAGTGTCCCTCTCTCTGAGACCTCTCCTAGCAGTGTCTCTCTCTGAGACCTCTCCTAGCAGTGTCTCTCTCTGAGACTCTCCTAGCAGTGTCTCTCTCTCGGAGACCTCTCCTAGTAGTGTCTCTCTCTCTCTGAGACCTCTCCTAACAGTGTCCCTCTCTCTGAGATCTCTCAAAGCAGTGTCTCTCTCCCTGAGACCTCTCCTAGAAGTGTCTATCCTTGAGACCTCCCCTAGCAGTGTCTCTCTCTCTCTCTGAGACCTCTCCTAGCAGTGTCTCTCTCCCTGAGATCTCCCCTAGAAGTGTCTCTCTTCTCTGAGACCTCTACTAGCAGTGTCTCTATCTCCGAGACCTCTCCTAGCAGTGTCTCTCTCTCTGAGACCTTTCCTATCAGTGTCTCTCTCTCTCTGAGACCTCTCCTTTCAGTGTCTCTCTCTCTGAGACATCTCCTAACAGTGTCTCTCTCTCTCTGAGATCTATCCTAGCAGTGTCCCTCTCTCTGAGACCTCTCCTAGCAGTGTCCCTCTCTCTGAGACCTCTCTTAGCAGTGTCTCTCTCCCTGAGACCTCTCCTAGAAGTGTCTCTCTCTCGCTCTCTCTCTCTCTCTCTCCGAGACCTCTCCTAGCAGTGTCTCTCTCCCTGAGATCTCCCCTAGAAGTGTGTCTCTCTTCTCTGAGACCTCTCCTAGCAGTGTCTCTATCTCTGAGACCTCTCATAGCAGTGTCTCTCTCTCTCTGAGACCTCTCCTATCAGTGTCTCCCTCTCTCTGAGATCTCTCTTAGCAGTGTCTCTCTCTGAGTCCTCTCCTAACAGTGTCTCTCTCTGAGATCTCTCCTAGCAGTGTCCCTCTCTCTGAGACGTCTCCTAGCAGTGTCCCTCTCTCTGAGACCTCTTCTCGAGACCTCTCGTAGCAGTCTCTCTCATCTGAGACCTCTCCTAGCATTGTCTCTCTCTCTCTGAGATCTCTCCTAGCAGTGTCTCTCTCTCTCTGAGATCTCTCCTAGCAGTGTCTCTATCTCGGAGACCTCTCATAGCAGTGTCTCTCTCTCTGAGACCTCTCCTATCAGTGTCTCTCTCTCTCTCTGAGATCTCTCCTATCAGTGACTCTCTCATCTGAGACCTCTCCTAGCAGTGTCTCTCTCTCTGAGATCTCTCCTAGCAGTGTCTCTCTCTCTGAGATCTCTACTAGCAGTGTCTCTATCTCCGAGACCTCTCCTAGCAGTGTCTCTCTCTCTGAGACCTTTCCTATCAGTGTCTCTCTCTCTCTGAGACCTCTCCTTTCAGTGTCTCTCTCTCTGAGACATCTCCTAACAGTGTCTCTCTCTCTCCGAGACCTCTCCTAGCAGTGTCTCTCTCTCTGAGACCTTTCCTATCAGTGTCTCTCTCTCTCTGAGACCTCTCCTTTCAGTGTCTCTCTCTCTGAGACATCTCCTAACAGTGTCTCTCTCTCTCTGAGATCTATCCTAGCAGTGTCCCTCTCTCTGAGACCTCTCCTAGCAGTGTCCCTCTCTCTGAGACCTCTCTTAGCAGTGTCTCTCTCCCTGAGACCTCTCCTAGAAGTGTCTCTCTCTCGCTCTCTCTCTCTCTCTCTCCGAGACCTCTCCTAGCAGTGTCTCTCTCCCTGAGATCTCCCCTAGAAGTGTGTCTCTCTTCTCTGAGACCTCTCCTAGCAGTGTCTCTATCTCTGAGACCTCTCATAGCAGTGTCTCTCTCTCTCTGAGACCTCTCCTATCAGTGTCTCCCTCTCTCTGAGATCTCTCTTAGCAGTGTCTCTCTCTGAGTCCTCTCCTAACAGTGTCTCTCTCTGAGATCTCTCCTAGCAGTGTCCCTCTCTCTGAGACGTCTCCTAGCAGTGTCCCTCTCTCTGAGACCTCTTCTCGAGACCTCTCGTAGCAGTCTCTCTCATCTGAGACCTCTCCTAGCATTGTCTCTCTCTCTCTGAGATCTCTCCTAGCAGTGTCTCTCTCTCTCTGAGATCTCTCCTAGCAGTGTCTCTATCTCGGAGACCTCTCATAGCAGTGTCTCTCTCTCTGAGACCTCTCCTATCAGTGTCTCTCTCTCTCTCTGAGATCTCTCCTATCAGTGACTCTCTCATCTGAGACCTCTCCTAGCAGTGTCTCTCTCTCTGAGATCTCTCCTAGCAGTGTCTCTCTCTCTGAGATCTCTCCTAGCAGTGTCTCTCTCTCTGACCTCTCCTAGCAGTGTCTCTCTCTCTGAGACCTCTCCTAGCAATGTCCCTCTCTCTGAGACCTCTCCTAGCAGTGACTCTATCTCTGAGACCTCTCATAGCAGTGTCTCTCTCTCTGAGACCTCTCCTATCAGTGTCTCTCTCTCTCTCTCTCTCTCTCTCTCTCTCTCTCTCTCTCTCTCTCCGAGACCTCTCCTAGCAGTGTCTCTCTCCCTGAGATCTCCCCTAGAAGTGTCTCTCTCTTCTCTGAGACCTCTACTAGCAGTGTCTCTATCTCTGAGACCTCTCATAGCAGTGTCTCTCTCTCTGAGACCTCTCCTATCAGTGTCTCTCTCTCTCTCTCTCTCTCTTTCCGAGACCTCTCCTAGCAGTGTCTCTCTCCCTGAGATCTCCCCTAGAAGTGTGTCTCTCTTCTCTGAGACCTCTCCTAGCAGTGTCTCTATATCTGAGACCTCTCATAGCAGTGTCTCTCTCTCTCTGAGTCCTCTCCTAACAGTGTCTCTCTCTCTGAGATCTCTCCTAGCAGTGTCCCTCTCTCTGAGACCTCTTCTCGAGACCTCTCCTAGCAGTCTCTCTCATCTGAGACCTCTCCTAGCAGTGTCTCTCTCTCAGAGACCTCTCATAGCAGTGTCCCTCTCTCTGAGACCTCTTTTTGTGACCTCTCCTAGCAGTCTCTCTCATCTGAGACCTCTCCTAGCAGTGTCTCTCTCTCTCTGAGACCTCTCCTAGCAGTGTCCCTCTCTCTGAGACCTCTTCTTGTGATCTCTCCTAGCAGTCTCTCTCATCTGAGACCTCTCCTAGCAGTGTCTCTCTCTCTCTCTGAAATCTCTCCTAGCAGTGTCTCTCTCTCTCTGAGATCTCTCCTAGCAGTGTCTCTATCTCAGAGACCTCTCATAGCAGTGTCTCTCTCTCTGAGACCTCTCCTAACAGTGTCTCTCTCTCTGAGATCTCTCCTAGCAGTGTCCCTCTCTCTGAGACCTCTCCTAGCAGTGTCCCTCTCCCTGAGACCTCTTCTTGTGACCTCTCCTAGCAGTCTCTCTCTCTGAGATCTCTCCTAGCAGTGTATCTCTCTCTGAGATCTCTCATAGCAGTGTCTCTTTCTCTGAGACCTCTTCTAGCAGTGTCTCTCTCTGAGACCTCTCATAGCAGTGTCTCTTTCTCTGAGATCTCACCTAGCAGTGTCTCTTTCTCTGAGACCTCTCATAGCAGTGTCTCTTTCTCTGAGAACTCTCCTATTAGTGTCTCTCTCTCTGAGATCTCACCTAGCAGTGTCTCTCTCTCTGAGATCTCTCATAGCAGTGTCTCTTTCTCTGAGACCTCTCCTAGCAGTGTCTCTCTCTCTGAGACCTCTCCTAGCAGTGTCTCTCTCTCTCTGAGACCTCTCCTAGCAGTGTCCCTCTCTCTGAGACCTCTTCTTGTGAACTCTCCTAGCAATCTCTCTCATCTGAGACCTCTCCTAGCAGTGTCTCTCTCTCTCTGAGACCTCTCCTAGCAGTGTCCCTCTCTCTGAGACCTCTTCTTGTGATCTCTCCTAGCAGTCTCTCTCATCTGAGACCTCTCCTAGCAGTGTCTCTCTCTCTCTGAAATCTCTCCTAGCAGTGTCTCTCTCTCTGAGATCTCTCCTAGCAGTGTCTCTATCTCAGAGACCTCTCATAGCAGTGTCTCTCCCTCTGAGACCTCTCCTAGCAGTGTCTCTCTCTCTCTTTGAGATCTCTCATAGCAGTGTCTCTTTCTCTGAGACCTCTCCTAGCAGTGTCTCTCTCTCTCTGAGACCTCTCCTAGCAGTGTCTCCCTCTCTCTCAGACCTCTCCTAGCAGTGTCTCTCTCTCTGAGACCTCTCCTAGCAGTGTCTCCCTCTCTCTCAGACCTCTCCTAGCAGTGTATCTTTCTCTGAGACCTCTTCTAGCAGTGTCTCTCTCTCAGACCTCTCCTAGCAGTCTCTCTCTCCTTTGAGGGCACGTTACCTCAATCCACTGACACTGATGGTCCTTCTAATGTCCTCTACCACTGTACTGTATCGGTAGTACTGTATGTTCAAGTATAGCATTACATGTACTGTATGTACTCCATTTCAGTGGTTCGGCATAGTTTAGGAAAGGTACGTTTATATAATCATCTCACTATTAAAAATGTTTAGTCTGGATTCCAACAGTAAGACAACCATGTGGGTGTGCTGTCTGTCAGACACTCTCTGGACCAGACTGACTTTATGAAAGGGATGTGGCTGGATACTCTAGAAGGCAGACAGACAAAGTGACACAGACAGTGGGTGTATGGCAGCAACAAAGGATCTCCACTTTGGCCAACTTTGAGCCTCTATTGACACAGACAGCTGGCTGTAATATAAAAGTACAAACTCTGCACTCTCTCTCTTTCCTTATATCTTTGTCCTCTATCTCACCCCTACCTCCCTCTCGCTCTCCTGTCAGGATGTGCTGGGTGAACCATGTGACCGGCGTGTGGGTCTACCCCCTGTTGGAGCAGATCAGTCCCCTGGCGAAGGTGGCCTTCTTCTTCTGCCTAACTGTCCTGATTAACATCTACTACGTCCTGGGAGAGATCCTCAACAGCTACATCTGGGACGGCTCCAAATGTAAGCCCTCAGGACGTCTGGCAGCCGCTGGTGTGTGTGTGCGTGTGTGTGTGTGTGTGTGTGTGTGTGTGTGTGTGTGTGTGTGTGTGTGTGTGTGTGTGTGTGTGTGTGTGTGTGTGTGTGTGTGTGTGTGTGTGTGTGTGTGTGTTAGCCACAGTGCGAAGCAGAATAGCATGTTAGGTGCCTGTCCTGGCGCAAATCCCTGCACAGAATCCCTGTGATTTCAGAGCCTCTATTAGTTCTCGCACTCACACCAGCACTCACCCACACACACAAGTGCAAACTAGTGCAAAATGTGTAACACACTAACATATTTACCCACACACACACACTGCACATACACTCGCACACCTGCACACACTTGAGCTATCACACACACACATTCCTGTACCCATTTCCATTAAAAGTGCGGGCTGGGAGGTCTGTGGGAGTAGTGCTACCTGCGGTGCTGAGTAACAGATGGGAAATGAGGAGAGAAGAAGAGTTGACTGCAGCTAGCAGACACCAAATCCCTCCATCCCTTCTCCTCCCACCTGTTTGACACTGACCCAACAAATCAGCACAACCATTCCATTTCCTATCACAAACTTCTACATCCTTTGATCTGCTCACTATTCCCTCATCTCTCTGTCCATTCTCATTTCTCTTGTCCTCTCCAGTCTCCTCTTCTCCTCTCTTTTCTCACTCTCTCTCCAATCCCTTCCCTTCACCCATGTTCTCTCCTCTTTCTCCCTCCTCTCTTTTCTTTCTAATCCCTTCATCCTCTAGCCCATCCTCTTTCTCCCTCTCTCTCTCCCACTTCACTTCTTTCCAATCCACTCTCCCTGGCTCTCTCTCTTTTGCTCTCTCCTTTCCAATCCCCTCTCTCCTCTCCTTGGTTTAGTCCTGCTGTGATTTAGCTCCATCCTTCAGAGCTCATGTTCCCATCTCACCACTCCAACATAACCTCAATTTGCCCATATGGGACATTTGATGATAGATATATGAGGCCAATTGGTCAGCTATGAATGTTCAATTGGTTTTTGGATATAAAGTGGTATTTGCGACTATGGTCTCTGAAAACTCTCTACATTTACAAACTGTTAAAATTT
This sequence comes from Oncorhynchus clarkii lewisi, assembly GCF_045791955.1. NCBI lineage: Eukaryota > Metazoa > Chordata > Actinopteri > Salmoniformes > Salmonidae > Oncorhynchus > Oncorhynchus clarkii. Next base: position 24,271,021 of record NC_092154.1, read on the forward strand.
CTGTTCTCTGTCTTATACAACTTCATATTCCCCTCAACACCACTGATTTGACTTGTGTACGATTAAAGTAGAGAAAACCGTGCATTGATATTTCTCTGTCTTCCAGGTGTTCTAGACACAGACAAGGCTAAATCCGACTGAAGGCCAACACGTGTGGGAACCTTGCCATCAAGTCAAGACCCAGTCCTCACTGGGCTGCCGCAAAGACAGGCCCAATCCCGACCCGGACTGCAGAATAACAACCACTGTGTAAATAAATGATGGAGAAATACGTGGGAATATTATGTTGGCTTTTAAAGCTGTGTTCGGAGTCCTCCTCTTAAAATTGTTGAGACTGTAGCTAAGAACTGAGATGCCTGTTTTCCGTCGATGACAAGGTGGGATATGAATTCTCCACCTTTCTATTCACTGGAGGTATGACGATGACATTACATTTACCCACTTATTAATATTGAATCATCCTGTTCATCCACCTCAAAGGCTGAAGTTATTATCTGAACACAGAGTATAGTGTATTAGTGGAATGAACTAACTGCTACGGTATGATATTAATCTTAAAATGCTTAGGCACGCCAGCAGAGTTAGCAAAAGCCATGTATTCAAATTCTCTTCTCTTTTTTCTTTTGACTGGAGTGCTTTCCAGCGAGGGCATCTCCTACAGTGGCATGAATGATCGCCTTTTCTTGGATGTGTATTGTCTAACAGCTGTACCACAGAATGTTATTTTCTGGGACAGCCAGACTGGCAGCTCCACTGCTCCAAAATACCCTTTCTTGTTTTAATGCTTTTGTAAAAAAATAAAGAAAAAGGATGACCGCATTTAAAGTGTATGGTCTTTCAATAAAAAGTTGTTATTTAGAGCGAGTCAGAGGTGTCGTGGACGTGTGTGTGTGTGTGTGTGTGTGTGTGTGTGTGTGTGTGTGTGTGTGTGTGTGTGTGTGTCTCTCAGCCAGTCTCACTACAGCTCTTCTCTTCACAGACTCACACAACACTAAGTTCCACGGGAATGACGGCCCAGCCATTCAATTAAAAATAACCACACGTATGATTTCATTTTTGCTCTATATTTTCACTGGCAGTTTCTGCCTTGCTTTTTCAGACGCACTCGGTCCAAACATAACAATTTCTTTGTGCAGCGCTGGACAAGCTCTTAACGAGAAACACACACATTCCAGTCCGTAAAGACACACTAAATAACCAGAAGCTCAATGCAGAAGAAATGTACCCATAATATGTATTTTTATTCACAGCTATTCCAAGGCTCTAGTGACTCTGGAAGACAGACCTCAAAAGCTCTCTCGAAATAATATGTTAGCCTATAATGTAAGTATACCACAGTATATAATAGAAACATTTGGTACATTCTTTGAGTGGCTGTACGTTTATTTCGAGAGTGATATGATCTCCGCTGCTGTTTATCATTTTTAAACAGACTGGCAATTTATTATAACCCTATTAACACCAATGTTTAAACAGAGCCAAAACAGGCAAATACCAGAGCATACTAAATCTCCTCTCTAGCTATCCTCACTTTTATATTCAACAAAACCTCTTAAAGTGTCCCACCAGAACCAACTCCTGTAATAACAGCTGTCAGCTCAATTAGATGGAAAAATGAAACCCTTCTCATCCATCCTTCTCTAGTGAAACAGAAATAGGTGTTCTTGACAACTGTGGTTTTTCATCCTGATAGAGAATGACATCTTTGCCCGGGTAAGTTGTTTTGTATACACTTTTGTAATGGCGGAATGTGTGCACAGTCGCAGGCTCTCTGTCAGCTTGATAACAAGAGAACGACACTTCAGTCTTCTCATTAACACTGCCGGTCCCCCATGTGGAGGTGACAAATTGAATGCATTTTGAAGGATTTTGCTGGCATACATTAGCATAGTAATTAGGGCAAAAACGGTGTTCGGTAAGCAGGAAAAGCTTGAGCAACATGCAAGGCTTAGTCAAAGCCAATCAAAAGTGTCATGACTACAAACTCACAGGCAGAAATGCCAGAGCCAGATAACATTACCGCTCGACGTGTATCGACATCATTGGAGGTAAAAGCTGTTTAAATGCAACTTTTCTGTCTCCAGGCCCCACTAGGTGGAAAACAATGCAGCTAAATCTGCAGCCACAAGATGGAGGCCCAGATATAGCCCTGCATCGTGGCTCCAAGTACTCACTGTGATGGTTCTCAACCCCTGCAGCCTCCAAGCACAGAAAATACAGAGTACAGATCCTTTGGCAAGGTGTGTGTGTGCGTGTCTGCCGGATGTGTGTGGGTGGGCGGGCAGCTGAGCAAGTGTACTGTGCCAGTCTGAGGCAGGGATCCTGAGTGGTACTTTGGCTGGAGCAGCAGAGCTCAACAGGAGTGACTTTCAGGGGGGGTTGTATAGTTAGAATGTAGCCAAGGGCAAGAGATTGCATCTAACTCGCCACAGCCGCAATCATCAAAGATTTGAAACCTTTAAAGGAATGAGTCATAACACACAAATCCTGGGGGACGCGACGGTATTAAGCGATTAAGAATAATTACACTGCACCCGGTAGGTGATAATCACTGTTCTCTTATTGTAGAAAACTCTCAAACACCAGTCAGTTACTGAAAATCTGAAATAAATTGTCAAATTTCCTGTAGATATAGCAATGGTGATCACTAGCTAGAGGTTCGCATTTCTTCAAACTTACATTGTCACCTTCACAAAGTGTTTATCCACAACATTTACATATACATTGGTGAATAAACTACACACGGTAGTTGAACTAAATAAAGAGAACATTTTGTGCATTTCAAATTTTTTTATTAGATTTACAAGAGAGAGTTTTAAACCATAGTGAAAGCTACAGCAGGTCAGTGTGGAGCAGTCACTTGGAGCTGGTACAACCGGAACTGTCTGATGCTGACTGGGCGGTTACTTCCTCTGTTCCTGATCCTGTCCAGGGAAGAGACCACTAAGGGTTTAAGGCTGAGGGATGCTGCCTGCCTGCTGCTATGTGAAGGGGAGGCGCTTCAGACTGACTATTACCCCTCACAGCTGTGCTCTACGCTACAAACACATTCCTTTTGTCACACACCAAACTGCAGTGCTGGTGTGAGTGTTGGTGGTTACTGAGACTGAGATCAAAATACCTGCGGGAGTCGATGGAACGGACATTTGTCTCCTTTCTGATCTGAAATAAGTTGGTCCCACATTGAAATATGGTCCCTCTGCAGTGAAGTCTGGCCTAGTCATTCAGTAGGAGAGACAGGACTGTCTGCATGGGCGCTCCCAGTCTATTATACTATTCAGTGTTCCTTCTCCCGCTGAGACTAATGCTGTGAATACGTATTTGTTCTTCAGCAGAAAATAAATAAATCACAAAGCAGCTATGCCACTTAGTAATCACAACATTTTCAAAGTAGAGAACCCCACCATCCTATTGTACATGACGACGCCAGTACTTAACAATCCAAGACATGCATAACAAACCCAGAAACTATCACAGACATGATACATTGGAGTGGGAAATGGCCTCGGGGGGCAACACTGATTTCAGATCCATGACGGCAGTTGATGACTGACGTCAGAGAGAGAGAGAGCTCCTTTAGAGGTTGCTGAGGGGCCCCCGGTACCTGCCTTAAGCTCAGCTCATCCTAGACCCAGGGTGCTCGGAGTGAGATCCCATTCTGGGTTAGATGAGAACATGGAGAAGAAGAGAACCCAGACAATAATGCAGACCGGACAGTTTCTGTCTACTGTACACTAATAACCATAATAAAGTCAGCAGCAGCTTCTCACATAGCCAACCACACAGGAAAGATACAGAGCCTGCAAAGCGTCACAATCAAGCCACTTTCCAGACGTTTGTGTCCAGCCAAACTATACTGTAAGGGTCTAATATACTGTCAATAATATGAAAATGAAAATGAGTGCTAACACAAACGTCTGAGCAAATAAGTGAGAACACAAAAAAAATCTATTTGATTCCTTTGTCAGAAAGACAAATCCAAGTCTGTTTAGGGAAAAAGCTTTGTTAGCTACTCCATTTACATCATCCTTCTCTGCTCCTCACCTCATTTCTTAAAGTCTAGAGCCCCCTGCTGGACACCAACAAAATATCACTCCTTCCTCGTCTTCGGCTTGGGAGCTGAAATGGAAAAAACTGTCTTTTAAAGTTGTGCAACTATAATGTACATGATAATACTTAGATACGTATACTGCTGGTTACAGAATGAGATAAATCCTAAAAGAGCAGTTCTTACCATTAGGGTTCTCCTGTTTATAAAAAGTCTTCAGCATCTCCACTGCTTCCTCTGCTCTGAAGCCAGAGATACACTGAAAATGAAGGAGCAATTGTTTAATCATTGCCCTCCTGAAGTCAATTAATGATCCTACTCAACTCTAGACTAGGCTTGGATGCATTTCAACACGAGATAATCAGTCTCTTTCCAACAAAAGCACAAAGAGAAACTGGGTTCAAAAAGAATGCTGTGAACACTGGACGACATATTGTACCTTAAATGATGAGCCAGTGTGAGGTAGATCAGCCGAGGGGATGTCTAGAACAGATCCACAGCCACCAAACCTGTCATTATTACACCCATAGACCACTAGAGGAATGTCTGTTGCACTGTTAAGGTAAAATTGATAATGAGGGGCATCCCGAGTGACACAGCGGTCTAAGGCACTACAGACTTGGCTCATCAAGCTTTAGCGACTCCTTGTGGCGGACCGGGAGCCTGCAGGTTGACTCTCGTGGTCAGTTGAACTGTGTTTTCTCCGACACATTGGTGCGGTTGGCTTCCGAGTTAAGCGGGCGGGTGTTAAGAAGCGCGGTTTGGAGGACGCATGACACTGCCTTCGCCGCAGAGCCCGTTGAGGAGTTGCAGCGATGAGACAAGATCGAAATTGGGGAGAAAAGGGGGGTAAAATAAATATAAATACAATTTAAAAAGGATAATGAGGTTTAAAACGCAAGGCGAGTTCATTTTGAATCGCCGGGTGCCGCGGGTGTGCGGAGTTCGCACATTTTAGACCATTCTATTGGGCCTCAAGTGAAATTTCCACCCACCCAGGCAAAACAAACTCGCTCTCGGACATGTCCTACAGAGTAGGGTGTCCACCCATTCTTCCAAGAGTGGGTGAAAACGTGCTTTGGTGATGAAATTTCACTTCCTTATGTTAGTAAAATAAATTTTACCAAGACATATGATTGCAAATATTCTGAATCGTTCAGTGGGGTCTTTCTCTAACAGATCATTAACATTATATCCAAAAAGTCAGATGTCATAACCTAATTAACCTAATACATCCAATAATAAGCACCGAGCTCTTTTGACATAGCGGAGCAGGTTTCTCGTAACAATTTGAGGCCTTTACATTTGTCGTCTTCAGAGTTGTTTCAGCGGGTCACAAAAGGCTAAATTAGCTTGACACGAGCTGAATTAAACGTGAACGACTGAAAATAAAAAGCTTGGTATACGCTCAGTGTTCCGTTGACATTTCACAGATACGCTTAATCTTCTGAAAAGAACAGGAATTTCGAATGTGTACTAAAATGTGAAAATGCTACATGCCATGCATGTCTCAAACTCGATAACCATTTTACATCTATATTAATCTCCTGTCCTGCAGATTCGAGAAGTCAGATGACGATTTCAACAGGAAAGTCACCCTGTCAGGTAGCCAGTAAAATTCATTCTTGCACAAAATCCAGCCTAGCTGTTTTTCCAGATTTTTGACCACTTTTTTCCCTCTGGCCTCCATTGATTTAGTCACCCCCATTTTACAATGGTCAAAACTACAATAATCTTTGAACGGATCATGATGAGACATGAGGTTTGGACCATTGGTTTTCTTGGATGATTATCTACACAACATATTATTTTACCCATTGGTCAAAATATCAATTTTTGATTGGCCATCCTATACAGAGTCATTTGAGGTAAACCCTCACAACAAACCTACACAAATGCTACAGTAAACTAGGTAAACCCAAGTGGAGACTGGTTGATGAGGTCATAAGGATACTGGTCAGGCGAAGAGCTCCTGCACACATGATGCAAGGCTCCACAGTCACGTAGAGCACAGTCCTCTCACACACTGTCCTGGGGTCCAGGTCTCTATGACGACACCACTCCAGCACCTGGTCCAGAGCCACCATCTCAGCATGGCGAGTGGCCTGGAACACACAGAGACAGCTAACATTAACAGGCATGGTGTTGGAAGGATAGGAGAAAGAGAACAATTCCAGTGGTTCTCAAACCTCTCCTCTGGGATCCCCAGCACTTCCATGTGCTAGCTCTGGAATAGATCAAACACTTCTGAGTCAACTAATCCTCAAGTCCATGACTAGGTGAACCAGGTGAGCCAGTTCAAGCCCATGACTAGGTGAACCAGGTGAGCCAGTTCAAGCCCATGACTAGGTGAACCAGGTGAGCCAGTTCAAGTCCATGACTAGGTGAACCAGGTGAGCCAGTTCAAGCCCATGACTAGGTGAACCAGGTGAGCCAGTTCAAGCCCATGACTAGATGAACCAGGTCAAGCCCATGACTAGGTGAACCAGGTCAAGCCCATGACTAGGTGAACCAGGTCAAGCCCATGACTAGGTGAACCAGTTCAAGCCCATGACTAGGTGAACCAGTTCAAGCCCATGACTAGGTGAACCAGGTGAGCCAGTTCAAGCACATGACTAGGTGAACCAGTTCAAGCCCATGACTAGGTGAACCAGTTCAAGCCCATGACTAGGTGAACCAGGTGAGCCAGTTCAAGCACATGACTAGGTGAACCAGTTCAAGCCCATGACTAGGTGAGCCAGTTCAAGCCCATGACTAGGTGAACCAGTTCAAGCCCATGACTAGGTGAACCAGTTCAAGCCCATGACTAGGTGAACCAGGTGAGCTAGTAAAGGGCTACAACAACATTGTGAAACGTCTGGGGATCCAAGAGGAGAGGCTTGAGAACCACTAGATTAGGCTTTGGTAAATGCCTTTGTTCGGACACGTGCAAGGCAATAACCACAGCAAATAACCATTGAGGAGATGTGTTTGCCTGTGATAGCTCAGCTGAAATGATTAAGTTACTCACATTTTTTGTTTCATTCACTTCATTTCTCCCCTTTCCAAGAATCTCATTGTTGTAGACCATGAGACATCCAACAGGCACCTCACCATTCTCCAAAGCTTCTTTTGCCTGTAAAGAGGTGGAGATTATTATTAGTACACCAGCCATTTAAAATAGTGTGTTGTAATTTACTGGTGGGATTGACCTGTCCTGCCTTGCCAAAATGTGCCGTTGGTGGTCGCGGTTCCGTTCCTTTTCTTTTGCGTCTTCATAGTGAAAACGTAAAAGAAAAGTAACTGATTTGTTTTGGCGTCCTCTAAAAGTTATTGAAACCCCTAAAGAACTAAACACCGACCACCAACGGCGCATTGTAGCTATAGGTCCTGCACCTACACCAGGGTTTCCCAAACTCGGCCCTCGGGACCCCAATGGGTGCACGTTTTGGTTTTTGCCCTAGCACTACAAAGCAAATCAAGCTTTAATCAATTGAATTAGCGGTGTAGCGTTAGGGCAATAACCAGAACCTGTACCCCATGGGATCTCGAATACCTACTTTGGGAAACGCTGCCCTATGCCAAACCAACCATGTCAAAGGCATTAGCCATCCACCTCTGTATGTCTTCGGCACATGGCTGGAAGTTCTCTTTAGAAACGACATCATTCCCCACATGCTCTGTCCCCATGTTGAATGTACAGTCTGAGAAACTAGATAAATTAGATTACACAAACGCACACCAACTAGCTACTCCAATTACAGAGAGCTCATGCGACAGTTATAAAATCTGGAACAAATTTGCGCACATTGAAGGGGAAGATAATATTGGACGGACCACGCAGGCATTTATTTTGCAGATGATCGCAGAAACACTGATCAATCGATGTTGCTTTGCGCAGCTTCCCACCTCCGTGTTTGACATGTAGCTAGCGTTCAAATTCGTGTCATGTGCGACTGTGGAAAATAACACGGTTGGGTGCTTTGTTTCTTCTGTTTTATAAATCGTCTCAAAAATGTTTTCGTCTACGTGGAATTTTCTGAAGCGCCACAAAAGGAAATTTATTTTCGCTGGAGCTTTTGTCGGAGGTAACGTTAGCTAGCTACGCTATCAAGATAACGTTGAGCTAGTTAGCCAAGTGCTAACGTTTTCATTATTTAGAAAAGTTGGCTAGCAAGCCATAATGTTTACCTGTGTGGGTCTGGAATTTATCAGAAATGTTTAATGTAAACTTTGACGATTATGCATATATGAAGCTAAGTTATGTAAATGGTTAGACAATTAATGTCCTGAAAGATAATCGTGGTAGGTAAATCTAGTTAATAGCTAATCTCATTCTAGCTACCTTGACCTTACGTTTGCCGGTTCCAGGTGTGTACTTTCTTGGTAAATATGCTCAAAAGAAAATCCGAGAGATGCAGGAGCGTGAGGCATCAGAGTACATCGCTCAAGCCCGACGTCAGTTCCACTTCGAGAGTAACCAGAGAACGTGCAACATGACAGGTACAGTACTGCTGTCTACCTGATCGGCGCATCATCTTCAGCCTAGTAACAGTCCCAGAAATCTCCCGCAACACTCATTATGTCAATTGATTGAGTTACTGCTGTATTGATTCATATTCCTATTTGTGCAGTTTGACTCCCTGTTAATGCTTTTTTTTTCATGTTTTTTTTTTTTTTAGTGTTGTCAATGCTCCCTACATTAAGAGAAGCCATTTTACATCATCTAAACTCTGAGAGCCTCACTACACTGCTGAAGAGCAAGTAAGTGTCTTATGACCTCTGTTGGGGAATTGCTTAAGCTATAGTTAAACAAAATTATTAGTTTAAGGTATTAATGACATCTGCTGGTCTTCTCTTCTAGACCAGCAAATAAACTTGACATATGGGAGGACCTGAAGATTATTAGTAAGTTATTGTTCCTTAACAGCAATTATGTTGTGAATCAATAACTAAAGTCATTTGATCACTTGATATACAGGTTTGTCATGGAATCACTCTTTTTTTCCTATTCCCCCAGGTTTCACCCGAAGTGTTGTGGCTGTGTACAGTACATGTATGTTGGTTGTTTTACTCCGTGTCCAGCTCAATATCATTGGTGGCTACTTATACTTGGACAACTCTGTCAGCAAGAGTGGCATGGTAAGCCTTTAAGCTTCATTCTCTTGTACCTTATGGGTTAGTTTTTAATTCCCAGACAAACATTTAGCCTGGAGAATCTCTATTTAAAATGTTTTTTGTTCTTCAGGAATTGGCTTTGTCTGTGTCCATAAAACCATCTCTGGATGTGGGGTGGTCTATAAATGCCATTTTTGTGTTCTGTGCTCCACCAGATGCCCTTGGCCCCTCCAGATGTGCAACAACAATACCTCTCCAGCATCCAGCACCTCCTTGGGGATGGTAAGAGACAATTACTCTGCTTTCTGAAATAGCTAGGCCTTTAGTATAACAAGTCATCTGTTGATTAGCCTAAATGAGTTCCACAGGCTATAAAGCATCCTTGCATTTTACGGATTCTCTCTGACTCCCAAGGGTTGAGTGAGATGATAACAGCGGTTAAGAAAGCTGTGCAGAACACATTGGGCGGGTGAGTCAGTGCCAGCCACATGCACGCAGTGCACAGCAGCACCTCAAACCACATTAGGAGGATTAAGTCATATGTGATGCTTTTGCCTGTCTGTCAGTGACTGTGTGTCTGTCTCCCCACCCACCCACCCAGGGTGTCCCTGAAGCAGAGTCTGTCCCTTCAGGAGCTGGAGCAGCACCTTAACCAGATCAGAGCCCAGGTGGAGGAGGGAGACGGGGGCTCCACACACAGACCTCTCTCCTGGTACATGATGCCTGACGAGGAGAACACTCTGGCTGCACAGGTGACAGCCCTCACCTGCCCATTTTTGTATATATTTTTTTACTGTTCCGACCAGCAAACTAAACCAGCAAAAACAGTGTAGGGCACAAGATGCAACTGAAATTTTGCGGGTGAGGCGAGAGGGGATGGAGGCATCTTGTTATGACATGCATTATCTGAATTAGGCCCACAGAATTATACCTATGGAAAAAGAGTGGCTTCTATGGAGGAACTTTGAATGTCTTTGGACTTCCGAGTTGGTTTAACGTTGGACCAGAGCAAATGTTAGCTAGGGAACAAGCTAAAAACAAGTCTTACCTCTTGTAATTAATACTTCCAATGTGAAGCTATAGTATCCTTAACTTGGAAAAAGTTAATCTATTATTTTAAACATATCTCCCTAATGCCTGAATCGTGCTTTTTATTGGTATGAATCTTTTCCTGGAGGCAGTACTAAGCGAGTTCCACTAGCTTGGCCAGCTGTAGGCTACAGTAACTTATACTTCAGATGGGAGGGGTAGGTAGCCTACACACACACCAACTGGCAAAGACTTCCAGCTGGCAGGCAGACACTGGCATATACGTTTCTGAACGACAGAGGGAGGGCTTTGCATAGGCAATTTCTTAGAGTTTTTGTGGGACTGGAAAAAAATACCTGGAATGTTATTAACTTGTTCCCATGCTTTTAAAATAACGATTTGGTTCCGGAACAGTATAGATGGCTTCCGGTTCTGTTCCTAAATAAATAAATAAAAATCTGGTTTTCGTTTCTGTTCCCTGAACTGGCTCCAACCATTGCTGGATTGTCAACCCTGGTCAGATTAATGGTCATGAACTGATACACATACAACTTTATGTATTTTTTTGTTTTGTTTATTTGGGTTAAAACTAGGGTTTACATTATTTAATTGTTTGACAGGCTTGTGGTCTGACGGAGAATGATGTCACTACAATAAAGCTGCTCAATGAAACCAGAGACATGCTTGAAAGGTAAAATGGAGGCCTAACACTCATTGACCCTTATTTAGAGAGGTTTATCTTGCGTGTGGGTGTGCTGAACTGTGTCCCCTCTGTTCTCCAGCCCGGACTTCGGCACTGTACTCAACACCTGCCTGAACAGGGGCTTCAACCGTTTCCTTGACAACATGGCAGAGTTTTTCCGGCCCCCACCCGGAGCACAAGGAGACTCCACCCCCATCACTACACCTGATAGGTCTGTTTTTTTGTGGATTAATTTAGTTGGCAGCAATTTATGGGAGGTCACTTGTCATAGTAAATCACTTTCTGAATTCTACAAATGAAAAAAACAATTTTTTGTATAAAATGAATCAATTATCAATTAATGCCCCCTCCACAATCTCTTCCAGTCTCTCGCATGTAAGTCTCCCAGTTGCCAAAATCATCCCCATTGTGAATGGACAGATCCACTCCATCTGCAGTGAAATACCAAGTCACTTTGTACAGGTAAGAGCTCATTTGCCTTTGGGAAGGATTTCCATTTTTGAATCCCAGCATGTTTTAAGTCTTGAGTCTAAGGATGACACTTTTCCTCTTTGCAGGATCTCCTGATGATAGACCAAGTGAAGGAGTTTGCTGCCAATGTGTATGAGACATTCAGCACATCCCATGAACTGCAGAAATAACGGAGTTGACATATTCCTGGTAGACCTGGCCCACTCTTCCTGCTCTGTATCTTTGCATGACGCTGCCTGCTGTGGACATCACGCATGGAGGAAGAAATGCTCTTATTCGCTGTACCATGTCAGAATACTTGAGGACTGTTCCATTGTGGAATGTAATGCCATGAACTGCCGCCTACTCCAGCTGTAGACCTCAAGGTGAGATACCCACTTCATCTTGGGAAGTTGAGTTTTTGGCTCACGGTTTCTAAAGTCAGCCAGCCAGACTCCTCTGAATCAAAGTAACTTTCCTGTGTCATGAAAAATAAATAAAATCCTGAAAGCCTTGTCCCACTTTACGTAGACGTTGTTTCGATACATTAACCATAAGTTGAACTACTGTCACTTTGAGTTTGAACTATTTCCTCCTTTCTATTACTGTTGTTGAAGAGTCAACCCTTACCTTCCATTTTGACCTTTAATCTACCAATATCAACAGTGCTGTGTCATCAAGGCTGCAAGTTCTCATTACACCTCAGTCTAATTCCTGTTTAACAATGTTCAGTATTGTCTAATTCATCATGTTGTCTCTTCTTTGGAAATGTAATCTTTAAGGTTTGTTTTCTTAAATCATGGAAATTGGGAAATTTCAGAGGTGAGAATGTAGGCCTATGTATTATATATTTTGTAACATAACATTCTAAATGACAACAGAAAATGTAAGTACTGTAGTGTTGACATTGAAAATTATAAACACATGATTTAATATATTCAGTATTTGATTTGTGTTTCCTATTATACAGAAATGTATGTTGCCGTTTCATTGACTGCTGCTTCTGTATCATACTGTAGTGTTGATTTAAGAAGTTCCTTTGCGCAGCAGCAGAGGGCAGCACATAACTAAGGACTAACGTTGACTCCCTCACTCCCTCAAGCTGCCAATAAAGGCAGGTTGGCATTTATTCGGATGACTCATGAAGGCTGCTCTGCATTGTAGCACTAGATGGCACAGCTAGAAATTAATCAAATCTGATTTTAACCCTAACCTTGTGCCTAACCTTAAATTAAAACCCGAAATCTTAAAACAAACCAAAAATATATATATTTTTAACGATATATAGCCAATTTTGACTTAGCAGCTGGCCCATCTTGTGGAATTCACTTAGTACTGCCTCCAGAACAAGATTCATATCAATAAATGTCAACCTGCTCAATAAAAACTTCCTATGGGACAAGTACAGCTCTATTAAATGTTATTAGGAAATACATTAGATTACCTTCCTTGTTAACTTCACAGTATTTATTTTACAAATGGATCCGCCACCATTATTTAAGAAGTTAAACATAAAGAAAATGACCAAAAACATGTATTGTGTGTAGTTGGCATGTTTTATGAGTTCTAGAAAATACTGATGGCAAACAAAACCTCCTAAACCCTTGTTTCCAAAGATTACATCGTTCATATGATATGAGTGTGTGACTAAACATGACATCATCTAGTTATTGACCTTTGTGATAAACACATTGATTCACATTTCAATTTCATTTTAAGCTCCTTTTCTGGTTTATATTTTTTCACTTGACTACACATTTTAGTATGTTACGGGGTAGAAAAGATATGATTAGATATAAAGTGTTTGAATATAAAATGGCCATTTCAGGTGAAACATAAACAAATACATATTTTTGTGACAACCAGCACTACAACCAGGAATACGACTTTCCCAAAGCGGCTCCTTTGTCTGCACCTCCCAGGGAATTTGAACTGAGTGAGGCTTCGGATGCGCGCACACCACCCACTCGCTAATGTCCAGTCCCTAGTTAACAAAGTCGACGAAATCAGGGAAAGAGTTGCTTTCAAAGAGATATCCGGGATTGTAACATACTCTGTTTCACGGAAACATGGCTAGCTGGGGACATGCTGTCGGAGTCCGTACAGCCAATGAGATTTTCAGTGCATTGCGCCGACAGGAATAAACATCTCTCCTGTAAGAAGAAGGGTGGTGGTGTATGTTTCATGATTAACAACTCATGGTGTAATTGTAAAAACATACAAGAACTCAAGTCCCTTTGTTCACCTGACCTAGAATTTGTAACAATCAAATGCTGACCGTATTATCTCGCAAGAGAACTCTCCTCGGTTATCATCACAGCCTGCAAACGGATATCAAGACGGCCATAAAGGAATTCACTGGACTTTATGCAAACTGGAAACCATATATCCTGAGGCTGCATTTATCGTAGCTGGGGACTTAACAAAGCTAATTTGAGAACAAGGCTACCTAAATTCTATCAGCATATCGATTGCAATACACGAGTGAGTAACACGCTCAACCATTGCTACTCTAACTTCCGCGATGCACACAAGGCCCTCCCCCGTCATCCTTTTGGTAAATCTGACCATAACTCCATCTTGTTGCTCCCCTCCTATAGGCAGAAACTAAAACAGGAAGCGCCCATGCTCAGGTCTATCCAATGCTGGTCTGAGCAATCGGATCCCACGTGTCAAGATTGTTTCGATCACGTGGACTGGGATATGTTCCGGGTAGCCTCAGACAATAACATTGACGTATACGCTGACTCTGTGAGCAAGTTTAGAAGGAAGTGTATAGGAGATATTGTACCCACTGTGACTATTAAAACCTTCCCTAACCTAAAACCGTGGATTGATGTCAGAATTCGCGCAAAACTGAAAGCACGTACCACCGCATTTAATCATGGCAAGGCGACTGGAAACATGGCCGAATACAAACAGTGTAGTTAATCCCTCCGTAAAGCAATTAAACGAGCAAAGTGTCAGTAAAGAGACAAAGTGGAGTCGCAATTCAATGGCCCAAACACAAGACCTTTGTGGCAGGGTCTACAGACAATTACGGATTACTAAAAGAAAACCAGCCCTGTCGCGGACATCGACGTCTTGCTTCCAGACAAATTAAACAACTTATTTGCTCTCTTTGAGGATAATACAGTGCCACTAACGCGGCTCGATCCCAAAGACTGTAGGCTCTCCTTCTCCGTGGCACCCGTGAGTAAAACATTTAAACGTGTTAACCCTCGCAAGGCTGCCGGCCCAGACGGCACCCCTAGCCGCGTCCTCAGAGCATGCGCGGACCAGCTGTCTGGTGTGTTTACGGACATATTCAATCAATCCCTATCCCAGTCTGCTCTCCCCACATTCTTAAAGAGGACCACCATTGTTCCTGTTCCCAAGAAAGCTAAGGTAACTGAACTAAAAGACTATCGCCCCGCCCCGTAGCACTCACTTCTGTCATCATGAAGTGCTTTGAGACACTAGTCAAGGATCATATGCCCTTCACCCTACCTGTCACCCTAGACCCAATCCAATTTGCTTACAGCCCCAATAGGTCCACAGATGATGCAATCGCCATCACACTGCTCTATCCCATCTGGACAAGAGGAATACCTATGTAAGAATGCTGTTCATTGACTACAGCTCAGCATTCAACACCATAGTACCATCCAAACTCATCCTTAAGTGATGAGCAACCCCAGGTGGTGAAGGTAGGAAACAACATCTCCCCTCCACTGATCCTCAACACTGGGGCCCCACAAGGGTGCGTTCTCAGCCCCCTCCTGTACTTCCTGTTCACCCACGACTGCGTGGTCATGCACGCCTTCAACTCAATCATCAAGTTTGCAGATGACACTACAGTGGTAGGCTTGATTACCAACAACAACAAGACAGCCTACAGGGAGGAGGTGAGGGCCCCCGGGAGCGTGGTGTCAGGAAAATAACCTCTCATTCAATGTCAGCAAAACAAAAGAGATGATCGTGGACTTCAGGAAACAGCAAAGGGTACACCCCCTATTCTCATCGATGGGACAGCAGTGGAGAAGGTGGAACGTTTTAAGTTCCTTTGTGTACATATCACTGACAAACCTTAATGGTCCACGCACATAGACACTATGGTGAAGAAGGCACAATAGCGCCTCTTCAACCTCAGCAGGCTGAAAATGTTTTGCTTGTCACCGAAAACCCTCACTAACTTTTACAGGTGCACGATTGAGAACATCCTGTCAGGTTGTATCACCGCCTGGTATGGCAACTGCACCGCCCACAACCGCAGGGCCCTCCAGAGGGTGGTGCGGTCTGCACAACGCATCACCGGGGGCAAACTACCTGCCCTCCAGGGCACCCACAACACCTGAAAGCCAAAAAAGATCAAGGACAATAACCACCCAAGCCACTGCCTTTTCCCCCGCTTCCATCCAGAAGGTGAGGTCAGTACAGGTGCATCAAAGCTGGGACAGAGAGATTGAAAAACAGCTTCTATCTCAAGCCCATCAGATTGTTAAACAGCCACCACTAGCACAGAGAGGCGGCTGCCTACCTACAGACTTGATATCATTGGCCACTTTAATAAATGGAACACTAGTCACTTTAATAATGCCACTTTAATAATGTTTACATATCTCACATTACTCATCTCACATGTAAACTCAGCAAAAAAATAAACATTTATTTTCAGCAAACTTAACATGTGTAAATATTTCTATGAACATAAGAAGATTCAATAACTGAGACATTAACTGAACAAGTTCCACAGACATGTGACTAACAGAAATTGAATAATGTGTCCCTGACCAAAGGGGAGGGGGGGCAAAATCAAATGTAACGGTCCGTATCTGTTGTGGCCACCAGCTGCATTAAGTACTGCAGTGCATCTCCTCCTCAGGGACTGCACCAGATTTGTCAGTTCTTGCTGTGAGATGTTACCCCACTCTTCCACCAAGACACCTGCACATTCCCGTACATTTCTGGGGGGAATGGCCCTAGCCCTCACCCTCCGATCCAACAGGTCCCAGACGTGCTCAATGGGATTGAGATCTGGGCTCTTCGCTGGCAATGGCAGAACACTGACATTCCTGTCTTGCAGGAAATCACGCACAGAACGAGCAGTATGACTGGTGGCATTGTCATGCTGGAGAGTCATGTCAGGATCAGCCTGCAGGAAGGGTACCACATGAGGGAGGAGGATGTCTTCCCTTGTAACGCACATCGTTGAGATTGCCTGCAATGACAACAAGCTCAGTTCGATGATGCTGTGATACACCACCCCAGACCATGACGGACCCTCCACCTCCAAATCGATCCCGCTCCAGAGTACAGGCCTCTATGTAACGCTCATTCCTTCGACAATAAACGTGAATCCAATTTTTACACCTTTATTGAATCTTTATTTAACTAGGCAAGTCAGTTAAGAACACATTCTTATTTTCAATGACGGCCTAGGAACGGTGGGTTAACTGCCTCGTTCAGGGGCAGAAAGACAGATTTTCACCTTGTCAGCTCGGGGGATCCAATCTTGCAACCTTACAGTTAACTCGTCCAACGCAATAACGACCTGCCTCTCTCTCGTTGCATTCCACAAGGAGACTGCCTGTTACGCAAGATAAATTGCTAGCTAGCATTAAACTTATCTTATAAAAAACAATCAATCATAATCACTAGTTAACTACACATGGTTGATGATATTACTAGATATTATCTAGCGTGTCCTGTGTTGCATATAATCTGACTGAGCATACAAGTATCTAAGTATCTGACTGAGCGGTGGTAGGCAGAAGCAGGCGTGTAAACATTCATTCAAACAGCACTTTAGTGCGTTTTGCCAGCAGCTCTTCCTTGTGCGTCAAGCATTGGGCTGTTTATGACTTCAAACCTATCGCGCTAATAGCTTTTCAAACTTCACTCACTCTGAGCCTTGGGGTGGTTGTTTCCCTTGCTCTGCATGGGTAACGCTGTTTCGATGTGGTGGCTGTTGTCGTTGTGTTGCTGGTTCGAGCCCAGGGAGGAGCGATACACTGGCAATACTAAAGTGCCTATAAAAACATCCAATAGTCAAAGGTTAATGAAATACAAATGGTATAGAGGGAAATAGTACTATAATAACTACAACCTAAAACTTCTTACCTGGGAATATTGAAGACTTTTGTTAAAAGGAACCACCAGCTTTCATATGTTCTCTCATGTTCTCAGCAAGAAACTGAAACGTTAGCTTTCTTACATAGCACATATTGCACTTTTACGTTCTTCTCTGACACTTTGTTTTTGCATTATTTAAACCAAATTGAACATGTTTCATTATCTACTTGATGCTAAATTGATTTTATTGATGTATTATATTAAGTTAAAATAAGTGTTAATTCAGTATTGTTGTAATTGTCATTATTACAAATACATTTTTTTGTTTTTAAATCTGACGATTAATCGGTATCGGCTTTTTTGGTCCTCCAATAATCGGTGACGGTGTTGAAAATTCATAATTGGTCGACCTCTAGTTGTTACACATGGCCTGCCACTGCGAGGACAATCAGCTGTCCGTCCTGTCTCCATGTAGCGCTGTCTTAGGCGTCTCACAGTACGGATATTGCAATGTATTGCCCTGGCCACATCTGCAGTCCTCATGCCTCCTTGCAGCATGCCTAAGGCACTTTCACGCACATGAGCAGGGACCCTGAGTCAATAGAATGGCCTCTTTAGTGTCCTAAGTTGTCATAACTGTGACCTTAATTGCCTACCGTCTGTAAGCTGTTCCACAGGTACATGTTCATTAATTGTTTATGGTTAATTGAAAAGCATGGGAAACAGTGTTTAAACCCTTTACAATGAAGATCTGTGAAGTTATTTGGATTTTTACAAATTATCTTTGAAAGACAGGGTCCTGAAAAAGGGACATTCCTTTGTATATACTGTATACTGTATCCTTAACCGCTCTGTCACTGCTAATCCATATATTTTATACTTATATATTGTTATCCCATTCCCTTTACTAGATTGTGTGTTTTAGGTTTTGTTGTGGAATTTGTTAGATATTAGGTGTTGTTGTGGAATTGTTAGATATTACCTTTTAGATACTGCTGCACTGTTGGATCTAAAAGCATAAGCATTTCGCTACACTCCCAATAACATCTGCTAACCATGTGTATGTGACCAATACAATTTGATTTGAAAGCATTTTCATCACAAACCCAGTGTGTGTCAAGTGATTTAGAAGACCACTTCAAGACTGTGGTTTTACATTGCACTATTATATCCTCGACACAGCCAGTGGTTTATGAAACTCAGACATGAAAGAGAAGGAATTCCTAAAGAACAAAAGAGTGTAAGATTGTGACTGATCTGGTGGTGCTATTATGGCACTCCTCTACTGGCCCTTGTCAAGGTCCCCAGAGTTTCATAACAAAGCCTTCCAGTCAGGGAACTGGCACAAGGCTAAATAAAGGACAGACTGTGTACTCACGTCCATGATGAATATGGGTTAAGTGATACTAAAAGTGATGGAAATCTTTTTTGTGTGACACGGGGTGAAACCGGTTCAGTCATGCTGACAAAAGCAGTTTTAGGCCTCAAAATAGAGGGACAGTGTAAACATACATAATGGATGCTTTGTTACATAAAGCAATTGTGATGAGTAACTGTGAGGGTGTTTTCCACAAAGCATGTTCACAAACAGCTCACCTCCAATCACATGACTTGTTGAGTGTGCCCTCTGTTGTGTGCATCCAGCAAACAGGAAATTCCCCTATCACATGACTGTCGCCTGGAAGGCTGAGGGCGTGAAGGTAAACGAAATTGTCTAATTCCGTCAGTGCAGCAATATCTAACATGTAAACTAACAATTCCACAACAACTACCTAACAGACACATATCTAAGGAAATGAATGGAATAAGAATATGCACATGTCAATATATGGTTGAGATTTGAAATAATACATTAAAAAACATAATACTGCAAGGTTCCCTAAGGACTAGAAG
Organism: Oncorhynchus clarkii lewisi; assembly: GCF_045791955.1. Classification (NCBI taxonomy): domain Eukaryota; kingdom Metazoa; phylum Chordata; class Actinopteri; order Salmoniformes; family Salmonidae; genus Oncorhynchus; species Oncorhynchus clarkii. Next base: position 24,290,295 of record NC_092154.1, read on the forward strand.
CGAGGCAGCCCTCTCTGTCGGCGCCATCTTTTGGTAAACATTTCAGGCATTTTCCCTGCTCTTTCCTCATCTGAGTGACTACTGTAGGCTGGTTTGTACACTCCTCTCTGTATTTATTTGCAAAAAATGAGTACATTTGTATCTATACTCCAGGATTTTTTAAATACAAAACTTTTGACTACTGTAATGAAATATGTGAATTTGTCCAAATACTTCTTCAAATAGCGGGACTAGATACATAAAGTGCTTTCATTTCTAAACAGTCAAACAGATATGTATGAAAATAACTTAAACTTTAAGGTGGCATTCTGTACTACCACCTCGTATGAAACCAGTATAGAGCCTCACTGTCCAAATAATTACAGAGGGGAGTGTATAGAAACCGTATTAGTTTAGTGAATGTATTGCAATTGTCACATCTGCTCCTGCTACACCCCCTAGTGGACATCCGGTGTCTCCTTGACCTGCAGCCATTCCCCCAGTTCTCTCCCTCTCCCTCTGTGTGTGTGATTGTGTAGTATGAGACAGGTCGTCACACAGGGTCGTGGGGTGAGACAGGGATGCAGCTTAAGCCCCACCCTCTTCAACATATATATCAACGAATTGGCGCGGGCACTAGAAAAGTCTGCAGCACCTGGCCTCACCCTACTAGAATCCGAAGTCAAATGTCTGCTGTTTGCTGATGATCTGGTGCTTCTATCACCAACCAAGGAGGGCCTACAGTAGCACCTAGATCTTTTGCACAGATTCTGTCAGACCTGGGCCCTAACAGTAAATCTCAGTAAGACCAAAATAATGGTGTTCCAAAAAAGGTCCAGTCACCAGGACCACAAATACAAATTCCATCTAGACACTGTTGCCCTAGAGCACACAAAAAACTATACATACCTTGGCCTAAACATCAGCGCCACAGGTAACTTCCACAAAGCTGTGAACGATCTGAGAGACAAGGCAAGAAGGGCATTCTATGCCATCAAAAGGAACATAAATTTCAACATATCAATTAGGATTTGGCTAAAAAAACTTGAATCAGTCATAGAGCCCATTGCCCTTTATGGTTGTGAGGTCTGGGGTCCGCTCACCAACCAAGACTTCACAAAATGGGACAAACACCAAATTGAGACTGCACGCAGAATTCTGCAAAAATATCCTCCGTGTACAACGTAGAACACCAAATAATGCATGCAGAGCAGAATTAGGCCGATACCCACTAATTATCAAAATCCAGAAAAGAGCCGTTAAATTCTATAACCACTTAAAAGGAAGCGATTCCCAAACCTTCCACAACAAAGCCATCACCTACAGAGAGATGAACCTGGAGAAGAGTCCCCTAAGCAAGCTGGTCCTGGGGCTCTGTTCACAAACACAAACACACCCTACAGAGCCCCAGGACAGCAGCACAATTAGACCCAACCAAATCCTGAGAAAACAAAAAGATAATTACTTGACACATTGGAAAGAATTAACAAAAAAACAGAGCAAACTAGAATGCTATTTGGCCCTACACAGAGAGTACACAGCGGCAGAATACCTGACCACTGTGACTGACCCAAAATTAAGGAAAGCTTTGACTATGTACAGACTCAGTGAGCATAGCCTTGCTATTGAGAAAGGCCGCCGTAGGCAGACATGGCTCTCAAGACAAGACAGGCTATGTGCTCACTGCCCACAAAATGAGGTGGAAACTGAGCTGCACTTCCTAACCAATTTATGACCATATTAGAGAGACATATTTCCCTCAGATTACACAGATCCACAAAGAATTCGAAAACAAATTCAATTTTGAAAAACTCCCATATCTACTGGGATAAATTCCACAGTGTGCCATCACAGCAGCAAGATTTGTGACCTGTTGCCACGAGAAAAGGGCAACCAGTGAAGAACACACACCATTGTAAATACAACCCATATTTATGCTTATTTATTTTATCTTGTGTCCTTTACCACTTGTACATTGTTAAAACACTGTATATATATATATAATATGACATTTGTAATGTCTTTATTGTTTTGAAACTTCTGTATGTGTAATGTTTACTGTTAATTTTTATTGTTTATTTCACTTTATATATTCACTTTATATATTATCTACCTCACTTGCTTTGGCAATGTTAACACATGTTTCCCATGCCAATAAAGCTCTTGAATTGAATTGACAGGTGTGCTGGAGTCAGAGACGTTCCCCACCAGCTGCAACCCATTCCATAATCAAGACCTCTACAAATACTCTGTCCTGCCACTTCCACTCTGCCAGATCCTAATCTCCGTTCAGTCAGTCATGCTTCTAGCTATTTGTTGTTATTTAAGATCCTGTATCCTGCTGTGCCTATTTCCTTGCTTGACACTTTTCTCCTCTCACTGCAGTTTTGCCGCTCTGACTCTGGTTCCTGTCTTCTGTTCCACATCTCACCACCCTGCTACCCTGTTCAGGAATCAACTCATCAACACTCCCTTGGACCTGTTTACCCTGTCCCAACCCAGCTCACTCCAACCTCAGCCTCCACATCTGGTTTCCTACAACTCACCCAAGCTTCCCTGGATCTGCACTTCATCTCTCCCTGTGTTACAATAAATATATTGGTTCATCCCTGTTTCCTGGTCTGAGTCTGCTCTTGGGTTCCCCTGTGCTGCTCCACTTAACAACAATAGCATGTTATGACAGAGCATATTCTAGAAAGAGCGAGGTCATTATCTTCCTGTCCTCAGACTACTTTCAAGCCTATTTGGTTCTGCAAACTAATACATTCTGGTATTGGGTAGTAGATATATTGAAATGAAATATGTGTAGTACATTAGTGAAAATGTGAATGTTTTGTGACTCAATTCACACAAATAATAAAACATTGTTTATAACACTTTTGTAACAGTCTGTAGTGTTTTATCATTAGTGGACTACTATTGAATATCTGTTCTACTTAACTTAAATCCCTCAAGCTTAAATGTCTGCTTCTTCAGCAATTAAGGGTGAGTCATCACAACTGGCAGTGAATCACCAGAACCTTCCCTGTCAAAAGGCTTAGCTCACCTCTATTCCCCCTCACAGGTTATCAAACCCGTAACAATAACAACCTTTATTACAGTATCACAAGCCTCTCCTGAGACTGTGGTTTCAAGTGAAATAGGCTATTTATTCTATCCCATATGCATACAGAAGTTGTTCCCAACTTCAACTGTAGGCTACCGTAGCTTTATAAATAATTCTGAGAAGTATTTCAAATCAAATTATATTGGATGCGTACACATCATTTGCAGATGTTATCGCAGGTGCAGCGAAATGCTTATGTTTCTAGCTTCAACAGTGCAGTAATACCTAACAATACAAAACAATACACACAAATCCAAGAAATAAAAAGAAAGAAATGAAGAAATATCTGAATGAATATCAGAAGAAATATGGTGTGTTATGGACAGTATATGAATAGAAAAGGTGTGTACAGCAGTAGGTATATAGGATACGCCATGACTAGAAGTTGGTATAACAGTATGTAAACATGATTAAAGTGATCAGTGTTCAATGATTCTGTATGTACATAGGGTAGCAGTCTGTAAGGCGCAGGGTAGAGTACCGGGTGGTAGCCGGCTAGTAACGGTGACTAAGTTCAGGGCAGGGTACTGGGCAGTGGTGACTATTTAACAGACTGATGGCCTTTCAGTCTCTCAGTCCCAGCTTTGATGTACCTGTACTGTTTCCGCCTTTGAGATGGTTTCAGGGTGAACAGGCCGTGGCTCGGATGGCTCAGGTCCTTGATGATCTTGGCCTTCCTGTGACACTGGGTGCTGTAGATCTCCTGGAGGGCAGGCAGTGTGCCCCCGGTGATGCATTGGGCTGACCGCACCAACCTTTGGAGAGCCCTGTGGTTGCGGACGGTGCAACTGCCATACCAGGTGGTGATATAGCCCGACAGGATGCTCTCAATGGTGCATCTGTAGAAGTTTGTGAGGGTCTTAAGGGCCAAACTGAATTCCTTCAGCCTCCTGTGGTTGAAGAGGTCCTGTTGCGTCTTCTACACCACATTGTGTGGATGGTCTATTTCAGGTTGTCAATGATTTGCACGCCGAGCAACTTGAAGCTTTTCACCCTCTCCACAGTGGCTCCGTCAATGTGGATGGGGGCGTGCTCTCTCTTCTGTCTCTTGAAGTCGATGATCAGGTCCTTCATTTTTTGGACGTTGAGGGAGAAGTTATATTCCTGGCACGACTCCGCCAGGGCCCTCACCTCCTCCCTGTAGGCTGTCTCATCGTTGTTGGTAATCAAGCCTCCCACTGTAGTGTCATCTGCAAACTTGATGATTGAGTTGGAGACGTGCGTGGCCATGCAGTCATGGGTGAACAGGGAGTACAAGAGAGGGCTGAGCCTGCACCCTTGTGGGGCCCCCGTATTGAGGATCAGCGTAACGGACGTGTTGTTGCCTACCTTCACCACCTGGGGTCGGTCCGTTAGGAAGTCCAGAACCCAATTTCACAGGGAGGGGTCCAGACCCAGGGCCCTGAGCTTAGTGGTGAGCTCGGACGGTGATGGTGATGAAGGCTGAGCTGTAGTCGATGACCAACATACTTACATAGGTATTCCTCTTCTCCAGATGGGATAGGGCAGTGTGCAGTGCGATGGCGAATGTGTCATCCGTGGATCTGTTGGAGCGGTATGCAAATTGTAGTGGATCTAGGGTATCGGGTAAGGTGGAGGTGATATGATCCTTATCTAGCCATGATGACAGAAATGAGTACTATGAGGCGATGTTCATTTTCTTCAGTTGCCTTCGCTTTCTTGGGTACAGGAAAAATGGACAGCAGACTGGGATAGGAAGAGATAGGAGGGGAGGAGCAGAATAGAGGCGTGATCTGATTTGCCAAAGGGGAGTAGCAATGGTCAAGAGTACTCGATGAGCGTGTAGCGAAGGAGATTTGTTGATAAACTTCAGTAGCATTTTCCTCCAATTTGCTTTATTAAATTCCCCAGCTACAATACATGCGGCCTCAGGATATGCGGTTTCCAGTTTGCACACAGTCCACTGTAGTTCCTTGAAAGCCGTCGAGGTGTCGGCTTGAGGGGGAATACACATGGCCATGATGATGACCGAAGATATTTCTCTCGAACAAATCTCTCTCAAACTAATCTAAAAGCAATTTCAAACTAATCTAAAAGCAATGTAATCAAAAAGGTGACATCCTCCATTTAGCCAGCCATGTGCTAGGCTTGTTTACCAGCCGAGTATCTTTGACAGGTGTTCAGAGGGTTGGTTGTATTTGTGCTACTATAGCAGCCTGTTCAGAGCAGAGACAGTCAATTTGCTCAGGCCCTGTGTGTGTGTGTGTGTGTGCGTGCGTGTGTGCATTATTGATTTCTTAAGCCAGTCCCTGGAGTAATCTCTGTCCTGAGTCCTGATTGGTCCCTGGCCAGTGTTCTCATTAACTATTCACAAAGCACTGTGATGATGCACACTCCAGTCACACCACGGATTTGGGAGATGATGTCACTTCACCTGAGCAATCCCATTGGCTAAAGACCCTCCACTGGCAGGCTCGAGCAGTGAGCACGGAGTATCAATTTTATCCCTGCTTCAAAACAATGGGGTTACAAAAAATCACATGGCTTCCCTGGTATGACGTCGCCCCTGCAAGTTGTAAAGAGTATGAGTTACTGTAACAATGAATTGGAAATGGTATGCTTGTATAGATACTGTAAACAGTACACTTTATGCTTGCCAGTAAACAAGTGATACACTATGTTCTTTAGTTTCCAGCACAAATAACACTGGTATAATCGGGTTACTTATACTGACAATAATGTCATTTTTGTGGTTTCATAAAGGATTGACCTGTAGGATAGTAGAGGCCACATAATGATGACAACACAAGCACCTGACTCCACAGCGGTATGCGAGAGCTTGTCTTACGACCACATTGTATGTATTTCTTTATGGGAATGAGTGAGACAATCTTGGCCAGCCCAAAGTTGCAGTTTCGTGTAGATCTGTGTATATCTGTGATCTTGGATTGTAAAGGGAATAAGACAGGTAGAACCTTCTGAAAGTCACTCACATTTTGCTTCAGGAAGTCATGTATGGTGGCGCTGTGATCCGTTTTCCTTCCTCAAAAACAAAGGAAATATTTGACTTGCCTTAGGTCAGGTCTTGACATCCTGGATCAGTGTGATTGCTGAAACTTGTTCATGGTACGACACAGTTTGATTTCAAGTACTATGATGTCATACTTTACATCAGTGATTCCCAACCAGGGGTATTACGACCCCTGGAGGTACTTGGCCTATCCACAGGGAGTACTTGAGAAGACTCATGAGACCATAAGTCTAATGGTAAAATGCACATGAGGTGTACTTCAGTGGTGCAGTAACTGAAAAAAGGTTAGTAACCACTACTGTACATCATATCAAACTTTGCTTCAGGATATCTAAGGGAAACAGGACTTGTGATGATATACACATACAGTGTACAATACACACACACACACACATTGACATGTGTTATTCCAATATTCTAAGGTCATCAAGATATTCAATATAGCTCTAAGGTCATGGATCATGTCATCAGATGTGACATCTGGAATCCTAATTTCACTTCTCAAAGCAACAACTTCAACAACTTGTTTTAGCTGCCATGTTCTCACCCCTGACTGTGCAACTTAACCACTGCTTTCAGGTCAACACCATACAGTACTGGGACTGCGTGTGATGTAGGTGTCGCCATGTCCTCACCCTGAGGGTGCAACTTAACCACTGCTTTCAGGTCAACACCATACAGTACTGGGACTGCGTGTGATGTAGGTGTCGCCATGTCCTCACCCCTGACTGTGCAACGTAACCACTGCTTTCAGGTAAACACCATACAGTACTGGGACTGCGTGTGATGTAGGTGTCGCCATGTAACCAGTTTACACATGAGACTGAAATAACACAATGCAGGGAGCCTAGCTACAAAAGGAAATGAGGTCAGGGCCTGTGACGGGCTTGGGAATCCTGGCCGCGGCTTCCCCTCTGCTGCCTGCCCTGCCTGTCTGCATGCCTGGGATAAACGTCTACTGGGTGGGAGGGCATTGCTATGGCTGCAGCCGGGTAAACACAAACACGGCTGGGATCTGGGCTGCGTTCAAGAGTGAGCGCTGTGGAGGAGGTAGTACTGATTTAACTGGGGATTGCTTTATAAATAACTATTACTTCTGCTGTCCATGCACAATGCCAATGTACAGTGTTAAGGAAGCTACAAACTTCTTTCTAAAGGCTGACGTGTCAGCCGATGTCTCTACGTAGTGAGCTCAAATGCAACATCACAGAGTTTCACTAAGCATATTTACATATAGACACATTTTTGTCCTCACCTTAGCCTTCCATTGATGACAGGATTCTTATAGCCGCAATAGTGGTTGAGATAAATGACAGCATATGTTAGTTCCTGATTTGAGTGACCTTTGTAACACAGAGCGAAGTTACTGCTACCCATTGGTTAATACCTCAGTTTTTTTTATGCATCCCAAACCACTAATTACTGTAATTTACAGTGTTAAATAACAATAGTATGTGAAGAAATGTTTCATTTTGTCATTATAATAAGGTTGGTAACAACGTGAAAATCTGTTGCAGCTCAAGTCGACTACATAACTCACTAGCTACACACAATACCAAAGTCAATATCAGCATGTGAAGTAGCTAGTTAGCTGTAAAATTGCCTAAACAAACTGCACTATCCATTTAGGAGTCTACAATCTCACCATGTTCAACCTGCCAATCTCAGAGTTGAGTCTGACATTGGCAACGGCCATGTAACGGCACCATACAATGCACCCTGAATTGAAGAGGCAGTCAAATAGGAGAAATGTGGTGGGCCCTCTGTTAAATTACACATTTCTCTAGGTAGGAATATCGGAGAAAAATAATCTATGGCTCATTTGAGAGAATATAACCTCCCACATTATGACATTGGCCAGTATTGAAATCTGACATGTATGATAGACGTTGTCACGATCTAAAAGTCGTATTCCTATTAACTTCCAGTGTAGTGAGAGAGACTTTATCACAGTGCTACGTCATACTGATCGAATTTCTACCTGCTTTAACAGCAATAGCTCAGATACACATGAAAACTTGAAATTACCCACAGAGAATTAGAACATTGCTCAGAGATACACAAAAACAATATAACATTCACAATGGGTTAATCTTTCCTTTAAAGACAATCCGAAATGAGTGCCTCATAATACTGAGACCTTGAACAACTAATCTGGGGAAGTCTCTGGCAGTCACTGTTCAATATGCTCACTAAAATACATCATGGGTTATGGCCTAAGCAACACTTATAGGCCTTAAACTTTATCTTGGAAAACGACTGTGGTTCCCTACAGTAAACTGCAATAGATTACTACCAACTAATCAGCTGTGATGAGCCAATAAGCAGCTTTCAACACACTTCTATAAAGGACAAAAACTAAACGAAGACACTTCTGAATTCCCTCATTATAAACAGTGTGGCATTAGTTCTACAACAAGTGACTGGTATACTATTGTTGATTAATACATTATAGATTAATACCATTCATAATAACTAATGTTATAGGGCCTATTCAGTGGTTGTTTTAATACTATTTTATAATAGATACGTTATAATTGTCATTTATATTCATGAGTAATATTATTAATTACTATTAGTATTATAATATTACTCATTAATTGATCTTGATGTTGTTGATTGTTGGTCTCTCTCTTCTGCAAACGCTAGCAAAACATGTCAGCTAGCAAAACATGTCAGCGCATTCTGGCTAGTGGCTGCGGTTGATGGTGGAGGGATATACATTAGACATCCCCGCAAAACGAAACCCTACGATTTGTGCTAAATGTATCTATTTCGACATTAATGCTGACCACCAAAACCTTAATATTAGCCAACATAATTTTTGGGATGGAGCGTTTCTCGGTGCAGGTGGATTGCAATACGGTTAGCAGTTTCACGCTATGACTAATGTTTTGCGACTTACTGGAATGTAATGGTGATTCACTTAGTTCGAAAGTGCAAATGATATAGCCTGCCTCTGTCGCGTGATCTGTGTTGAGAGCTTGTTCCCTATCTTGATTCGTTTTTTCACATTCCAGCTCGTTGTCTGATAATGGTAAAGGGAGGATGACTCGACCACTTCCCGGAAAGGATTACGTAGTCTTCTCCCTGTGAGAATCAACACGTAGAGAGGTTTCTCAAGTAGGGAGAAACCATTTGCTGTTATGTAGGGTTTATCACTATGGAATATCAACATTGATGCCTATTGTTGCTGTTAAGTGATGAACTACTAATTATATTGATCTCAGTATAAATAAATAGTGAAAGTATTTGCTTCCATAATGAAACAAAATAAAGGGCAGAACATGTAGACTATACTGTAGGTTAGCCCAAATAACCTACATATTGCCCCTTTTGCCAATTGAATAAACAAACAGCATAGATTGATCAACATACAAATTGATCAACATCATGACAGGCTATAATATGGAAGGGATATTTTATCTTGAAAAACAACGTTCATCAACTGACATGCATGTGAGAAAAAAATGGCCTAAACTTTCAAAAACTGTCATGTAAATCGTGGTTGGACACAGTAGCATATATATGATAGGTATAGCCCAATGTATATGGATAACAAACATTTAGTTGAAGTAAACCAGGACACAAGTGTTTGGTAAATCAATGTGCTATGTCATGATGGATGAACATTCATAGTTGCACAACATGAGTTAATGTTTACCCTCCTTCCATCACCTGATAAAGAGATGTAGGGAATCAGAAACAACCCAGAGAGACGCCTGTGTGTTTCACGTGTAAGGAAACTTTGTGACCCACCAGTCCTGTTTGTTTTTTCACACAGTCATCAATGTAAGGGTCAGTCACAATTTAGAACAAGAAGAAGCAAAAGTGAAAGTGTGACAAAAATGACAAATCGTCGTGCCTCTTCCAGAAACTTCTAAATGGATTATTATGAGGACATCATTTAAGCAAGTAAATGCCTATTCATATACCTCGAGGAACAAAACCTTAATTCAACACTTTCTATTGTCATATACAATTGAGAGACAGTCATTCAATTATATAGCAAGTCAGTATGTGACGGTGTCACAGCCCCTCAATCTTTTTGAAGGTCCGACGTGAACCTGGACATTTGAAATATTTGTCTGCCGATGTATGGGAGGTGTAAATTCTATGATGTGATTATATCTTGGGAGTCCAGGCTGTCTATGCATTGGGTGGTGTTGTATGTTTGGAAAACTGCTTAGGGTCTTTGGTTTAGCGTAACTGTTTATAAGCCTTGCACTTTCTGAGAGGTTATAAAACATATATCAAATGCGAACAAATAACCATGACATCGAATGACACAAAGGTCCCAATGATCTCATCACCAGATAAAAATAGTCAAATAAAGTTTCGTATGAAGAAGTACCCATTTAAAGTGTGGCCTCAGCGTACCTTTTGGAGTTGGTTAAACATACTGTACATGCTGCTTTTCTTTTCTCTTTCTACCCAACTGTGAGTCATTTAATAGAATGAGGGACTGTGTTCTTTAATACTTTTATATCCTGTGTGCCAGCCTTTTTATGTCTCTCAATCTCTCATGGACAAACTACATAAACAATTACACAAGACTTTAGTTCTGGGTTAACCGAGATTATGTCTCACATGAGGTCTCCTTTTTTGAGGGCACCTTTAGTGCTTTGAAAAAGTTGACTACTTTGGTATACACCCTTACATTTATGGTTTACGTAGGCTACACTTAACATTAAAAAACCCACATGAAGTAGATCTCCAGGTTTGAGGAAGCAGTCTAGTTGATTATTAACTTGTACGAGCCAGGTATGCACCTTGGAGTCACTGTTATATGACAGTCTGATGTCTATAAAGCTTCCGATATGGAAAGTCAACATGTGTTTCCAATACTACGACATGGCTCCTCTGTAACTGTGTGTGTACAGAGACAAATGAAACCCATGTAAACCAGGAGAAGTGGTGGCAATGACGTTGAATGGTGGAAGGGTTGGCGATAGGATAGGACGTTTTCAGAACTCAAAGGTAATAGCTGGGATCAGACAAGGGAGGGCACGGTGGGGAGACTGGCTGACCTGACTATTACCAGAAAGCTGCACTTCACATCAACTAGAGGAATGCAGTTCTCGCTTACTTCACACTCCCAACCACCATTCTCCCAGAGGCCAGCACAGCTTGAACAAATGCAAAACTATAGTGAAACACTGTCAAGTGAGCCACTACAAGCTATGAATAATTACCAATATTTCAAACGCTATTACATATTTCAAAACATAATTTTGAAAATGTCTTTATCCATCCAGTTCATGACATAAAAAAATATAAAAAATATAAAAAATTCCCCCTCCCAAAAGTTTCGAAGCCTCTTGAAATGCTCGTATAAATGAGAAGTTTATGTCTTAGGCCAATATACTGGAAGTAAAACGTTTTACTAGCCTAAAAAACTAAAACGCAGCTCTGCCGACAACTGAAATATTTTCTAACTGAGAAATGAAAGCAGTGATCCCTATAGAAGTTCACAGTCTCAGTAGCATGGTTGGAGTTTCTTATCAGTTTAACCTTGTTGTGGAATCAAACAAAGATACCATAGAGTAATGACTAATAATGTTCCTGTTATCGTGTCCATATATCACTTTTACATCACTTTTTCCATAAGAGCTAAATTAAATTTCCTTGAGACTATAGCTAAGTAATATGACAGTAGATTTTGTACAATGGGGTAGATGCTTCATTATACAACCCATCTTGATCTTGAGCGCTTACAAATATAATCTTGCGAGATCAGGATGGTTCATATGAGGCTGGTAGATGTAGCATTATAGATATAAACTGGCCCTGACCTGTCCACCTGGCCACCCATATCAATCAAGATTTGTTATTAACTTAACATGTGATTCACATCAAATATGAGATCTACAATTATGATATTTCAATAATATAAGTAATTGTGGTAAAAGTAATATATAATATCCAAATACAACACAAGATTAAATGATTTACAGTAACCTTGAATTGTAAATCCTCATTTTATGAGCCTTGATAACTGTAGTTCAATGTACCTTCACTTTATTTCAGAAGCAAATGGCTAATTAATTGAAGCTTCCTGATAAACTAGACTTTATATTATGATGATGATGATTATTATTATTCCTATTGCTAGTATCCTAGACATATAGCAACAGTCAAAGGTTTGGACACACCTACTCATTCAAGGGTTTTTTCCGTTCACCTATCCGTTCACCTGTTCTGCATCTCACAAAGACAGGGCGGTTGAAACCAAAAATCGTACATTTGGTCTCATCAGACCAAAGGACAGATTTCCACCGGTCTAATGTCCGATTCTCGTGTTTCTTGGCCCAAGCAAGTCTTCTTCTTATTGGTGTCCTTTAGTAGCGGTTTCTTTGCAGTAATTAGACCATGAAGGCCTGATTCACACAGTCTCCTCTGAACAGTTGATGTTGAGATGTTCCTGTTACTTGAACTCTGTGAAGCATTTATTTGGGCTGCAATTTCTGAGGCTGGTAACTCTAATTAACTTATCCTCTGCAGCAGAGGTAACTCTGGGTCTTCCTTTCCTGTGGCAGTCCTCATGAGAGCCAGTTTCATCATAGCGCTTGATGGTTTTTGTCACTGCACTTGAAGAAACTTGAAATTTTCCAGATTGACTGACCTTCATGTCTTAAAGTAATGATGGACTTGTGTTTCTCTTTGCTTATTTGAGCTTTTCTTGCCATAATATGGACTTGATCTTTTACCAAATAGGGCTATCTTCTGTATACCACCCCTACCTTGTCACAACAAAACTGATTGGCTCAAACACATTAAGAAGGAAATAAATTCCACAAAATTAACTTTTAACAAGGCATACCTGTTAATTGAAATGCATTCAAGGTGACTACCTCATGAAGCTGGTTGAGAGAATGCCAAGAGTGTGCAAAGCTGTCATCAAGGCAAGGGTGGCTACTTTGAAGAATCTCAAATATAAAATATATGTTGATTTGTTTAACTCTTTTGTTGGTGTCACATATCAGTTTGCAAACAATGTAATTTTTAAAAATATCATCGAGTTAATAAAGCCGCATACAAACATGGTCTCTTTTTTGTTATCTTGAGTAAGGCAGCTCCAAAATGCAGGTCTTTCAGGCTAGCTCAGTGCTTTCTGTGGTGGTGGGGCAAGCCAGCAGAAAATATGGAGTGTTGTACCATGTTTGGCTCAGTGTTTTGTCACTCATGGGGACACTATGTCACCGCTAAGTCTAAGGGTAGACTTTGAACATTCTAGCCCCTTGGGTGCTGCCATAGAGTTACATTAGAAATGCCCATCCAAGAAAGCTCAAGATCATTGGCCACAGACAAAATTTCGTCAAATCGCGTTATATCTACAGTAGCTTTGATTGGACAACATCATACTTTCAAAATCTTAGCTTGCAGACATCATCATAAATCATGTCGACAATCTACTGGCAAATCCTTTTCAATCCTTGTCATGTGAAGAGAAATAATGGAGAGAAATTATAGATAAAACGTATCGGTGCTCATTGGCCATTGGACAAAAACATTACACAACAAGTTAGAAATCGCAAATTCAACAATGAGTGGTTTGGAAGGAATCAGTGACAGTGGCTGTGTGGTCCCAAATCTGGGATTAAGGGATCTTTTCCAAGTTTAAAATGACTTAACTTCAGACTTCAAGACGACTAGGAATTACGGAAAAAATGTGCTCCACATGGGAAATACGTTTTGAAGTCATCAAACTCAGAATTCTAATTCGGGAACTCGGGCCTCATTGTAGAGCTACGACCTGAAGATCTATGACGTCATCATGATTTCGACCTTGTTTTTTCAGAGTTCTCAGTTGTCTTGAAAGCACCCTAAATCCAGAGAATGCCAGACTTTGATGACAAAATTTGCCCACAAAGGACCGTCGTGACACCTTCCTGTTAAAGTGAGCACAGTACAACAAGGTGAGTCCAAAAATGTATTGTCTGCTGCTGCATAAATGATGTAATATGCCAGGCAGATAAGTATACTCTAGCTAAGAAAGTAATACTAAGTGCATTTTGTGTAGTAAGCTGTTAGTAACCCATGTGCCTCACCCTAATAATTTGGTACCCCTCTTAATTTCGTCTACTGTTCTGACTTAGACTATAACCTGTTTTAGAGAAATGTAACCATCAAATTTTGTAAGAGCTTTCATTGTCTGCTTATATGCCCTCTTTATTTATCCTATGGTTCTGATTTGGTGAACAGGGAGAACACTGTAATAACGGCCCAAGTTCTGATTTCTGTCACAGTACATTTCAAAAGTGCTATTCAAATAATTATATTGACTACGTCTGTCCTAGTTCACTCATTAATGCCTTAATCGAAATTCCAGATTGCCTATTATTCGCTTGTCGTCCCCTTATGCCATTGTTTGTACATCTCAACTGTCATTAGAAATTAAACAAGTCAGCCATATCAGCTATGCTTTTTTAAAAGGTAGTAAATTAGTCTGAATTAACTGTTTCGCTGCCAGACAAGGCTGATAGCCAGGTGTAGCAGTGGTAAGATGTTGGGACAGCTTTATGTAGGACCTAACAGTTTGTGTGCACCGTTTGTCACCGTTATAGTGCAATTAATGTATTGTTTAGTGGTGTGTTGTGTTGTGGCTTTGCTGGCATGCATTCCCCCCACCCCAAGATTTACATGCTAAAATCACCACTGTTCTGTAATGTAGAAAATAGTTCAAATAAAGAAAAACTCTGGAATGAGTAGGTGTGTCCAAACTTTTGACTGGTACTGTACCTTTGCACTGAACGCTGGTTATGATATGACTGATATGATAAGAGGTAGATGGGCAAGCCCCTCACTGCTACATTCAACATCCCTTTGCTTTTTTTGCCACTAGACAATAAAATGTATAGACTATACAAAAAACGCCCCGGATCATTAAACTATTATGTCTTTATTTGCTATGAAATGTTACGACAAATTCCTTGTGAATAAAGGGGGCTGAGCTTGCCCTGTTATGGTGTGCTACACGGGGTTGATGGGTTGCATCATTGCAAATAAGTGCTATAAATAGGATTACGTCACCACGACCCGCCCACCTATTAGTAAATGCCTTGCAAGAGCGACTCACTATAAAAGAGGGTGATGCAACGCTTCATCGACAACTGTAGCTTTCTTAACAGGCAGAAGAGCCTCACAACCAGGAGCAGAATAAAGGCCTTTCATTTCTTCACTGAAAACATAATCAGGTGGGTCAATTGTTTTTGTTGTAAAAACTTTCTACCGGTGTGAAATAGGATAAGCGCTTTCAGGAAAAAAGACTGTGCCACGTGTAGCATAGTGCCAGCTGGACTGACATCCATTTAATAAAGAAAACGGGCTTACATTTAGAAATCTTACTCATATCTTTGTTTATGTGAATCAAAGTGTAGTTTATTTCTCATTGTCTAATGTGTTGTATTGAAATGGTCTGTGGTAACTGGTTGATATGTTGTAACACATTCACCTGTCCCTAAATTAACACGCACTTCAAAGATAAAGAATGTTAGGACTGCATAGCTTGTTACATTGTTTAAAAGGGCGATATATTGTTGTAATGTTGGCACGGCAGGCAAAAAATGTAGCGTGCAACTGCTGTGTCTGGTGGAATAAGTGACATTCTAGTTATCATACCAAAATAGTCTAATGGTTTACATTAACCAGCAGATTGCTGCTCATATCTGTCGTTTTTTATTTAGTCCAGTGAGTGTCCAAGTGTAATGTTTTTTGTTTCGCTTAGTCAGCTTAATGTGACACAGCATCACGTTTTTTTCTTCAGTTTTTCATAATGATGCTTCAGCATCCGGGATTCAGCCTGTCCGACATCAGCGCGTCAGCCTTGGTACCCTGCCTGTCCCCGCCTGGAACACTCACGCTCGAGGACTTCACCAACTTCACTCCCCTGGTAAAGGAGGAGTTGCGACATGCTATCCAGAACAAGCGGCTGTCCAACGGACTGAGCACCGATATGAGCGACTGTGCGAGCTCAAGTTCAGACAGAACGTCTGAAGCTCCAAGTGTCAAGAGGGAGGTAGGGATGTCAACATTAGTCGCCTACTGTAACATCTACTCCCCCATAATACCAATAGTAATTCATACATAACATAGGGGAAAGTTCATTTTTTGAAATATGCTTATATTTTAAGTATTCCCTGAGAATAAATGTGTCTATACAGATGAGATCACTGTAATTACAGGTTTACCAACACATTGTAAAGCCTACCATACATTATTAAATGATCAGCCATATCATTAATTTCTCAGGAAGGTTGTTACCATTATTCAAGGTTGTTCATTTTCCTGATGTGTCATTAACAGAAAATCCCGGAGGAAAGTGACAGGAGGAAAAGAAGACGAGAAAGAAACAAAGTAGCTGCTGCCAAATGTAGGAATAAGAAGAAGGAGAAGACTGACTGCCTTCAAAAGGTATGTTCAGTGTGTTTTTTACAAGGCAGTACAACATTATTATGATGGGGAGAGATGATTCATATGAATCAGAGGCTGCCAGACTGTGCCAAGTGGTATTTTGTGATTTATTAAGTAGACATACAGTATATTATCTCATATATGTAATTATTCCAAATATTTTTCTAATTAATGTGCCATAAGGATGATTTCTATTTAACCTACATTTATATTGTATGACTCGTAATTGAAATACATAAATAGATAAGGGCTCTATAGAAATGTCTGCCTCAAAACAGCAAACGAACACTATGTATTTACATACAAACTAAAATGCACTAAACCTAATTTAGTATTTTTTTAAAGGAACCAAGGGAGCTGTCAGTAACAGGATTGAACCAAACCACTATTCCCTTCTCCCCTCCAGGAGTCTGAGATACTAGAGTCAGTGAACTCTGAGCTGAAGGCACAGGTTGAAGAACTGAAAAACCAGAAGCAGCAGCTGGTCTACATGCTGAACCTCCACCGGCCCACATGCATCGTACGGGCCCAGAATGGCCAGACCCCCGAAGATGAGAGGAACCTGTTCATCCAGCAGATCAAGGAGGGTACCCTGCATATGGAACAGCTGGACCACCACCACACCTCAGTGCCAACCACCTGTGGCCATCACTGATCCACACACTCCTGGGGGAAGTAGGGTACTACTCACTCACTCACTCAGACAGATGCTCACTGTCCTCTGGCAACTGTACTGTACCTGCGTCAAGTGAAGGCTCTGTCGGGCCGGCAAAGGAGCTTTGCGCGTCCCACTCTTAAACTGGACTTGACAGCACAAGGACGGACACCCCATGTGCTACCTAGGGTAGGCTTGTGGTGTTCCGGCAAGTCGGCGAATGTCAAAGCACTAAAACATAGAAATACATCCAATGTGTTTATTGTTTCCTTTAATCTTTTACATTGTTATTCAAGGCTGATGACAAATTCTGTTTTTTTGTACCAAAGTATTACGTCAATGTGGTAAAGGCACATGATTCACTGGTCAGTTGAGATAGATGCTTGTTGAGGAAAAATATGATTAAAGTGGAGAGATAGTAATGGCTGTGTACTGTGTGTGTGACATTAACAGCCCTGTTATTACTGTCATATAAGAGAAGAGGTTAATCATTGTGTGATGTGTTTGCTGTTGTGTTTATTGAATATATTCTGTAGTAGCTGTGTCTATAGCTCACTTTATTCCCTCTTGACTTGCCTAACAAAAACCTCTGAAGCTGCTACTACTAACTCAGGATATACAGGTATAGTTAATATCAGAGGAACCCTCATGTTATAGGACAGTAAAGGGAGTGCATGCAATGAGGATTCATTCAGACAGCATTTCAACTAACTTACTGACAATGGCACTGTTAGCCCTGGACCTCCCTAAATGAAAATCAGTCATTACATCGCTGTAAACTGGTGTATTTGGAATAGGCCCTGATTACATAATGATCTGTAGTATTGAAGATATGGTTGTGTGATTCGTATTAGAATTTCTTCACCTAGATAAGTCTGTAGTTACTGTATACCATATACGTAAACCAAATAACACCTCCTATTGTCTTCTGTGTATTATTGAGGCTTATAAAATAGACCCACTAGGTATCAGTAGCTAGATATCTAAGTGGAATTATTTATCACTCTGCTTGTCTGAATTTTTCACTTTAAAGTCATGGAAGATTACATGAATTGCCTCAGTGTTCGTCTGCAATTACTAAGTCCTTAAGCCCACTGCCAAACCAACCCCCCCTCCCATCAGCCCACTGTTTGTGCTGTGACATCGTCACAGGTCAGTTGCACAACCAGAAACTCTGGTTAGCCTCATTGCTCAAACTACACATTTTTGCGATCAACAGTAGCTTTTGTCTGTATATTCTGTAATGTCTCAAACTAATCCATGTGTGGTTTATGGTAAGGGACTGTTTATTTCGGTTGGTTTGTGAGTAAACGGTTGAGATGAACACAGTGAAAGAGATTCAGGTGTCCATGTGTTTTGTGTTTTGTTTTTATTTCAGTGTTTCGTGTTCAAACAGGCATGCTAGTCATGGATGGGCTCACTGCTGAGATCATTAATTTGATGGATAACACGCCTGTTTTATACTTCAATACCTTTCTTGCTTTTCTATTCCACCATCCATTTCTTTGTTTCACTTGAACATTGTTCACTAAAAAATATTATTAAGTGTGTTTGAGTGGATGTAAAAGATCAAATTGTATCAAGTCAGGTAAAACTACACGCTGAAACAAATTAAGTACTCATTTCTATTGTCTGTTGATTTTAGTTTTTGATACTTTATTAATAAAGGTATATATATACTTCAATTGATTTGGTTTGGGATTGTTTCTGGGGAACAATTTTAGCAAGGGATTCAATGGTATTGGTATATTGACACTGCATAGTTGTGATACAAAACAAATATTCATAAACCTGTTTAGCATCTCAGCACATTTGTGCAGTTGATGCTCGTCTGAGAACAAGCCAGGACATGTCTGCCTCTTTGGAAAACACATAATATCTAGGACAGGCAGGGGAGAGACTGGAAGAGTGTGTTTTCATCCTGTGCCAGGCCAGCTCAACATGAGTCAGTGGGTGTTATCTGACGAGATGGGCTGTGAAATACCATTTCACTCAGAACACCAGTTCCCCCACCCCACTGTTGTTGTCCACATTCCATAAAAAGTAACATCCCATTTTTCTGATGGTGGTTTTTGATAACTATACAACTGAATTACTCAAGACTCCTAGCAGCCAGAATGCAACCATAGTCAACATGATTTTTGGGTTATTGCCTGACCAATATTAAAGGACCAGTGCATTCAAAACGAGATTTTCCTATATTTTATAGACACGGAGTGTACAAAACATTAGGAACACCTGCTATTTCCATGACACTAGACTGGCCAGTTGAATCGACACCTAGAGACCATGCCCCGACAAATTGTCTGCTCTGAGGGGAAAAGGGGGTGCAACTCAATATTAGGAAGGTGTTCCTAATGTTTTGTACACTCAGTGTATATGTCCACAGCATGAGGTTGGAATAATACTGTGAAATTGTGAAAGTTATGAAAATGCCCTTTTAGTGTAAGAGCTGTTTGACAAGACTGCCTGAAATTTCAGACTATTTTGGTGGGATGGAGTTTTGGCCTGCCTGGTGATGAATCAAATCAAATGTTATTTGTCACATGCGTCGAATACAGCAGGTGAAGACCTTACCGTGAAATGCTTACTTACAAGTCTTTAAATCAACAATGCAGTTCAAGAAATAGAGTTAACAACATATTTACTATAAAACTTCTTTTTTTTTTTTTTTTGTACATGTTTCAAACAATGTTTCAAACAATTAATAGAGCAATAAGAAAGAGACCTCTTTCCAAACCTCTTTGCCAATAACAGCTAGTTTTCAGTTTTCCCCTACCCTCTCAGACCACCAGTTTTATATACTTAAATGGTTGTAGAGAATTTTGTTTAAGCGCTTCTCTAGAACATGATTGGGAAATATGGATGTAGATGATTACTCTGACACATTAACCTGAACAGATGTAACACACAAAGAGAGAATAAACGTTCCACCATCTAAACATGGGCTCACAATCAAACATTGAGAATTCTAAATTATTAACATTATTAAAAGGCACTGGATCATTGTTTAACACCAGAGGTCAAATTTGGGTCGAAGTAAAGTTGTGAGGTGAAAAGTCTGTGTGCTGTAATGTTCTCAGATGGGTAGCACCGTAAAGGATGTTTTCATTCTCTCTCTCTCAGAGGCCGAGGTATGTTATTATAGGCCTTCTGTATCTCATCGTGATAACTGTTCCTTCAGCCTTGCAGCACTCAACTCAGTCTCATGCCACAGATAATAAAACATGATAAAACATTTCAATCAAGTGCCATTCGCAATGCTTCTCAGAGAGTTGCGCTACAAAATTAAGTACAGGAATGATTCAACCCTCACAGAAATGTGTCACACCATGGTAATTCATGCAATGATAGTGTGCACTATTTGACATCCTGAGATGTGTTTTCCAAGTTTCTGAAATGGGCATGGCATTTGAATACCTCCCCAAATACATTTTTTCTTATGTAGTACAGTACAACCACTTATTACAAGCATCCAGACATGAACTGATAGATGCTGTAAATCAAATCTATATCACAAATCCGCCTGTCCAGATATCCATTCTCCTCTGAGCTGTCAGTGACAGTTTGTTGGCAAACTGCCCTCTCTCTGTCGGGGTCAGATGAGAGTCATACTAGTGGAGGTTGATACTGTGTCCTGAAGTTCTGAGTGACACAAGATAAGCCACCATGCCATACAGGAAATTTGATGCAATAAGTCATATGAGAACTGCATGCAATCAACAGCAGTTTAAGGTCCGTTGTGAAATGGTGGTTTCAATGCTGCAGAGTTGGGTCATTGTGTAACAATTAGCCCTATAGCTTAATACTGTTGATACTTTTGATAATGACATACTTGTTTTTATATGGATGGGGTAGAAATTAGGGGATACATCCTAAATTGCATATAAGTACAATTTTCACTTACAGTATGCGTGACTAACTGAAAATTAGTTTCATTAGGATTTGCCCCGAAGCCAGAGTTTATAGGAAGGTTGAGGAGTTGTGTTGGTGGGTGTGTCAGTTCTGTGACTAATTCACATCTTTTGAAATTCATTAGAAATGTGGAATTCATTCGAACTTTGTCACATAAATTATGGACATGTTACCAGGCACTCCATCCACCAGAACTCTACAACTACCAATGGTGAATAGAAAACATCCCATTCTGGAGTGGTGCCTGAAACAGCGTTTTCCATAAAGCCCCAAATGATGGAATTTCTTGTGTAAGAATGGTGTCACATCACTCCAATAGAGTTCCAGACACTTGTAGAATCTATGCCAAGATGCATTGAAGCTGTTCTGGCTCGTGGTGGCCCAACGCCCTATTAAGAAACTATCTGTCAGTGTTTCCTTTATTTTTGCAGTTACCTGTATATATACACAGTATATTATGCAGAAACATAAAACATGTTTCAGTTCCTCTAAAAATTCATGCCCGGTACAAGTAAGTCTTCTGGGAAGCTTTTGGGCAAGTACCTATACAATATGTTCACAGGAACAACAGTGGATAGGACATTCATCATACTGTAAAAGTACATTCAGCCACTGGAGAGCAGTAAAGAGTCTAGTTTTTGGTTCTTGGCTACCATATCTGACAGCCATGGAGCACCCAATGTCAATCATTTTAACATCAGTCTGACTATATGCTCTAGCTTTCTGCTGTTAACATTACTCTTTTTTCATCCTAGGTGTAGTGCATCCATACCTGCCAATGAACTAGAAGGAAGTGAAGGATGGGAAATGTCACTTAGGCTATCCATTGAGTTATAAATCAAGCAGCTACAGTGCCTCAAGCTCTTGAAAAGGAAGTCATGTTAATCTGAATTTGTAAATGACATGCCCACATGCTCTATATATGTAATCTATACCATAACAATGTATTTATACTATGATCCTCCCATTCTATGGAATGCCCCTCGCCCTTATATGTCATGTCTGCAACAACAAAAAATGTTGGTTCTTCAATGATAGATGCAAACGGGTAAGGTTAACTTTGATTCTACACATATAAAGACCAGCAAAATCGAACTTATCATATGGAATGTGCACAGGCTCCATAATGGGGGGAAAAAAGGCATATGGTTCTCGAACACTTAAAGAGATTGTCAGCAGATTTGGTTTTCTTGCAAGTTTTTAAAAGGAGAAATGTAATATTTAAAAAGGAGCTGGGTTGGAGAGGCATATGCTGCCACATACTGTAGTAACAGCAGAAATGTAGGCATCCTGATAAATAAGAATACACCATTTTCCCCTATATCCCACCACATGGAACAAGAAGGCGGTTTTCTAATGTTGAAGTGTACCTTATATGGTGAAAAAAACACATTGATTTAATTGTATATCCCACCAGGGGCAAATCTGGTGCTTTTAGATAGAATTCAAGCTATAGTCGATCAAATCCAGACAGGAACTATTATTTTAGCAGGTGACTTAAATCATAAATGCGATAAGATTGCACCAATGGAAAATACACTTAGCAAAAGAATTTGAAGAATTAACAGTGCACATCTTCTGGAACCAAAATTTCCCTTAGGGGAATGATAATCTCATACTCTGCAAAAGTTCAATCTGATTTAGAAATAAAAATGAGAAATAAAAAAAGAGAAATCAATCAATTCAGTCCTAGTCCCGTGTATCAAACTGTTTTTTCAGTTATAATAAAACCAGGGAAATCAGGAGAGTCCCCTGCTGATTACAGACCCATAAGTTTAATAAATTGTGACAATAAAATATTAACAAAGCTTATAAGCAATAGAATTGCAAAACTCTTACCAGACTTGATACATATCAATCAAACAGGGTTGATAAAAAATATACGCAAATGTCACGACTTCCACCGAGGGTGGCTCCCCTGCCTGTTCGGCGGCGCTCGGCGGTCGTCGTCACCGGTCTACTAGCTGCCACCAATCCCTTTTTCCTTTTCTGTTTGTTATGTCTGTACTGATTTCACCTGTTCCTTGTTTGAGATTTGTTTTAGGGCTATTTAAGCCGGTTAGGCCCGCCTGCTTTTGTGAGGGCTTGTTTTCTGTTTGTCTGTGGATGGTTGCGTGTAGTATGTTCTCTGACCTTTTTGGTGTCCCATTTTGGGTCGGTCATATTTTGTTTGCCTGTTGTGTTGGCGTTGACCACTTACCCATTTACCTAAATAAAGTCGGTTTTCTATGAATCCTCTGCTCTCTGCACCTGACTCCGCACCCACCACTCCTAGCTGTGTGACAGAAGCCCGCACCCTTCATGGAGTCAGCAGGAGCAGCTTCCATCTATGGAGGAGCGTGTCCTCCATCACACGGCCATCCTTGACCGAATCGGGTCAGCGATGGATCAGATGATGGAGAGGATGGACTGATGGGAGAGGAGTGACCTCCCTACCTCTCCTACAGCTCCTCCTCCTCAACCTACTCCTCCGGTGGCGTCCGGATCCAATGCTCTTCGTCTCACGCCCCCAAGGCAGTACGGGGGAGCGGCAGCTGGGTGCAAGGGGTTCTTGCTCCAGTTAGAGCTGTACCTGGCTACCGTTAGCCCGACTCCCTCTGGGGAGGAGAGCATGAGCGTCCTCGACTCCTGTCTGACGGGTCGAGCCCTGGAGTGGGCCAACGCATGTGGAATGGCCCAGAATCCGCAAGGCACCATTACCCAGATTTCACCCGCCAGTTCCGGGCCGTGTTCGACCACCCACCAGAGGGCCGAGCGGCGGGTGCATGTCTGTTTCACCTTAGACAGGAGACGAGGAGCGCGCAGGACTTCGCGCTGGAGTTTCGGACCTTGGCCGCTGGAGCCGGGTGGAACGACAGGGCCCTGATGGACCACTACCGGTGTAGCCTCCGGGAGGACGTCCGCAGGGAGCTAGCTTGTCGGGACGCCACCCTCTCTCTCGACGAGCTGATTGACATGTCGATCCGACAGGACAACCTGCTAGCTGCCCGCGGGCGTCCAGAAAGGGTCCTGTTAGTTTCACCTCCCGGCCTTCCCGCTCCAATCCCTATGGAGTTAGGGGGTGCCGCATCGAGGGGAACCGGAGGAGGAGGCTCCTCCTGCACCAGTTGTGGTCGGAGAGGACACACTGCCGATCGGTGCTGGAGGAGCTCGTCTGGGAGTCGAGAGGGCAGGCAGAGTACTTCTCGGTAACCCCAGGTGAGTCAGCACCAGACTCACCCAGAGCTCCCTGTGGGTCACATGTTTTTACAAATCTGTTTCCCTGAGTTTTCTCCCTCTCTCCAGCATAAGGCACTAGTCGATTCAGGCGCAGCTTGGAACTTTATGGATCGCGGACTCGCGTTGAGGCTAGGGATTCCGCTGGTACCGATCGATCAACCCTTTCCCGTGCACTCCCTAGATAGCCGACCGTTAGGGTCAGGGAGGCCACGGTTCCACTGGACATGGTAATGCAGGGGGATCATAGGGAGCGGATTAGTCTCTTCTCTTCAAGGGTTTTTCTTGATTTTTTACTATTTTCTACATTGTAGAATAATAGTGAAGACATCAAAACTATGAAATAACACGTAATAAAAAGTGAAAAACAAGTTGAAATATATTTTATATTTCAGATTCTTCAAAGTAGCCACCATTTGCCTTGATGACAGCTTTGCACACACTTTGGCATACCAGCTTCATGTGGAATGCTTTTGCAACAGTCTTGAAGGAGTTCCCACATATGCTGAGCACTTGTTGGCTGTTTTTACTTCACTTTACAGTCCAACTCATCCCACACCATCTCAATAAGCTTGAGGTCGGGTGATTTTGGAGGCCAGGTCAGCACTCCATTACACTCCTTCTTTGTCAAATAGCCCTTACACAGCATGGAGGTGTGTTGGGTCATTGTCCTGTTGAAAAACAAATGATAGTCCCACTAACTGCAAACCAGATGGGATGGCATATCGCTGCAGAATGCTGTGGTAGCCATGCTGGTTAAGTGTGCCTTGAATAAAAAAAAAATTCACAAACAGTGTCACAGCAAAGTACCCCCACACCATCACACCTCCTCCTCCATGCTTCACGGTGGGAATAACAAATGCAGAGATCATCCGTTCACCTACTCCGCATCTCACAAAGACACGGCGGTTGAAACCAAAATTCTCACATTTTGAGAATCAGACCAAAGGACAGATTTTCTCCAGTCTAATGTCCATTGCTCATGTTTCTTGGCCCAAGTAACTCTCTTCTTATTATTGGTGTCCTTTAGTAGTGGTTTCGTTGCAGCAATTCGACCATGAAGGCCTGATTCACGCAGTCTCCTCTGAACAGTTGATGTTGAGATGTATCTGTTACTTGAACTCTGTGAAGCATTAATTTGGGCTGAAATCTGAGGTGCAGTTCATTGACGATTTCTGAGGCTGGTACCTCTAATGAACTTATCCTCTGCAGCAGATGTAACTATGGGTCTTCCTTTCCTGTGGCGGTCCTCATGAGAGCGATTGATGGCTTTTGCGACTGCGCTTGAAATGTCCTTGAACATTTTCAGATTGACTGACCTTCATGTCTTAAAGTAATGATGGACTGTCATTTCTCTTTGCTTATTTGAGCTGTTCTTGCCATAATATAGATTTAGTGTTTTACCAAATAGGGATATCTTCTGTATACCACCCTTACCTTGTCACAACACAACTGATTGGCTTAGACGCATTACGAAGGAAAGAAATTCCACAAATTAACTTAACAAGGCACACCTTGTTAATTGAGAGAATGCCAAGAGTGTGCAAAGCTGTCATCAAGGCAAAGGGTGGCTACTTTGAAGAATCTGAAATATAAAATATATGTTGATTTGTTTAACACTTTTTTGGCTACTACATGTTATTTCATAGTTTTGATGTCTTCACTAATCAAATCAAATTTATTTATGAAGCCCTTCTTACATCAGCTGATATCTCAAAGTGCTGTACAGAAACCCAGCCTAAAACCCCAAACAGTAAGCAATGCAGGTGTAAAAGCACCTAGGAAAAACTCACTAGAAAGCCCAAAACCTAGGAAGAAACCTAGAGAGGAACCAGGCTATGAGGGATGGCCAGTCCTCTTCTGACTGTGCCGGGTGGAGATTATAGCAGAACATGGCCAAGATGTTCAAATGTTCATAAATGACCAGCATGGTCAAATAATAATAATCACAGTAGTTGTCGAGGGTGCAACAGATCAGCACCTCAGGAGTAAATGTCAGTTGACTTTTCATAGCCGATCATTGAGAGTATCTCTACCGCTCCTGCTGTCTATACAGAGTTGAAAACAGCAGGTCTGGGACAGGTAGCACGTCCGGTGCTACCTGTCACGTCCAGGGTTCCATAGCCGCAGGCAGAACAATTGAAACTGGAGCAGCAGCACGGCCAGGTGGACTGGGGAAAGCAAGGAGTCATCATTCCAGGTAGTCCTGAGGCATGGTCCTAAGGCTTCAGGTCCCCCGAAAGAGAGAAAGAAAGAGAGAGCATACTTAAATTCACACAGGACACTGG
Source organism: Oncorhynchus clarkii lewisi (assembly GCF_045791955.1). Taxonomy (NCBI): domain Eukaryota; kingdom Metazoa; phylum Chordata; class Actinopteri; order Salmoniformes; family Salmonidae; genus Oncorhynchus; species Oncorhynchus clarkii. The sequence goes on from NC_092154.1 coordinate 24,316,859, forward strand.
AGAAATACTCCAGACATAACAGACTGACCCTAGCCCCCACTATTATTCTACATGTAGAAAATAGTCAAACATAAAGAAAAACCCTTGAATGAGTAGATGTGTCCAAACTTTTGACTGGTACTGTATAAAAAAAACTACAGAAATATCACATTTACATAAGTATTCAGACCATTTTCTCAGTACTTTGCTGAATCACCCTTGGCAGCGATTACAGCCTGGAGACTTCTTGGGTATGATGCTAAAAGCTTGGCACAACTGTATTTGGGGAGTTTCTCCCATTCTTCTGTGCAGATCCTTTCAAGCTCTGTCAGGTTGTAAAGGGAGCGTCGATGCACAGCTATTTTCAGGTCTCCAGATTGTAATGAATACTCAGGGAGAAAAAGGTGTAGATTCACGCACAGAGCACGGCAGGTGTTTATTTCGCCTTCACAGAAGGCAATGGTCATACACAGGAAGGCAAACAGGCAGGTGAATCAAAACTAGGACTGAAGGCTAACTGGTCCTCACAAACGAGCTAAGAAAAGGCATAGTAGAGTCAAAACGATCAATACCTCACAAAGGCACGAACAGAATGAACTGAACTAAATAAGGAGCTGATGAGACCAGGTGAGACCAGGTGACTAACACAGGTGAAATCAATGAACAAAAAAGAAAGACAGGGCTACGTTCAAGAACACAACGAAACAGAACACAAGGTTGACTAAGAAAATAAAAACAAACACTTACACAGAGATGTTTGATCGGGTTCAAGTCCGGTCTCTGGCTGGGCCACTCAATGACATTATCTTGGCTGTTCGCTTAGGGTCATTGTCCTGTTGGAAGGTGAACCTTCGCCCCAGTTTGAGGTCCTGAGTGCTGTGGAGCAGGTTTTCATCAAGGATCTCTCTGTACATCTTTCTCATCTTTCCCTCGATACTGACTAATCTCCCAGTCCCTGCAGCTGAAAAACATCCCCACAGTATGATGCTGCCACCACCATGCTTTACCGTAGGGATGGTGCCACGGCACTTCTCCCCTGATTGCTCAGTTTGGTCGGGCGGTCAGCTCTAGGAAGGGTCTTGGTGGGTCCAAATTCTTTCATTTAAGAATGATGGAGGCCAGGGCCTCCCGAGTGATGTATCGGTCTAAGACGCTGCATCGCAGTGCTTGAGGTGTCACCAAAGACCCGGGTTCGATCCCAGGCTGTGTCACAACCAGCCGTGATCGGGAGTCCCATAGCGATACACATTTGTCACAATTTTAGAATAAGGCTGTAATGTAATAAAATATGGAAAAAGTCAAGGGGTCTGAATACTTTTCGAATGCACTGTAGATTTATCAATAATGGCCTTGAATGGCCTTTTCTATTCAAAACTTTGGAAGCTTTCAACTTTCCAGCGGAAATAATACATTTTATAAAAATATCATGTAAATGTACTAAAGCAAAAATCTACACAAATAAGACATTCTTCAATGAAATTGCATTAGAAAGGGGCACAAGACAGGGATGTCTCTTCTCTCCCCTCCTGTTTGCACTGGCAATTGAACCACTAGCAGAAAGAATTTGACAGGACCCAATAATGAACAGGTATCAGTATTGGTAAACATGAATATAAACTAAACTTATTTGCAGATGATCTCCTAATAACCTGACCAATATTGAAAACGCAATGCCCCCTTTGCTAAACAATATTAGCAGAATACTCTAAAATCTCAGGATATAAAATGAATGTGGAAAAAAACAAAATGATGTTAATAGGAAAAATAAAATAACTCATGATCTCAACAATCCTTTAAGTGGACCACAAAAATATGAAATCCTTAGGGTGCTTGGTAAGTGACAACAAACAACAAATATATAAAGATACCTTTATTCCATTACTCAACAATATGAAAGCAGATCTATTTAATCAATCTTCCCATATATTTTACAGGTAAAATAAACCTCTTCAGATTGGCATGGCTCCCAAAGTTTATACCAATTACCCCAGAGAAGACATTCTGTAAAAAAGTAGTCGGTCATGATAGACTTTATTGGCATATAACATTCATAGAAAAAAAATGAATGTTTTACATATTTCTAAGTCTGAGGGTGGTTTTAACATTCAAGACTTGGAATTGTATCAACTCGTTACCCAATACTTTTTTATTTGCGGCATATAGTTAAATGCACTAAAGAGGAACAATGGGTACATAATGAAGATGAGCAAGCTCATCCCTAGAATAATTGTACGTGTCTACGCAGTGTGGTAAGTGTTCATATCGTTTTTAATAACAAAAACACTGAACACTATGAAATACAAAAACCATAAACGAATACATGAAATGACAAAACCGAAACAGTACCGTGTGGTGAAAAACACAGACAAGGAAACAAACACCCACAAACCAACAGTGAAACCCAGGCTACCTAAGTATGATTCTCAATCAGAGACAACTAACGACACCTGCCTCTGATTGAGAACCATACTAGGCCGAACACAGAAATAGAAAAACATAGAAACACAAACATAGACTGCCCACCCCAACTCACGCCCTGACCATACTAAAAAAAGACAAAACAAAGGAAAATAAAGGTCAGAATGTGACAAATATGGAAGAAAGTGAAACATTCTACAAAACCAATATCACTCCCTAAAAACACAACTCTATGGAACAATCCTTGGATAGCTTTTCAAAATTCACCTATAAATTGGTCCACATGGAAAACTAAAGGCATAGACAACGTTAATGTTAACAGGAAATACATTTATTTCCATGACAGAATTAAAAAACTATTTTGGACTGACCTATGTACAGTTCCTTCAGAAAGTATTCACACCCCTTGACTTTTTCCAAATGTTCTTGTGTTACAGCCTGAATAAAACGTTTATTAAATTGAAATATTTTGTCACTGGCCTAAACACAATACCCCATAATGTCAATGTGGAATTATGTTTTTCAACATTTTACAAATTCATAAAAAATTCTTATGACAAGCCTAAATAAGTTCATGAGAAATATGTGCTTAACAAGTCACATAATAAATTGCATGGACTCACTCTGTGTGCAATAATAGTGTTTAACATGATTTTAGAATGACAACCTCATCTCTGTACCACACACACACAGGTAATTGTAAGATCCCTCAGTCAAGCAGTGAATTTCAAACACAGATTCAACCACAAACACCAGGGAGGTTTTTTAAAATGCCTTGGAAAGAAGGGCACCTATTGGTAGATTGCTAAAAATAAAAAATCAGACATTTAATATCCCTTTGAGCATGGTGAAGTTACTAACTTTGGCTGTTATATAAAATACACCCAGTCACTACAAAGATACAGGCGTCCTTCCTAACTCAGTTGCCGAAGAGGAAGGAAACTGCTCAGGGATTTCACCGTGAAGCCAATGGTGACTTTACAGAGTTTAATGGCTGTGATAGGAGAAAAATTAGGATGGATCAACAACATTGTAGTTAATCCACAATACTAATTTAATTGACAGAGTGTACAGAATACAAATATTCCAAGACACTAAAGTAATGTGGCACAGCAATTCACTTTTTGTCCTGAATACAAATATTTAGATATTTAAAAAAATATGCAACTTAAAAATTACACATCACAAAATGTATATTTGAAATCTTTTGGACATCAAAGCAACCTTAAGGGAAACGTATTTGAGACAGAAAAGGATGATCATATGATGGGCAAGATATGTAAAACCTTGCAGAGAGCATATCCAATTGACAATTAGAAAAATATATAAAATATTGGAACTAAGACATAAAAAGAACACATCTTGGCACAAGATGGAGGGAATGTCTGAGCATAACTACTGAAATTACAGTAAACGAAAATCTACGCCGAATCCAATACAAACTAATATATCGTTTTTATTATAAATGTCACGCCCTGACCGTAGATTGCATAGTATGTTTCTATGTTTCTATTCTGTTTTGTTTGGTCAGGGTGTGATGTGGGTGGGCATTCTATGTTTGTATGTCTAGGTTTTATATTTCTATGTTTTGGCCGGGTATGGTTCTCAATCAGGGACAGCTGTCTTTCGTTGTCTCTGATTGAGAACCATACTTGGGTAGCCTGTTTTCCCCACTGTTAGTTGTGGGTGGTTATTTTCTGTTTAGTGTTTTCACCTTGCAGGACTGTTTTCGGTTATTCCTATTGTTATTTTGTATTTAGTGTTCAGTTCAGTATATTAAAGATGAACATGTACCCCGCTGCATTTTGGTCTGACGATTCCTCTTCTTCTTCCGATGAATGCCGTGACAATAAAAGACACAAAAATCACAGATTCTACAGCACAACGGCAGAGTCATGTCTTGAGTGTAAAATGAACTATGACTCAATAATCCATGCTTTTTGGGAATGCTATAAAGTCCAAAGTTATGAGTGGAGCTAAAAAAGTTGGCTGTCAGAAGAAGTATTACACTGTAAACGTACATTTAATCTGTCTGTCTGCATATTTCAAGACATTGCATATGGGAGTGTAGTGAGATACCCAATGGGCTGGACGATTCTCTTCTCATCACTCATCTTGAAAAACCGTATACTAAAAACGTGGAACTCAATCAATCCGCCATCACGAACATAATGATTTATCATTGAAATACTGAAATAGCATGGGCGACCAAAAAACCGAATTGGTACAATTGAAGGCCACGTGGCAATAATCCAGGCACTAGGGATGGGGGTGTGAGCATGCGGGTCTGGGCAGATGAGATGTAGTCATTGTTTGTGGGCGTCTGTACAGTAAGTTGTTGTTCGTATGTGTATGTTTGTATCTGGTGTGGGGAAAACATTATTTCTTAAAGAAAAATCAAATATGAATGTGTATACTAATATACTAATGATATACCTCATTATGCCCTAAAATCTACTGGCCTGAAAGTAATATCATCTGTGTTGTGTGGTGGAAGTCCAAGCAGTCTGTGCTCATTTGAAAGTGAGAAGAGAAAGTTCGAAGAGAAAATAACTAAGAAGAAGTGCATACCGGTATGAAGAAGCGATCCACACAAAAGGCTTTATTATAATCACCACAATCCCCCTCAAATGCAGAATGCAGAAGTCTATAAATCCTTTGGTATGAAATGAACTGTCTGTGTGGCTGAAGAGTCTTTCACATTTCTCAGTGGTCAGCCTGCATTTAGTAGAAGCCTTGCCAGTTACTACTGTGAATGTATCCATCCATTCATAATAACATTTTAGAGAAGCCTGCAGTCATGTCATCAAGATAGACCATACATACTGTAGATCATTGATGGGGACAAGAATTCCCAAAATGTTCCCCCTTTTATTGAGTTAGTGAATGATAATGGCTTGCTTCAAACGTATTTAATTTTTTTAAGTTATGAGACGAAGACGTAATGAGGTTAGTGAGTATTTACCCACATTATAGGGAAGAGAGGGTACACTCTATAACAATGTCATAACATGAGCTAACAAACAATAATAATAAAACTGTACATATTATAGTTGGATTAAGTGATTTGATTATTTTATTTTATAAATTAAGCATTGAATTGCATGAATCCATTGGTAATAGCCAGTGTATTAAATGTTTTAGATTAGGGACTAAGAAACCAGAAACCAAAAACCTTTAAATTGTTTCTTTTTTTCTGGTAAAGTATAAGTAAGTTCCCACATGGTCAATCCCAGGTACTGGTAAACCAGTTTGGTTAACCAAAACACACGTGATAAGAGGTGTGGTAACCACATTTATCAGAAGCAAAGGGAAATGGTCTCATTGGGAAAGGGATATGCAATTTATGTTCAATGTATTATACGAAACATTTAAACAGGAAAAGCAACTTGAACATCTGAAACAAAGCTCATTACCTAAGCCTATAATTATTAAATTACAACTTGATTCAAACAGTACAAAAACAATTGACGCCGAGAATAAAAAGGACAGATGAGGACATATAATCTGACCTGTTAACTCTGTTTACAAGTCTCCCACGTTGGTTTGTCTCTGTGGTCCGTGCATGGTATGTTGGCTATCTGGGCAGATAGGAGGGGACCCCTACATCCCTGGGTCCCAACGTCCCTGACCCCAGGTTGGCAACACAGTGCATGATGGGACAGAGAGGCTCATGGGCCTTGAGGGCCTCCGTTAGACGCCTCTGCTCCTCAGACAGAAACTGCACATCCTTCTTCAGCTGTCTGTTCTTCTGCTCCAGACACTCATATGCCTGTATAGGACAAACTGGGCTCAGTTACTTTATAGTCTTACTTTCTGAGTAGAGTACAATATTAATCTACTTCAGGGATGGGCAACTGCCGCATGAAGGTGCTCAGATCTATTACACCCCCCACCTCCCATTTCTTACATATGGCAAAATATGTAGAATTGCAGGAAATTTGCTTTAAAACAGCCAATTTTCCTCTCCCCTCCATGGCAAAATGAGTAGAATTGCATGAAATTACACTGAACAAAATATAAACGCAAAATGTAAAATGTTGGTCCCATGTTTCATGAGCTGAAATATAAGATCCCAGAATTTTTGTATAAGCACAAAAAGCAAATTTGTCTCAGATTTAGTGCACACATTATTTTTACATCCCTGTTAGTGAGCATTTCTCCTTTGCCAAGATAATCCATCCAACTGACAGCTGTGGCATATCAAGAAGCTGATTAAACAGCATGATCATTACACAGGTGAACCTTGTGCTGGGGACAATAAAAGTCCATCCTAAAATGTGCAGTTTTGTCACACAACACAATGCAACAGATGTCTCAAGTTTTGTGGTAATTGGCATGCTGACTGCAGCATTGTCCACCAGAGCTGTTGCCAGAGAACTGAATGCTAATTTTTCTACCATAAGCCGCCTCAAATGTTGTTTTAGAGAATTTGACAGTACATCCAATCGGCCTCACAACCGCAGAGCACGTGTAACCACGCCAGCCCAGGACCTCCACATCCGGCTTATTCACCTGTGGGATCGTCTGACACCAGCCACCCGGACAGCTAATGAAACTGTGGGTTTGTACAACTGAAGAATTTCTGCACAAACTGTTAGAAACCTTCTTACAGAAGCTCATCTGCATGCTAGTAGTCCTCACCAGAGTCTTGACCTGAATGCAGTTCGACTTCGTAACTGACTTCAGTGGGAAAATACTCCCCTTCTATGGCCACTGGCACGTTGGAGAAGTGTGCTCTTCACGGATGAATCCCGGATTCAACTGTACCGGGCAGATGGCAGACAGCTGATGTTGTGAGCAATGTTCCATGGTGGCGGTGGGGTTATGTTATGGGCAGGCATAAGCTACGGATAATGTAGTTTATGGCAATTTGGGATGGCAATTTGAATGCACAGAGATACCATGACAAGATCCATTGTCGCTTGAAACTTGTAATTTGAAAATTGAAAAGATCCTGAGGCCCATTGTCGTGCTATTCATCCGCCGCCATCATCTCATGTTTCGGCATGATAATGCCCCATGTCGCAAGGATCTGTACACAATTCCTGGAAACTTTCCCAGTTCTTCCATGGCCTGCATACTCACCAGACATGTCACCCATTGAGCATGTTTGGAATGCTCTGGATCAACGTGTACAACAGTGTGCTCCTGTTCCCGCCAATATCCAGCAACTTTGCACAGCCATTGAATAGGAGTGGGACAAAATTCCACAGGCCACAATCAACAGCCTATGTGAAGAAGATGTGTTGCGTTGCATGAGGCAAATGGTGGTCACACCAGATACTGACTGGCTTTCTGATCCATGCCCCTACCTTTTTTTAAGGTATCTGTGACTAACAGATTTACTGATTTCCTTATATGAACTGTAACTCTGTAGAAATTGTTGCGTTTATATTTTTGTTCAGTATAGACCTAAAACTGCTAAATCGTCTCTCCGCCCCATGACAAAATGTATAGAATTGCAGCAATCGTGGTTTAAAACGGCAACATTTTCTCTACATCACATGGCAAAATGTGTAGAATTGCACGAAATAAACTCTAAACTTAAAAAATGTATCTCTGCTGTCAAGGGGGAGGGGCACTAAAATTATTTGCTTGCAGTTCGGTGGGTGGGGGGGTACACAGACCCGCAAGCCACTGCGGCCCCTCATGATGAGTTCAGGTTTTTTTGTGGTTCCCACCCACTTCAAAGTTGCCAAAATCCCTGATATACTTGATCAAGAGAATGAGTGTGACATTGATAGCTGTGTCATTACCGTCATATAACAGAAAATGTTAGACTATGCCAAAATAGGAGTTGTGTGATGATGAGGAGTCTGTTGTGCATGCACTGACCCACCTCATGCAGCTCATCTGCTCTTTGTGTCTGCTTTTTTCGGCTGTTCTTCGCTGCCACCCTGTTCTTTTCCCTTCTTTTTAGCCTCCTGTCTTCATCACCATCATCACCAGAGCTCTGCAGCTGAGGTACAGTTGGTCTGTATTACGTTTGTCACTATTAGAATATCACATACAAGCTGTTGCTCTTTAGCTTTGACTGATCTCTGTGTGCACTCAACACAATGTTGCTGGTGTAGATTATATTTTATCATACAAAATATTAAACAATATAAAAATACAAGTGAAAATTAATAAGTGGTAACCAAATAGGCCTAATACCAGTTGTGGAATAGGTTCCCAATTATTATACTTGAGTAAAAGTAAAGATACTTTAATAGAAAATGACTCAAGTAAAAGTGAAAGTCACCCAGTAAAATACTACTTGAGTAAAAGTCTAACAGTATTTGGTTTTAAATATACTTAGGTATCAAAAGTAAATGTAATTGATAAAATATACTACTAAGTAAAGTATAAATCATTTCAAATTCCTTATATTAAGCAAACCAGATTGTATTGTTATTTATGGACAGCCAGGGGCACACTCCAACACTCTGGCATCATTTACAAATGTAGCACATGTGTTTAGTGAGTCGGCCAGATTAGCAGCAGTAGGGATGACCAAGGATGTTTTCTTGATAAGTGTGTGAATTGGGACATTTTCCTATCCTGCTAAGCATTCAAAATGTAACAAGTACTTCTGGGTGTCAGAAAAATGTATGGATTAAAAAGTACATCATTTTTCTTCAGGAATGTAGTGAATTAAATGTTGTCAAAAATCTAAATAGTAAAGTAAATATACCCATAAAAACGACTTAAGTAGTACTTTAAAGTATGTTTACTTAAGTACTTTACACCACTGCCTAATACATTATTAAAGTAATTAAAGTCTATTTACGCTATTTAACACTTACCTCACATATTTCAAGTAATAACATGTTTTGATTCTTGCTGTGTAGAAAGCTGCCAGAAATATCGCTGTCAGACATCACAGATGCGATAACAATGCATTGATAGATTAGTTAAATACAAAACGTCAAAACAAGTCCTCCTCAAATTTTATTTCAGATAGCAAGATCCAAGGTATGTACAAGTGAGACCGGGCGTATGCGAGACAAACAGTTTCACTTGTTCAAACTGCACATGCCGCTTCTTTTCAATATTTATTTTAAGTCACGTGCTAAAAAGCGTCAGATGCCCTTGAGTGTTCAACCAGCAACAGAATAAAGTGCGGTGGTGGTGTGATGGTGCTTTGCTTGTGACACTGTGATTTATTTAGAATTCATGGCTACCACAACATTCTGCAGCGATACACCATCCCATCTGGTTTGCAGTTAGTGGGACTATCATTTGTTTTTCAACAGGACCATGACCTAACACACCTTCAGGCTGCGTAAGGGCTATTTGATCAAGGAGTGAGAGTGCTTTATCTGATGACCTGCTCTCCAAAATCACCCGACCTCAACCCAATTGAGATGAGTTGGACCGCAGAGTGAAGGAAAAGCAGCTAACAAGTGCTCAGCAGATGTGGTAACTTCCAAGACTGTTGGAAAAGCATTCCAGATGAAGCTGGTTGAGAGAATGTCAAGGGTGTACAAAGCTGTCAAGGCAAAGGGTGGCTACTTTTGAAGAATCTGAAATATAAAATATATTTAGATTTGTTTAACACTTTTGTGGTTACTACATGATTCCATGTGGTATTTCATAGTTTTGGTGTCTACACTACTATTCTACAATGTAGAATGAGGTGTCCAAACTTGACAGGTACTGTATATTTCCACACTATGAGGTTGGAATAATACTGTAAAAATGCTTCCCTTTTAGTGTGAGAGCAGTTTGTTTTGGTGGAATGGAGTTTTGGCCTGTCTGATGACATCACCAAGCAGTAAATTGGTTAATAGACCAATAAGATAGTTCCAAACCTCTCTGCCAATTACTCAGACCACCACCAGACAGTCCTAATATTTTAATTGAAAACAATAACACTAAGGTACTGCATTGTTACCCAGTAATTATTTGATATTGAGATAAAAAAAATAAAACAACAGCTGCATTGGACCTTTAAACCTGGCTGTTACAGCTTGTTTAAGTAGCCTTTATTCACATAAGCCTACAACCTGTGCGTTTTCAACTGTGACAAATGCCAAACAGCAAAGGGAAAAAAAGAACACCCAAGCTAAAATATATATTTTTCCTTCTAAAGCCATTTAAATATACAGTATAAAAACAATGTACACTACTATTGGGTGCATTTCCCATTATCCATCATGTGAGGGCAGTATTGTATCACAGACAGCTGCAAACATAGGCCTTATCACTGTGGGGAGTACTACAGTATTGCATCATTCCAATCACAAATAAGAGTACATGTTCCATGATTAGGAAGCATTTATGTGGCATATATTTCACTCAAGTTTGTCATTGCTGTTACAAATGGCTGGCCTCTTTAGACCAGGAGCATAGTTGTTTCTGAGCTCTGTTTGCTCCATGGCTCTCTTAATGGGTGGTCTGGTCCTACTAGCTGTCTTTTCCTCTCCATTGGGCCTGCTGCCCATCACCTCCCTGAACACCTCCTGGGACTCCGCTGTGGGACACATGTTCAGCACCTGTCCCAGGCCCTCGGCCCTCTGCTGCACTACCTGGAGAGACTGGACAGCAGAGAAACATCAGTCATTCAAGACCATGGTCAAAGAATTAAACATAAACTTGTGTTGCATAGAAAAGGGTGTAGTGGGTGGGAAATAACAGAAAGCTACATAGACTGTCCTGTTACCTTCATTACTGCGCTGGCTTGCTTAAACATACGAGGTGCAGCATCCAATAAGGTGGTCATGATGGTGTCTGAACAGGGGAAAGTTCACCGACTATCAATCAAAATCATGGGAACATAACATTTCATGTTCCAGTGTCATGCAAAGCATGACATTTCCAGTACACTATTCTGTAAGCGTTTCAGTTGATTAGATCTGATTGGGCTAAATGCTTGCCTTGTACTGGGTCCTTTCCCATTTCTTGTGGCTTCACTACTTCTTCATACATTCCCTAAAAATAGAGCATACTTTCATTTTGTGAACACATGGTACATGCTATATTTTCAAATGTATAAAATTTCAAACTGCAGTATGAAGTATGAGAGTGACAATCATGGCTATGCAAAAAAGTGAGTGGTCCCATTGAAAATGGAAGCATTAATCAGACATAATCCATAAATTCAGACGTGAAAAACAAAAAAAATAAAACGTGAAACCAACCATGAGTTTACGCTCCGCCTTTAGTGAGCGTACGACATAGGGGAGGATCTCTTTAGGACCTTTACGTCGTTTCCGAGAAGTTCCCACAATGTTCTCATCCAGCAGGTCGTCAAGTGCACTGCATTCATCTTCTAAGAAGTGATATTATACTGTTGTAAAGCAATTTAAAAGTCTTTCTGAATTACATTTCTTTTAATAGCATTAATGTGGGAACTAAACATCTACCTATCGTACCAATAATTGTCATTAGACTGAGCAACAAACTCGCCCAGTTCAATCTTTACTTGATATCAACTCACCGATGACACCAAGTTCCTCCTCCCTCACTGAATAATCTTTACATTGATGTCCTATTGTGCCTTGAGCTGCTTAATAAGAATCAAAACGATCTGTGCTCACATTTACAGCAGGCTACATTTCTAATAGTTTAAAATCACATGCATCTAGCAAGAATAGATGGTTTCCAGAAACAGCCAAATTATGGAGTTAATGGTGCATTTAACAGATATTCTGGTTTACTATAAAACATGTTCACTATCTTCAAAACAACTGATCAAACGGGATAATAACAAACTCATTGCAGTGTGGTTGATAGTACACAGATGTCTTCTTTTCAACTGAAAGGCAATAGATGTATAAAAAAAAAATAATAATGTAATAGGAGACAGGAGAAATGCTCACCCTCTTCATCAGGAGCCTCCTCCCACGTCTGATTATTGATCAACACGTTTTCTTGAACAGCAGTCTCGAAGTTCTAAAAATCAAGATATCAAGTTAAATTGAGACTCCTCCGTATAACGTTGCCACGAGCAGCAGGATGAACTGCACATATTGCAGAATAATATGCATTCTTTTTTTATTTAACATTTAACTAGGCAAGTCATTCACACCAATGATGTGTATAAACCTGGTTGCTGATGCTATGTATTGGCCATTGAGAGGCTTTGAAGTAACCAGTCGGCCATATTGGAATTTCCCAGTCGTCCTCCAAGGGAATGAATTTAATTCTACAGTATTTAAATTAAATGTTTTATGGACAAAGATACATGTATTGAATAAAAAAATATTCAATACACACACATATATATATATATATATATATATATATATATATATATATAGCTAACGCTAAGTATCACATCGCAAGCTGTATTTTGATTTGTCTCCGCAAGTTAGTAGTTATACATCTTACAACAAAAAAAAACTAGACAGACGTAAACAATCGATCGACTCACCGCCAGCAACTCTTCCTGTAACAGTTGCTTGGCTTCCTCGGATAGCTGAGGTTGGCCATTCAATACCTTCTTCAGTAGTTCTTTGTATTTCTTAATTTGTTCGACCACATTTTTTTTCGACGTAAACTTCACCCTATATTCTTCCTCTTCATTCAAGCAGATCTCCATCTTTTGCGCCAAATGTTTGAAATGATTCTGCAATGACCGGAACCGGAAATTAAATGTGTGGTTCTAGGAATAAAGGCGCGTAGGGAAACAAAACGGTGTAAAAAAAAAAAAGTTCCACCTCACATAATTCACTTTGAATTTCAACGCTATTTTTTTTGTCTATGGCTTCAATGGATGGTGGCTTTGTTGATTGCCATTGCCACATCACAGCATGTGAATTTGCCGAGGTATGTGTACACAAATGAGTGGGTATGTAGCAAAAGGTCTGTGGTATGTAGGCTAATGTAACAGAAGCGGTTATTATTCAACTGTTACGCAAGCGTGGGTGCTTATGTGTGCTGCCCACCAAAAGGCAGTCTCGCAACTAGGAAGCGTGAAAAATGGTCGCATCGAGTCCACAGCAATACTTGCAGACAGCTGACTATGCTATGACAATACATTATTCAAGGGTGAATGTTAAAAAGTGACAGTACAAAAGTGTGTGTCTATTCTGCAGGATTTAGAGGATGTGATCAAGAGAACCAGAGAGGTTAGTTATAGCTATTATATAATATATGTAAAATGTTTCATGATATTAAGTTAATATGAATCAAATCTTGATTACTGTATTTATTAACAGTTGTATTGTAGTCTACATCAGATGTTGTGCCATTTCAGGCTGGAGTCAAAACACTTATTTCTGTCACTGAAGAGCCCAGTGAGTTTGAAAGAGTTATCCAGCTGTTTAAAAGGTTAGTATCATACACAACATATCTTATTTGCAGAACATAATAGCCCATATTCAGAAATGTCATAGTTTTATAATAGCAATTTCTGTGCCTTGTGATATCCTGCTCAAAATGCATACATTATAACACAAAATAATAGTTCAACTCACTATCACAATGTTCCATTGGCTTCCAGCAGCTTTTGACTGTGAGTTTTTTTTCTCTCCAAGAGACATTTATCTGTTCTTGTAGTACATTGAGACACTGTGAAACGGTTTTATGAATGTTGTCTTTGAGTTACTCTTACTGTTGCTCTTTCAGCTACCCAGATCTAGTTGCACCATGTTTTGGAATCCACCCAGTCCAAGGCTGTGGGTCCCATGACCAGCGCAGCGTGAAGATTCAGGTACAAACATTCACACACAGTTAGCAGACACACTCAATTAATAGACATCAAACACATGTCAGACAGTCAGCCTTATGTTAGATATTATGGTTATAAACTAAATGTAACTCTATAACATCATGTTGATATTGTCTCAGGATGAGAGGAACAAGCATGCTGACTTTTCCCAAAACATCTCTTATTACAGGACTTGGAGCCTGCCTTGCCCTTGTTCCAGAAGTACAGAGATGACATTGTTGCAGTTGGAGAGGTATGTACTAGAGGTCGACCGATACAACAACAAAAAACGCTGATACCGATTATTGGAGGACCAATAAAAGCCGATACCGATTAATCAGCCGATTTTTGAAATGTATTTGTAATAATGACAATTACAACAATACTGAATGAACACTTATTTTAACTTAATATAATACATCAATAAAATAAATTTAGCCTCAAATAAATAATGAAACATGTTCAATTTGGTTTAAATAATGCAAAAACAAAGTGTCGGAGAAGAAAGTAAAAGTGAAATATGTGCCAAGTAAGAAAGCTAACGTTTCAGTTCCTTGCTCAGAACATGAGAACATATGAAAGCTGGTGGTTCCTTTTAACAAGAGTCTTCAATATTCCCAGGTAAGAAGTTTTAGGTTGTAGTTATTATAGGAATTATAGGACTATTTCTCTCTATACCATTTGTATTTCATTAACCATTGACTATTGGATGTTCTTATAGGCACTATAGTATTGCCAGTGTAACAGTATAGCTTCCGTCCCTCTCCTCGCTCCTACCTGGGCTCGAACCAGGAACACATCGACAACAGCCACCCTCGAAGCAGCGTTACCCATGCAGAGCAAGGGGAACAACCACACCCAAGTCTCAGAGCGAGTGATGTTTGAAACGCTATTAGCGCGCACCCTGCTAACTAGCTAGCCATTTCATAACGGTTACACCAGCCTAATCTCGGGAGTTGATAGGCTTGAAGTCATAAACAGCTGCTGGCAAATGTACGAAAGTGCTGTTTGAATTCATGCTTACGAGCCTGCTGCTGCCTACCATCGCTCAGTCAGACTGCTTTATCAAATCATAGACTTAATTATAACATAATAACACACAGAAATACGAGCTTTAGGTCATTAATATGGTCGAATCCGGAAACTATCATCTCGAAAACAAGACGTTTATTCTTTCAGTGAAATACGGAACCGTTCCGTATTTTATCTAACGGGTGGCATCCATAAGTCTAAATATTCCAGTTACATTGCACAACCTTCAATGTTATGTCATAATTATGTAAAATTCTGGCAAATTAGGTTGCCAAACTGTTGCATATACACTGACTCTGCGTGCAATGAACGCAAGAGAAGTGACACAATTTCACCTGGTTAATATTGCCTGGTAACCTGGATTTCTTTTAGCTAAATATGCAGGTTTAAAAATATATACTTCTGTGTATTGATTTTAAGAAAGGCATTGATGTTTATGGTTAGGTACACATTGGAGCAACGATACGCACCGAATCGATTATATGCAACGCAGGACACGCTAGATAAACTAGTAATATCATCAACCATGTGTAGTTAACTAGTGATTATGATTGATTGATTGTTTTTTATAAGATAAGTTTAATGCTAGCTAGCAACTTACCTTGGCTTACTGCATTCGCGTAACAGGCAGTCTCCTCGTGGAGTGCAATGTAATCAGGTGGTTAGAGCGTTGGACTAGTTAACTGTAAGGTTGCAAGATTGAATCCCCCGTGCTGACAAGGTAAAAATCTGTCGTTCTGCCCCTGAACGAGACAGTTAACCCACCGTTCCTAGGCCGTAATTGAAAATAAGAATGTGTTCTTAACTGACTTGCCTAGTTAAATAAAGATTAAATAAGGTGTAAAATAAAAAATAAAACAATCGGCCAAATCGGTATTTTTGGACATGTTATGAAAACTTGAAATTGTCCCTAATTAATCGGCCATTCCGATTAATCTGTCAACCTCTAGTATGTACTGTACTGTAGGCCTACTCATAGAATTCTATGTAAAAGCCAGTTATAACTTTTCTAGTCCTATGCAGCAGGTCTGTCTGGCCCCGAATCATGCTTAATCTTACGTAAACACACGTGTCATATCCTGGTGTAAAAACTGTGAAATGGTATGACTTCTGTAAAGCAAAAGGATTAGGCTTATTAAGCCTGAGCTCCGACTTGCTAAACTGAAAGTGCACGCTGCAACAATAACTTCTTAAATCACTAACAATTCACCCTGCCGGCTAATACCCTTAATGATCTATATCCTTCGCTAGAGCTTTGGAAGGAATGCATGTCTGGCAGAAGCATTCTTTCACAAAGTTAATTTGGTTGAGCCCAGAGAGGCAGGTATTGGGACTAAGTCAACCATGTCTCCCAGTCAGTAACAGCACAGAGTAAGCTAGTGGGGACAGGGTGCTCTAGCTGGACATTCCCAGCATGTGTTTTGTTTGGAACTGACGGTTGGCCTGGACTGGGAAAGCTTTGACTAACCGCCCACTGTTCAACTGGTTTCCATTAAGCTGCCCAGTGACCATCTCAGATTTGTGCTGAGGGGCAATTCCATGGATAATGGAAAATTTTCACAAACCATAAAACTCTATACACACAATGACTACTTTTAATAATTTCCACTGAACCTTTTAATTTAAAAAAAAATACAGGAAGAACTGTGTACATACAGTGCCTTGTGAAAGTATTCGCAAGTGGGAAATGGGAAAAAATTTCAGTCTCTCGGTGTGCAAAACTGATAGAGATATATCCCAAGCGTCTTACAGCTGTAATCGCAGCAAAAGGTGGCGCTACAAAGTATTAACTTAAGGGGGCTGAATAATTTTGCACGCCCAATTTTTCAGTTTTTGATTTGTTAAAAAAGTTTGAAATATCCAATAAATGTCGTTCCACTTCATGATTGTGTCCCACTTGTTGTTGATTCTTCACAAAAAAAATACAGTTTTATATCTTTATGTTTGAAGCCTGAAATGTGGCAAAAGGTCGCAAAGTTCAAGGGGGCCGAATACTTTCGCAAGGCACTGTACAATGTTTTGTAACGGAATCAAACTGAGGGAGATTTTACCTTAATTCTGTTACCAAACTTTGCATCTGCAAAATGTTTCCAGTAATTTATTTATGTACTGTCTAAATTGTTCAAAGTAGTAATTGTGCATAGAGTTACATGGTTTGTTAAAGATTGAAATCAATGGTTTTTGTTTAGCATACATTCAGTCAATAGACAATCAATGCAATTATAATGTTTTTCTATTGCCCCTCATCCTTTAAACAGTCTCTTTTTCTTCTTTTGATGACAGATTGGTCTTGACTACACACCTTGGTATGCCCCCACTTCTCAGGAGAGAGAGGAACAGCTGACTGTTTTCACCAAGCAATTACAAATATCCAAGGATCTGGATTTGCCAGTGTGAGTTTATCGTGGATAGCCTTGGTGCATAGTACTGTGTGTGCTAGGAGACACGTTACATTCATGTAATCAGACTGCGAGCAACTGCAACAAGCCATGTCCTTGGCAGAGACAAGAACAGGCTTTGCATGGAATGTCTCACTACAACTGGATATTAAGGAGTGTTATTATTTGTTACCACTATATTTCTCCTGACACTTTCTTGTTGTGTGCATTTCCTCTTTGACGCAGGAACATCCATTCCCGATCAGCTGCAAAGGTCACCATAGCTACTCTGAAAGAACAGGGTGGGTGTCTTAAAATCAGGATTACATAAGAGGACAGCCTCATTGCTGAAGTGACTAATTTTTCATTTTTAGGAGGCCTTAACTATTTTGGCTATCCTATCAGGTATCACTTGTGCTTTGCTGCACAACTTTGCAGGGAAACCATCAGTGGCCATGGAAGGAGTGCAGGCAGGGTACTTCTTCTCCTTCCCTCCAGCTGTCTGTAGGAATGACCAGGTGAGCGATACAGTTGTTCATTAACCTGGAGTCATTCAGTAATCTCTCAGTACATTTTCTATAGGTATTGTGGAGTCACCAACAGTACTGTTATGTCCTCATTGTTATGGAAATCCCTTATCTTTTCTATAGAAATACCTTATCTTTTCTAACACCTTGATCTTTGAACAAGCTCGTCTCAAGTTCAAGTTTTAAAGACTGATTAAAGACTGGTGTAAAGGCTTCTTTTACTGGGCCAGAAATGCTCACTATGCATTTCTGCAAAACAACTCTGAAACGGCCATATGGCGTGATAAAACCAGACATGATTTGTGGTGGTTGCTTGTTGAGTCCCCTCATAATGACTGTGTTATTACTGTGTTATAACAGAAAGCCAAGCTGATCAAACAGATTCCATTAGAACACATCTGTCTGGAGACAGACTCTCCTTCCTTAGGACCAGAAAAACATGTGGGTCATCATTTGGAATGCATCATTATGTAAAGCAGAAACCTGATAGTTTTGTATAAGTGTTCATATTCTACGTCTCCCCTCTGCAGGTAAGGAATGAACCCAAGAACATTTCACTGGTCTGTGAGTACATTGCTCATGTCAAAGGAATCACACCTCAAATGGTAATTCATGCCACTACAGATAATGCCCTCAGATTGTTCCCAAAAATTAAGAGACTTGAGTGACGCGTTTTGTAATTAAATTAATGTTGTGTTATCTCATGCTGTGTCTCTGAAAATGAAATGGAATTGTGAAATAAAATGCTCAATCAACAGGTGTTTTTGCATATGTGATGGACACTTCTATATATAATGTAAGTGCCATTTATTTCAGAAATATTCCACTTGGTGCTGAAGAGTTCCTCTGCCTCATTATACCAGATGGGCCTTGTCTGAAAAAAAAAATAAAAAAAATAAACCAATATATGTATCCATAGCTTGTATTATTAACCATTAGGGGCGACATGGTTTCAATTTGAGGAACATTTTTAAAAACCTCAAGTTCATGGACGGGGCGGCTAGTGGTTAGAGCATTGGACTAGTAACTGAATGGTTGTAAGATCGAATCCCCGAGTTGACAAGATAAACATCTTTCATTCCGCCCCTGAACAAGGCAGTTAACCCACTGTTCCTAAGCCGTCATTGAAAATAAGAATTTGATCTTAATTAACTGACTTGCCTGGTTAAATAAAGGTTTAGAAAAAAGGACAAAAGAAAACATGTAATAACATCCAGAAATCCTGTTTCTGTTTGGTCAGGTTCACATCAGCAGACACTAACATCACTATCTATGGACACACTCAGCAGCCATTAGCTATGACGTTGGTAATGCTTACGGCTTTCTTCGAAGTGTTTTCGCCCCGGGTATTTGGTGACATGTCCTGCAGCTGTCCAAGCAGACCGTTGCTCCGGAGTCACTGCCTGGAGCGACTTGAAGTCGCAGGTGTTTTGCAAATGACAGTCAAAATGTCTCTTCTCTGCTCTTTCCCAAAACTTACTGTCAATCTCTACTCGACACCACGTTTCTCGTAGCATGTTTAATTCGAACAGGGCACCCTCTTTATATTTTGACATGTTTGATAGGCTTTACAACACCACAATAGCAAGTAGCAGCCAAATGACTTGGGGCGTAATGAGCGCATTGTTGTCTTTAGCCGAGCCGCGGTTTCCATGGATCTGGAAACCTGAGAATTTCACGCAACAATGCAAACTGTGACAACGTGGAAGTGTAGTGATGTAAGCCTACGTGTGCCAGTGCATCTTGAAACGTATTTAATCGTGGTAAATCTGAAGATCCGCATTTTCAAAAACATAATGAATAAAAGGGTAAATTCACCTCCCATCTACAAATGTAAGGTCTACAATTAGCAGAGAAAATTGACTTGTTAGGCCTATGTCATTGAGGTGGATGATTTTATTACACATTTTATGCATAGATTGTCTCAATCGTTTGTTTTTTCAGTGCGAGTATCCTACTGTACAGTATATGCTAGGCAGGTATATTAGGTTAATCTAAGATTAGGATTAGGGAGAGATAATGAGGAGACCATGTGTCACTAATGAACACATACACCTTTGAACAACCTCAATTCTATTAAGGAAATTATACAGTTTATTTGAATGCATAAAGAGGTCGGTGAGCACTTCTTCTTTGATTGGTCGGAGTCATCATCCGAAGGCCTCTATATTTGAGTTGTCTGATGTAAATGCGCCCTGCCTTACAGTACTCTCCACTCCCATGCACTGAACAAAAGCGGCACGGACATACTAGGCTACAGCAGGACCATGCGAAAGAAGAGAGAGCGAATACAGATAGATAGCCTACAATATTTTAAAATGACTTATTCATAAAACGGTGTGAATAGTTGTATTATCTACTAACTGAATGTTGGATCTGCCCTATTTTGTGTAAACGTGCTTCCTGACTTTAGGGTATAGGCTATAGCGATAGGCGACGTTGGCGCAGCATCATGGTGGCTGGCGAGTTGGTACCGGAGCATCTGCGACGTGACAACGCACCTGACGAAATAGACATCTCATGCAAGCGTTCGGTGCATAACGGGGCAGTCCCAATAGGGGATCAGTACACCGATCTAACGAATGGATCGGCACATCTGACAGAACTGGACTCGAAGGCTTTGGAACAAGAGATCCCTCCAGATGAGAAGCAGGCTATGCTTCCTGGAGAGGAAACATGTATCGAAACGAAACTCTATTGGAGAAGATTCTCCGTTTTAGCTGTGTTCAGCTTTTACTCCCTTGTCAACGCATTTCAATGGATCCAGTACAGCATCATCACCAACATTTTTACCCACTTCTACAATGTATCCAGCGACAAGATCGACTGGCTGTCAATTGTATACATGGTCGCGTATGTGCCTTTGATCTTCCCGGCAACATGGTTACTGGATAAAAAAGGACTGAAACTGACAGCCCTTATGGGCGCGGGTTTGAACTGCGTCGGTGCCTGGGTGAAATGCGCCAGCGTCCGGCCAGATCTGTTCGGTGTGACAATGACCGGACAGATAATATGTTCCATAGCCCAAGTCTTCATCCTCGGGCTGCCCTCTAAGATTGCATCAGTGTGGTTTGGCCCGAAGGAGGTGTCTACTGCATGTGCCACTGCCGTGCTGGGTAACCAGGTGCGTGTTTGTTGAGTCATGATATGGGTGGCACCTATTGAATCCTTTAGCCTAATCATATTGTAAACTGTAGGCCTGCATGCTTATGATGTACATGTTTATGCTGCTGTGTAAAAATAACAATTTATTTCTGTATTTTGATGGAATATGTGACATTGATGTATTTGTCTGATCCCCTTCTAGCTGGGCACTGCCATTGGCTTCCTGCTTCCACCTGTCCTGGTCCCCAACACTGTGGAAGACATAGAGCTGATGGGACACAACATCAGCATTATGTTTTATTGGACAGCTGTAGTCTCCACTGCTCTCTTCATCTTGACTGTAATTGGTAAGTAAGTTGACACAAGCCTCATCATGCCATCTGGAATAGTGTTGTGCAGAAATGGATCCGATGGATAGCACATCATTTAGTCCAGGGCTCTCCAACCCTGTTCCTGGAGAGCTACCGTCCTGTGGGTTTTCATCCCTAATAATTAGCTGGTTATTATTATTATTCTTAACTAGCTTATCAACCAGCTATAATTAGCTGGTTGATAAGCTAGTTACAGCTGGGGTTGGAGCACAAATCTACAGGAGGGAAGCTCTCCAGGAACAGGGTTGGAGAGCCCTGATTTAGTCACTGTAGAAACTAACTCCATAGGTCCAGACGACTGCATTTACAATGCCTTCAGAAAGTATTCATACCCCTTGACTTGTTCCACATCTCTGATGATTCGTTGAAAAGCGGCGAGACAAAAGTACAAAGGTCTTTTATAGCCAAGATCCACCCCCTAGTCGACATATCAAACCACAGATGTTTTGAATGGGTCACAGGGTGAGACTTTTTAAATGAGAAAGGAGTGTCCTGCAGCCAGATAGAATTCGCTATAAATTATCGTTCATCTTGGTCCCTAAGAAGAGGTTCCAATCTCGTTCCTGGTACTTCATAGCACAAAAACACCAACTCATCCAATGGCATAAATCAATTGTCAACTCCAGATACTTCCATCTCAAGTAAAACCCCTTCTTGACCCCACTCCTGGACAAGCTCACTGAGGGGAGTGAGCCTCTAGGTCATACACTAACCCAGGATAAGTGCAACATTAGAGATGACATACAATGGTTCCAGACACTACCACACACATCCCCCAATGCCAAACGAGGAAGTGACTGGTGCACAGACATTGTTGAGACAAGTAATTTGTTCCCCATTAATCACACCATCCCTTCACATGGTTTAAGAATAGGTAAAGACACATTCACATATGAAGACAATGTTCCCTCCTGTCCTCTTCCCTTTCTGATATTCTGCATAGCACCAAGGACATGTGAAAGACAAGCCTGACCTCTCCCCTCTCTGGGCCCCAGGTGACTGAGCCCCAGCTGAGGGAAGAAATGCAACTGCCAACACCAGAGTCCGAAGGGATACATTCTAACAACAAGTATATCACATAAGTATATTATGCAGATAAGACATCTTAATTAGCTATGTTACACAACTAATTCTGATTCTTCCACCACACAACCTATTGCTCGATCTCCCGGACGACGTTACTAGCCTTTTCCCTGCCTGTACTGTTGCCTTTTTGGACCCCCTGTGTTTGACCTTCTGCCTGCCCCTGGACCCAGCCACCTGCCTCCTCCTGTGGTCCTTTTATTCATTTCTAAAATGTTCTACATACAAAATTACACTTTCACATTATGGGGTATTGTGTGTAGAACAGTGACACAAAAATATAAATGTAATCAATTTAAATTCAGGCTGTAACACAACAAAATGTGGAACAATTCAAGGGGTGTGAATACTTTCTGAAGGCATTGTAGATGTTCTATAGGCTACACATTGCATACAACTATGCAAATATACCACAATAAATCTAACCCAGTATCACAGATTATTGTGAAATAGACACAAATTACTTATTGGACATTTTTGACAGGCACAAGAAAATGTGTAATTTTCTGTGTGCAGTACAACATTTTGTAACCAGTGAATTTCAATCACAGATAAAGACAGTAGGTTACTTAATTAAGACAGAAATGATAGGAAGGAGGTTGGTCATTGAGGATGGGTGGGCATATAATGCGAACGTCTAGCAACGTCTTGCCGAGCTATAACGTTAGCCGTCTAGTTAACGTTAGCCACCTAGCTAGCCTAGCTAAAGTTAGCCACAACAAATTGGAATTGGTTTAATGTACACGAATGCATTATGAAGAAAGAAATACACACAAAATGCACTGTGAAGAAAATTGTGCCTGTCACGAATTTCGAGTAAGTAATTTGTGTTTATTTCACAATAAGCTGTGATAGTGTTTTGCAAAATCAGGAATGAGTCATTGCAGTCATAAGCTACTGAGTGCATTTGAAGCAGGAAACAAACACTTCGCCATTATGTTGTAAAGCTGTAAATACAGCGTGTTAGTGTTGACTATGTCTTTTCTCTCCTAGTCATGAAAGACAGACCCTCACTACCTCCCAGCCAAGCTCAGGCGGTCCTACCTAACTGTGCTCCTGAAGACTACTCCTACAGACAGTCCATAATCAACCTGTTCAAGAACAAACCTTTCATCCTACTGCTCATCAGTTATGGTGAGACACCAGATTTATCATAATCGTACCTTATTTTGCTCCTTATGTCGTTACTACACTTACTATAACCATGTTATTACCACTGTAACATAAAGCTACCTTAAAGTTATGGTGAGACACCTGACTAATTGCCAGGTCTGTGCTTTAGCAAACTCATCTGTTGGGTTTGTTGTCATGCCAAACGTGTTTTTACATGACAAGTAAAGTTAGAGGTGTTGGCCGAAGCGCATACAGATCTGGGGCCAGGCCAGTTATCCTGAGTGCGGACCCAAGTCTCTTCTTATTGCATTCTGTTCATTCACTGACTGTTTGCTGGGGGATATTTGTTCCATTATGAGATCCATCTGTCTTTAACCCCATACAAGGCAGATGAGATCTGTCCTTTAACCCCATGCACCCCAAGGCAGACTGACTGCCCAGTGCTCAGTCCAGTTACATATGTTTCTTGGATTTGACCTCTAGAGAGTTTATTTTGTTGGTGTTCAGCAATTTCCATGGTTTTGTGTGTACTACATAAATTATTGGAATTGATATCACTATGTCGGGATGAAACATTGAAAGAAATCATTTTTTCCCCCCATTTTCTTTTAGGTATCATGACTGGTTCTTTCTACTCTGTGTCAACACTTCTCAATCAGATGATTATGGCTTGTTACAAGGTAAGTGGAGTGCAAAAGATGCATGTTTCAATGACTGAAAATTAAGATGATTCGATAAGTTGATTTACTACATGCATAGCTAGATCAAACACAAGCTCTTGAACAGGACAGTAGTAAAGACTTAAGGGAAAGGCTTTCTCTATAAACAGATGGAGTTAAATGAGAGCGGGAACCATGACAGGGCACGAATCCATTGTCTCCCGCTTTGAAGTTCATTATCCGCTTTTTACGCATGCCTGCTACCCATGGAGGAGAGAGTCAATCAGGGTTGGCTAAAAGACTGAAAGACAAGCAACTTTCTGTGAACTCTAGTAGCAGCCTTCTCTCACTTTAACATGTCAGATGACATAAACATCCCTTTCCCACCAGACTTTCCATAAATCCCGGAACTGTACCCCCTAAACCGATTCACCGTGTACAGTACAAGTCAAACGTTTGGACACACCTACTCATTCTAGGGTTTTTCTTTATTTTTACTTTTTTCTACATTGTAGAATAATAGTGGAGACATCAAAACTATGAAATAACACATATGGAATCAAAAAAGGTTTAAACAAATCTAAATATATATTATATTTGAGATTCTTCAAAGTAGCCACCCTTTGCCTTGATGACATCTTTGCACACACTTGGCATTCTCTCAACCAGTTTCATCAGTTTCACCTGGAATGCATTTCAATTAACAGGTGTGCCATGTTAAAAGTACATTTGTGGAATTTCTTTCCTTCTAAATGCGTTTGAGCCAATCAGGTGTGTTGTGACAAGGTATGGGTGGTATACAGATGATAGACGTATTTGTTAAAAGACCATGTCCATATTATGCCAAGAACAGCTCAAATAAGCAAAGAGAAACACAAGTCCATCATTACTTTAAGACATGAGGTCAATCTGGAAAATTTCAAGAACTTTGAAAGTTTCTTCAAGTGCAGTCGCAAAAACCATCAAGAGTTATGATGAAACTGTCTCTCATGAGGACTGCCACATGAAAGGAGGATCCAGAGTTACCTCTGCTGCAGAGGGTAAGTTCATTAGAGTTACTAGCCTCAGAAAATTGCAGCCCAAATAAATACTTCACAGTTCAAGTAACAGACACATCTCAACATCAACTGTTCAGAGGAGACTGCATGAATCAGGCCTTCATGGTCAAATTGCTGCAAAGAAACCACTACTGAAAGACACCAATAAGAAAAAGAGACTTGCTTGGGCCAAGAAACATGAGCACTGGACATTAGACCGGTGGAAATCTATCCTTTGGTCTGGTGAGACCGAATGTAAGATTTTTGGTTCCAACCACTGTCTTTATGAGATTCAGAGTAGGTGAACAGATGATCTTCGCATGTGGGGTTCCCACTAAGAAGCATGGAGGAGGAGGTGTGATGGTGTGGGGGTGCTTTGCTGGTGACACAGTGATTTATTTAGAATTGTAGGCACACTTAAACAGCATGCCTACCACAGCATTCTGCAGCGATACACCATCCCATCTGGTTTGCAGTTAGTGGGACTATCATTTGTTTTTCAACAGGACAATGACCCAACACACATCCAGGCTGTGTAAGGGCTATTTGACCAAGAAGGAGAGTGATGGAGTGCTGCACGAGATGCCCTGGCTTCCACAATCATCCGACCTCAGCGGTTTGGGATGAGTTGGAGTGAAGGAAAAGCAGCCAACAAGTCGGCATATGTGGGAACTCCTTCAAGACGGTTGGAAAAGCATTCGAGGTGAAGTTGGTTGAGAGAATTCCAAGAGTGTGCAAAGCTGTAATCAAAGCAAAAGGTGGCTACTCTGTATACCACCCCTACCTTGTCACAACACAACTGATTGGCTCAAATTAATTAAGAAGGAAAGAAATTCCACAAATGTACTTTTAACAAGGCACACCTGTTAATTGAAATGCATTCTAGGTGACTACCTCATGAAGCTGGTTGAGAGAATGCCAAGAGTGTGCAAAGCTGTCATCAAGGCAAAGGGTGGCTACTTTGAAGAATCTCAAATATAGAATATATTTTGATTTGTTTAAAACTTTTTTTGGTTACTGCATGATTCCATATGTGTTCATAGTTTTGATGTCTTCACTATTATTCTACAAAGTAGAAAATAGTTTTAAAAAATAAAGAAAACCCTTGAATGGTACTGTATGTACCATTCATACATGCATCATACATGCATCCAGACCATGCTCTTAGCCATGGGTCTTCATGTGAATATGGCACATGTCCCTTGAAAAGCCTGCTTTACCCTACACTAACATTAAACTCCTCACCCCAGAACCAGGAACTGAATGCAGGCAGGATTGGTCTCACCCTTGTGGTGGCTGGAATGGTGGGCTCCATCATCTGTGGACTGTGGCTGGATCACACCAAAACCTACAAGTAGGTACTGTCCCCAAGCACAACTGCCAATGACATGAATCACTACATAATTTGTTGACACAGTCATGAATCTATGTTGCACATGATGCAATCTTGAGCTACAGAAGGCAGTTACGTGTATGTCTATTTAAATTGGTATAGTTATTTCTGGAAACTTTGTGCACTGTGGTAGCAGTTTTGCAGACAGATTCTGCTGTTACTAGAAAGGGAAGTTCTGTAAAGACACAAACTCTGACGTTTATGAGTTTTAACTCACCCTTTAAATATGCAGCCTACTGGACATTCCAAGAATTATGTCCTGCCAGTTCAGACCATAATAACGCAGGTTTGTAGTAAATTGCTCTTAATGCATTTAGGGAATTCCCTGCCCATGGTACCTCCCTATTGCCTCTTTAGTTGTGAAACTCTCGGTATTGAATGTATCCACTTGTATTTACATAAATGTTCTGTCCTGTGATTGTTCTTCAGAATGACCACTTTGATGGTCTACATCCTGTCCTTCATTGGTATGCTGGTGTTCACCTTCACTCTGGACCTCAACAATATCTACCTGGTGTTCTTCACTGCCGGCGTGCTGGGGTAAGGCTGGAGATAACCCCTCTGGAACTAGATTTTAAAAAAGACTGTCATCATTGAGAGACGCTTCTCATTTGTAACTGACATCTTTGTAACCGGAAAGGATCCTCTAGCCACAAAGGAAATGGTTTCCTATCAGATTGTAAAGAATTTATTGAAATGATAATTATGAAGTAAAATAGTTATGATAGCCCATGTTGCACATTGTTTTTACATGACAAGGTAGTGAACAGTAGGGTGTCATTCAGGACATTTCAAATGCAAGCCTCTTATTTTATTTTCCATGCCATGGTCTAATGACCTTTTGGACATCAGCTTCTCGTTCTCTTGTATGCTCTGAGGGTAAACAGTCACTCATGCAATGTCTCTATTATTTATGTATTGTTCAGGGGCGGACTGGAACCAGACATCTGCCCTGGCATTTCTAACACACCGGCCCATTTTATTCCTTGAGGCCCCCATTATTAGCCAGATAATGATATTTTTGTGCAAAAAAACCTAAGCTGGACAGGCCCACTGGGCTAAAAATGGACCAGCCCATCTGGCATTTTCCTGAAGTACCATATGGCCAGTCCGGCCCTGGTTATGTTCAAAAACTATAAACGTCAAGGGCATCAAGATAAAGCAGTGTGTTTTCCCTGAGGGCAGGCATGGTTCACTGATATGATATTGTTATTCTGTAGGTTCTTCATGACTGGTTACCTGCCGCTTGGCTTTGAATTTGGGGTTGAAATTACGTATCCTGAATCGGAAGGGACATCTTCTGGTCTTCTTAATGCATTTGCACAGGTAAGCGTCAGACACATGATCATCTAAACAATCATGAATATTTTTATTGTTCGTGGAACCATGCTCGACTGCCTCCAGGGATATTTTCAGGCAAATACATTTGGGTATTCTCGTGTACCACAGCATGTGTCCTCCCCTCAACAGTGTATTATGTAATATTTGCCTACCCCCACAAAGTCTGCATAGTACATTTACTTTCTATTCTAGCTCTTCATAAAATGATTTAGCTTCTTTGCCAAGTGGGCGTCTGAGAAGTTTTTTGTTTGGTGATCTGTTTCGTTAGTCACTATAAATTTGTATATACGCTCTTGGGGAAAAAGGGTGCTATCTAAAACCAATAATGGTTCTTCGGCTGTCCACATAGAAAAATCCTTTTAAGAACCCTTTTTGGTTCCAGGTAGAACTCTTTTGGGTTTTGTGTAGAACCTTTTCCACAGAAGGTTCTACATGTAACCCAAAATAGTTGTACTTGGGACCAAAAATGGTTCTCCTATGAGGACAGCTGAAGAATCCTTTTGGAACTCTTTTTTTCTAAAAGTGTACCCTTGAGGCACTACAGGTGTATAGTGTGTTGCTCACCTCCTATGTCTCCTTCCTCCCTCAGATCTTTGGGATTATTTTCACATTGATCCAGGGAAGACTAACAACAGACTACAACCCTCTGGCTGGGAACCTGTTCCTCTGTGTCTGGATCTTCATGGGCATCTTTCTCACAGGTTGGTTGGCTCTCTGATCTGTTCTGTGGAGTGTGGGGGTCTTCCATATGATCCACTTTCTGCTATGAAAACTGATACAGGCTGATAAAATACAATGCAATACTATGTAGGCTACACCACAATGTTGTATGTTTATATATTTTTGATGAGGCTCTCTTAATTACTTTCACTTGTTTATTTCAGCCTTAATAAAATCAGAACTGAAAAGAAACAACGTCAATATGGGCATGAACCACAGAAATCTTCAAGCAGTAAGTCCCATTCTGTCCATTTACCTCAGAGAGATTTTCTATTTTCCTGTTCTTTCTCCTGAAAGGTCAGCCTCCTCTTAATCACTTTTCCTTGAATGACGCAGATGTCAGGTCACTCGTCCGTTTGTTCTTTCACATTGACAGCCATTGTGAAAGCTGTCTCGTATCTCATGAGATCCCCAACATCAAGGGCCGGGCAAACCTCAAAAGACAGAAAAGTCCTGCTGTGTCTCAGCCACTGACCTCTCTGCTGGGCTCATCTAATGTGAATTTTTATCATGTCGAGAGCTGCGTGCTGGGCAAAGCAAATGAATCCTTTAATACATTTGTTTTCCATGGATTCTTTTTTAATAGTCTTCAGGCAGTCACTAGACAAAATATGTATAGTAGATGTATAGTAGTAGTCATGTTGCATATCTATTGAAAAGATGTATAGTTTTATAGTTCCCAGGAGCATTGCTGACGTCAGTATAGGGCATCTGAAAACTTGTGCTGTAGGATGTTGTTATGGGATACTAGAATACTATTTGGCACTGTGATTATGTACCCCACTATGTTGGTTTAATATACAGCTATTGGCTTATAACATTGTTACAACTAGTTACTTCAGTGATGAGAAGACTCTTTGTCTCATGAAAGGAGAATAGAATACTTTAATTAAAGATATATTTCTCTCTGCTGTCTTAGGTCCCTACCGAGTGCCCTTCAGACAAGCCAACCAATGGCGTCAAGATGGAAACTTCAGGTAGCTTTTCCCATGAGACCTCACTTTAATCCAAAAAGGACAGGGGGGTCAGGTCACTCAACACTACTGAACATTTCAGAGGCCTACAACGCATTCAACAACATTTCCTGAGGTTACTTGAAATCTCCTTTTCTTTGGATTGTAAACTGTAACGTGTTATAATGTTTGTACTGTAGTGGTTTTAGCCAAGCCATGATTTGTTTATACATAGGTAAACTATAAGCACCTAAATACACCTTTTAACTTCCAATAGTCCTCCTTCTTTTGCTTGATGAACCACTTCTGTCTCTACAATTGTCATCATCGCTGGTTCATAAAGTGCTGCTTATTTAAACTTATTTCTAGGCATTATACAAAACCAAAAGGGAAATACAATGTAGGATCTCTGACCTGCCTTAGCCTGTGAGGAAGAACATTGTTGTCATTATGGTGATGTTATTATTGTGACGCTGCATTATTTGCATGACAATGCAGTTTAACAGTGTCAGTTTTGTTCTCTACAACATGTCAGCCATTCATACAAATATGGACCAAATATGACGCACTAAGATGCACAATGCATATGACAAATGTGCAACATGCACAATCTACTTTTCAGTGTATCACTTACATGCATGCTTTTGAAAGTGTTCAAATGTTGACAACTTTGTTGAATACATGGCACACATAACAGTTCTGCCGAGATAGGTAGCTAATGGTATAGCAGCGCCACCCAGAGGGATTTTGTGGAAATACTAAGAAAGCTGTGTGGATGATGAAGCACAAACAGGAGTGATAATGACTGCAGCGTTACAATTAAAATAGCTCCAAACCTTCACAGTGGATTATATAGCTCAAACTGTGGCTATAAAGACTATGCGCAGTAGGTGGTCTAGTGGTTAGAGTGTTGGGACGGTCACTCCCACCTTCAAATCCCCGAATTGACAAGGTAAAAAATATGTTGTTCTGCTCCTGAGCAAGGCAGTTAATCCTCGGGTGCCGAAAATGTGGATTTTGATCAAGGCAGCCCCCCGCACCTCTTTGATTCATAGGGGTTGGGTTAAAAGCAGAAGATACATTTCAGTTGAATACGTTATTTAGCTTCTTATGACCGTAGAAAAAAAACATTTATTTGGTTGCCAGATGTATTCCTCTCTTTTCTAGCGTTTTATGTAGTTCTGAATAATGATGAAATAACATTCGAATATGGACATTCATAACATTTCCTTGCTTTTTTTTCTCGAAATTTGATAGTTCACTTATACCAATGTAGTTATTTGTTTAAATTCTTTATTCATCTTCATTTCAATGTATTGCATTTACCAAGACCACTGAACTGAATCATTGTTCCCAACTGAAAATGAGTACATCCGGACCTTGAACTATACTTACCTATTGTTCAATACAACATATGGCTTTGACACACCACTGTCTAAAGTCTCGACAGCCTGATTTATAATTTCGCACAGTAATCCACAGTATAGTCAATGCCAACACTGTTACAATACAGCTGCTATAGAATGTGTCTGCTAGACAATCCCTTCAAGGTGCCCCAGATTGTACTGTAAAAATGTGGTTTTAGTTTTGCCTCTGTAGTTTGTCTTTGGGCTTTTCTCGGTGGTAAGGAGTCGCATGTGTACTTGCTTATCTGCAGATAATGTAATGTGGCAATCAAAACATAAAACACAGAGTGTAAACAATACAATAAAATGGTTTTTAGCTCAGCTACTATAGTCAGTGGATGTTGTAATTCTGTATATGTTTTATTAATTGTAGTCATGAGGTGTCATAGAATACTTTTAGCTAATGACCTAGATATTGTAATAGTGCCCTCAAATACATTTTCATAAGCATATAGTGTATTATAATAATGGTTTTGTGACAGTATCCTAAGTGATTGAAATGCTAGCATTTAGGTTATCCCAATACTGGAAAACGTGTAGAGAAAGTTAAACCAATAGAGTTGGAATATGCGTTTGTCTAACATTGTCCAGAAGAGGGCATATTTGGCAAACTAACCTGTTACTGGAGTGCTTATTCTCATATTTCTAAATGAGTAACCTTGATATCCCACTTTTGCAATTTGATAAACACATTACATTTATTTGTCCCCTGCATTAATAATTTGGCCCTTGATACCTTGATAATCTTGGACAATATGTAAACATGTACATTGCTTGCTGAAACAAGCCAATATATTTTTTTAAATAGCCACTGACAATTTCACGTCAGACACCACTTGTTAAATTGAATCGGGGGAAGTTGTTACATTGTTTACTGTTATAATAACAGTATAATTTAAAAAATATTCACCTAGACAATACCGGGCGTTGAGAAAAAAAATCAATTTGTTGCAAATTTCACTTGTTGACGCCCTCATCCGCAATCACCACCAATCACAGCAAGGGACTCGTTCCTTATTTGCTATGGCTACTTAAATCCGCTTCTCTTTGTTGGTACAGCCAATGAAATCATTCAGAACACGGCTGGCTGCCGGGGTTACGATAGGCAGAATAAAATAGTGAAATCATTAATCCCAAAATATTAACCATGTGATGGAGGGTTAAATTACCAAAGAGGAGTTTTCATCATGAGGACGAAGCTTTCGAATAGACAGCCTACTCGATATTGGGGAAATATGTAGTAGACTACGAACGGAACGGAATGCATAGCAGAGGTCAGCTGTGGGAGTCAGTCGCCCCCGCAGTTTTCTGAGCAAAGGATGAAGTTACAGAGGAGGAAGCCAAACGGTGAATATTCCACTACGGGCAACTAGCAAACTACATTGGTATGAATGGTCCACACACAATGCGGTATTTTATTCGGCTATGCTTTGGGGTTTGAATTCTTGCTAGCCTATATCTTTCAGACTTTTTAATGGCTAAAGATTATGCTTAGATAAATATATGAAATGCATATTTTTTCTGGTGCATTTCTACCTATAAAGCTTCACACGTGCCCCCCAAAATAATTTCGTTAATATGTGATTTCAGTATCCTTTATATGGATGTACGGGAGTGGATATTGGTACAGCAAGATGTTTGTTTTAGCAAACCTGTGTTATTGACAAAGGCTAAGCAAATCATCACGGGCTGCCATCTGCCAGGACCCCCACTTTTGAATTGAACAATGACTGGACCCAACGCCACTAGCACTAGTTCACCTGCAGCTAAAATGGGGAGGCACCGATCCAAAAGTACCAGTGGCAGTACGTACTGCATCTCGAGCCCGGGTGCTGAATCTGCCTCCCTTAGCACCCCCAACAACGCTGGACGTTCATCGGGAGAGGAAGAGGAGAAAGATGGGGGGGTGCTATTTTACGTGAACAGAACTGGTTTTCCCATTGACGGTGTCACTTGGGAGAGGATGTGGACTCATGTGGCCAAAGTACACCCTGATGGACAAGACATTAGCAAGATAAGGAATGCTGCATACCTTCCTAAAGTAAGTATAGCTTTAAAGCCAGACAAATAAGCAGTTATATTGACATAAAATCCGGGGAAATTACCATGTTATAACCAACAGACATATGCTTCATATTGCAATTCAACAGACATAATTAGAAATTCAATCTATGCAAAGAATCCATCAACAACTGTTGACAGGACAATAGCAGGATGAGTTAAAGTTCCTCCTGAAAGTCTCCTGAAAGTCTCTTTCCTAATTATCCTGAGGAATGAAGAATGAATTTAAGGCATGCAGACTATTTCAGCCTACCCCTGGCCTCCAATAGGACACTACATTGTCTCTGAGTAATTTCATCAGAGGCCAGATATAACTGGGACTGAAATGTCACCAAGCGGGGACCAGTGTTGAGAGCCTTTCTCTTGCTGTCATTGGTGGGAGTGGGAGTGGGCTGAGAAAGGAGACTCTGGAGCATCACTAATTGGTACACTGGAAATTAGTACATGTGATGGCAAAGCCCAAGTTCATAGCACACTGTAGGCAATATAAATAGCAGAGCATATGACAATGCACACAGGAATCTTTGTATTTGCCCCAGACTGTGTCCTTTCTTGATACTGCCTCTGTACTAGTTATTGGAATTATGACCAGAGGCTGCTTTAGTGTTGTATAGTATCACCAAAGGACAGTGTCACTTTCTTTTATGTTCAGGGTGTTTTATCAACTACCTTTTGGCAGTCCACAATAGCAGTCTTTAGCTGATAAACCTGTAGGCCTGCTCAGTGCTGTGGGATTTCACGCATGTCATATCATACCGATGTCCACCACACTGCCTTAATTGGGGCAGCAGGTAGCCTAGTGGTTAGAGTGTTGGGCCGGTAACTGAAAGGTTGCTGGATTGAATCTCTGAGCTGACAAGGTAAAAATCTGTTGTTCTGCCCCTGAACAAGGCAGTTAACCCACTGTCCCCCGGTAGGCTGTCATTGTAAATAACAATTTGTTCTTAACTGATTTACCTGGTTAAATAAAAAATAAAAAACACTATTTATAGACTACAGCTAAGTGAATAGGAGACTGTAGTTGTATTCCACATTACTACGCCATACTACACTGAACAAAAATATTAACGCAACAATTTCAAAGATTTTACTGAGTTACAATTCACATAAGGAATTTAGTCAATTCAAATAAACATATTAGGCCCTAATCTATGGATTTCACATGACTGGGAATACAGATATACATCTGTTGGTCAGAGATACTTTAAAAAAAAAGTAGGGGTGTGGATCAAAAAAACAGTCAGTATCTGGTGTGACCACCGTTAGCTTCATGCAGTGCGACATCTCCTTCGCATAGAGTTGATCAGACTGTTGATTGTTGCCTGTGGAATGTTGTCACTGAAGTGGCTGGATATTGGTGGGAACTGGAACATGTGGTTGTACACGTCGATCCAGAGCATCCCAAACATGCTCAATGGGTGACATGTCTGAGTATGCAGGCCATGGATGAACTGGGACATTTTCAGCTTCCAGGATTTGTGTACAGATCCTTGCACCATGGGGCCGTGCATTATCATGCTGAAACACGATGTAATGGCGGTGGATGAATGACACGACAATGGGCGTCTGGATCTCGTCATGTTGATGTGCATTCAAATTGCCATCGATAAAATACAATTGTGTTCGTTGTCTGTAGCTTATGCCTACCCATACCATAACCCAACTGCCACCATGGGGCACACTGTTCACAACATTGACATCAGAAAACCATTTCACTCACACAACGTCATTCATGTTGTCTACCATCTGCCCGGTACAGTTGAAACCGTGATTCATCCGTGAAGAGCACACTTCTCCAGCGTGCCAGTGGCCACCGAAGGTGAGCATTTTCCCACTGAAGTCGGTTACGATGCCAAACTGCCAGTCAAGACCCTGGCGAGGACAACGTGCACGCAGATGAGCTGCCCTGAGACGGTTTCTGACAGTTTGTGCAGAAATTCTTCAGTTGTGCAAACCCACAGTTTCATCAGCAGTCTGGGCGGCTGGTCATAGATGATCCTGCAGGTGAAGAAGCTGGATGTGGAGGTCCTGCGCTGGCATCGTGACACGTGGTCTGCGGTTGTGAGGTAGGTTAGACATACTGCCAAATGTATATTTTATTTCAGCTCATGAAACATGGGACCAACACTTTACATGTTGCGTTTAAGTTTTTGTTCAGTATATTAGTCTGTAACCCAAAACTGTTTTGAGAAACACAAATGACCTGAAAAGTGTGAAAGGAGAGTGGAGTCATTAATATCCCAGAAGTAACAGTGAACCCTGCCTGACCAGTCTGTGATCTCCAGGTGCAGGTTTTGGGCTACCTAACTCATTAAGGAGATTGGGCAGAGTTACAGCAAGGCAGCTCAGGGACAATCTCAAATCCAGGGCCAGCGTCTGGGTGACTGTGTGGAGGAATGAGCATTGCAGTGCTGTCTGTGGAGCTCACATCTATTCATATAGAGCTATAGGCTACAGAGAGAAACCTGTGAAATCTCAAGCTGTATCTTCCTGCTGCACTGAATGCAAACTAACACACTCTGAGGAGTTGTGATCAAAGTGTGTCTCGTGATCCATTCATTGCATCCATTCATCTTGCATTAAGAAAAGGATAGGATTTAAATGATTTTGTCATTCATTGTTTTGTAAATTTGGTTCCAGTGTCCCATCAAAATGGCATGTTGGTAAGAATTTAGCAGATTTTACTCTCCTGAAATGCTGTATTCCTCTGTTATTCTCTATTGATGTTGTCAGGAATGGTAACACTACTGCTTGAGCTTTGTGCCTGTCCTTTGCCCTGACTATTTGAAGGGGTTGGTTGTGAGTGAACTAATCCACCATCTGGGATTTGAGTCTAGGATAATCTTTATCGCCTAATTGTTTCCATAAAGCTTTGTACAGGAAACTAAACAGGCTTTCAGACCAAAGCCTTCCTTTCTGTTTCAAACGTACATTATATACACCTCACCCTTACCAAAAAACAGGCTTCTGGAAAACAGTTGAGGCAAATCTTTGGCCAATTTGATGCAAATTTGCAGAAAGCTCTTATAACTAAATATAGCAAAACTTTGCGTCAACTTGTGAATTTCTGGCAAATGATTCTGGGAAACTTGTGGCGAACATTCTACTGTGTGCTGCAAATTTGTTGCAAAATTAGATCAGGTTTTTTGTTACTTTGTGTGTTAACAACATTGAAAGGTATTTTCTACAAACACCAAATCACATTGCATCACCACAGGATTTGGTTAGAACTGAACTGATCTCCAAACGTGGTGCTACTGTATGAAGAATCATTTTTATTCTAATTTTATTAAACCTTTATTTAACTAGGCAAGTCAGTTAAGAACAAATTCTTATTTACAATGACGGCCTACCAAAAGGCAAAAAGCCTCCTGCTGGGACCGGGGCTGGGATTAAAAATACATTAAATATAAATATAGGACAAAACACACATCATGACAAGAGAGACAACACAACATTACATAAAGAGAGGTATTTGTTTTTGTTGCATTCCTATGGGAGAAGGTTCAAGCTAATGTTTTCTGGTAACTGTAAATAAGTAGTTACACAGGCTCTGCTTACATGCACACCACATGAAAACCGCAAGCTATCATGCTCTAAAGATAGTCTCTGACCAATGCCCAACTGTCTTCTGGAGAGAGACAAATGACCAGGGTGTTTGGTGCTGCAGTCACATCTCGGCTGTCTCTCTCAAGTTTCACTGATGTGCCCTGGGGATGTAAAGTTAGATTAGATCCACCGCACAGGGGGGCAGGTCGCCCTTTTCACCCACAGAAGACCTCTCTAAAGCTGGGGAAAAGATTCAGAAGGGGTGAGGGACAGCTGGACGGAAAGGGAGAAAGTCCCTCTTTGAACAATCTTTTAATTCCTGCAAGTCCACCTGTGAGGAGCATACAGTACAGCTACAGACAGACCATGAATTGTCAGCCTCAACCTTGCTCAGTGAGTTCACCAGGTGTTATTACTATCCAACTTACTGCAGTGCTGAGGCTGAAATTCAATCTACTTTCAAAGCTTGTGCCACTGCCACAAGCTTTCCATATCCCTCTGCGTGATTGTCCCCCTTTTATAAAAACCTCTTTCACACCGTATAATGAGGAATAAAGATGTGAATCACACACTCGTTCGTTCAGCTCCAGTAGTTCTCTGGGCTCCGCAAGGCGCCCTGCTCTTCTCCAGAGGGAAGGAGAGAAAGAGGAGAAGGATGACAGCTAATTACACAGGGTGATTTGGGACTGTGTGTTGCACTCAACTAAACACTCTAAACAGTAACACTGTGTCTAAATAACTAAATCAATGTTTTCATCAAATGTACATTGTTCTATTAATTATCAATGAAGTGTTATTACATTTCTATAAGTGGTGTGGTAGGCTACACTTTGAGAAAATGGCTGATCCCAAGACACTACGAGGTCCCTTCCTCAGTTAGCACTCATCCTCTCATCCCTCTCTATGCTGTCGAGAGAGAGAGAGAGATAAAGAGAGGGAAAGGAGAAAGGAATCACCCCATATTCCTTCCCTGACCCAGCAGAATTCTGTTCTATTCCAGGCTCTCAGAAATTGAGATAGGTTTGGCGGGGCGATTGTTTGAGGGATTATTGAGAAATAAGACCCAATGCCACTGACTGCTGAATATTCCATACATTTTTCTGCTTTTCATTTCACTTGCACAGCTTGAATGTGATGCTTTTAAAATGGGCCTGTGTGCGGCAGGCAGGTAGCCTAGTGGTTAAGAGCATTGGGCAAGTAACCAAAAGGTTACTGTTTCACATCCCAAGCCGACTAGGTGGAAAATCTGTCAATGTGCCCTTTAGCAAGGCACTGAACCCTAATTGCTCCTGTAAGTCTCTCTGCATGAAAGGGTGTCTATTACTAAGAGAGTTTAGCCCTATCCTTTAGGGGTAGAGTGCTGATGAAGGAAAAACCTAATCTTATTTTCATCTCACCTTGATTGGTTTGGGGTTTATCTTTTCCTCTCACATTTGCTATCTCTCACTCTCTCTTTGCTTATCAGCCCTTTGATCCAGTGGCTGTACTGACTCAGATACCACATAAACCTGATTGGTAGGATCAGTGTGTATGTGTGTGTGCCATTGACTCACTAGAGAAATAGACCAAAAAAGGACTACCTAGAAAGCCTAATACCCTGGAAAGGAAATGTATTGACTCTGGATTGAGGGCATGGTACTCGCTCATTAGTTTGATCTATCACCTCAGGCTTTGCAAATATAACGTAGTAGAGTTGTGTGACTGAGCCAGAGGGCTAAACTGTTTGTCTTGAGCATGAGACCAGACTCTTCAGATAAGCTAATTCTAGCTCTTGTTAAGAGAAACAACCCAGAGGAAATGACATGGCTTTATGTCTATTGTGTCCCCTGGCCTCCTTCCTGTACACACACACCACATATACAGTACATGTGTTTTTCTGGTTCTGACTGAGTCAATGAATGTACAATAAAAAGGAAGCCAAACATTTTATGAGCCAAATTCTAGGACATGTCAGAGGAAGCACAGTATTAGTCATAGCAGCTGTTTTACAGTTTCTCCCAAGACCTTCAATATTGCCACATGTTTATGTATCCACCACCAAGATAAACTCTAACAGTCTTTTTTTGTCAACCTACAGCACCCTGTGCCATCGGTCCCCAACTTCAAGCCCACCATGTCTGTCCCTGATTGGCTGCTGGCCATCCAGAACTATATGAAGACACTGCAGTATCCTTTCCCTGCTGAGCCCGCAACCTGCCACCAACCCTCCCTTCCACCCCTCTCTCATCCCCTGTTCACAAAACACTATGAGAAGAGCAGCCTGGCCTCAGAGTCATATGAAACATACTGTACGTAGTTCTGAGCACCTCCAAGATGTATGACACCTACTAATGGTCTAGTTGCTTTAGACAGAAACAAAAGTAGGGAAGTTAGTCGGGGAAGATGGGTGGGTGTAATCCGTGACCATCTAGTAATCCAAAGGTTGGGGACAACTGTAGTATTTTAGCTAAGCCTTAACCCTTATTCTAAACTTAACCCAATTCACCTAACCTTTGTCGTTTTAGTTCTCATAACCTTTGTCGATAGTTCGCCTAAGCACCAACATAAATTATCTCCGTAATTCTCCTCTGTTGTTATGATGCAACAAGCAACCTGGTCACAGACAAAGATGTATAATGCTATATGCCCTCCAGGATGTAAGTTAAACTATCCAACTCGTATGCTGTTGTATGACCGGATAAGGTGTATGAAACTATACATTCTCCTCTAATTTGTATGATATTGTATGACCGCAATACCATTCATCATTTAACATAACATACTAATTGGAGTGTCACAGATTTACATACAGAATAATACGAATTGTCCTGAGACCACGTTGCACCTGTTAGCACACATTGTCCTCCTATAGTTCATTACAGATTCATGTGCACCGCTGCTCTTTTCACACTGTTTTAATTCACAGTGGAGCCCTGGGGGGTTGTACTGTATGCATGCAGTGTGTTAGCTAGCTAACACTTTCAAGGTTTTCAGATGGGCTTAATTTGTTGTCATTATAGCCAGGGGAGTGCAGTTGCACCAACTGCCATAACAACAGGGGCTCCCTGGGTCTGTAAACAATGTCACAGTACCTTTAATGCCCATAGTAAATATGATCCAAGATGCACCACTGTGGGGTCAAGAAGAGGGTCAGCACTTTACAAAAAAACATCTGCTGCCTCTCTTAAAATGTTTTTTAAAACCAATTAACTGTCAACTCTGTTAACTAGAGTAGACACAATCAGGTGGAGCTTGGACATAGTCTTCAAATTCATTTCAGTTCATCTTGACACACATCAGTGAGTAAATACATCAACTAATTAGGTCTTCAAGGTACAGTTACATTTCTCTCAAACATTGATAGCCTACATTACATGAACCTGATCTCAGAAACGTCCACCATTCCCCTCTCATCCACACTTATATAATCTTCCAGACCCCTATAAAGGCCCCTTAGGGAGCAGTCGAAATGTGCACAATTGTTACCCGGAGGAAAATGGGGGAAGGTCATGCTTTTTCAATTTCAGTCCAGGGGAGGGTTATGTCATTTGTATTTGATTAAATGTCATATTGCTCAGGGTTGGAGAATGAGTTGCTTATTGTAGTATCTCGATGTGTGCCCGATGATGCCCCTCATCCCTGATTCTCTGCTGGGCGCGCAATATCAAGTGCATCTAGTGTGGTCTCAATAAAATGATCCATAGCCTATACTGTAGACCTAGGCTGTATGAAGAGCATGCTCGGAAAAGCACAAGGCAAAGTAATATTTGAAGAAAATATACTTCCTTCTTGAGTTTTTGCGCTGCTGGAATTGTGTATATAAAACCAGGCTGCACTGCATTACACACTGCAATAGATAGGCTATCCTAATCTGAAGCCCTGGCCTGCCCTGCTCATGCTGAGGTGAACCCTTTTGTGCTGCCTAACCAATGACTGTGCTGTGTACGGTGGCACTTTAGGAGGCGAGTCAAAGGCGTCTTCAGATTTTATATATATATATTTATATATATATATATATATATATATATATATATATATATATATATATATATATATATACAGTTGAAGTCGGAAGTTTACATACACTTAGGTTGGAGTCATTAAAACTTGTTTTTCAACCACTCCACAAATCAGTAAGGACATCTATTAATTGTTTACAGACAGATTATTTCACTTATAATTCACTGTATCACAATTCCAGTGGGTCAGACGTTTACATACACAAAGTTGAATGTGCCTTTAAACAGCTTGGAAAATTTCAGAAAATGATGTCATGGCTTTAGAAGCTTCTGATAGACTAATTGTTATAGTCTGAGTCAATTGGAGCTGTACCTGTGGATGTATTTCAAGGCCTACCTTCAAACTCAGTGCCTCTTTGCTTGACATCATGGGAAAATCAATGGAAATTAGCCAAGACCTCAGAAAAAGAATTGTAGACCTCCACAAGTCTGGTTCATTCTTAGGAGCAATTTCCAAACGCCTGAAGGTACCACATTCATCTATACAAACAATAGTACGCAAGTATAAACACCATGGGACCACGCAGCCATCATACCGCTCAGGAAGGAGATCCGTTCTGTCTCCTAGAGATGAACGTACTTTGGTGCGAAAAGTGCAAATCAATCCCAGAACAACAGCAAAGGACCTTGTGAAGAAGCTGGAGGAATCAGGTACAAAGTATCTATATCCACAGTAAAACAAGTCCTATATCGACATAACCTGAAATACCACTCAGCAAGGAAGAAGCCACTGCTCCAAAATCGCCATAAAAAAGCCAGACTACGGTTTGCAACTGCACATGGGGACAAAGATCGTACCTTTTTGGATAAATGTCCTCTGGTTGGATGAAATACAAATAGAACTCTTTGGCCATAATGACCATTGTTATGTTTGGAGGAAAAGGGGAGGCTTGCAAGCCGAAGAACACCATCCCAACCGTGAAGCACAGGGGTGGCAGCATCATGTTGTGGGGGTGCTTCGCTGCGGGAGGGACTGGTGCACTTCACAAAATAGATGAAATCATGAAGGAAAATGATGTGGATATATTTAAGCAACATCTCAAGACATCAGTCAGGAAGTTAAAGCTTGGTCGCAAATGGGTCTTCCAAATGGACAATGACCCCAAGCAAACTTCCAAAGTTGAGGCAAAATGGCCTAAGGACAACAAAGTCAAGGTATTGGAGCTGTCACGTT
This sequence comes from Oncorhynchus clarkii lewisi, assembly GCF_045791955.1. NCBI lineage: Eukaryota > Metazoa > Chordata > Actinopteri > Salmoniformes > Salmonidae > Oncorhynchus > Oncorhynchus clarkii. Next base: position 24,358,797 of record NC_092154.1, read on the forward strand.
CGTCATAACGAGGAGACCAAGGTGCAGCATGAGATTAATACATTCTTCTTTATTTAAACAAAGACCACTAAACAAACTAACAAAACAACCGTGACGCTATAAACACAAGTGCTGACATGCAACTACACATAGACATAACAACCCACAAAATAACCAAGAAATATGGCTACCTAAATATGGTTCCGAATCAGAGACAATGATAAACTGCTGCCTTTGATTGAGAACCAATCTAGGCAACCATAGACATATAAACCCCTAGACTAGAAAAACCCCTAGACAATACAAAAGCTAAACACACCACCCTTGTCACACCCTGAGTTTGCGGACGACACAACAGTGGTAGGCTTGATTACCAACAACGACGAGACGGCCTACAGGGAGGAGGTGAGGGCCCTCGGAGTGTGGTGTCAGGAAAATAACCTCACACTCAACGTCAACAAAACTAAGGAGATGATTGTGGACTTCAGGAAACAGCAGAGGGAACACCCCCCTATCCACATCGATGGAACAGTAGTGGAGAGGGTAGCAAGTTTTAAGTTCCTCGGCATACACATCACAGACAAACTGAATTGGTCCACTCACACAGACAGCATTGTGAAGAAGGCGCAGCAGCGCCTCTTCAACCTCAGGAGGCTGAAGAAATTTGGCTTGTCACCAAAAGCACTCACAAACTTCTACAGATGCACAATCGAGAGCATCCTGGCGGGCTGTATCACCGCCTGGTACGGCAACTGCTTCGCCCTCAACCGTAAGGCCCTCCAGAGGGTAGTGAGGTCTGCACAACGCATCACCGGGGGCAAACTACCTGCCCTCCAGGACACCTACACCACCCGATGTCACAGGAAGGCCATAAAGATCATCAAGGACATCAACCACCCAAGCCACTGCCTGTTCACCCCGCTATCATCCAGAAGGCGAGGTCAGTACAGGTGCATCAAAGCTGGGACCGAGAGACTGAAAAACAGCTTCTATCTCAAGGCTATCAGACTGTTAAACAGCCACCACTAACATTGAGTGGCTGCTGCCAACACACTGACACTGACTCAACTCCAGCCACTTTAATAATGGGAATTGATGGGAAATGATGTAAATATATCACTAGCCACTTTAAACAATGCTACCTTATATAATGTTACTTACCCTACATTATTCATCTCATAGGCATACGTATATACTGTACTCTATATCATCGACTGTATCCTTATGTAATACATGTATCACTAGCCACTTTAACTATGCCACTTTGTTTACATACTCATCTCATATGTATATACTGTACTCGATACAATCTACTGTATCTGCCTATGCTGCTCTGTACCATCACTCATTCATATATCCTTATGTACATATTCTTTATCCCCTCACACTGTGTACAAGACAGTAGTTTTGGAATTGTTAGTTAGATTACTTGTTGGTTATTACTGCATTGTCGGAACTAGAAGCACAAGCATTTCGCTACACTCGCATTAACATCTGCTAACCATGTGTATGTGACAAATAAAATTTGATTTGATTTGATTTGATTTTGATTTGACCTAACCAAATAATAAAGAAAACAAAGATAACTAAGGTCAGGGCGTGACAGGAGTGGCCATCATAAAGCCCTGACCTCAATCTTATATAACATTTGTGTGCAGAACTGAAAAAGCGTGTGCGAGCAAGGAGGCCTACAAACCTGAGTCAGTTACACCAGCTCTGTCAGAAGGAATGGGACAAAATTCACCCAACTCATTGTGGGAAGCTTGTGGAATGCTACCCGAAACGTTTGACCCAAGGTAAACATATAAAGGCAATGCTACCAAATACTAATTGAGCGTATGTAAACTTCTGACCCACCGGGAATGTAATGAAAGAATTAAAAGCTGAAATAAATCATTCTCTCTACTATTATTCTGACATTTCACATTCTTAAAATAAAGTGGTGATCCTATCTGACCTAAGACAGGGAATCTTTACTAGGATTAAATGTCAGGAATTATGTGAAACTGAGTTTAAATGTATTTGGCGAGGGGGAAGGAAACTTCCGACTTCAACTGTATGTTTTTGTGCGCGCGGACTAGGCCTCCTGATTTCCTGTTCAGTTTGAGAAGGAGAGCGCGAAGATGAGAAGGAAGCTTGCTGCTGCTATAATTGATTTTAATAAGAACAATATGTTTAGTTGCCCATAATAAAGCTATTTAGCAGAGTTATTGACCTCACAAAAAAGCCATATTCAAGTAATTCATTTAAACAGTCTTCATTTTAATTTGACTTTAGGCTACTGACAACAAAAGGGCTTTGTTGGAGTTAGTGTCTGTTCTCTACTATCCACTTTCTGTTTTAAATATTATTTTGGGTATAATGGAGGGTCACCTGTTTTTTTTTTTCATGCATTCAGGGAGGGTTGGGTAAAAATATATTTCACTGAAGGGAGGGCCATCCATTTAAATTTCAGAGGTTCTCCAGGTATCCCTCATTATAAATAACGTACATTCCCTTAACTGTCTGTTAGATACAATCACACAGGAACTCAGTTCTTTGAGATAAGGAAAACTAGACCATTGTGTGGGTAAGTGAGGCTGTGAGGCCATTTCTGTGTTTTTTTCCCATTGGCTTGTCTTTGTGTGTCTTTACTGTCTGCTGCCGTAACTTTACAGAGCCAGGAGAGAGGTCCCACTACTCTGGGAATCCACATGTGTCTGTATTTATTTTGTTTTTATTCAACCTTTATTTAACTTGGCAAGTCAGTTAAGAGCAAATTCTTATTTACAATGGCGGCCTACCCCCCTGTAGAAGAATATAGGCCAGTTCAGAGGTTGTAAATAGCCGTCCTCTGTCTGTGTTCTTCACCCTGAGTACACATGCTAGGTACGGCATGTACTGCAAAAACAACCAGAACATTTGACATTGTATAGAAAATAAGTAAAAGGGGTCATTGTCTTTAGAAGATGGTGCTTTCATTAATGTGCTTGGCTTGTCCTTGACACTATTTGTTTGTTGTAATCCTGTTTGATGAGATTATACCATTGTGTCACTTTCTGCATAAAGCACCGAAGAGGACTTGGTATGAAACAATAATATTCACAACAAACATCTCTGTTCCCTTTTAGGTTGATGGAGACTGCGAGGGAAATGATCAGGGAATCTCTTCCAATCAAATGCCTTGAAGCTGTCATCCTTGGAATGTATCCTTTCATCGTCTGTAGGCACATTCAGAGATACACATTAACCAGTGGGAGTTGGAGCCGATCTGTTTCAGGTCACGATGTGCCCGATGAAACTCTTGAAATCAATGAGATATGTAGTCTAATGTTCCCGCTTAGGCTCAATAAGGCTCACAGATTTCCCTGTTGCTAGGAAACAAGAGTCTAAAAGTTCAAAGCATGTAGTCAGACAGGCAGAGCAAAGTTTCTGCAGTGTCTCACACATTGCCATTTAGAGCAGCTTGGCTGCTGGGCCTTTTCACAAACGGTTACTGTCAAGCTTAGGGGCACACAGGTTTATCCTCGGTCAAGGTTGTAGGCAGCCTGGACATTCACACTGCAGGCTCGTCTCACTCATGAAGAAAGACCGGCTTTTCTCTAGGTTTATGTCATAGGCTTAAAGTTGTAATCCTTAATGGTGAAACTGCCACGTCCGTTTGCAAAGTTACTGCAAACAACGAAAACAGTTTTCTCCCTTGTACATCATAGCACACGTGACAGAACAGCAGCGTATGTAATACAATTTGTTTTGACACGGCAACAGCGCTCCTCCTAACCTCTGCTTCATAAAAAAAACAAAAAAACAAAACAATAATGGCCGTGGAACGGACAGTGGCCCTGTTTCCCCCCCACTGCGGATTCCATCTTTATGTCCCAGTCTGTCATGTGGGACCAAACCTGTTAACCCTCATTGACGAAGATGATGAGCTCAACTTGCAACCGACAGGGTCTCATCTCCGAGATCGGAGTCAGCCAAGCTGTATGCTAAGATAAAAAACGAGTTGATATGTTCAGATACTCACTGACTCACTCTGTTCATGCATCATTAACAGGTAGATAAAGACATCCTCAACTGTTACAGCATGGCTCGTAGTTCTGTTCTGTTAATGGCTGAGTAAATGGAGCGTAGTATACTCATGTTATCTTATGATACAACCTCTGTTGTCGCTCAAATTCAACCACCACAGCCGTTTCTTTGTGTTGAGCTTAAACCACCAGTAGCATTAAACCACCAGTAGCATTAAACCACCAGTAGCATTAAACCACCAGTAGCATGCTGCATTATTAGGACCCACCAAGGCAGGTTCCTCTACTACCGATAAGAGATTCCGAGTATCACAGAGAGAAGAAACAGAGTTTATGATTTTTTTAAATTACAATAATCTAACTGTTTCATTAGGTCTTGGACATGTATTCTTCAACCTTTTGAAGCAGCACCATTAACCAGAGCCTGGATTTAGAAGACATGAAATCATGTGATTTAGTACATGGAAAGAGGAGTTCCCTTTAAAAGTTCCCTTTAATTCAACTCTGGATGCTCTTATCATTGTCACAAATGTTATACCTATTCTTTAGGCCAGGGTTTCCCAAACTGGGTCCTGGGGCCCCACCTGGGTGCTCATTTTGGTTGTTGCCATAACACTTCAAATAATCAAAGCTTGATTATGTGTAGTACTAAAGCAACAACAAAAAACGTGCACCCGGGGGGGGGGGGGGGGGGGGCAGGAAACCCTGCTTTAAGCTGTCAGGAGGATTGTCGGAACATCAAAGAATTAGGGCAAGTGAGGGGGGATTAGTTTAATACTTTAGAAAACAGTGAAAGTAATGGATCGGGGTTAATGTCCGTTTTAATTCGGACTGCAGACGGTTTTACTATCGTAAAGCGCTGACCCTCTTTTGGATCCCACAGTGGTGCATCATGGATCATATTTACTGTGGGCCATCTCCCAGAGCATCATGGCGACAGTGCAAGCGGTTGTCTTAATCTTCTAAACACTGACAGTGTTTGTCGTTTAACTGGAAATATGCTGTTCGGTTGGAGAAGGGCTCGGTGGGCAGTTAACAGGCATGTAATTAATAATTGCAACGTCTCCCTGGAGTTCACCCAGCTCAGTGCTCAGGTGTCAAAGCAGCAGAGAGCTGCTAGAGCTAGTAAACACAAGCCTTATAGAGTCATACGTCTCTTAGCTTGGTTTCCATGGTAACATTAATCTTACCCAGGTGACGGAAAGAGTGCTTGCCTGGTGGCAGATAAGAGGACTGGAAGTATGCTACTATTGGGGTGGATCACATGCCTTGCATCATGGGTAATGTGATCTTTTTGTAGTTAATAGCCCATTAATTATAGAGAAGCAGTGTGTGTGTGTGTGGACCCAGCTGCCACAGGGAGGACTGAGATTCTTTCTTTCTTTTTCAGAGTGGCTGCGGTTCCAGATTTTCTGGGACCTGCAGAGATTTCTGCACTCCGGGTCCTTCCAGCTCCTGCTCAGTGTTCACTCATGCCGTGACTCCGCTGCCGCTTGTTCTAACAATTTGAGTTATTTTTCTGTTGTAACAGTAATCAATGCAAACATAAGCACGACATAGTTCATGTTCTTTTTCTGGAGGGGAGTTAGCCTACATGCAGCTACAGTATTTAGGTAAGCTATATGTACACAGCATACAGTATCAACAAGCAAGACACACAGGCGGTAAATCGTTTTGAGAAAGAGGTTTCCAGGGGGGTGGCGCGGGGTTGAAAACTCCTCATTCGTAGCCTCTGGCTTCTTTTTTTCTTCTCTAACTGCCACCTCAATGAATAATCACACCAACATTCTGCAACAGACGCCGCGCTGCGCTTGCTACTCTGTGAAGAAACAAGGTGTCAGAACAAAGTCTTCTTTCTGAGGGAGATTATTTCTGCTGCCTGGCTGTATTCTCCCAGTGCAGGTTATTTCTCATGTGGAAACACAATGTGTGACTCATCAACATGTTCATGTCAACCATAACCTCTACTCATGGTGCTTACTGTCCTGTGGGGATATTAAATAATACCTGTCACCCTTCTCTCGAACCTCAAGAGCTATGTTCACTTGATTTACTTGAGGCATTCTCTGTGAATATCGCTATCCAAGAATCTTGCTTGTGAAACACGACTCATAAACGTACACGAGCGCTACAGAGATGCCTTTTTTAAATGATGAATGTTGTGTTCATTGTCATTGCGGCAGGAAAAAGAGAATCCCCAAAGCAGCCATCAAACTGGTGGTGAGGCTCTGTCGGCTGGCCTCTATGATTATCTAATGAGAGGACTGTACTGTGCTGTGGCTGGTGGGGTGTTGAGATGACGGACAGGCGCTCAAGCCATTGAGAGGGCTCGGTGTGTGAGAGCTTGAAACAGATGGTTGCTGGTAGCTGAGGAGAGACAGAGCCAAACCACAAACCAGTCAGTGTGTCCTGAAATGTGCTCCATCTCTCAGATTCATTGTGTTCTCTCACCCACAGTAGCAGCTTGTGATGATACTGCACAACACTGCAGAGTGTTGAGTGCAGCTTAAACGGCCTGCTTACTGAAAACATGAAGCATCAATAAAAAGGATGGTGATACGGATGATTAGATCATAGATGCATGATAGATGTATGGACAACAGTGATATAAACATCAGAGTGCTGCTCAGGCTAGAAGGTCTCAAAGTCTTGTGTAAAGGGTTCACACTCCAGTATCTGTAATTGACCTAGTCAGTCGGGTTGAATTCGCCAGTCGCTCGTTACTGGTCCTTAGGTCACTGACACGCACAGTGGAGTTTCCTGTTCCTGTGTGTGTCACCATATAGTGCCTCTCCTGGTCCTAGATAACCCAGTTCCACCATCCACCAAGTCCCCTTCCGCCCCCTTCTTCCCTGGGCAGGACAGATTAGTCCAGTCTGCCTCATCGTGTGTCATCCAGACATGCTGTAATGGGTCCACAGGCCAGTTACATAAAGGTTCTGGGGAGCCACTACCACAAATAGAGTATATGTCCCAGGGAGAATGAGGCTAGCCTGGTGTGCTGTGTGAGAGTCCACGTTAGGACACCACAGCAATGTATTCCTGGGACTTTTAGGAAAAGCAGTCTTTGAGCTTGATTTATGAGTCTGGTTGCTTAATAAAAGTCCCCACTTTTATTGGAAATGGGCCTTAGTCTTTTTGTAATGGTATCCTGTCCTATGATGCGCTGATTTGGAAGGAATTCATGTTAAGAATGCGAATGTCTTGTGAAAGATGTATTGTTTCTGCAGAGATATTCTATAGTCTGTACTGGGTCTGTTATAATGAAAACGCCTCCTCTCAGCTTTGAGCCCTCTCATTGACTCCCTCCATTAGCTGATTGATTTAGAGATAGTGTGGGTGTGTTTTTGCGTTCAAAGCAAATGCCAGATAGCTAATGAGTTTATGGAAATATAATGAATTTCTGAGAGAGGCTTAAAACTGGCCTCCATACGCCCTTCTCTCTCTCTGATGCTGCTTGTCAACAGCAGTAAACATCAAGTAATCACGATTTAGGAGATAATTAGAAAGTATTAAATCTCTGAAAACTTTTAAGTTATTGTTGATGATGCTAATGATGCTAACACCATTGACCATGGGGCTTAAGCTCTGTCCTCGCTCCCTCTTTCTCTTTCTCGCTCCATCATGCTCTCTCCGTCTCTCTCTCTCTGTCTAAATAATAACCATTTAGTAGACTGTGTTAAATTCCATGAAACTGTATTTTTTGCTAATGATCTCAGTTAACGTCCTTGACCCAAGCTGCGTCAGCTACCTGACCAATGGGCTGACCTCGGTGGAGCGTTTTCCCATCAGCTTCAAGACCCAGTTCTCAGGTAACCACTTCCACCATGTGGTGCTGGGCGTCTACTGCAACGGACGTTATGGCACACTGGGCATGAGTCGCCGCCAAGACCTCATGGACAAGGCCCTGACCTTCCGCACGCTCAGCGACCTGGTGTTGGAGTTCGAGGACTCGTACCGCCGCTACCAGCACACCCTGAAGAAGGTGAAGATCGGCCTGTACGTGCCCCACGACCCGCACGTCTTCCAGCCTATCGAGTGGAAGTACCTGGTGCTCAATGCCGCCCGTCTGGGGAGAGAGGACATGAGGAAGGAGCTGGAGAAGCATGGCCGAGACATGAGGATGAAGGTGACATGTTGTCGTACTTTCTCACATGGGCAGACATGAGAGGTCACGTGTCAAATTTGATTGATTACTTGACGCCTCACTGCCATCCGTTCATACATTTCCTGGGCTTAGTATCTACAATACTGTAACTTTGAAAAATACTATGACGTTTAGGGTACAATATTCAGTTGAAGTCGGAAGTTTACATACACCTTGGCCAAATACATTTAAACTCCGTTTTTCACAATTCCTGACATTTAATCCTAGTAAAGATTACCTGTCTTTGGTCAGAAATGTCAGAATAATAGTGGAGAATTATTTATTTAAGCTTTTACTTCTTTCATCACATTCCCAGTGGGTCAGAAGTTTACATGCACTCAATTAGTATTTGGTAGCATTGCCTTTAAATTGTTTATCTTGGGTCAAACGTTTCAGGTAGCCTTTCACAAGCTTCCTACAATAAGTTGCGTGAATTATGGCCCATTCCTCCTGACAGAGCTGGTGTAACTGAGTCAGGTTTGTAGGCCTCCTTGCTCGCACACGCTTTTTTAGTTCTGCCCGTAACTTTTCTATAAGATTGAGGTCAGGGCTTTATGATGGCCACTCCAATCAATACCTTGACTTTGTTGTCCTTAAGCCATTTTGCCCCAACTTTGGACGTATGCTTGGGGTCATTGTCCATTTGGAAGACCCATTTGCGACCAAGCTTTAAATTCCTGACGGATGTCTTGAGATGTTGCTTCAATATATCCACATAATTTCCACCCTCATGATGCCATCTATTTTGTAAAGGGCGCCAGTCCCTCCTGCAGCGAAGCACCCCCACAACATGATGCTGCCAGCCCCATGCTTCACGATTAGGATGGTGTTCTTCGGCTTGCAAGCCTCCCCCTTTTTCCTCCAAACATAAAGATGGAACCGTAGTCTGTTTTTTTTATGCCGGTTTTGGAGCCGTGGTTTCTTCCTTGCTGAGTGCGCTTTCAGGTTAAGTCGATATAGGAATTGTTTTACTGTGGATATAGATACTTTTTTACCTGTTTCCTTCAGCATCTTCACAAGGTCCTTTGCTGTTGTTCTGGGATTGATTTGCACTTTTTGCACCAAAGTACGTTCATCTCTAGGAGACAGAACACGTCTCCTTCCTGAGCGGTATGACGGCTGCGTGGTCCCATGGTGTTTATACTTGCGTACTATTGTTTGTACAGATGGACGTGGTACCTTCAGGTCTTTGGAAATTGCTCCCAAGGATGAACCAGACTTGGGGAGCTCCCAAGTATGAACCAGACTTGCGGAGGTCTTAACAAGAAATTTGTGGAGTGGTTGAAAAACAAGTTTTAATGACTCCAACCTAAGTGTATGTAAACTTCCGACTTCAACTGTACATTTTGAACTCTGTTGGGGTGAAAAAGTTTTCCACAGTAAATTAACTCTCTAGTCTACTGTCCCTGGGTCATCCCCGAGGGAACGTTTAACTTGTTAGCGTTGCTTTGGCTTGACATCCGTCTGGAACGGCGTCATGTCATAAACCCCCCCCCCCCCCCCCCCCCCCCCCCTCCCCCCCCACAATTCAGGTCTGAAAGCAGAGCAGCCGCCACAGAGAGGCGAAAGGTGTAATATGAATCTTCAGGGATAATTAAGGCTGGAGTTACCCTCAGTGGAGCAGAGAGCGAAAGAGAGAACGAGAGAGACAGAGATTAGGGAGATAAAGAGAAATGGATAGAGAGCAAGAAGCTGGTTGGACTGTGTATCCCAGACTCCCTTGCATCAGCTGTTGCATGGTGGTGATAGCTAGTGGTGCTGGGGGATGGTCATAGGATGGTGCGTCTGGAGCTGACTATAACAGCAGCAGTAAATGTAGGTCAGTTCCCAGCTGCCCAGTGCTGGAGACACAGCCTTGACCTCTGTGTTTCACCCTCGTTAGCCGTACATAGTTCATGTCAGTCATGTGAATACTGTAGAAATTTTACATTCTTACAGTGCATACCAAAAATGTGCCAGTGTATAAATAGATATCACTGTATTTCTGGAAGGTGAAAAACTCACAACCACCTTTTCACTTGCTCAAAAACCAGTTGGGAAATTCCTGTAGAGTGTTTCCTATGCACAACTCAGACAGAGCTTGCATTTCATATAGGAGATCATTGGCTGTGCTTATAACCCTCCTCCACTACAGCACATACTGTATATCCTTACATGTATCACCAACCTTATGACTAACATCCTGCCTATGCTTTCAGCTGCATGTGGTTACTGGAGCACGGAATATGAGCTACTTCCTGTGTGTTCATTCCAGGAATTCATGATCCCTCTCCTGTCTCTCCTCCAAATGTCGGTCAGGAGTGAGCTCTTATTAGGTGACCATGAAACTCAAATTCTGCTAATCGAGTGGCGGACGTCAGTAGTATTCCAGTACAAGTCCTGCGTGTCTCTTAGTGTGCGTGCCTGTGAGACAGATGGGTGCTGCGTAATTGAGTTTGCAGAGGGAGTTGACTAGTGGGCTGATTGGGTTAATGGGGTACCATTGTGTTGCCTGGGAGGCTGGCTTCATTACTATCTTGTTAGTCTCTTCTCCCTACATTGGCTCACAGTCGACTCTTTTACACTCTTTGTCTCTGAGATCCAACTGTGTCATTAAAAGTGAACGTCTTCGACTGCTCTTTTTATTGAAGTGGAACCTTTCATTTCCCCAGCACATGGCCTGCGGCAAATGGGCCCACTGAATGATGAACATGTCTGCAGCGCCTCCTCTGAAGCTTGCAGCTGTAAACAAAATCACTTAAATATCAGTGCAGTAAAAAAACTGCAGCTCAAACCGTCTCTTATCATGTAGACTCCCTATCTGTTCTTTTTTTGTTTTCTCTCAGATCCTGAAGTCGTCTAGTGCCCAGTCTCCCATCAAAGAACGGAGCAGAGGCAAGTCTCTCTCCCCCCGCCGCCGACAGAGCAGCCCCCAAAGACGCCACATCCACCGGAGAGACAAGTCGTAAGTATCCCTGGGAATCAATCTCGAGTTATTAGCATCACTTAGACAGAAGCTGGAAGATGGAATGGCCTTTCTTAGGTAGTTTTATATTGACATCTCAACACTTCCTAACAATTAGGGAGAGTTCACATCAGGTTACTTTAAAATATAATTTGTTTCATGTTCATTGGTCACAAATTGTAATATATATAATACAGATCTGATTGGATATGCATGAGTAAAATGTATAATTCATAGAAATCAACTGTTGATCAACTATAAAAGCTCTCAATGCCCCATCTTGATTACTTGGCTTGATGCTATTATGTTAGAGAGAGATGAATTGGCTGGAATGTTTTCCATCTTGTTTTTGTATTAACGAGGGCTGGCACACTTTCTGAAGTCGCTGAACTCTAAGGCGTTAACAGAGTCTTTGTTTTCTGTAGATTATTGCAGTTCTCTTCTTCTATCAACCCCCTTTCCCTGTCTTGCTTCCCGGCTAAGGAACCCAGTTCATGTAGAGTTCAGTCTATCACACTCTTGTCAGCTCCAGTTAGAGGAAACTGTGAGGACTAAGAAGCAGGACTAGATCAGATACTGACATTAGCTAATCTGGGTGAACTTGGAGTACAGAGTTAACTTTAACTTTAACTTTTAAGCACACTGGCTTCAGTGTGTAGGCGAGGGAGTGAATGTGTGCAATGTGCATGCCTATGGTATGTAGCCTACTCGTGAGTGTATACTGGGTTGATGGTCCATTCTGACAGCACAGCAGCAGAATCACAGGGAAAAGTATTTGTTTTCTGAAAGCCCCAGCCAGGCCAGCATAGTGTCTCTTATAGAAGGAATGTGTTCACTCCTATTATCACTCACCAGCACACTGGGAGGATTCAGGAAGACCCTGCCCTAACAAAGAGGCTGCTGGGATATGTGCACTGTTGAGTGGAGTTGGAAGATGTTGCCCCTCCCCACAAACCACTGATACAGAGTCAGATCTTGTCTCATCCTCTATTGGTTAAGTTTAGGAATGGGGCTAGTGTAATCCTAGATCTGTGTTGAAGGGCAACTTCTACCTCAATTCTGTGCAGAAGGCATCCTGGGATTTATGCATGGACTCTTAGGTCATTTCCCATAATTTCTCTGGGCTATGCTTAAGTCTGCTGTTGACTGAGCATGTCACACAGAGATAGACAGAGTAACTGGACTGGAAGTGTTGTCAAGGCGGTTTCTCTGACAAGATGGAGGCTCGGAGAGAAACTCTGGAGAGTCACCTGTCTCCCACTCTCACTGATACTTTATTTAAAAACAAACGCAATTTTTTTTTAGCACACACACACACACACACACACAAGCACACACACACAGAGTGCCCTGTTGCTATCTTGCGAGATGAGAGCCCTCTTTTCCCATCCTCCTGGCCTGGTTTGGTCTCCTCTCAGCTGGCAGAGGGCAGGCAGAGGCTCTGGGGCTGACTCAGTGCAGCAGCTGCAGCGTCGCTCAGGGAACACACACGGAGAGGAGGATCCACATGCATGAGACAGATGCCTTCTGGTAATCCCCAGCCTATCTCCGACAGAGAAGATAGGCTTGATACTTGGTTTTTATCATAGTACCAATCATCTCAGCAACCCAAAGCCTAATGATGTAACCCACGCCCCTGTAGGAATGGACACCTGGGGATTTCTGTCATGCCTGCATTACGGATATGTGTGATGTGATTTGACATGATAGGAAACCTTTTATCCTTTGGCATCTGGTGTGTGTGTGTGCGTGGTTTTGTGTGTGTGCACGCTTGTTTGTGTGTGTGCGTGCATGCTTACGTACATTTATATGTGTGTATGCGTTTGTGAATGTGTGTCCGTGCGTGTGCGTAATCACCACTTGAAGTGGCTTCTACACCGTAGTAATTGAGAACAATGAAGTACATTGTCTATCCTGACAGACCAAAGGAGTGGGAGGGGGCTCTTCTAAGAGAACAACAGTGACATTTAAAGAGGGGCTTCAGGCCAAGGTCTATGTGTTCAGCACCACCCCCCAATCTGACAGAGTTATTTCGGGCCTGTTCTTAGACACCCACTTCTCTGCCTGTCGCCTCCTGTGAGATGTTAATTATTGAGGAAGAGTCTTTTCCACCCCCTGATATGTCCTCGTGTCCCATGTCTTACCATGTCGCCCCCTAGGGAGCAGTGTCCCTCTGTCACAACATATTCAATAATTCACCTCAAATCCAGACGCAACCGACATAGTCTATCCATGTTATAGAAATGTTTATTCAGCCAGCGCCTCAGAAAATGTCATCAGCAGTCAGAGTTTGTGTACAAAGAGTGGAGAGTAACTCTAACAGATCTCTGGAAGCCTGCTAATGCCCTCCCTCCATCCACTGCCTGCTCATCGAGTGGCGCCGCTCGGAGATTTGTAGATATGGGGTTTGTTTAATGGGGCGAATGTGCGCTGCCAAATAACATTGATTTGTGAAGACTGGATGTTTATTCCCACAGTGGTTTATGAACGTATTAAATCTAATTGGTTAAATGGTGAATAAAAGCTACACTGAGAGCGTGATGTATCCCTGAATAGCTTGGAAAATCCCCTCTGTTGTGGATGAATGCTTCAGTAGATGAACCCATAGATGTGTTAGCAGTGCCGTTAAAAAGACTGAATCAGGAGGTAATGCACTCTATGCAGTTATCCAGAGCTCTGCTCAGCAGGTGGTTTCAGCTCATAGGGATCCTTCTCATACACACAGACATGTAAAGCTGAGAGAAAGGCTGAAATGAACTTCACTTAATAGACAAAGACTTTGCAGGAGATGCAAGTTGAAGATAGAGGTGAACTAGTCTCCATGGCGATGAAGGTATATGATGGGGTATGTATGAATATTGTATTCTTCCTTGGGATCTTCCTCTCAGGCAAAGGAAAGCAGCAGTCAGACAGGGAGACAGAATGCTCCAGGGCAGCGCTCTACTCTATCACTCTGTGTCACTGTCATCTGGCTTTATCAATTAGAGGTTTAGCCCACTCTCCAAGAAACCTTTGCTTTTGAAGGAAATACATTTTAGAGTCTCTAGACACACCCGGTTTCTTAATATCAAATGCAAGGTCATTCTAATGGACTACAATACTGCATGTAAACCTGTTTTCGGAGAAGTTAAATATTCAGTGATGTTGTTGAGGCAAGGAAAGCTAAGAGTGGTCAGACCAAGGGCCTTGTCATTGTCATTACTGTTTGTATCTCCTACTATCTTTCCTCTGTAGCTGTACATTGTAGCGGCAGCCTGTACAGTAGATTGGCTGGCTGTTGTCGGTTCTGCATGGGCTGTGGTGGGCTGGGTGTTGTCTATTCTGTGGTGGGCTAGGTGTTGTCTATTCTGTGGTGGGCTAGGTGTTGTCTATTCTGTGGTGGGCTGGGTGTTGTCTATTCTGTGGTGGGCTAGGTGTTGTCTATTCAATTCAAATTGTATTTGTCACATGCGCCGGATACAACAGGTGTAGGTAGACCTTACAGTGAAATTACTTACGAGCCCCTAACCAACAATGCAGTTAAAAAATATATATGAATAAGAATAAGAAATAAAAGTTACAAGTAATTAAAGAGCAGCAGTAAAATATCAATAGCGAGAGTATATACAGGGGGGGTACCGGTACAGAGTCAATGTGCGGGGACACCGGTTAGTTGCGGTAATATGTTCATGTAGGTAGAGTTGACTATGCACAGTTGATAACAACAGAGTAGCAACGGTGTAAAAAAAGGGGGGGGGGGGCAATGCAAATAGTCTGCATGTCCATTTGATTAGATGTTCAGGAGTCTTATGGCTTGGGGGTAGAAGCTGTTTAGAAACCTCTTGGATCTAGACTTGGCGTTCCGGTTCCGCTTGCCATGCGGTATCAGAGAGAACAGTCTATGACAATTTTTAGGGCTTTCCTCTGACACCGCCTGATATAGAGGCAGAGAGCTTGGCCCCAGTGATGTACAGTACTGGGCCGTTCGCATTACCCTCTGTAGTGCGTTGCGGTAGTAGGCCGAGCAGTTGCCATACCAGGCAGTAATGCAACCAGTCAGGATGCTCTCGATGGTGCAGCTGTAGAACCTTTTGAGGATCTGAGAACCCATGCCAAAACTTTTCAGTCTCCTGAGGGGGAATAGGTATTATCGTGCCCTCTTCACAGCTGTCTTGGTGTGCTTGGACCATGTTAGTTTGTTGGTAATGTGGACACCAAGGAACTTGAAACTCTCAACCTGCTCCACTACAGCCCCGTCGATGAGAATCTTTTTCCTGTATTCCACAATCATCTCCTTTGTCTTGATCACGCTGAGGGAGAGATTGTTGTCCTGGCACCACACGACCAGGTCTCTGACCTCCTCCCTATAGGCTGTGTCGTCGTTGTCGGTGATCATGCCTACCACTGTTGCGTCATTGGCAAACTTAATGATGGTGTTGGAGTCGTGCCTGCCCGTGCAGTCATGAGTGAACAGGGAGTACAGGAGGGGACTGAGCACGCACCCCTGAGGGGCCCCTGTGTTGAGGATCAGTGTGGCGGATGTGTTGTTACCTAACCTTACCACCTGGGGCGGCCCGCCAGGAAGTCCAGGATCCAATTGCAGAGGGAGGTTTTTAGTCCCAGGGTCCTTAGCTTATTGATGTGCTTTGAGGGCACTATGGTGTTGATCTCTGAGCTGTAGTCAATGAATAGCATTCTCAAATAGGTGTTCATTTTGTCCAGGTGTGAAAGGGCAGTGTGGAGTGCAATAGAGATTGCATAATCTGTGGATCTGTTGTGGCGGTATGCAAATTGGAGTGGGTCTTGGGTTTCTGGGATAATGGTGTTGATGTGAGCCATAACCAGCCTTTCAAAGCACTTCATGGCTACAGATGTGAGTTCTACGGGTCGGTAGTCATTTAGGCAGATTACCTTAGTGTTCTTGGACACAGGGACTATGGTGGTCTGCTTGAAACATGTTGGTATTACAGACTCGGACAGGGAGAGGTTGAAAAATGTGAGAGAAGACACTTGCCAGTTCACATACTCGCAGTACTCGTCCTGCTAATCCGTCTGGCCCTGCGGCCTTGTGAATGTTGACCTGTTTAAAGGTCTTACTCACATCGGCTGCGGAGAGCGTGATTACACAGTCTTCCGGAACAGCTGGTGCTCTCATGCATGTTTCAGTGTTATTTGCCTCAAAGCGAGCATATAAGTAGTTTTGCTCGTCTGGTAGGCTTGTGTCACTGGGCAGCTCTCGGCTGTGCTTTCCTTTGTAGTCTGTAATAGTTTGCAAGCCCTGCCACATCCGACGAGCGTCAGAGCTGGTGAAGTATGATTCGATCTTAGTCCTGTATTGACGCTTTGCCTGTTTGATGGTTCGTCGGAGGGCATAGCGGGATTTCTTATAAGCTTCTGGGTTAGTCCCACTCCTTGAAAGCAGCAGCTCTAGCCTTTAGCGCAGTGCGGATGTTGCCTGTAATCCATGGCTTCTGGTTGGGGTATGTACGTGCGGTCACTGTGGGGACGATGTCATCGATGCACTTATTGATGAGCCAATGACTGATGTGGTGTACTCCTCAATGCCATCGGAGGAATCCCTGAACATATTCCAGTCTCTGCTAGCAAAACAGTCCTGTAGCTTAGCATCTGCTTCATCTGACCATTTTTTTATTGATTGAGTCACTGGTGCTTCCTGCTTTAGTTTTGCTTGTAAGCAGGAATCAAGAAGATATAATTATGGTCAGATTTGCCAATTGGAGGGAGAGCTTTGTATGGGTCTCTGTGTGTGGAGTAAAGGTGGTCCAGAGTTTTTTTCCCCCTCTGGTTGCACATTTAACATGCTGATAGAAATTTGGTAAAACAGATTTAAGTTTCTCTGCATTCAAGTCCCTGGCTACTAGGATCGCTGTCTCTGGGTGAGCGTTTTCCTGTTTGCTTATGGAGGAATACAGCTCATTGAGTGTGTTCTTCATGCCAGCATCAGTCTGTGGTGGTATGTAGACAGCTACAAAATATACAGATGAAATCTCTCTAGGTAGATAGTGTAGTCTACAGCTTATCTTATACAGCATACTCTACTTCCTTAGATATCGTGCACCAGCTGTTATTTACAAAAATACATAGTCCGCCGCCCCTTGTCTTACCAGACGCCGCTGTTGTATCCTGCCGGTACAGCGTATAACCAGCCAGCTGTATGTTGATAATGTTGTCGTTCAGCCACGATTCCGTGAAACATAAGATATTACAGTTTTGAATGTCCCTTTGGTAGTTTAATCTTCTGCGTTTGCTAGCAGAATGAAAGGAAGTGGTGCTTTATTCAATCGCCTACGAAATCTCAGAAGGCAGCCCCGCCCTCTGGACCATTTTTCTCTGCCTTCTCTTCAAGCAAATGACAGGGATCTGGGCCTGTTCCCGGGAAAGCAGTATATCATTCACGATGTGCTCGTCGGACTTGTTAAAGGAAAAAAAGGATTCTGCCAGTCCGTATTGAGTAATTGCAGTTCTAGTGTCCAGAAGCTATTTTCAATCATAAGAGACGGTAGCAGTAACATTATGTACAAGATAAGTAAAAAAATACATTGCAAATAATGCAAAGAAACAAATAAAAAACACAATTAGTTAGGAATACTTAAAACGTCAGCCTTGTTCTCAGGCTTCATCTTAGTTCGGCATTATCTTTATTCTGTGGTGGGCTGGGTGTTGTCTATTCTGTGGTGGGATGGGTGTTGTCTATTCTGTGGTGGGCTGGTTGTTGTCTATTCTGTGGTGGGCTGGGTGTTGTCTATTCTGTGGTGGGCTGGGTGTTGTCTATTCTGTGGTGGGCTGGATGTTGTCTATTTTGTGGTGGGCTGGTTGTTGTCTATTCTGTGGTGGGCTGGGTGTTGTCTATTCTGTGGTGGGCTGGGTGTTGTCTATTCTGTGGTGGGCTGGTTGTTGTCTATTCTGTGGTGGGCTGGGTGTTGTCTATTCTGTGGTGGGCTGGTTGTTGTCTATTCTGTGGTGGGCTGGGTGTTGTCTATTCTGTGGTGGGCTGGGTGTTGTCTCTTCTGTGGTGGGCTGGGTGTTGTCTATTCTGTGGTGGGCTGGGTGTTGTCTATTCTGTGGTGGGCTGGGTGTTGTCTATTCTGTGATGGGCTGGGTGTTGTCTATTCTGTGGTGGGCTGGGTGTTGTCTATTCTGTGGTGGGCTGGGTGTTGTCTATTCCGTGGTGGGCTGGGTGTTGTCTATTCCGTGGTGGGCTGGGTGTTGTCTATTCTGTGGTGGTATGGGTGTTGTCTATTCTGTGGTGGGCTGGATGTGGTTTATTCTGTAGTGTGCTGGATGTGGTCTATTTTGTAGTGGAATGGGTGTTGTCTATTCTGCGGTGGGATGGGTGTTGTCTATTCTGCGGTGGGCTGGGTGTTGTCTATTCTGCGGTGGGATGGGTGTTGTCTATTCTGCGGTGGGATGGGTGTTGTCTATTCTGCGGTGGGCTGGGTGTTGACTGCTGTGTCTGTCCTTCTGCTGCCCCTAGATTCTCCTCTTCAGTCCAGCCCTCTCTCCTCTCCTCTTCTCTCATCTCCTCTTCTCTTATCTCATCTCCTCTCCTCTTCTCTCATCTCCTCTCCTCTTCTCTCATCTCCTCTTCTCTTATCTCATCTCCTCTCCTCTTCTCTCATCTCCTCTCCTCTTCTCTCATCTCCTCTCCTCTTCTCTCCTCTCCTCTCCTCTATTATTCTTTAACAAAGCTCTTTGTTCAACAGTGTGTAATCAGCTGTGAAAGCCATGCATAGGCTGTGATCCTTACAGGGGCTCAATCAACACAGTTGTAATTGTTTTGATCAGCACTGAAACAAAGCCTACCAACAGGTAATTTGTGCCCTCCCAGAGGACTTAGTGAAGTCTACAGGCTTTAGTCTGAATAGTTAAGCAGAGTGGTGTTTCTCTGTGTTGAGGAATGATGTTAATTCTGTGGCCTGTGGTGAAGGATGGGCTGTTAAGCAGAGCTGCTTGGAAGCCACTGTGTGAGAATGGTGTACTCAGAGAAATTTGACGCCTTTCTGGCTGACTGATCGACTGACTGGGTGCGCTGGGTGTTGAAATCCTGGGCTCTGTGCTCCCCCTCTCCCTGGAAGACAGAATGCTGTTGATTGGATCACCAGGGGAGGGAGTAGGTGTGCTGTCCAGGGCACTGAGGAAGTAGTCTTAGATACACATATACCAGCATACACACACACACGCACACGCTTACACCGCCTGCATTGTTGGACTGGTTTGATGTTGAGATGAGTTCTTCTCGCGCTCTCTCTGGCAGAGGGAGCTGGGGGAGATGGAAATCAATGAGAAAGGATGGTGAGCAGGAAATACACTCTGAGGGAGGGAATGGAGTGAGAGGATCACAGGCAGGAGAAGTGCTTTCAGGGCTTCATGTCAAGCAGAATATTGAACACCGAAGACATTCGAAGGGAAATAGGAAACCTTTGTTACTTTGGAGAGAGCTTATTTATGAAGGTCTAACCCATAAGCCTCTATAGAAATACCTCTTCTCTTTGATCTCTGGACTGAAAAGTATTTTTGTCAGAGGGAAGGTGCTGTGTGTGTGGTTATTTAGGGCTTGAGAATGCAGGTGTGTGTGTCTGTGTGTAAGCATGATAGCAGTGACAGGGGAAGTGGAGCAGTGCGGGGCTGAGCTGACGGGACACCACCATCACAAAGCAGGATTAAAAAGAGATGACTGGCTGACTGAGACTACCCCGCTGCTTCACACTTCAAACCCTTCTCTTCTTTCTCTCTCCCTCTACTCCCTTTCTATCTGCCCCCTGCCTCTCTTTATTCCACTCCATCTTCCTCCATGAAGTTATTGAGTGGGTCTGAGGTGTCCAATACTGTAATCACTTCAATATGAAGTTATAGAGTGGGTCTGAGGTGTCCAATACTGTAATCACTTCAATATGAAGTTATAGAGTGGATCTGAGGTGTCCAATACTGTAATCACTTCAATATGAAGTTATAGAGTGGGTCTGAGGTGTCCAATACTGTAATCACTTCAATATGAAGTTATTGAGTGGGTCTGAGGTGTCCAATACTGTAATCACTTCAATATGAAGTTATAGAGTGTGTCTGAGGTGTCCAATACTGTAATCATTTCAATATGAAGATATAGAGTGGGTCAGAGGTGTCCAATACTGTAATCACTTCAATATGAAGTTATAGAGTGTGTCCAGTGGTGGAATAAGTACCCAATTGTCATACTTGAGTAAAAGTAAAGATGCCTTAATAGAAAGTGACTCAAGTAAAAATGAAATTCACCCAGTAAAATACTACTTGAGTAAAGGTCTAAAAGTATTTGGTTTTAAATATACTTAAGTATCAAAAGTAAAAGTTTAAATCACTTCACATTCCTTATATTAAACAAACTAGATGGAATATATATATATATTTTTTAAGGATACTGTAATCACTTCAATAGGAAGTTATTGAGTGTGTCTGATGTGCCCATACAGTTCCTCAACTGAAGTGACTGGGTCTTACTTTGATTGTCTTCTTGTCTTTTACTGCTCTACATGATGACACTACATTTGTCTTGTCCCTCTCTCTCTCTCTCAGTCCTGCGGCTCTGGATCGAAAGCCTGCAGAACTCAGCACTTTGACCGACGGCTACCAGATCCGCATCTGAGACTCCTTGGAACTGGACTACATTCTCCTGGTCTCCACTCTGACCACCCAGTCCACCTCCCTCAAATATATTCACCTGACATTGTGTATATCATAATTATAAAGTATTTATAGGGTTTTGCCAGCCTCTTCTGTAGGGGGAAGATGATGACATTATGCTCAGTGCTAAACTGGAGGCTGACATCCAGTAGGAACAAATACATTGAATATATCAAAGGTATATATTTCCTGTCCTTCATGACCAGACGAACAAAAGCCTGAACAAGAGGTGTGTTTCATTATACACCTCCACACATGCATTAGCCACATTATACATTTGCATACATATCTATTATGTTTTTAATGAAGGACTGATGCCTAAATTGCATGAAGACATCATATCAAGACCTCTCATGCGTTTAGAGAAGTACATATGTTGGATTCTCTACATCGTTTTTAAAAAAATCTGTTTTTGAATAGCCTGTGTGCTTTTGTGTAGGAGAGCAACAGTCACATTTCGTTTACTTTTACAATGTGAAGATTCGTTTTTAAAAACAGAGTCTGTGGGTTAAAAAAATAGCCGACAGTATGTTGACATTATGTAAAAAGGATCAAATAGTGTGACTGATCATCTATTTTTGTTTTCTATATAATTCATATATAGACTGAACGGTTGTTGTAATGCCTAAGCCTGTAGAGGATGTTAAATAGTTATCTGCTGGGCTGAGCTGTAGTCCGTGTGATGATGTGGGAAGTGAAAGGGTGAGAGAAGAGTTGGAGGAAACAGGAGGTACTGTAGGCTTGAGGTGAGGGGAACAGAGAGGGGCCAAAGACCAGGGCAGTCAAGCAGAGAGCCTGCTGAGTACTCTGCTAAACCCCAGCCCTGACGCTGACTCTCGGTTAGATTATCCCCCCTGTCTCTGTCTCTATAGACCCTCCTCTCTCACAGATACAGTGCTGGGCCCGGTTTCCCAAAAGCATTTTAAGGCTAAGTTCAACGTTAGAACCATCGCTTATGATGCTTTTGGGAAACCTGTCCCAGATCAATTCATCTTTTAAGGAAATCAAAGCTTGTGACAATGATGCTTTGGAGCTTAGCCAGAACATTACCTTTTTAATCCCAAGACAATTTGACCGTGACGTGTTGCTTCAAAATGTCAACTCTGTTACACCTCAGCATACAGACGTATACGAAAACATGTCTGATAATATTATGTAGCTCCTAACCTGAGGCCTTTCTGAATCCTATCACAGAATCTTGAAGTTAAGAATGCAAATACTGAACTGAACACCACAAGACAGACACATCAGTCAAATCAAGGCTTCTATGCCATCTCAACTGCCATGATGCGGTGTTGAAGATTGTTTCCATTTTTTTTGTAGTATTCAAAAGTCATCAGATATCCAGGAGGGTGCCAACTGAACAATATAACATTTTATAGCTTTTGGTTAAACAAGCTATGCACATCAAAGGGAAATGATAAATCATTGTATGTCTTCCTCAATCTAAATAGTTTCGAGATTGCAGCAGAATTGAAATCCAGTCTCATTTTCTTGAATCCTGAACGAGCTGAGAACATATCAGTTCTTATGTTTCTAATTAACATTTTTTATTCTAACGATCAAATTGTGAATGGTGCTGCTAGTCTGAGAGTATACCATCAAGGCCAACACTATTGGCACCAGCCGTCTGAAAGACTATAAGCACAAAATAACCAGCTTAATATACATGGCCAAAAGTATATGTATTGGTGAATTCGGCTGTTTCAGTCACACCCGTTGCTGACAGGTGTATAAAATCGAGCACACGGCCAAGCAATCTCCATAGACAAACATTGTCAGTAGAATGACCAATACTGAAGAGCTCAGTGACTTCAATGTGGCACTGTCATAGGATGCCACCTTTCCAACAAGACAGTTTATCAAATTTCTGCCGTGCTAGTGCTGCTCCGGTCAACTGTTAGTGCTGTTATTGGGAAGTGGAAATGTGCTGAAGCGCGTAGCACGTGAAAACCGTCTGTCCTCGGTTGCAACACTCACTACCGAGTTCCAAACTGACTCTGGAAGAGGCATACAGTATACAATGACATTCTAGACGATTCTGTGCTTCCAACTTTGTGGCAACAGTTTGGGGAAGCCCCTTTCCTGTTTCAGCATGACAAAGCGAGGTCCATACAGAAATGGTTTGTCAGTGTGGAAGAACTTAACTGGCCTACACAGAGCCCTGACCTCAACCCCATCGAACACCTTGTGGATGAATTGGAACGCCGACTGTGAGCCAGGCTTAATCGCCCAACATCAGTGCCGACCTCACTAATGCTCGTGGCTGAATGGAAGCAAGTCCCCACAGCAATGTTCCAACATCTGACGGAAAGCGTTCCCAGAAGAGTGGAGGCTGTTATAGCAACAAAGGGGGACCAACTTCATAGTAATCGCCGTGATTTCGGAATGAGATGACGAGCAGGTGTCCACATACTTTTGGCCATGTAGTGTATGACTTTGGTTTTGCAATCCTCTATAGAAGCACAATGTGCTTCACTTTTACACAATACAATTGTTTGTCTAATCTATACGGGCTAGGTTTAACATTCTTACTGTTAAGCACTTACTGTTAAACACTCTTTTCAATATGCATTGCGGAAGTTCAGCTTTACAGCGTGACTGAAATTTGAAGGCAATGTCAGCTTTAGTGGAGACTGCATTTACCATACCCACTGCATATCTAACGCTTCAGCTTTCCTGGGAGGAAAGACTGCTTTCACTGCTGCAAATCTGGGAACTGAAAGATAATACTCTTAAGTGATGTAGCTAGATTAGAGTTGTGCTCTTAACTGTTTAGTGTTGAGCTAAATTGTGTTGTGGCTGAGTTCTATTGGTGATTATTCGTTGTTTCTTGAACACATCTGTTACTGAGTGCAGTGTTTAATCGTGCTGGTTGTTGTTTTTATGACGTGGTGAAAACACTTTGTTGTGACGATGATGATGACGATATTCTTTGGACGAGGTGTGCTTTTTAAAGAAGCACACCACATTGTAGCAGTATCATTTTTCAAAGGTCTTGCTATGTTTGTGCTGTTTGACCACTGAATAGGCTTGAAAAATGAAGTACCATCCAATGGGATAATGGTTAAAGAAAAACAGTACCACTCATGACTGTAGATTTCTTTTATCCATTTTGTATTTACCAAATGGTGTTTAAAAAAAAAGAAAAGAAAAACAGAATCAAGTTATCTGAATAACGAGTAACATGAGTAATATGAGTAACCTAAACCAGCTACCACCACTATAATATACCACCACCTTCTGCATTTAGTGGTTGATAACTTGAAAGGCAATGATGTGCTGTTGGGACTAAGTGTTACTGAATATTTAGCTGTTTTCAAAGCAAGCTTTTTAGATGAGACTGCTTTTCCTGTATTAAGGTACGTTTCGTGAGGAGTGTTCTCTTGGCCTCTTCTCGTAAATGGGAGTGTACTAGGACTCTGGGTGTTAAGAGTGTTCTCTTGGCCTCTTCTCGTAAATGGGAGTGTACTAGGACTCTGGGTGTTAAGAGTGTTCTCTTGGCCTCTTCTCGTAAATGGGAGTGTACTAGGACTCTGGGTGTTAAGAGTGTTCACTTGGCCTCTTCTCGTAAATGGGAATGTACTAGGACTCTGGGTGTTAAGAGTGTTCTCTTGGCCTCTTCTCGTAAATGGGAGTGTACTAGGACTCTGGGTGTTAAGAGTGTTCACTTGGCCTCTTCTCGTAAATGGGAATGTACTAGGACTCTGGGTGTTAAGAGTGTTCACTTGGCCTCTTCTCGTAAATGGGAATGTACTAGGACTCTGGGTGTTAAGAGTGTTCTCTTGGCCTCTTCTCGTAAATGGGAATGTACTAGGACTCTGGGTGTTAAGAGTGTTCTCTTGGCCTTTTCTCGTAAATGGGAATGTACTAGGACTCTGGGTGTTAAGAGTGTTCTCTTGGCCTCTTCTCGTAAATGGGAATGTACTAGGACTCTGAGTGTTAAGAGTGTTATTTTTTATACTCATGCCACTGGTGCTGCCAGTTGGCTGGTATTATTCTCATATCTTTCTGGAAAGGGCTGATCTATTTGTCCCATTGGCTGAAAAGGAAAAGTACTGATGGAAGATCAATAGCAGAACAAATGGTAGCATTTCTTACAGCACCACTATTCTATTGAAATGAGACTTTAGAATCCGCCCCTGGTTTTCTCCATGTATGATGATGACAGGGTGATTTTTGTATTTTGACCGCGGGTGGAAGATAATGTCCTCCCAACTCCTACTGTTACACTGATCGGTTGACAATGGTTTTTATCAACTCTACCATGTGTTGTAATAAAAAATGATTTATGTTTCTATTCGGTCTTTGCTGTAATTTCTTACTCAACAGGTAGGACAGAAAGTAGGTAATGAAATAATGTGAAAATACATTTCTTCATGGGGCACAGGCATAATGGATGTACAATTATGGTATTCAATCAAATCATTCCAGATTTGAATATATCACACAACTAGACCAGGTAGATTTGACCCCATCGGAGTAAATATAAATTAATAATGTCATAACATTCCCTAGTAGGCTATGGTCTTACTAGTTCTTTGGGATAGTGCTGTACTGATATCGCTCTGTATATAGTCCGGTACAGGATTCCATATCTCTATTAATCTGTTTTACAGCAGCTGTGACATGCAACGACACAGAGAGCAGATTTATACTGAACAAAAATATAAATGCAACAGGCAACAATTTCAAAGATATTATTGTGTTACAGTTCATATGAGGAAATCAGTCAATTGAAATAAGTGTATTAGGCCCTAATCTATGGATTTCACATGACTGGGAATACAGATATGCAACTGTTGGTCAAAGATATCTTACAAAAAATGGGCCTCTGGATCTCTTCACGGTATGTCCATGCATTCAAATTGCCATCAATAAAATGCAATTGTGTTTGTTGTCTGTAGCGTATTCCTGCCCATAAAATAACCCCACCGCCACCATGGGTCACTGTTCACATGATGCCATACATGTGGTCTGCGGTTGTGAGGACGGTTGGACGTACTGCCAAATTCTCTAAAATGACATTGGAGGCGGTTTATGGTAGAGAAATTAAAGCTTCTTGATATGGCACATCTGTCAGGTGGATGGATTATCTTGGCAAAGGAGAAATGCTCACTAACAGGGAAGTAAACAAATTTGTGCACAAAGTAAGCTTTTTGTGCGTATGGAAAATTTCTGGGATCTTTTATTCAGCTCATGAAACATGGGAGCAACACTTTACATGTTGCGTTTATGTTTTTGTTCAGTGTATAAAATTAATCCCTCATTTCTCATCTCTCAAGCAGCTCAGGGAATGCCTCCCTCTCTCAACTCAGAAATTAAACTGTAGTAGATTTCAAAACATTCTCACCTTGTTTACTATCCCTCATTCCAACTGATCTAAATTACACAATAGGCAATAACTAACAGGAAATTAGGGTAAAGGACAAGAGCTAAGGAAAGGAAGCATCTTCAAAGTATTGGGATTCATCCAATATCTAAGCAAGATCCCCAATGAGGCTGGATCTCACCAACCATCAAATGATAAGCCTGTAAACGCTCTCATCCCAGAAATCCCACAAAGCAGCAGTAGCAGCAGAGACTTTGCAGATGTCAGCAGAACATCACTTAACTCTAAGACCAGAGACTTGAGTCCTAATGGCTTTCATTCACACCATCAGCCAGACATGTCAGCCAGGAGTAGGTGGTGAGGAACCAAATGAAATGAATACTTTTGGCACACAAAAAAGACAAAAGTCAAGAACAGCATCATCTTAGAGATTCAAATTTAAAATGAGTCAAAGGAGATGCAATAAATCAAGTCCAGAGAACATATTTGAATGGGACGTGTGTATGAAAGGGCTCATCTTTTTATTTACAACCGTTGGCATGTCACTGGCAAGGCATCATAGGCTAATTCAATTTGGCTTCAGACTTTATCATATTTTATCGAGAATGTGAGCAATGTCAAAACAGAAGCAGGGCCAATTAGTGAAACAAGACTAACCACTTGATATTCACTACATCTAATTCAATGGTCTTCACAGCAGCGGTTTGTGTGCTTGAGAATGGCAGTTTATAGCACTAATGTTGCCATTATATAAGGCAACCAAAATAATACACATTAGAGAGCTGATTCTATGCCTAAGGAAATCCAAATTCAATGTCCTTAAACTCTGACTTAGTTTCGGTCTAAAGAAAAAGATTGATGTGCAATATTGGGAAGAGGCTTGAGGAATCTGCAGTGTGGTCTTAGAGAAGTGTGTAAAATATTAAAAACACGACTACATGTTGAGAGAAGTTGTCTTGTCAGGGACTGACTCCAATGGTTCCTCATCTAAAGGCAGAGATGGCTGTTCTTATCAATGAGCTGTTCATACTCCCAAGGTTCTGCACCCTGGTTTCACCTTCATTCCTCTTCAGGGGCCTCGTTTATCAAAGGTGCGTGCACGCAAAAAGGTGTGCCTATCTCTAAGCCTATCTCAAACCATGTGTGCACACAACTTCTGGAAGCTTGATCAACTGTGTTGCAAGCAAATAGGCGTATTGTTCATTTGAGGGAAATGGGAGGTGTTTGAGCCACACATCTATAGAAATGTGATTAAATTTGCCATTGCGCTTTCTTTTTGGAACTATTAAGGCCCAATTACATCTCCAAATCATACAGCAAATTAGGGCACTTTTCTTAGCATAAAAGATGAATGGTGTGCGTTGTCCGGGCGGGGTTGTATCGTTCACGACTGCACAAATAGAATATGGCTGTGATTTATCAATGAAGACATCAATGTTGCAAATCCCAGAATCTCCATGTACCCCAGAATTGAGTATGAAATTGACACACAGTTGATAAATGAGGCCCCAAGTGAGAAAGATACATTTTCTCTGATCATCTCTCCATGCTTCTACATCTGCGTCGCTTGCCGTTTGGGATTTTAGGCTGGGTTTCTGTACAGCACTTTGTGACATCGGGTGATGTAAAAAGGGCTTCATAAATACATTTGACTGATTGATTCTCTGTCCACCAGTGTGCCTTAATCTCTGAGAGGTACTGTTCATACAATCCCTGGAACTCATTCAATGTAATGTGACATTATTACAGAGAGCTGAACAGGTACAGTGTGTCTTTAATTGCAGGTCTATTATTGTGTTACATGCAGTACAATAGCTGTGACGGACATAGCCCTCATTTTCAATACTAACATTATTTGATTTGAATCTCCTTTAGCTCAAAGGCTAGTCTTCCAAGAGTCCTTAAGAAATGTAAAAAAAAACGTCCAGAAATTAGAAAAAAAAAAAGCTAAGTAAAAGCACAAAGATCCACATTCCTATTACGAGTTACACCCCCCAGCCCGTGTGCATATATGAATTGAAATACAACATAGCATACAGTGTTACAATAACCTTAGACCGACTCTAGTTGTTCAAGATTTTTTATGAATTCTCGTAAATCTCGTAAAACAACTATTTGGCAAGTTTTTTAAAACTTTCTGCCAAGGAGTTCCGGACTTCACTGCTCTGAAACTAAAAGCTATTTTGCCCTGCTCTAATTTGGGTTTTGGTGGTCTTGGTTCTGCTTCATGTGTTTACGTCTTTGACCATATCCATTTATATAGTGGTTGGTCTACCAGAGTGGTGAATTTCTTAAAAAAGGCTCTTACATTACTCCAGACGACAGAGCAGTAGTTCATTTGACAATGGATGATTTTCTTTATTTAACCAGGCAAGTCAGTTAAGAACAAATTCTTATTTACAATGACGGCCTACCCCGGGCCAAACCCTAACAACGTGGGCCATTTGTGCACCGCCCTATGGTACTCACAATCACCGGTTGTGATACAGGAATCGAACCAGGGTCTGTAGTGACGCCTCAAGCACCGAGATGCAGTGCCTTAGACCGCTGCTCCACTCGGGAGCCCGATGATAGCTTGTGAGATTTATCTGAGAATTTGCGCTGGCATATATTTTGCAATCCTTCTGAGATTACAGGAGGTGCCGATGATTTTGTTGCAGAGCTGTGAAATGTATGATGACAAAGAGACTGTTGTCTAACAGTACACTTAACAGCCTAGTCTATAAAACCTCTTCTATGGTGTCCCGCCAGCTGCAAGGTAGTTTCTTCCTTCTCTTCGTATATATATATATATATATATATATATATATATATATATATATATATATATATATATATATAAATACTTCCTTGGTAAGTACTTTGCATTCATTTTTGCTAATTATCAAACCCAATAGTACTGTATGCATGACATAATTAAGATATATATATATTTTTTTTAAATGAATTTATCAACATTTATAAAATCATTCAAATCTAAAAATGTCTATTTTCATATCTTCAACCAATGTAAAAATAACACGAAAAAGTTAAAATGTGTAAACATCTTGATGCAGTAGCCTAGATCTACACACTAGAGTCAGGCCACTGCAAAGCTCCAAATTCATCAATAATGTCTTTGAAATTAAAGTTCAACATCTACCAGTGTCAGTGTTTGTACCTTTCCAACATTTCCTGGGGATATGAGATCTTGAGAGATGAGAAACAAAAGCCATGGTGAGCTTGTGTACAATTGGTGTTTGGCTGCTGGTGAGCGGTATGGATGGATTTATGGGTCTCCCCAGGTCTTTGACCCCCAGTTCTGTCCAAGGCGCTAACCCCTGAACCTTAACATCCAGCCTCAGGGGCAGAGGCGGAAGCAGGCCAATATGGGCAGGTGGTCGGAGGAGTTGTGCTCATTGGGCAGCCCGTTGACGGCCTCCAGGTCTGTCTGTCCCACCAGGGCCAGTCTGGCCAGCAGCTGCAACCCGTGTCTTGGCAATGGACCCTCTGGGAGGAAAACAGACATGGCTAAAGGGATACTTAGCATGATAGCAGATACCCATAGACTTCCAGTCATCGCGCTAACACTAGTTAGTTTTGTAAGCTAATGCTAACTAACTTCCTTTATACTGGAGACATAAAAATGGTATCCACTAGTTCATCTGACTATGGGGAAGTAGATAAAGGGTCTCTTTGCTAAAATCCCCAAGTATCCTTTAATTCCCTGAGTTTTTCCAGATGCGATCTTGATCAGGGAAAATGTAGTCATAGTTCCATTATGCAGCCTGGAAGTCTCACTTCACAGCACACTGCACTGCAGCATCTACAGAAGTCACATTGCAGGATCGATCTTATTATAAACATTGATTATCAGATGCCACCCTGCTCCAAGATCCGTGTAACAATCAATCAACAAATCATATGTGATGTATATAGTGTGTGTGATGTTATGTGGTATACTGTGTGTACCTGGCTGAGTGGAAATGTCCCCAGTTCCTGCAGAGTAAAAGATGTAGTCCACAGTGATGGCTGTCCTGGAGTGACAGGTGGTGATCTCAGGCCTGCTGTCCTCTGTCAGGTAGTGGGAGTAAGCTGACGTCAGCCTCAGACTGTGCTCTATACTGGGTCTGGACATGGGGAGAGACAGTCACACAAGGCACTGGCGTCACTTCAACCGCTAATTAAGACAGACAGTTGCTGCTTGTAGTTCGGACTACACTGGACAAACAACAAATCATCCAGACATAGACTTGTCACTTCTCCCTATGAGCAGTTCCACTTGCTTCAAATTAACATTGTAGGGGAATGATGTAGCTAACTGCTGTCTCCTCCATTCTCCAAGGCATGCAAACGAGAGAGCGAGAGAAGGGGGGGGGAGAGAAGAAGGTGAGAGACGGGGAGACAGAGGTGGAAATAAAATCAGCCTCAGCTGTCAGATGTGCAGACGCCAGTCAAAACAGATTACAGTGCTGTTGAACGGCAGAGACTCAACTGTTTGAAAAGCATTAATATTGAAGGCTGTTAGTCAGAGGAACTCCTGATGTAGCACCTCTGACAGGATCAGATCTCTTACAGTTACGTGACAGAATTAAGAACTAACTGACTGTAAAACAGCAGAGACTGGAGAAATCAAACTGTCTCAACTAAATGATTATTTAACCCAGAAATCCAACCGGAGATAACGGACCTGTTCATAGCTGCCATAGGTGGTGCTGCAAAGTCCTGCACAGACAGGTTGGTGATTCCCCTGTCAACATCTGGGAGGAAAGAAGAGTATTAACGTCATATGCAGATCAGAAGAAAGAAAGGTGCATTTCCTCAGTGTTGGTAACAGCCAGAGGCCCTTCACTGAGCCAGTGTGGTGGATGGACTGTGATAGGTCACCTGTAGGGGCAGTCGCATACTGGCACTGCTGGGTGACGCCCAGGCTAAGGGGCCAAATGGGCACGGTCAGGATCCGCTGGCCTCTGGGATTCTCCTCCTGCCCTGACACCTGCACACACACGGTTGCTTTAAAATAGGTTCACACCGTTTTGTCTAGCGCAGTAAATCAACTTGCTGTACACTAATGTGGTTATTTGGTGGTAAGCATAAAAATCATACTGAACGGGCATTCAAACCGGGTTGAAAATGAATGAGAAATACTAGAGCATGTCTGACAGAGAAGAGCGCAAGGAACATTTCATAGCAGCTCACATTTTATAGCAGCTCTCTCTGAACATTATGTTCCCTCTGCAGTAATCAGGTTCAGCCACTGAGCTTCTTATCTCACTGCAGAAAGTGACAGAAAGAGGCTGGGTTTGTAGATGATGGCCCTCACCTTGCCTATGGGAATACCGTCGTACTCCAGCCTGCTCTCCCTAACAAAGCTGTACAGGGGAGACCAGGGCACAGAGTTAAAGTCCCCACAGAGGATGATGGGACAGGAGCTGCCGTCAGGGAGGCGGGACACTGTACTGATCTCTGCCAGCAGCATGGCCAACTGGGCCAGCTTAATGTCCCCGCGCCGGGGGTTGTACAGGAGGTGTGTATTGGCCACACAAACGCAGTCCTCCGGCCTGGAGGATCCTGTGGGGCGCAGTAACAGCACCAAGCCCACGTTATCCCGGTCTAGCAGGGGGATGCCCCGGCGGAAGTACTCCACTGGGTGACTGGACAGCAGGGAGAAGCGGTCCTTCTTATAGACCACGGCACAGCCGTCAGGCTTCCTGCCTGTCCTCCTCTTGTACTCACACTGGTAACCTGGGGAAAGAAATGTGAAATTAATCACCACATCAAAGAAAATAGGACACATTTCTCAAACTGTGATGAAAAAAATGTAGATTTTTTATGTTTTTTAATTATTGAAAGAGGAAATATGTTTTGGAATACCTGAAGCGCTGGTGCTACTTAATTTTCTTCAGGAAAACTAAGTGGTTTGAGAAAATATTAATTATCTATGCCCGTGGCTCCCTCTAGTGGTCATATCATATGTAACCTCCAAAAGGCAATATCACTTGCAGTATTGTTGTTGTATTATTTGACAGGCTTTCAAATTTCAATAGGCAGAGCTACAGCTCTGTTTACTAAGAATAGGCTTAGTAAACAAAACAATATGGGCACCACCGAATACAAAACAGTAAGGGACCAACAGGGTGAATTACCTAATGCTTCTAGAGAGGGTTTGATCTGTTTTTCATAGTGGTCCTCTTGAACCTCCTGCAGACACATTATCTATAGAGACAAAGTTTGACTTCATTTCACAGTACACATCTAACATTAAAACAATCGGTGTCATCACTACTTTGACTTGCTCTAAGGGAAACAGACTTAAACTAGTCAAAACAGGGCCACTATGTTGTGTTTTCTGTTCCTTGTGATGATAATCAATGTTGGTAAATCTGAATCGATCACAAGCCAATAGATCATGTAAATGGTGGGAGATACTTTCTGGTACCATCAGTAATGATTCATAAACCATTCACTTACATCTGCGTTGTGCTCTTTGAGCTCTTTCAGG
The DNA here is from genome assembly GCF_045791955.1 of Oncorhynchus clarkii lewisi. Lineage (NCBI taxonomy): Eukaryota > Metazoa > Chordata > Actinopteri > Salmoniformes > Salmonidae > Oncorhynchus > Oncorhynchus clarkii. The sequence goes on from NC_092154.1 coordinate 24,391,344, forward strand.
ATGTTGGAGAGCCTGTGATTCCAGTTGAGGATGGAGGAGCTACAGTGTTTGTACAGGTAGTTATTGTCATGTAGTAGGTCCTGGGAGAGGATGTTATACGACATCACAGAAAACTCAAAGGGTGGTTCTCGCCTCCCACCACCAGACTGGGGTCTGGACTTATAGCAGTGTGAAAAGTCCTCCCATTGTCTCTTCAGCACTGCAAAAGCACAAACAGCACAAAACAATATGGTTAGAAAGTTAATGACACTGCTTGACAGGGCCCATATTGGACTAAATCTAATCCACCTCAGGTTCATTCCAGATCAAAGAATAACGGTGTTCTCAAGAAAAGCGGCAGTTTCTGAAACTGAAGTATTACCCAATGCCTGTCTTGGTGGACTTGTCCCAGGAGGCGGTGGTTTCCCGTCTTTGAACCAGCAGTTGGGGCTGGTTGTGGCACTGCGAGCCTGTCTTGGTGCGTACTCTCGTTTGGGGGAGCCCTTGGATCTATCCCCTGGAGCCCTCTCATCTGAACTCCTCCTCCGCTTGTATGGAGGCTCCTTGTCTGAGCACTCCATCAGTCCAAGTTGGAAGTGTCGATGAGGAAAACTGTGAAAAGGGAACCCTGGTGGGAGGTGTTGTTTGGACTGTAGTCTTGCCCAGTTGGTGTTATGGGTATCTTGAGGTTGGAAGGCCCCTGAGAGGTGCCTGGTGGGATGGGAGAGTTGAGGTGGAGGGGGCACACCCGGCCGACATGGATAACTGGGGAAATGTACGTTCCTCCAGCCGCCCAATGGGGCCTGAGTTGGGGGCAACCAGTGAGAGCCAAACGCGGTCAGGTGTCGAGAAAACATGGGTTGACTGCGGGAGAGAAATTATATGCACTCAGATCAAGCAAGCAGCAACGCATAGCGTTTTCTTTACAAAAGCATATCCTGTCATTCAATAGCATCCTGTCATTCAATAGCAAGGATTTGCATAGGCTAACGAACTACCTGTGTTAGTGATTATGACCACCAACCATACTAGCTGGCTAAGCTAGGTAACTAGCAAGATAGTTAGCATAATCACAACAGATAGCTCTTTAGTTGTCTGAAATGAGCGTTACAACTTACTTTTGTTGGGCGTTTGGATAGACATGGTTTAGGTTTTGATGTCGAGACATGGAATATTATCTGCAAACATCACAGTGTATTCTACAACACAGCGAACAAGTGTTTCTGCCCAAAACAAATCTGAATCTAGTGCTTCAGCGAATTTCAGTAGGCCATCTTCGAGTCCTCAAATTATGACGTATGTAAACATGACGCAATAATAAAGCGCTCCGTTCATTGTCATGGGATATGTAGTGTTTTTCATTATGAATCTCCAATCCAACATAATAAAATGTTCCGGAAAAAACTACATCTACCATTATGTTCCAATACGATGCAGACAAAAATGTCATAACGGAGGACATCGAAAACTCAACAAATGTCACTTTCAAATTGTAAAGAATTCAGTCGACTATACAATTATATTATTGGACAGATTTCAGAGCAACTAATCGTAATTGATTAGCAAAATATGCTCGACAAAGACTAGTTTATTTAGAAAATGTCTTACCCAAATAACAAGGGCACTAGATAGCTATTGCTAACATTACACCGGCCGGTATATCTGATAGCGTGACATAACATACCTGCGAATGATCGTTTACCCATAGAAGTTAGCCAGGCATTTCCTTTGAGTGAGTGGTTATTAGGCTATTTATTCTCAAATCCTTCCCTTTAAGCCGTGTTGTGGTCAACACCTCTTGACGTTCGTCTGTCTTTGTAAATCCATTGATATGTGGTACATTGTGGTCAATTCCTCACTGGGCTGATGTGTCGCTGCACCGCACTGGAAGATGCTGGTAATGCCGACCGAGCTGCCAGTGCTGTGCTGGAAACAGTAGCATCATACAATATTTATATAGTTGAATAATTGAAGAACATTTATACTAATTATACTGAAACTGTAATTCATCAGGTAAGGGGCCATTCCACCTTCATCATTATAAAATGTTATCAATATTCTTACATAGTTTACATGTATCACTGACGAACACAAAAATAATAACAAATGTTCTGCATTTCTTTTATTTCCAGGTTTGACATCGCAGCACTGGCTATTACAGTCTCTCTGTGTGTGTCTGTGTGTTTTCAGGATCATAGACATTTTGTGTAAAGATCATCTCCATTTCAATGAAAAAGAAATGGGAATCATTAAATGTTTTTCACAAATCCTAAATTAGGATATAAAAATATTGTCATTTGACATGTGCATTAAATTTGCTGTCACAAATTCCACCATAGCTGCAAACCATCCCATATTAGATCACCGTTGAAATGTCATTACGAAGACAGGATTTCTACATTTGAAGTAGCAGTTAGAAAAATAGTTGTGAGTGACAGACCACATGTGTTTCAATGACAACAGCAATGAAAAATTGTTTCCATTGTATTTCCATCTACAGTATATTAGCCCACAATACATGACTTCAGCCCTGCTGAGTAGTGGTGTAAAGTACTTAAGTAAAAATACCTTAAAGTCCTACTTAAGTCGTTTTTTGGGGTATATGTACTTTACTTTACTATTTATATTTTGGACAACTTTTACTTTTACTTCACTACATTCCTAAAGAAAATCATGTCCTTTTTACTCCATACATTTTCCCTGACACCCAAACGTACTTGTTACATTTCGAATGCTTAGCAGGACAGGAAATTGTCAAGAGAACATCCATACTGCCTCTGATCTGACGGACTCACTAAACACAAATGCTTCATTTGTAAATTATGTCTGAGTGTTGAGTGTGACCATGGCTATCCTTAAATATATATATATATATATATATATATATATATATATATGTTTTAAACAGTGCCATCTGGTTTGCTTAATATAAGGAATGTGCAATGATTTCTACTTTTACTTTGGATACTTAAGCATATTTTAGCAATTGCATTTACTTTTGATACTTACGTACATTTAAAACCCAATGCTTTTAGACTTTTACTCAAGTAGTATTTTACTGGGTGACTTTCACTTTTATTTGAGTCATTTTCTCTTTCTTCTTTACTTTTACTGAAGTATGACAATTGAGTACATTTTCCACCACTGCTGCTGAGTGTCTTGTTGAACCATTGAATGTGCTGACGTCAGTCCAAGTCCATGCCATCTTATAAAGACTAATCTCAGTGACCAAAAATACCCCTTACGCCGGTGTCCAACCTCCTCCATCTCTTTCTAAAAGCTCTTGGCTACAGTAAGCACTGCGGTAGGTCGTGAGTGCTCGTAGGGTAGTCCTCCTCTACAGGAAGGCTTGTGTTGTGGATGGATCATGAGAAGGGCATCTCCCATCTCTGGGTGTAGGCTGTCAGTTCACAGGGGCTGATCACCAGCATCTTGCTGCTCTCGATGCCTTCCAGGGCCATCTCACTGTCCAGGCAGAAGTGGGAGACCAGGTGCTCCAGGTGGGTGCCTGACTTCTGCCATCGCTGGAACACAACAGGTCATACAAAGATCAAGAAACTATACTGTACACAGAGACAGGCATTCTAATGTAATGAAACTGTTATTGTCCATTAATTGTTTCTGAACGCCATCGGTTCAAATAAATACTGTAAAGAAAAGGAGTTTGGGCAACTATTGTCCAATATTGACCCTGTAATGTTGACTTCTTATTTAGCTAATGATCTTTATTGCATGGCATGTGCATGGATGGCACTGTTATAGTATGGGATGCCATTATCTATCGTTGCTACTTCCCACTACTCACCACTAGATGTCCCTCTTGACTTAATTTCTGCCGAGTTACAATAATCGTTCAGAGCAGGGAATTAAGCTACTCTTTGCTCAGAATTGCTGATACCGTTGAACTAATTAGCATATAAACAAAACTACAGGATATTAACAAACATGCAAGGAATTTGTCATTGTCTCACGCATCCATCACTGGTTAGATAACTGACAGGCAAAGTCTGTTGCCAAGACTAGTGGGGCATATCAGGATCATGTATCCCTCCTGAGTGGTAGAAAACAATACATTGAATATGTGACACTGAGATACAGCTGTCTTTGTTCCACTGTATTTAGACTCAGTGAACAGAAACAAGCGCTGTTCCATTGTACCCCTGATCAAAGCAGCAAAGACTCAAATTGCCATGACACATTTTTTCCTTTTTTTTATGAAGCAAAGGGAGACTACACTTTTTAATTAAAAAAGAAAATAATTCAAACTAAATCAATTAGTATTCAGTGCCTGTGGTGCCTTGAAGTCATTGTTCTTGTTACTGGCTGTTGAAGCACAATTGATAGTAAAGCACATTCGTGGGATGCTGAGAGCCTCTCTGCTGTAGCCTGCAGTGGCCTGAGGGAACACATGAGCACGGTTGTAATTATCTATCTTCATTGCACAGTTTCCGTCTTGTGCGCCAGGGGTGGAACATGCTGCTCTGGGAGCCTTCTTAGCAGGAGGAAGTAGTTTATACCTGAGCAACTTCTGATAGCGTGAGGGCTGGGGCTACTGTTAACAGAGCACTGTTAATATACTGAACAAAAATATAAACGTAACATGTAAAATGTTGGTCCCATGTTTCATAAGCTGAAATAAAAGATCCCAGAAATGTTCTATATGCATAAAACGCTTATTTCTGTCCAATTTTGTGCACAAATTTGTTTATATCCCTGTTATTGAGCATTTTTCCTTTGCCAAGATCATCCGTCCACCTGACAGGTGTGGCATATCAAGAAGCTGATTAAACAGCGTGACCATTACACAGGTTCACTTTATGCTGGGGACAACAAAAGTACACTAACATTTGCGGTTTTGTCACACAACACAATGCAAAAGATGTCTCAAGTTTTGTGGGAATTGGCATAATGACTGCAGGAATGTCCAACTGAATGTACATTTCTCTACCATAAGCCACCTCCAACGTCGTTTTAGAGAATTTGGCAGTACATCCTACCGGCCTCACAACTGGTTACACAACTGTGTAACCACGCCAGCCCAGGACCTCCACATCCGGCTTATTCACCTGCGGGATCGTCTGAGGAGTTTTTCTGTCTGTAATAAAGCCCATTTGTGGAGAAAAACTAATTCTGATTGGCTGGGCCTGGCTTCCCAGTCAGTGAGCCTAGCTCCCAAGTGGGTGGGTCTGTGTTCTCCCAGGCTCACCCATGGCAGGACCCCTGCCCAGTCATGTGAAATCCATAGATTAGGGCCTAATGAATTTATTTCAATTGACTGATTTCCTTATATGAATTGAAATTGTTGCATGATACGTTTATAGTTTTGTTCAGTATAAAATCTACCTGCAGATATAGAGCTCTAGAATGTATCTATCTATACAACACTCACTTGACTCTGACGGAGCTGTGTATAATGTTTTAAGCATTATATGTATCATCTAATTCCCTCTCACGATCCCAGACACTAATCATTATCACCACATATTCATGATTCATCTGTCCCTGCAGTCTCGACCCAAACATCAATGTTAACACATTTTACAGTCATGCATGCTGCTCAAAACACCCTCCAACTCATAAACAGTATCTGAAGACATTCTGCACAAACCAACTCCTCTGTTTCTTGTTTTGTTTTCCTTATTGTTTACCATGAATGTCATAAAGCATGTATGACCTTTTCAGACAGCCTCAAACCATGTAAACAGCATCGCCAGCGTACTGTTAGATAAGCCGAAATAGACTGAGGACCTTGCCTCTGTCTTAGGGTGCAGCAGCAGGCTGGTGATACAGCCAGAACTCAGAGCTCTAAGGTAGCTCTGCTGGGCCCTCTACACTGTGTGAAAGCCTAAGTGAAAGATGATTTATGGCTTTCAGAAGTGTCTTTGCTCGTTTACGGCAGGGGGCTGCGGTGGCAGTGGCGGGCCAGCATGGTGTGGCATGCTGGGTGTTCAGGAGAGGACGGTGCCCTCTGGGCTCTTACTTGTTTCCCGTCGCTGATGTTGCAGGGCATGAGCATGACCTGGGAGGCAGGGAAGGTGGTGGAGAGAGAGAGGCAGTGCTGCTGCTGACGGATCTGCTGCCCGTGGGTGTAAATCCACTCCTGAGGAGAGAGATACACTGCTATTACAAACAAATACCACAACAACAACACACTATTCATTCAGTCTAATACACTCTCACTACACAAAAAGCACAATGTACACCTAGTGTACAAAACAGAATCCAGGTGAAGGCTATGATTGATCCCTTATTGATGTCACTTGTTAAATTAACTTCAATCAGTGTAAAACAGGAATGGGCAACTAGCATGCGGCCCGCAGCCCAATAAAAAAAGTTTTGGTCTCAATTTACTGTTGAGAGTTAGAATAATAAAATACACAAGGTGCAATTTTGAAATTTGGTTGTGCATCATCAATCACTCAATTAACCCATGTCAGCTTAATTTATTTTAGATTGGTAAATTAGGCTAGCGGCTAATTTACTACATTGGTAAATAGTGGCCCTGGGCCACTGCGACCCCTCATTAATTTTGTGGGCCCCACCCTCTTCAAAGTTGCCCATCCTTGGAGTAGATGAAGGTGAGGAGACATGCTAAAAAATGATTTTTAAGCCTTGAGACAATTGAGACATGGATTGTGTATGTGTGCCATTCAGAGGGTGAATGGGCAAGACAAAATATTGAAGTGCCTTTGAACAGGGTATGGTAGTAGGTGCCAGGTGCACTGGTTTGTGTCAACAACTGCAACGCTTCTGGGTTTTTCACGTTCAATAGTTTCCTGTGTGTATCAAGAATGGTCCACCACCCAAAGGACATCCAGCCAACTTGACACAACTGTGGGAAGCATTAGAGTCAACATGGGCCAGCATCCCTGTGGAATGCTTTTAACACCTTGTATAGTTCATCCCCCGACGAATTGAGGATATTCTAAGGGCAAAAGGGTGTGCAAATCAATATTTGGAAGGTGTTCCTAATGTTTTGTACACTCAGTTTATATGCGTGTGGACACATTTACACACAATCATGAGATACTGATAATACAAAATGACATATTTTTTTTCCCATTATTAAAACACCCTCAGATGACAGACTGGGTATGTATGTGTGTAGGCTACATCCAATCATGAGGCAACCCAATCCCTCTACCCGGGCAGAATGTGTGTCCCCAGTCCAGCACACACCACTACCCACGCCTCCAGTGCATCTGTTTCTGGTAGTGGGTTCACTCTACAGGAACATTCCATACATCATGAAATAATAAGAGTCTGTCTCTGTAGGTCCAGCCCGGGGAAATGTTACTGAAATGGCATGCTGGAGATTGACACACACACACACACACACACACACACATGTGCGCGCCAACAGTTGAGACAGTCGAGTCTCAACAATGGCAAAAACCCCAAATGAAAAACAATAAATACTTTATGTCCCATGTCCCAGACCGAGACATTCTAATTTCATTGACCACTTAAACTCGTAAACGATGTAGAAGCAATGCTGCTAAGCCTGTCTGTGTATGGTGGTGCATGCACATCCAGACACTTTCCATGGTCTAGCTAGCTTGCAGAGGATTTGATATTGATCCAAGGATCAAATTATTCACACATATTAAGTCATGAATCCTAGTGTTTTATGGTAGAATGTCAGACAGAAAGCCTATTTTTAAATGCAGTTGTTAAAGTCCCTCCTGGTACCAGCTGCCAGGTGACATCTCTGTACCCATATGTCCTATACAGGCCAGATGCACTCCACAACAAACTGTAGTTTCATTTGATTTTATAGTTGTGGCTAGGTCTTCATCCCCTGAGCCCTAAAAATAAACAATAAAGCATCTGTGTCCTTGTCTGGTGGAAAGCTTGTATTCTTGTAACAGTTGTCATGTTCTTGGATTTGACTTTTGTACACTTCCTTGGTTCCATTACATAGAACCATGTGTTTTGAAAATATGTTGAACATGGTTAGTCTGTGTAAGTTGTCTAAATATGGCCGTTCCTCACCAAGCTATACAATTGACCACTTATGTATGCTTGCTTTGATTGATTTCCCAACAGCAAGAGCAAATTGAGAGCTACTGATTTCACTCAAGGGACTCATATACATTGAATTACATGTTGAAACGGTAGATCCTGTCAACGGTTTTGTTTGGTATTAAAGAAACTTGAGTTGTTAGCAAGCGACATCTGAGGGCCAATGCCAAGACATGAAGAGGATTCTGGCTATTCGTAAAGTATTCAGACCCCTTGACTTTTTCCAGAATTTGTTAAGTTACAGCCTTATTCTAAAATGGATTAAAATAAATAAAAAAATGTTATGAGACTCAAAACTGAGATGCATCCTGTTTTCAATGGAGTCCACCTGTAGTAAATGTAATTGATTGGACATGATTTGGAAAGGCACACACCTGTCTACAGTACCAGTCATAAGTTTGGACACATCTACTCATTCCAAGGTTTTTCTTTACTTTTACTATGAGAAACAAGATTCTCTGGTCAGATGAAACCAATATTGAACTCTTTGGCCTGAATGCGAAGCGTCACGTCTGCAGGAAACCTGGCACCATCCCTACGGTGAAGCATGTTGGTGGCATCATCATGCTGTGGGGATGTTTTTCAGCGGCAAGGACTGGGAGACTAGTCAGGATTGAGGGAAAGATGAACGGAGCAAAATACGGAGAGATCCTTGATGAAAACCTGCTCCAGAGCGCTCAGGACTGGAGTGAAGGTTCACCTTCCAACAGGACAACGACCCTAAGCTAACAGCCAAGACAACGCAGGAGTGGCTTCGGGACAAATCTCTGAATGTCCTTGAGTGGCCCAGCCAGAGCCCGGACTTGAACCTGATCGAACATCTCTGGAGAGACCTGAAAATAGCTGTGCACTGACACTCCCCGTCCAACCTGACAGAGCTTGAGAGGATCAGCAGAGAAAAATGGGATAAACTCCCCAAAAACAGGTGTGCCAAGCTTGTAGCGCCATACCCAAGACTCGAGGCTGAAATCGCTGGCAAAGGTGCTTCAACAAAGTACTAAGTAAAGGGTCTGAATACTTATGTAAATGTAATATTTCAGTTTTTTATTTTCAATACATTTTCAAAAATGGCGAAAAACCTGTTTCTGCTTTGTCCTTTGTATTGTGTGTCAATTGACGAAAAAACGATTGAATCCATTTTAGAATAAGGCTGTAACATAATGTGGAAAAAGTTAAGGGGTGTGAATACTTTTCTAATGCACTGTAATTGAAGTCAATTAGGAAGACATGTAGTGAGTGAGCACTGAGCAGCAGCAGTAATGACAACCTTTCCAACTGGTGATTCCTATTCTAGATGTTTATCAAGGGCACACAGCAGGAAGTGTAGGTGTGTGTGACAACACAAGAGCGGTCCCATGGTGATCACTACATGGGCATGCTATGAAGCACAAAGTGGCTATAGTCATACTTGATGAGCAACATGACCTATTTGCTTTCGACCACAGTGCTGACCAGGTGCCGTTGATATTGTACCAATCTCTGATCACTAGATATATTAACCAATGGAGTGTTTGAAAAGTAATGCCATTTTCTGAAGTGGCGATCTTAGTGGTGGAGGTGTCAGAGATGAGAAGGCCCAGAGGATTGAGTGGGTCCAGAGTGAGGATTCATAATGAATGCTAAGAAATAAAGACATGACCCTAAATAAACATATTCAGGTTACACATTCTCAAATACCATAAATAAATACACATTACAATTACTACTGGAGAATCCTGCATTAAGAAGAAATAAACTAGGGTACACATTATTCTACCATTTGGGATTTAGCAATCATTGCGCATGCGTTAATCCTGTAGCATGCTTCCTACATGAAACAGTTTGCTCATATTTTATGATGACGTTTTTGTTCGTTTTGGTCTAGGCCACTTCGTCGGTGATTGGTCAACAGTACTACTGCTAGTAAGAGTGGGATCTATGGAGGGATTCTTCAATTAAGTGTTTTTGTCATTCAACGAGAGACAACTAGTTTTCATGCACATTTTTACATTGAGAAATACTGCATCAAACATATTAGTTAGATGTAAAATTGCACTACTAAGACCTCGCAAAAACGTAGAAATGAATGACAGATTTCTTCATTTATCTTAGATCACTTCAGACTATTTTGAGGACGTGTACTGGCTATATTGTAGCTACAGCGTCTCAAGTGGGACAAACAATAATATTGCCGCTTTTTTCTAGTTTTTCAAGTGAATGTCTTTTAAGGTAGTATGCAAGGCACAGACGTTCACTTTGTGTAGCTGGGTTCTGCTAAAAGCAAACCGAACCTAGTATGCTGGCGCCTTTAACCAAACCATAGGATAATTGGCGCTCTCGAACACAGAAGGAAGAAGGAGCACTGCTGAAGGAACAAACATTTCACCTAATCAATAACGAGGAATCAAAGGTAAGTTCTTACCATTACTTAATTTAGAAATAGCAATCTTATTACCAAGGCATGTGCACTTTGTAGTGGTCACATTTATACACAAAAAAACATGATTCATTTAGAGTGAAACGTTCTATCATCCGTTTCTTTCTCTTTACAGGTAATTATAAACATACCGGAGGACACCCCAGGCAAACATCAAGCTGTGTAACTGACATGAAGAGAGAGGAGCAGCTGAGGTAGGCCTAGAAAGTGGGTCAAAGGAGTTCGCGCTACGTTCAGCCCGTCTATTGTGTGGACCACGTTTCCAAGGGCTTTCCTTCCCCAAGGACAGGCAGAAATAAAAAAGGTCACACAAAAACAAAGTCCCATCCAGTCTCCCAGCCACAAACGTTAACACTTGGCCTATATGGATATGGCCAAATTGAATTGATTCTTACAGAAGATACACTACCAGTCAAAAGTTTGGACACACCTACTCATTCAAGGGTTTTCCTTTATTTAGAATTCTTTCTACATTGTAGAATAATAGTGAAGACATCAAAACTATGAAATAACACATATGGAATCATGTAGTAACCAAAAAATAGTTCAACAAGTCAAAATATATTTCAGATTTTAGATTCTTCAAAGTAGCCACCCTTTGCCTTGATGACAACTTTGCACTCTCTTGGCATTCTCTCATCCAGCTTCACCTTGAATGCTTTTCTAACAGTCATGAAGGAGTTCCAACATACGCTGAGCACTTGTTGGCTGCTTTTCCTTCCATCTGCTTTCCAACTCATCCCAAACCATCTCATTTGGGTTGAGTTTGGGTGATTGTGGAGGCCAGGTCATCTGATGCAGCACTCCATCACTCTCCTTCTTTGTCAAATAGCCCTTACACAGCCTGGAGGTGTGTTGCGTCATTGTCCTGTTAAAAAACAAATTATAGTCCCACTAAACGCAAACCAGATGGGATGGAGTATCACTGCAGAATGCTGTGGTAGCCATGCTGGTTAAGTGTGCCTTGAATTCTAAATAAATCACAGAGTGTCACCAGCAAAGCACCCCCACAACATCACACCTCCTCCTCCATGCTTCATGGCAGGAACCATAAATGAGGAGATCATCTGTTCACCTACTCTGCGTCTCACAAAGACACAGCGACTGGAACCAAAAATCTCAAATTTGGATTCATCAGACCAAAGGACAGTTTTTCACCAGTCTAATGTCCATTGCTCGTGTTTCTTGAACCAAGCAAGTCTCTTCTTCTTATTAGTGTCCTTTAGTAGTGGTTTCTTTGCAGCAATTAAACCATGAAGGCCTGATTCACACAGTCTCCTCTGAACAGCTGATGTTGACGTGTCTTTTACTTAATCATTTATTTGGGCTGCAATTTCTGAGGCTGGTAACTCTAATGAACTTATCCTCTGCTGGAGAGGTAACTCTGGGTCTTCCTTTATTGTGGCGGTCCTCATGAGAGCCAGTTTCAACATAGCGCTTGATGGTTTTTGTGACTGCACTTGAAGAAACTTTTAAAGTTCTTGACATTTTTTCAGATTGACTGACCTTCATGTCTTAAAGTAATAAGGGCTGCCGTTTATCTTTGCTTATTTGAGCTGTTCTTGATAATATGGACCTGGTCTTTTACCATAATATGGACATGGTCTTTTACCAAATGCTATCTACTGTATACCACCCCTACCATGTCACAACACAACTGAAGCGGCTAAAACTCATTAAGAAGGAAAGAAATTCCATAAATGAACTTTTAACAAGGTACACCTGTCACGACTTCCACTGAAGTCGTTTCCTCTCCTTGTTCGGGCGGTGTTCGGCGAGCGATGATCGGCGGTCGGCGTCACCGGTCTTCTAGCCATCGTCGATCCACTTTTCATTTTCCATTTGTTTTGTCTTGTTTTCCTACACACCTGGTTTCCATTTCCCTCATTAAGTGATGTGTATTTAACCCTCTGTTCCCCCCATGTCCTTGTGTGGAATTGTTTGTTTGTAAGTGCTTGTGCACTATGTTACTGGTGCGCATCGGGTTTTGTACCCATGTAGGTACAAAACCCGATGTACCCATATAAGCATGTAGGTTGAGAGAATGCCAAGAGTGTACCTAGCTGTCATCAAAGCAAAGGTTGGTTACTTTGAAGAATCTCAAATATAACAAATATTTTGATTTGTTTAACACTTTTCGGTTACTACATGATTCCATATGTGTTATTTCATAGTTTTGATGTCTTCACTACTATTCTACAATGTAGAAAATAGTACAAATAAAGAACAACCCTGGAATGAGTACAACCCTGTAATGAGTCCAAAATATTTAACAGGTACTGTATATGAAAAGCATATGGTAACCATAGTAGCAAGCAATTGAAAGGGAACTATATGGAGATAATGGGAAAATTTGTTAGACCACACTTCGATTGTTGCAAGACTGGACCCAAACCATTACACTGTTGACTTTATTTGCATTTTACATTTACTGTACTTTTCGCCGCAACCATTCTGGATAAATTATGTAACATGATTAGACTATTCATGGAAAATGTGGGGTAGGTGCAACATGAGACAAAAAAAATACAATGGTTTGAGTAAGAGGACTAACTGGTGTCCACACACCTCTCCAAAGTGTGCACAGTTCCTAAGCACTTTTATGACTCAGAATCTTCAACTACAAGGTACTTTTTCAGCTATCCTAGCTGTGCTGTTGAGGAACTAGAGCAAGCAGACTTGTCGCTGTTTCGTTTGGAACACACCCCTGTATACCCACCATCACACAATGACGGTTGTTTTCGGAATCCAAAGCCGGTCGATTATAACTCGTAATCTGGGTCAGGTGGACATGATTTGAAGGCTTGTTAAATTGCCAAGATGACTAGCTAAGTTATAAAATACGATCTTACAGTGTTACGCTTTCACAAGGCAATTCAGAAAATCGGAAAATGTTGGTGCGCATAGAAAGGAGTTATAAGTGGATTCAGGCATGTGTGCCGCTGCAAATTTTCTTCACAATAAACAAAGATAAGCTCGCTCTGACATCATTTATAGCATGTTACTCTACCGCCACTATGTTCCAATTTAGGCGCTTGTTAGAGCCCAAGTCGGCCATTTTCAACCTGTATACAGGTACAAGTGTAAAGGGCTAACAAGCTCTGCAGTAGCATACACTAACAAGTGTACAATATCACAGCTAGCATTTCATGATTTTTAAGGCTCTTTTTTGTACATAGGCCTACATCAACATGAAATGTTGATATGCTATTTTACACCCCATTTCTTATGAAATACACTGCTCTACCTTGAGAATACAGCCCATATTGTTTATATGTCATAAACAATATGGGCTGTATTCTCAAGGTAGAGCTGGTCCACATGGATCATCAGTGATTATCTTTCCCTGCAGCAGTCACATCATTAGATTACAGCACTGCTCCAATAAGAATCACATCACCTGGAAACACATCACAGAGGATAGGGCCTAGTGTGTGTGTGTGTGTATGAGTGTGTGCACATACGTTATTTGTGGCAATGTGCGCACAAGTGTGTTTGCGAGCTCGTGCCTATGTCTATCAGTAACAGCAGCCTCGCCAAAGGCCTGTGTGGAGGCACTGTGTTTCGCTGTGGAGGTGACACCAGTAGGCCAGTACAGCCCAGTACAGTAGGTCTCTCTCTGGGCAGAACAGAGCGGAGGTCTGTAATAAGAAGGCCCAGCTGGGCTGTGTGTGTTAAACGGCAGGTGGGTGGAGATGAGGCCTGCTAGCAGATGAACAGGTCAGAAGGCAGAGGGTATGCACATATCACTGCTTAATAGGATAAACTGCACTGTGTAAATGTGCTCTGTATTAAATCTAATTACCCTGCGGTAATGGCACAGCTTTTTTACGATGTCCGTTGTGGCACGCCGATGTTCATTTAATATTAATCTAGCGTGGCTCGAAGTCTAGGGGAAGAAGCTGTGCACTACTTCTGGAGGCAGACGCACAGTTGCTTTTAGAAGCTTTACACTAGAGCAGACAGACTGGTTGAATAAAGGCTGAGTGAAAACCTCACTTGAGTCCTTCATAGTGGAAGCTGTGTTTTTGTCTGAATCTCCTTCCACTTCCCTGTTTTAATCAGAACACCTGACAACCACCAGTCTGGATCATAAGGAACAGCTGTGGCCATACTAAATGTACTTTGAGTGAAGCCTAGCTAACAATTCTAGGGAAATAAATGTTTTTGTAATGTTACCCATAATGTTCACCGAATGTTTGAGTGTCCACTTTTCTGTTATTTAGTGGAACATTCTATCTATTTTAGAAAAAACCTTCTGAGAAACTTTTAAAGCATGTTTTTGTGTTAAAGTTAGGGGAACCCATAATGTCTAACAGACCTTATTTACAACGTTCTTATTTACAATATTCTCAGAATATACAACACTGAAGTTCTAGACGCGTTTTATGGGACGTTGCAAGAACATTCATGTGTCCAGTTTTCTGAGGGTTCGGAGAATATTACATCAGTATCACCAAACATACACAGAACATGGTTGCCATGTTCTCATAATACACTGCTCAAACAAATAAAGTGAACACTAAAATAACACATCCTAGAACTGGATGAATGAAATATTCTTATTAAATACTTTTTTCTTTACATAGTTGAATGTGCTGACAATAAAATCACACAAAAATTATCAATGGAAATCAAATTTTCTCAACCCATGGAGGTCTGGATTTGGAGTCACACTCAAAATTAAAGTGGAAAACCACACTACAGGCTAATCCAACTTTGATGTAATGTCCTTAAAACAAGTCAAAATGAGGCTCAGTAGTGTGTGTAGCCTCCACGTGCCTGTATGACCTCCCTACAACGCCTGGGCATGCTCCTGATGAGGTGGCGGATGGTCTCCTGAGGGATCTCCTCCCAGACCTGGGCTAAAGCATCCGCCAACTCCTGGACAGTCTGTGGTGCAACGTGGCGTTGGTGGATGGAGCGAGACATGATGTCCCAGATGTGCTCAATTGGATTCAGGTCAGGGGAACGGGCGGGCCAGTCCATAGCGTCAATGCCTTCCTCTTGCAGGAACTGCTGACACACTCCAGCCACATGAGGTCTAGCATTGTCTTGCATTAGGAGGAACCCAGGGCCAACCGCACCAGCATATGGTCTCACAAGGGGTCTGAGGATCTCATCTCGGTACCTAATGGCAGTCAGGCTACCTCTGGCGAGCACATGGAGGGCTGTGCGGCCCCCCAAAGAAATGCCACCCCACACTATGACTGACCCACCGCCAAACCGGTCATGCAGGAGGATGTTGCAGGCAGCAAAACGTTCTCCACGGCGTCTCCAGACTCTGTCACGTCTGTCACATGCTCAGTGTGAACCTGCTTTCATCTGTGATGAGCACAGGGCGCCAGTGGCGAATTTGCCAATCTTGGTGTCCTGCACGGTGTTGGGCTGTAAGCACAACCCCCGCCTGTGGACGTCGGGCCCTCATACCACCCTCATGGAGTCTGTTTCTGACCGTTTGAGCAGACACATGCACATTTGTGGCCTGCTGGAGGTCATTTTGCAGGGCTCTGGCAGTGCCCCTCCTGCTCCTCCGTGCACAAAGGCGGAGGTAGCGGTCCTGCTGCTGGGTTGTTGCCCTCCTACGGCCTCCTCCACGTCTCCTGATGTACTGGCCTGTCTCCAGGTAGCGCCTCCATGCTCTGGACACTACGCTGACAGACACAGCAAACCTTCTTGCCACAGATCGCATTGATGTGCCATCCTGGATGAGCTGCACTACCTGACCCACTTGTGTGGGTTGTAGACTCCGTCTCATGCTACCACTAGAGTGAAAGCACCACCAGCATTCAAAAGTGACCAAAACATCAGCCAGAAAGCATAGGAACTGAGAAGTGGTCTGTGGTCACCACCTGCAGAACCACTCCTTTATTGGGGGTGTCTTGCTAATTGCCTATAATTTCCACCTGTTGTCTATTCCATTTGCACAACAGCATGTGAAATTTATTGTCAATCAGTGTTGCTTCCTAAGTGGACAGTTTGATTTCACAGAAGTGCGATTGACTTGGAGTTACATTGTGTTGTTTAAGTGTTCCCTTTATTTTTTTGAGCAGTGAATATATACAATATATAATATATATACAATATTAATGTTTTAGAGCTCTGATCTTCCTGTTACTCCACCATGTCCATGTCAGAGATCATTTAGTCTGACTATTCTCTCATCGTTGATTTGATTGACTTTTTTCATGAATTTAAGGGCTTTCTGTGTATTTATCTAATTGTGGGGCATAGTAACCTGTTTTAACTTATAATCCTGAATCACTATGATCAATAAAACATTATGAGTGTACTTTTATCACATTTACATCCAAATGCATTCCTCCTATTGCTTACACCTATCAAGTTGTTTCAGTTCTACTCAAAGGCCTAGGGAGGAGGGGTTAGGGTTTCTTCTGGACAGGGCCTAATTATACTGTCCCTACGGATATCCATTTTTGGGACAGTGATTACGGTGTTGTGCTTATTGGGCCGGTATAGTTAGGCCCTGTCCAGAAAAAACCTTAACCCCTCCTCCCTAGGCACTTGTGTAGATCTGAAACAAATTGATAGGTGTAAGCAATAGGGTGAATTCACTTTGAAGTAAATTTCAGCTCTGTTAAAAGTACACTCAAGAAAAACTTATATTGATCATAGTGATTCAGGAGTAAAATTAACAGGTTAATATGCCCCACCAACACCAGCTATACAGAAAACCCTTATATTTTTGAAATACGTAAATCAAATCTATGGTGAAAGAACAGTCCATTTAACTTCTTATGGCTGGAGGCAGTATTGAGTAGCTTGGATGAATAAGGTGTCCAGAGGTGCCCAGAGTAAACTGCCTGCAACTCAGTCCCAGTTGCTAATATATGCATATTATTAGTATATTTGGATAGAAAACACTCTGAAGTTTCTAAAACTGTTTGAATTATGTATAACAGAACTCATATGGCAGGCAAAAACCTGAGAAAAAATCCAACCGGCAAGTGGGAAATCTGAGGTTGGTCGTTTTTCAACTCATTCCCTATTGAAGATACAATGGGATGTTGCTCATGTTGCACTTCCTAAGGCGTCCACTAGTCTTTAGAACCTTGTTTGATGCTTCTACTGTGGGGGCAAATGAGAGGGGAATGAGTCAGAGGTCTGCCAGAATGCCTTGAGCTCGTGACGCTCGTTCACATGAGAGCGAGCTCTGTTCCATCGCAATTCTACAGACAAAGGAATTCTCCGGTTGGAACATTATTGAAGATTTATGTTAAAAACATCCTAAAGATTGATTCTATACTTCGTTTGACATGTTTCTACGGAATGTAACCGAACTTTTGGACTTTTCGTCTGCTCGTGCGTCATGAAGTTTGATTCCTGGGAGTGCATTCTGATGAAGATCATCAAAAGTAAGTGAATATTTATAATGTTATTTCTGACTTCTGTTGACTGCACGATATGGCGGATATCTTTTTGGATTGTTTGGGCTCTGTGCGCCGTACTCAGATTATTGCACGGTTTGCTTTTTCCGTAAAGCTTTTTTGAAATCTGACACAGCTGTTGCATTAAGGAGATGTTTATCTAAAGTTCCATGTATAACACTTGTATTTTCATCACCCTTTATTATGAGTATTTCTGTAAATTGATGTGGCTCTCTGCAAAATCACTGGATGTTTTTGGAACTACTGAACATAATTCGCCAATGTATACTGAGATTTTTTAATATAAATATTAACTTTATTGAACAAAACATACATGTATTGTGTAACATGAAGTCCTATGAGTGTCATCTGATGAAGATCATCAAGGGTTAGTGATTAATTCTATCTCTATTTCTGATTTTTGTGACTCCTCTCTTTGGCTGGAAAAATGGCTGTGTTTTTCTGTGACTTGGCTCTGACCTAACATAATCATTTGTGGTGCTTTCGCCGTAAAGCCTATTTGAAATCGGACACTGTGGTGGGATTAACAAGAAGTGTATGTTTAAAATGGTGTGAAATACTTATATGTCTGAGGAATTTTAATTATGGGATTTCTGTTGTTTTGAATTTGGCACCCTGCACTTTCAATGGCTGTAGTCATATCGATCCCATTAGCAGGATCTCAGCCATAAGAAGTTTAACTGATAACTGAAACAGACATGGTGATGTAGCAGGAAGATCTGAATGCCATGAATCAAGAGGCTGTGAGTTCAAATCCCAGGTAAGGACACGTTGAATAATAATGGATGCATAAATTAACATGCACAATGTAATCATGTACAGTATGTCAAAGTGTGTCAAATATGTAAGTTGAAAACACTATGTTAAAACCACTGCATGTGAGTATCTCAAGATGGTGCCAATTTATTGTGTTTTTTTGTTTGTTTCTTTCCGTTGTTTGTAACTTATTTTTTAAACTTATTTTGTACACAATGTTGCTGCTACCATCTCTTACGACCGAAAATAGCTTCTGGACATCAGAACCGCGATTACTCACCACGGACTGGCAGAATCTTTTTTTCCTTTAACGAGTCCGACTAGCATGACATGAATGATATACTGCTTTCCCGGGAACAGGCCCAGATCCCCATCATTTGCGTGAAGAGAAGGCTGAGAAAAAGGGGCCAGAGAGCGGGCTGCCTTCTGAGAATTCGTAGGTGATCGAATAAACCCCCACTTCCTTTCATTCTGCTAGCAAACGTGCAGTCTTTGGAAAATAAAATTGATGACCTACGGAAGATTGAACTACCAACGGGACATTCAAAACTGTAATATTTTATGCTTCACGGAGTCGTGGCTGAACGAAGACATTATCAACATACAGCTGGCTGGTTATACGCTGTATCGGCAGGATAGACCAGCGGCGTCTGATAAGACAAGGGGCGGCGGACTATGTATTTTTGTAAATAACAGCTGGTGCACAATATCTAAGGAAGTCTCAAGGTTTTGCTCGCCTGAGGTAGAGTATATCATGATAAGCTGTCGACCACACTATTTACCAAGAGAGTTGTCATCTATATTCTTTGTAGCTGTCTATTTACCACAACAAACCGATGCTGGCTCTGAGACCGCACTCAATGAGCTGTTTACCAGAGGGACAAAAACTATAGACCACCTTTACTCCACACACAGAGACACGTACAAAGCTCTCCATCGCCCTCCATTTGGCAAATGTGACCATAATTCCATCCTCCTGATTCCTGCTTACAAGCAAAAATTAAAGCAGGAAGCACCAGTGACTAGATCAATAAAAAAAAGCGGTCAGATGAAGCAGATGCTAAGCTACAGGACTGTTTTGCTAGCACAGACTGGAATATGTTCAGGGATTCCTTCGATGGCATTGAGGAGTACACCACATCCGTCATTGGCCTCATCAATAAGTGCATCGATGACGTCGTCCCCACAGTGACCGTACGTGCATACCCTAACCAGAAGCCATGGATTACGGGCAATATCTGCACTGAGCTAAAGGCTAGAGCTGCCGCTTTCAAGGAGTGGGATTCTAACCCAGAAGCTTATAAGAAATCCCGCTATGCCCTCCGACGAACCATCAA
Source organism: Oncorhynchus clarkii lewisi (assembly GCF_045791955.1). Classification (NCBI taxonomy): domain Eukaryota; kingdom Metazoa; phylum Chordata; class Actinopteri; order Salmoniformes; family Salmonidae; genus Oncorhynchus; species Oncorhynchus clarkii. The sequence goes on from NC_092154.1 coordinate 24,411,266, forward strand.
ACAGGCAAAGCGTCAATACAGGACGAAGATCGAATCGTACTACACCGGCTCTGACTCTCGTCAGATGTGGCAGGGCTTGCAAACCATTACAGACTACAAATGGAAGCACAGCCAAGAGCTGCCCAGTGACATGAGCCTACCAGACGAGCTAAACTACTTCTGTGCTCGCTTCGAGGCAAATAACACTGAAATAGAGAGCACCAGCTGTTCCGGAAGACTGTGTGATCACGCTCTCTGCAGCCGATGTGAGTAAGATCTTTAAATGGGTCAACATGTATGGACTAATGAATGTTCTTGCAACGTTCCCATAAAACATGCAGAGAACATGCCTTGCACATCCTTGCACATCACAGCAACATTCTTAGGAAAATGTTGGTTAAGGTCGCAGGGCCAGACGGATTACCAGGACGGGTACTGCGAGCATGCGCTGACCAACTGGCAAGTGTCTTCACTGATATTTTCAACCTCTCCCTGTCCGAGTCTGTAATACCAACATGTTTCAAGCAGACCACCATAGTCCCTGTTCCCAAGAACACTAAGGTAACCTGCCTAAATGACTACCGACCCGTGGCACTCACGTCTGTAGTCATGAAGTGCTTTGAAAGGCTGGTCATGGCTCACATCAACACCATTATCCCAGAAACCCTAGACCCACTCCAATTTGCATACCGCCACAACAGATCCACAGATGATGCAATCCCTATTGCACTTCACACTGCCCTTTCACACCTGGACAAAAGGGACACCTATGTGAGAATGCTATTCATTGACTACAGCTCAGCGTTCAACACCATAGTGCCCTCAAAGCTCATCAATAAGCTAAGGACCCTGGGACTAAACACCTCCCTTTGCAACTGGATCCTGGACTTCCTGACGCCCCCCCCCCCCCCCCCCCCCAGGTGGTAAGGGTAGGTAAAAACACATCTGCCATGCTGATCCTCAACACAGGGGCCCCCCAGGGGTGCGTGCTCAGTCCCCTCCTGTACTCCCTGTTCAATCATGACTGCACGGCCAGGCACGACTCCAACACCATCATTAAGTTTGCCGATGACACAACAGTGGTAGGTCTGATCACCGACAACGACAAGACAGCCTATAGGGAGGAGGTGCCTGGACAACAACCTCTCCCTCAACGTGATCAAGACAAAGGAGATGATTGTGGACTACAGGAAAAGGAGGACCGAGCACACCCATTGACGGGGCTGCAGTGGAGCAGGTTGAGAGCTTCAAGTTCCTTGGTGTCCACATCACCAACAAACTAACATGGTCCAAACACACCAAGACAGTCGTGAAGTGGGCACAACAAAACCTATTCCCCCTTAGGAGACTGAAAAGATTTGGCATGGGTCCTCAGATCCTCAAAAGATTCTACAGCTGCAGCATCGAGAGCATCCTGACTGGTTGCACCACTGCCTGTATGGTAACTGCTCAGCCGTGCGGTAGCAGACATACAGTAACAGATATAAGACACTATAGAGGGTAGTGTGTACGGCCCAGTACATCATTGGGGCCAAGCTTCCAGGACCTCCATACCAGGCGGTGTCAGAGGAAGGCCCTAAGAATTGTTAAAGACTCTAGCCACCCTAGTCATAGACTGTTATGTCTGCTACCGCACGGCAAGCGGTACCGGAGCGTCAAGTCTAAGTCCAAGAGGCTTCTAAACAGCTTCTCTCCCCAAGCCATAAGACTTCTGAACATCTAATCAAATGGCCACCCAGACTATTTGCACTGCCGCCCTCCTCTTTTACACCACTGCTACTCTCTGTTGTTATCATCTATGCATAGTCACTTTAATAACTCTACCTACATCTACATATTACCTTAACTAACCGGTGTCCCCGCACAGTGACTCTGTACTGGTACCCCCACGCATATCGTCTCGCTATTGTTATTTTACTGCTGCTCTTTAATTACTTGTTACTTTTATTTCTTATTCGTGTTTTTTAAAACTGCATTGATGATTAGGGGCTCGTAAGTAAGCATTTCACTGTAAGGTCTACCTGTTGTATTCGGTGCATGTGACTAATACAATTTGATTTGATATCCCTAACATTGCCACAGACAAAAAGAGCTGTGATTGGATCAGTGGTTCACCAATCAGGGCTTGAACAAGGCGTGATGTGTAATTAAACATTTATTTTTTTGAGAATACTTCTTTGGGACCATCAGGCGACGTCCCGTCAATTCATACACAGAAATGTTCTTGCAACATTCCCATTAAACCCATCTAGAACACAATATCTTACATTCTGAGAACATGGCAAACATGTTCTGTGTATGTTTGGTTGGACATTGTTGGAATATTCTCCTAACCCACAGACAATGGATACAGGAATGTTCTTTCAGGAATGCCCTGACCCTCAGAAAACTGAACACGAATGTGCTTGCAACGTTCCCCTGAAACGTGTGTAGAACATTAATATCTTATATTCTCAGAACATGGCAACCATTTTCTGTGTATGTTTGGTGGGACGTTGATGGAATATTTTCCTAAACCACAGAGAAATGGACTAATGAATTGCAACGTTCCCATAAAACATGCATAGAACATTAATATCTTATATCCTGAGAACATTCCTTGCACATCAAAGCAACATTCTTATGAAAATGTTGGTTAATAACCTAATAAGACTCTTAAGGGAACCTTCTCTAAAGTTGTGGGGACATTTGTTGTTAGCTGGGAGTGTCCTACCTAGATCTAGACATGTCTGCTATTCTTATACACTGTAATAATAAAATATAACTCTTGGGCTACTACAGTACTGCACACGCATAATAGGCCAAGACTTAATTACTGCTGACACAATCATTATACAGTACCTTGTTTTAGCATGTCTCAGCACTGAATTAAATCTAAATAAAGCACAATGAGCTTCCTAGGGAAATGAATTTGGAGAGAGAAAACACCCTCCTCCTATCCAAAACAAGTCTGATACTTTATTCACTAATTGGTCTGTTGAACAATCAGATGTGAAACATTTCTGATGTGAAAAGATCTGGTCAAAATATCTGATGTGATTGGTCAAAAGACCAATTAGTGGAAAAAAGATCAGAGTTGGCTGCCTGTGTAAACGCAGCATAAGTTCCTTCCTGCCTTTTGCATAAGACATCTAGCTTTGTGATATCATCTGATTTACATCAACTATATGACACGTCAACAGGTAACACTTGGTCTTAGACAAATCTTGACCACTGTGGGGAAAGGTCTTACAGTTTTTCTCAATTGCTAAAACAAAATTTCTGAAACCTTGTTCCATTTCCTGAAAACATTAAACACAAAACCTCATCTTCAAGCACATAACCTCTGACTCCTCTTGCAAAATGAAACATTCGCCTCAAAACAGTTTTACCTGTGTTCAAAATCAAACACTGCTCTCAAATCATAAACAAAGTGATCAAAATGATATACACTCTCAAGCAGTCAGTAAACAATACACCGAAAAATAGGAAACACATTGTTCAAAACATACAATTCTCAGGGAGAAGTCCATTTTTAATCAAAAAAAATATTCATATTTTTCCGTCATTGTCTTTTGATGAACGAAAACATGTTCTATCATAGTAGCTCAAAATTTATCAGAAATTACTACTCGGCTTTGCTCTTTGCAATTTTGTTTTTTGTTCTTCCTCCTCCTTGTACCGCTATTTTTACAGTACTGTACCCTGCATCTCACAAACTTGTCCTTTGTCTCTGTGATACTGTAATTCTTGTTATTTGTTGATGTGAACCTGCAACCAGTCAAAATCTATTGAGCTTTCAGTACTGTTACAGTTTTTTCCAATTGCTAACACACAAATGACATGCACAGCACAATTATTTAAACTGACACACAGAGAGAAAAACCTCTTCTCAAGTCTCCAAAAGTCTAAACACATTTTCTGCTTTACACACATTTTGCAATTCAAAATGGGACTTATTAAATGCACTGCACACGGTTCTCTGCATAAGACACAACAATCTGACATAAAGTCACATGTGTGCCATTTCAAAACACTGCCATTCAAAATGAGCTAATTGGCCAATAGATGTGCCACCTGGCCACACACTTCAATGGTTAATTGTTACCACTTCAATCAGGAAGTAAGCATTATGAAAAGACCACAGGTGAGCACCTTTTGTTTTACAACAACAATGGAAGCCGTTGCAGAGAGAGAAAGAGGAAGAGGAAGAGAAAGAGGGAGGGTGAGAATGAGAGGGGGAGGAAGAGTGAGAGGTAGGGGTAGAACTGGTAGAGGAGTTCATGGCCAAAGAAGACAACAACTTTCAAATGAAATCAGAGCAACCTTAGTTGATCATGTCATCAACCATGGGCTGACAATGCGAGAGGCTGGACAGAGAGTGCAGCCCAACTTGAGCCGTTTTACTGTCGCCTGTGTCATCCAGACATTTAGACTGGAGTACAGGTATGTAAACCAACATTTCTTTCACACTATGTAGTACACCCCATGCCATAGTGTATCAGTTGGGTGACACCTGTTTACTTCATGAATGGTTGATGTCATACACTAACTTCACAAATTTCCTGTAGAATTTACTCTACTGTGGGGGAAATATATTTAGGCTGCATTGTCCAAGCCCTATATTTTTATTTTTTATAAAGGGCTGAGAGAGGCAACCATGGTGGAGGAAGGGGCCAAATGTTCACCGGGGTACAGGAAGCTGCAATTGTAAACTTGGTTTTGGAAAATATTGGATTCAGATTATGAGAAATTCAAAGCCACATCATCCAAGACAACACCATATTCAACAACATTCAACGAGTCAGTCCGTCCACATTGGCTCGCATTCTCAAGCGAAACCAAATCAGAATGAAACAACTTTATAAGGTGCCGTTTGAGAGAAACTCTCAAAGAAACAAAGAGGTCAGACGAACATATGTGGATGTAAGTACAATATTGACTGCAGTACACTACACAACATTGTTTCCCAGTGTACTGGATAACACCATATTGACTGCAGTACACTACACAACATTGTTTCCCAGTGTACTGGATAACACCATATTGACTGCAGTACACTACACAACATTGTTTCCCAGTGTACTGGATAACACCATATTGACTGCAGTACACTACACACAACATTGTTTCCCAGTGTACTGGATAACACCATATTGACTGCAGTACACTACACAACATTGTTTCCCAGTGTACTGGATAACACCATATTGACTGCAGTACACTACACACAACATTGTTTCCCAGTGTACTGGATAACACCATATTGACTGCAGTACACTACACACAACATTGTTTCCCAGTGTACTGGATAACACCATATTGACTGCAGTACACTACACACAACATTGTTTCCCAGTGTACTGGATAACACCATATTGACTGCAGTACACTACACACAACATTGTTTCCCAGTGTACTGGATAACACCATATTGACTGCAGTACACTACACACAACATTGTTTCCCAGTGAACTGGATAACACCATATTGACTGCAGTACACTACACAACATTGTTTCCCAGTGTACTGGATAACACCATATTGACTGCAGTACACTACACAACATTGTTTCCCAGTGTACTGGATAACACCATATTGACTGCAGTACACTACACACAACATTGTTTCCCAGTGTACTGGATAACACCATATTGACTGCAGTACACTACACAACATTGTTTCCCAGTGTACTGGATAACACCATATTGACTGCAGTACACTACACACAACATTGTTTCCCAGTGTACTGGATAACACCATATTGACTGCAGTACACTACACAACATTGTTTCCCAGTGTACTGGATAACACCATATTGACTGCAGTACACTACACACAACATTGTTTCCCAGTGAACTGGATAACACCATATTGACTGCAGTACACTACACAACATTGTTTCCCAGTGTACTGGATAACACCATATTGACTGCAGTACACTACACACAACATTGTTTCCCAGTGTACTGGATAACACCATATTGACTGCAGTACACTACACAACATTGTTTCCCAGTGTACTGGATAACACCATATTGACTACAGTACACTACACACAACATTGTTTCCCAGTGTACTGGATAACACCATATTGACTACAGTACACTACACACAACATTGTTTCCCAGTGTACTGGATAACACCATATTGACTGCTTTTGTTCTTTGTTTTCAGGGAGTACTGGAAATGGATGCTCATGCAATTCCACATGAGTTCATCTTTATAGATGAGGCTGGGTTCAACCTAGCAAAGACCAGAAGAAGGGGGAGAAACGTCATTGGCCACAGAGCCATTATAGATGTTCCTGGCCGACGTGGTGGGAACATCACAATGTGCGCTGCCATCTCCAATACGCATGGTGTCCTCCACCGTCATGCCAACCTTGGACCATACAACACAGCCCATATTCTCACATTTCTGGACAGACTCCACAACATTCTCATACCACCAGAGCATCAAAGAACCCGGTACGTTGTAGTATGGGACAACGTGAGCTTTTATCGTGCAGCCCCAGTCCAAAACTGGTTTGCTGACCACCCACCATTTCTTGTGCAAACCCTCCCACCATACTCACCATTTCTGAACCCCATAGAAGAGTTATTTTCGGCATGGCGGTGGAAGGTGTACGACCGGCAGCCCTTTGTGCGCAGGCCTCTTTGTGCAGGCTATGGAAGAGGCATGTGATGAGATTGATGTGGGCGCGATTCAGGGATGGATAAGGCACTCAAGGCGCTTCTTCCCTGGCAAGGGAAGATATTGCCTGTGATGTGGACGAGGCGTTGTGGCCAGACCCAGCTGTGCGGCAAGATGCTGCCTAATTATTTTTCTTGCCTCTTTTTTTCTCTATATTTTTTCTGCACATTTTTTCTGCAATTTTCTTTTTCAGTTTACTGTTTTTTTGTGAGCATATTTTTGTCAGTCCAATGTAAATATATCTGCTGTGCATATTCTGCACTGACTTGTTTGGTGAAAAATAAAGAAATACATTTTTCAACAGCATGTGTGTGTATCTGCAAATATTTCTGTGCATCTGAAGAATTTTCTACAATTTGAACTATTTTAGTATTATGGCAAAGCATCCTAAAGATGAGAGTGATTTTCATTATGCCCATCAGTGTGTAGTTGGTTAGACAAAAATCTGGTAATATGAATGAAGTTTGTGCCATTTCGGGCAAACGTTTGATTTTGATAATGCTATATGTAGTTTTGGTTGCAGTGCTTCATTTTGTAGGATATATGAGGTATTTTGCAGTTTGGGGGTGTGGTTTTGTGAGTTGTGTTAAGTATTTTGATAAAACCAGCCCAGTTTGCAAAAATGTGTTTTAGCAATTGGGAAAAACTGTAATAAATGGAAAGCACAATGTTCAGGGCCATACAATTTGCCCATTATACAGTATACAGCCTACAATGCACTGTACTACAGTATCCATTCTCAGACTTTCTCCTTCACCTTCAACAACCTGTGCTCTCTGAACTGGCTTATATTGGTTGTGTCGCATCATTTGAAACAGGTTAAATCAATTTTGAGTGGTTGTGTTCAATCAATGACATATGTTCTCTATTTGTATTTGATTGTTGCCACTTGTGTTTACCAGTATGGATGACATGTGCATTAGAGTGCAGAATGTGTTTTGAGAATGAGAATGTGTTTAGAGTTTTGCTGAAAAGTCTAAGTGAGATCTGCAAATTGTGTTTTACCATGTGAAATGGTTTAAGGTATTGACAACAGACTGCATAATTAGCTAAATGAGTCCAGGCAACTGAGAACTTTGTTCAGCCAATGGTTTTTAGTGTTTTAGCAATTGAGAAAAACTGTAATGATTTTTATGATCAATAAAACATTTTGAGTGTACTTTTAGCACAGGGTGTTTGTGTTTTTGTGTGTGTGTGTGTGTGTGTGTGTGTGTGTGTGAGAGAGAGAGAGAGGTAAGTCAATCAAATCAATCTATCTAACTTACAGTACATCAGTTAATTGTCACAAAGTGCTGTACAGAAACCCAGCCTAAAACCCCAAACAGCAAGCAATGCAGGTGTAGAAGAACATAAGTGTAGGGAGAGGTGCTATGTTAGCCTGTCACAGCAGTGACAATGAGCAAAGAGAGGGAGAGAGAGAGAGAGAGCGAGCTGCATTGGCCTGTAGCTCTGTTTATGAGTGTAGAGTCTTGCGCGGGGCATAGGTCTCCCTGTTGGAGATTGAGTGTAGGCCGTCTGAATGTTGTTTAGGCCGTACCTGGTTGAGTGCTGGCACAGCTTTTGTTCCGATGCAGGGTGCTAGTGTGAGAGAGGAGAGGTTCTGTCCCTCCACCCTACGGGACTCCAGACAATTCTGTCTTTGACGAATCACCCCTGACTTAGAGTCCGAATCATCTGGCACTCTGAAAATACACAACGTACACTTTTTACATGTATTTTATTGCTTTCTTGTATATTCACCAATGCAGACAAGTCTGGATACGAGGTAGATGTATCATCTCTGACTGTTATGTTTTGATACTCACGCGAGGGATAGATTCATGGTGGCATTTATAAATGCAAATGAATAATGATTTATTGTAGAGATTAACGTTGAGGCTATTTAGAGTGTCATGTTCTGTGGCCTGGTATAAATGCTTCCTCAAACAACGTCTGAACGGAATTACAATCAATTTTCAAATGTACAAAAATAAATAGCTCATCACATGGCCATTCATCAGAGGTAGGAAGAACCCACTTCTCTGGGTGGGGGGCTGTGTGTGTGTGTGTGTGTGTGTGTGTGTGTGTGTGTGTGTGTGTGTGTGTGTGTGTGTGTGTGTGTGTGCGTGCGTGCGTGCGTGCGTGCGTGCGTGCGTGCGTGCGTGCATGAGAGTGTGTATGTGAGAGTGAGTGAGAGAGAGAGGTAAGTAATGGGATATGCTGCCAGTGTGGGTCTGTGGAGGCTTTACAGCCCAGTTCATTCACTTTGTCAGCAAACGGAAACCTGGAACCAGCAGTAGTGAATCCATCACACACACACACAGCCCCCCATAGGTAACATCACTCATATCCCTCATATCCTGCTAGCAATTTGTAATAGCCTATGACTGTACTTCTCTCTGTATATTGCTCTCGTATGGCTTTACCATTATCTGTGTATACTCTCTCTCACGAGACATGTCTCCACCCTATAAACTTTTTCAAATCAAATTTTATTTGTCACATGCACTTAATATTAGCTATTTCTCAACTTGTGTCAATTCACCTGTTCTTCAACTATCTTTTTAAAGTTGTTTCTTCTTAGTATGCAATTAACAGTCGATCCAAGTCATCTAAAGGTCAGACCATGCCCTCTCCTCTCTCCCCTGAGTCCACATTGTTAGTTTCAGTCCATGGGATTAACCTAAACTCCATCACGCCTGGCTGTTGTTGTATCAGTCAGATTGAGCTGCAAGCCTGGGCCTTGGACCAATCAAGGGGCAAAAAAAGAGAAGCCTGAGTAATAAAAAAAATGATCATGAATCTATTCTGAATTAAGCATAATGGGATGTGTGTGATTAGCCGGCCACACACACTCACTTGAGCTCTGGGTAGACGTTGTCCAGATACCACTTGAAGGATTTGCACTTGAGACTCTTGCGGAGCTCTTCCCTGCTATGAATGCTGATAAGAGAGAGAGAAAGAAAGGGAAATGAATGTTAGAGAGAGGAACCTTTTTTTATAATGCAGTCTTGCTCTTATCACAGAAAAGACAGTGCTACACACTCACACACACACACACACACACACACACACACACACACACACACACACACACACACACACACACACACACACACACACACACACACACAGGGAGGCACACTCACACACAGGGAGGCACACTCACACACAGGGAGGCACACTCACACACAGGGAGGCACACACACACACCTTATGGTGAACCATGTGGAATCCATTGGTGCAATATGTAATGCGGGGAGACGAAAAACACTTTTAAATAACCTAAAGAATATGGTTTGAACTGAATCGGCTATCCAGGTTATTCATGCTATTCTAGGTGCAATATGGGTTTGTATTCTCTAATCTGTCTCTTTATCAGCCTTTGCTTTTCTCTATTTGTGCATATTTTTGATACTGAATGTTGAATCAGATCTTCAACCAAAACCTAATATTAGATAACGGGAACCTAAGTTTACAAATTATTTTATTTATTTAATTGACAAAGTTAAGCAACACCCCAATACCCCCTGTGTGAAAAAGGAATTGCCCCCTCACACTTAATAACTGGTTGTGCCACTTTTAGCTTCAATGACTGCAACCAACCGCTTCTTGTAGTTGTTGATCAGTCTCTCACATCGCTGTGGAGGATTTTTTGTCCCACTCTTCCATGCAGAACTGCTTTAGCTCAGCGACATTTGTAGATTTTCAAGCATGAACTGCTTGTTTCAAGTCCTGCCATAACACCTCAATTGGGATTAAGACTAGGCCATGTCGTCCAAAAAGCTATACTTTTGAGTCATCTGTCCATAGAACCTTCTGTCCATCCAGGTGCTTTCAGGTGCTTTTTGGCAAACTTGAGGCAACTTTTTGGATGACATGGATCCCATTATGTCTGGTGAAAACCAAACACTGCATTCCACAGTAAGAACCTCATACCAACGGTCAAGCATGGTGTGATGGTTTGGGGATGCTTTGCTGCCTCAGGACCTGGATAACTTGCCTTAATAGAAGGAACCATGAATTCTGCTCTGTATCAGAGAATTCTACAGTAGATTGACAGGCCATCCGTTTGTGAGCTGAAGCGGAAGTGCTGCTGGGTCATGCAGTAAAACAATGATCCAAAACACACAATCAAGTCTACATGAAAATGGCTATAAAGCAACAAATTTGAAGTTTTGGAATGGCCTAGTGAAAGTCCAGGCCTAACCCCAATTGAGATGTTGTGGCAGGACTTGAAACGAGCAGTTCATGCTTGAAAACCCACAAATGTTATGGCAGCTCTGCATGGAAGAGTGGGCCAAAATTCCTCCACAGCGATGTGAGAGACTGATCAACAACTACAGGAAGCGTTTGGTTGGAGTCATTTCAGCTAAAGTTGGCGCATCCAGTTGTGTAAGGGGGCAATTCATTTTTTACACAGGGGGCATAACTTTGTTTATGAAATCAATGAAATAAGTATTGGTCATTGTTGTGTTATTTGTTCACTCAGGTTTATCTAATATTATATTTTGGTTGAAGATCTGATAACGTTCAGTATAAAAAATATGCAAAAGTAGAGAAAATTAGAAAGGGGCAAATACTTTTTACGGCACTGTATAGCAGTAGAAATATATGGTGTAGAAATGTATGGTGGTGTTTCACTCACTCTCCGTAGGACTTGCCCCGTGCTGCAGGGCGAGCAGAGTAGTAGAAGAGCTTGAACTCATCCATCCACACCTCCGCCGTCCGTCTGGTGTTCCTGCAACACAGCCAGTACAGCACACAGTAGGAGTCGGTAGGCGTTTTACATTAAAACACTTCATCTCAGGGTGGGCCAGACTGATAGTGTGAAAACACCTAGCACGTATGTGACCAAAATAACCATAAGCCAAGCCTGCCCTCACATACTGGTCTCAAACACATTCCAAGAAAATGAATCATCTCGTTTGCTGGAAGAAAGCAGAGAAACAATACATGTTCTGAGAGTCAAATGTACATATCATATTCTATGCATGTCTAGCTCACACTTTTAAAAACTCTACTAATGTGATTCCGCTGACACTGCTGCTGCGTACGTACTATGGCCCTCCTCCCGATAGATATGTATATATCTTGATTAAGACTTTCATACACCTCTTTTGACATTTGAAAGCCTCTGGCAAACTTTGGATTTGGGGTGAAGACACATTTACACGTACATTTCAGTGCATCTCTAGCGTTCCACACTGTCCTGTTCAGCTCATTAAGCTAGTCTACACCACTATCCTATGCTATCCACTTGACCCTCACAGGCAGGAATAAGACAGCCTACTGTCAGAACTCACATCGCTCCTTTCCACCTTACACGGTCTCAGAAGGAACACTACTGCGACACAGCCTGGCTTCTGAGCAGCAGCAGAAGATTTTGGGACAGAAAAGGGAGTAGCAGCTTGTAACACAAATTACAGTGATATTGTGCAGAGAGCGGAGCACGGAGAGTGCAGGTGAATAAATTACATCAGAGAGCATGCTGAGCCACCAGCTGCCATTAGAAGCCTGGCTTTCTTTTCAGGACATGAAATCAAACATCATACTTGGAGTAATTATTCATTAACTTGGCTGAACTATGCTACACATACAAATTTTGTTGACAGGATTCATTAATTATTCATTGGGGGGGGCCTAATGTGTTTTGTGTTGTAGGTAAAGAGGGAAAGCTCATCAGTGAATGAACAGTGAACACACACTGCCAGTCAGTCAAAGGAGAGGCAGCCAAGTCAAGGGGGGATTTTTGCACAACACATTTTCTGAAAACGGCTCTGTAATCAAATCAAATAGTGCGTTGTTCACTTTACATATGCAGTCCATGCCGTGACTTTCCTGAAGGCTAAATGCAAATGAGAAATACAAATGAAGAAAACTGATTCTATCGATAATTGCATTGTTAACCAAGGGCAGCATTTCTGATTCATGCCAAAGTTGAACATTTGATAAAGAATGACATTATATGTAGACAAAACTTTTCAGAAAGAATAACAGAAATTGGGTGCACTCGTACGATCAGCTAACTAAAGCCCTGCCAAACACAGCAAGAACATGATTCTAATCCCCAATATGGAAAGAGAGCCAAACTACTCTGATGTACAGAAGATAATAGAGCTTAGCATAATGCATTCAAAAGACAATGTTTGGCAAAGCTTTAGAGAAAACTACAGCAATGTCTTCAATTTGTATTTGCCACGTTCGCTGCAAATCCTATCCCACTATTGGGTTGCATTGCACGAATACCGGCCTACAGCTCAACAACTCACACAGTACATATCGAGTGGTACAGCGCAGCACTTATTTTGGTTGTTGTAGGCTGCCTTTTTATATTGGAGCATACGGATAGATACAGTAAGATATAGGTCTTACTTGATGTAGGTGTTGGGTGCCTTTGTATTTTGGAGCAGGCTGTGAGATAGGATACAGTACAAATGGAGTCAAGTCTTACTTGATGTAGGTGTTGGCGTTGCCCTCAGGGAAGATGTAGGGGTGTTTCTTGCGGAAGACGTGGCCGACCCTGCTGCAGGGGATAATCTCTAGGCTCCCTCCACACATCCACACCCGGAACGAGATCTCTATAGGGTTTCACACACACAACACAACACACAAAACACAGCTACCATTAGTTATCATTGTCCCATGGAATTACTGTATTGTATGTTGTATGTTCAGTGCTTGTGGACTGTATGAGTTATGGGTGAGAGGAGGTGCAGTGGGACAACAAGGAGTCCTAAGGAGAGAGCGCTCATATACTGTCAGATGGAGAATGGTTACAGGGGATAGGAGAGGTTAAATTCTAACACACAAAGTTTCGCATACAATGTCTTGATCATCTACAAGGGAAACCAAATTAAGCTATACTCCTGTTAAGACGTCATACTATTTATCATCCCAATACAATACATACACATTACTCATCATCTTTATCAGCATCAGCATCTGTATATGGGGCTCTGATACCTTGAATATTAGATAACATGCTTGCCACCTCATATCTCATGTTTAAATCTGCCATGTCCAATGCTCACTTAAAGAAGCCACAAGAATGTAAATGAAGTCCTTCCATTGCCTGGTCTAATTTAGCCCAGACTAATATACTAGCCTAAAGACATCCGGCTGTTGCTACACACCTGTCTTTCAAACCCAACAAAGTTGAAGTTTCATAGCCTCATTATCATTGTATATGCTGTGTTTTTCTTTTTCAGAGTAACATCTTCAACACTTCCCCAACAAGCCTATGAGTTTTTTCTGCATTTCAAAGTGTCAAAGGGAGCAGCGTAGGGAATATTTTCCATCTAGGAGAGAAAGCGCAAAAGAGAAAAATAAAAGAGAGATGTGAAAGAGAGATGGAGAGAGAGAGAAAATAAAAAAGACTGGGGAGAGAGATAAAGAGAAAGTGTGAGAGAGAGAGCATCCTATTCAAGTCTTACTGTACCCCTGTCTCTGCTTTGTTCTCTAATGGTCTGAAGCCTCAGCAGCAGTACAGACAGTGGAACCTGTCTGTCTAATATATGAACCCCAGCATCCTTCTGCCAGAGATACATGGGAGAGTACTCGTCAGCCTCCTGGCCTTTTTAGAATCTGGAACACACTATGAATCATCCCCACCACTACCACGGTTAGCTCGGGCTGCTGTGCACAACTCGCCTGCAGATGTACCTGACAGGAGCAAACATGAAGCAGGGAAGAGAACTACTAATGCAACCTATTGCTCCAGGCTATGACTGGAATAGCTGAAATGTTTACACTCTCTCTAGCTTATTTGACAGTGGTGTGGTGTTATGCTGGACACTGATTGGTCATAGAAATTCTGCTTAATATTTGTGTCTTCTTGACCATTGACACTTTATAGTCAACTAAACAGTAAGTGTTACAAGTCCAACATATGGAGTGGATTTGATTGATTTGAAAAATTATCATTTTGGGGATTTGGGACTGTGGTAAAATAACCATTACAAACCCAGAGAGTATCCTTCAAAAACTTCCAACACAATACATCAACTGTCCCACTTTAGTAAGGAAAGTTCTCATGAAGGCAACGCCCTTGAGCAGACAGAAGGACTGGTGTCAGCTATAGAGGCAGGCTATAAGAGCTGACAGACTGACACGCTGCTGCCACTCGGGTGCTCTCAGGCAGCCTAATCCCCCAGCTCCAGCCCAGTCAGCTGACTCACTCACCAAAGTTCTCCCCGCCCCAGATGTCCATGGCTGTGTCATACTTCCCCAGGTGGTTGAACCATGACTTGTCAATCACAAACAGCCCTCCGGCAATGATGGGAGTCCTGAGAAAGAGAAGGCGAGAGAGAGAGTACTCAGGGGATATTATTTTATGAAATATTGACCAAATAGGATATGATGGCTTCTCCCACCAAAATGTCAGTCAGACATGAGGTAGTTTGGTGATGTTTTTGGCGATACTAAGAACACATTATTATAAATCCAAGTCGCTGGTAGAAGAGTCCAACCTATCTAAATCCGTCTCCACACAGTTGAGTCTTGCTGATGTGAATAATGATACTGGCCCGGCCCGGCAAGTCTCAGTGAGTGTGTGTGAGCCGCTGAGTAAAATGTAAATTGATTGAGTGATACAGGAGCCAGCCGGCGACAAACCCGGGCTGGACTGGCTGACAAGCAGAGTTTAAGCGGATACCTTCTCATTATCAGGCGGAAGCTGCACCCAGGCTCTCCACGGTGTGCCAACTGGGGCCTATCTAACACAATAGACTCACAGCACATGACCAGACAGTGCAGAGGGAGAGAGAGCTGAGAGAGAAAGGGGAGGGAGAGAGAGTGGTAGAGAGAGAGAGCTCTCATGTTGCTGACTTCAAGGCAAGCCATTTTAAAAGATTTTTGATTCTTTCATTTTGAAAGACGAGGAGCATCGTCTTGTCTCTAGAATAGACACACTGTGATGCTCTCTGGCGTCAACAACATATTCTCCACATTAATTTTCTCACAGCGGTTTCTCATTCCCTGTCTCTGTCTGAAGAACCTGAGTAATTTACACTGAACAAAAATAGAAACGCAACATGCAACAATTTCAAAGATACAGTTCATAGGAAATAAATCCATTGAAATAAATAAATTAGGCCCTATGGATTTCACATGACTGGGAATATCTGTTGGTCACAGATGCCTTAAAAAAAAGTATGGGCGTGGATCAGAAAACCAGTCAGTGTCTGGTATGACCACCATTTGCCTAATGCAGCGTAGAGTTGATCAGGCTGCTGATTGTGGCCTGTGGAATGTTGTCCCTCTCCTCTTCAATGGCTGTGCGAAGTTGCTGGATACTGGCAGGAACTGGAACACGCTGTCATACATGTCAATCCAGAGTAGAGGTCGACCGATTATGATTTTTCAACGCCGATACCGATATCGATTATTGGAGGACCAAAAAAGCCAATACCGATTAATCGGCCAATTTTTATTTATTTATTTGTAATAATGACAATTACAACAATACTGAATGATCACTTATTTTAACTTAATATAATACATCAATAAAATCAATTTAGCCTCAAGTAAATAATGAAACATGTTCAATTTGGTTTAAATAATGCAAAAACAAAGTGTTGGAGAAGAAAGTAAAAGTGAAATATGTGCTATGTAAGAAAGCTAACGTTTCAGTTCCTTGCTCAGAACATGAGAACATATGAAAGCTGGTGGTTCCTTTTAACATGAGTCTTCAATATTCCCAGGTAAGAAGTTTTAGGTTGTAGTAATTATAGGAATTATAGGACTATTTCCCTCTATACCATTTGTACTCCATTAACCTTTGGATGTTCTTATAGGCACTTTAGTATTGCCAGTGTAACAGTATAGCTTCCATCCCACTCCTCGCTCCTCCCTGGCTCGAACCAGCAACACAACGACAACAGACACCATCGAAGCAGCGTTATCCATGCTGAGCAAGGGGAACAACTACTCGAAGGCTCAGAGCGAGTGACGTTTGAAATGCTATTAGCACGCGCTAACTAGTTAGCTAGTCATTTTACTTCGGTTACACCAGCCTCATCTCGTGAGTTGATAGGCTTGTAGTCATAAACAGTGCAATGCTTAACACACAACGAAGAGCTGCTGGCAAAACGCATGAAAGTGCTGTTTGAATGAATGTTTACGTGCCTGCTTCTGCCTACCACCGCTCAGTCAGATACTTAGATACTTGTATGCTTGTATGCTCAGTCAGATTATATGCAACGCAGGACACGCTAGATAATATCTAGTAATATCATCAACCATGTGTAGTTAACTAGTGATTATGATTGATTGATTGTTTTTTATAAGATACGTTTAATGCTAGCTAGCAACTTACCTTGGCTTACTGCATTCGCGTAACAGGCAGTCTCCTTGTGGAGTGCAACGAGAGAGAGGCAGGTCGTTATTGCATTGGACTAGTTAACTGTAAGGTTGCAAGATTGATTCCCCCAAGCTGACAAGGTGAAAATCTGTCGTTCTGCCCCTGAACAAGGCAGTTAACCCACCGTTCCTAGGCCGTCATTGAAAATAAGAATGTGTTCTTAACTGACTTGCCTAGTTAAATAAAGGTACACTTAAAAAAATAAATAATAATAATTTAAATTGGCAAATCAGCGCCCAAAAATACAGATTTCCGATTGTTATGAAAACTTGAAATCGGCCCTAATTAAATCGGCCATTCCAATTAATTAGTCGACCTCTAATCCAGAGCATCCCAAACATGCTCAATGGGTGGCATGTCTGGTGAGTATGCAGGCCATGGAAGAACTGGGACATTTTCAGCTTCCAGGAGTTGTGTACAGATCCTTTTTGATATGGGGCCGTGCATTATCATGCTGAAACACAATATAATGCCGGCGGATGAAGGGCACGGCAATGGGCCTCAGGATCTTGTCACGGTATCTCCGTGCATTCAAATTGCCATTGATTAAATGCAATTGTGTTCATTGTCCGTAGCTTTGCCTGCCCATACCATAACCCTACCGCCACCATGGGGCCCTCTGTTTACAACATTGACATCAGCAAACTGCTCACTCACACGACACCATACACACTGTCTGCCATCTGCCCATTACAATTGAAACTGGGATTAATCTGTGTGGAGTACGCTTCTCCAGAGTGCAAGTGGCCATTGAAAGTGAGCATTTGCCCACTGAAGTCTGATGTCAGTTAAGACGCCAAACTGCAGTCAGGTCAAGACCCTGGCGAGGATGACGAGCACGCAGATGAGCTTCCCTGAGAAGGTTTCTGACAGTTTGTGCAGAAATTCTTTGGTTGTGCAAACCCCCGGTCTCTGACAATGCCGCAGGTGAAGTAGCCAGATGTGGAGGTCCTGGGTTGGTGTAGTTACACATGGTCTGCGGTTGTGAGGCCGGTTGGACGTACTGCCAAATTCTCTCAAATGAAGGTGGAGGTGGCTTATGGTAGAGAAATTATTATTACATTCTCCTGCAATAGTTCCGGTGGACATTTCTGCAGTCAGCATGTTAATTGCCTGCTCCCTCAAAACTTGAGACATCTGTTTTGATGTCCCCATATACAAAACCTATGTACAGTAATGATCATGCTGTTTAATCAGCCTGTTGATATGCCACACCTGTCAGGTGGATGAATTATCTTGACAAAGGAGAAATGCTCACTAACAGGAATGTAAACAAATTTGTGCTAAAATGTACGAGAAATGATATGTTGTGCGTATGAAACAATTCTGGGATCTATTATTTCAGCTCATGAAACATGGGACCAACACTTTAAATGCTGCATTCATATTTTTGTTCAGTGTAGTTTGACCAATATTCTTGAGGCGATCCTACCTTCTCTGGTAATTTATAATGTCTCCAGAGTGCACTCGAGGCTACGTCTTAAAAAGTTAGCACCAAAATAGATACATTGACATCTGACAAAATACAACTCTCGACAGCGAGAACCTTGGCTGCACCCTGAAAACAGTCTGCCATTAACTTGATGCTTCTCTATTTTCCAGAAAGAGACATCCTTTGTTGTATATTTCCCCATTGACCAGTACTTCTTACGAAGCAGCCAGTCAAATCAGTCGAATGAAGCACAGCGACGGGACGCAAACCAAAGTTCGCAGAGCATCAGCACCCCTGTAACCGAGGAGGATAACACAAGCACAGAAATGCCGGTGGGTGAACTCACCCAACCACAGAGACCTCTAAAAGAGGAAAAGATCAAAGGGCACAGACCGAGTGTGAAGTGGCCCAAAGCTGTTGAAAAGAGAGAGTGGGAAACAATCAACAACAACCTGACAAAAATCTTGGAACAACAGGTAGCAGAGAAAAAGCTTGAAAGGATGGGAGACATTATCTACCACTACGGAGAAGAGCGCTTTGGAGTAAACGAAAGGAGAAGTGGCAAGACACCACCCGCGCCAGCCAAATCTAGGAGGCAGCAGGAGATCGAGATACTTGTCAGAGAGAGAAGGCAGCTGAGGAAGCAGTGGAAGAAGGCCTCTGATGCAGAGAGAGAAGGTCTCATGCTACTCCAAGCAGACATTAAATGTCGGCTGGCAACCTTGCGAAGAGCGGAAAACTTAAGGAAACTTCGTAGGAAGAAGGAACACTCAAGAACACGGTTCTATAAAAACCCCTATAAGTTTGTCAAAGATCTCTTTGCAAAGGAAAAGTGCGGAATCCTAAAAACTCCAAAGCCTGAACTGGAAGAAGATCTGGAAAAGGTCCACCAGGACATGAAAAGGCATGAGCAGATAATCATCCCACATGACATCCCACCTATTCAATCACCAGAATTCAATCTGGACACTGACCCTCCAAAATGGAGGGAAGTAGAGAACGTTGTCCGAAGAGCAAGAGCGGCCTCGGCTCCTGGGCCTAATGAAGTACCATACAAGCTCTACAAGAACGCCCCGGATGTTCTACGCTTTCTTTGGAGGCTCATGAGGATAGTGTGGCAGAAGGAAATAATACCAAAGGCATGGCGAAGGGCTGGTGGTGTGCTAATCCCGAAAGAGAAGGATGCGACAGACATCAGTCAATTCCGACCAATCTCCCTTCTCAACGTCGAAGGGAAGATCTTTTTCAGTATAATAGCACAGAGGCTGTCCACTTATCTTGAAAGGAACAAGTACATTGATACATCTGTACAGAAAGCAGGCATTCCTGGTTTCTCTGGTTGCCTGGAACATACTAGTATGATTTGGCACCAGATCCAAACAGCTAAGAAAGACAAGAGAGACCTCTATGTCATCTTCCTCGACCTGGCCAATGCCTTTGGCTCAGTTCCCCATGAACTCCTCTGGGAATCCTTCAACATTTTCCACGTACCAGAACCCATCACTACACTGGTAAAGGCCTATTTCCAAGACCTGCAATTGTGTTTCACAACACCTGACTTCACAACAACATGGCAGCGCTTGGAAGTAGGCATAATGGCAGGCTGTACAATTTCTCCTCTGGCCTTCACTATGGCCATGGAGGTCATCATCAGGGCATCGAGATGGGTGGTCGGCGGTGAGAGAACTAAGGAAGGGCTCCGTCTCCCACCTATCCGAGCATACATGGATGACATGACTACACTGACCACCACTGCAGCATGCACCAGGCGGCTACTTGCAAAACTGCAGGATAACATCAAGTGGGCCCGGATGAAAATCAAGCCAAGCAAATCTCGAAGCATCTCCATAGTCAAGGGACAGCTTAAAGATGTGAGGTTCTGCATTGGAGATGACCCGATACCATCTGAGCAACCCATCAAGAGCCTGGGTAGATGGTACAACGAAAGCCTCCGGGATAAAGATCAAGTTCAGCAAGTAAGGCAGGACATCGCCGACGGTCTTGAGAACATCAACAAGACCCTACTGCCTGGGAAGCTTAAGCTTTGGTGCCTACAGTTTGGACTTCTCCCCCGGGTAATGTGGTCACTCACCGTCTATGAGGTCCCAATAACAACAGTGGAGAAGATGGAGCGAACCATTACCTCATACGTGAATAAATGGCTGGGTGTCCCACGATGCCTGAGTAACATCGGCCTCTATGGCAAAGGGGTCCTTGAACTACCTCTTACAAGTCTAACGGAGGAGTACAAGTGCTCTAAAGTAAGACTTCAGATGACATTGAAGGACTCCAAAGACCAGACCATTAGCAAGGCTGCACCTCCCCTACAAACTGGACGGAAATGGACATCATACAAGGCTGTGCAGCAAGCAACATCAGCCCTGAGACACCAAGACATTTTGGGGAATATCCAGCATGGAAGAGGAGGCTTTGGCCTGGCAGCAAGTAAACCAACGTTCCATAAGGCAACAACATCTGAACGCAGGAAGCTGGTGGTCGAGGAGGTGCGCAGACAGGAGGAGACTGCAAGAAGTGCAAAGGCTGTCTCTCTTGCTAAACAAGGGCAATGGACGCGGTGGGAAGGCCTGGAGAGGAGAAAGATCAACTGGAGTGAGCTTTGGCAAATGGAGGCAAGCAACATCAGCTTCATCATAAGAGCTGTTTATGATGTGCTTCCATCACCAAAAAATCTACATCAATGGTATGGCGAGGACTCGACTTGCCCCCTCTGCCCAGTTCCAGCGACTCTCAGGCATATAATGACAGGTTGCAAGACCAGCCTCTTACAAGGCCGCTACACCTGGAGGCACAATCAGGTCCTCAAGAGCCTGGCTGCAGCACTTGAGACCAAGAGGAGTGCAACCAATTCATTACCTCCAAAAACAAGCAATCCCGTCAAAACAACAACATTCATCCGGGAGGGACAGAAAAGGCCCAAGTATCCTCCTACAAAGCCAGAAACTGGACACCTAGCCATGGCCCGGGACTGGAAGATGCTTGTCGATATTGGCCAGCAACTAATTTTTCCATCTGAGATTGCTTCTACCAACTTTAGGCCAGACATGGTACTCTGGTCCCCTTCACGAAAGGCTGTGTACATCATAGAGCTCACAGTCCCGTGGGAAAACTCTGTTGAAGAGGCCTACGAGCGTAAGAAACTGCGTTACACAGAGTTGGCATCAGACTCAACTCAGTGTGGCTGGAATGCAAAAGTCTGGCCAGTTGAAGTGGGATGCAGAGGATTTGTGGCTTCTTCCACCATCAGGTTGCTGAAAGAACTTGGAATCCATGGACAGGCTCTGTGACAGACCGTCAGAGCAATTTCTCAAGCAGCTGAAAGAGGCAGCCAGTGGATCTGGATCAAACGGAAGGACCCTTGCTGGGCTATAACTTCATGACCCCCCACCCCCACCCCCACCTGAGAACCCAATTCAGATCCCTCCAACTTGAGGAGGGCATATGAGGTATGCGGTCAGCTGTAGGGCTGGCTCAGGGAAGAGGACGCCCCTGCCTTGCATAGTCCCGTGGGACATCTTAATTGGGCATGGGACACAAGCTAAGGCTTGATCACCCTTTAGCTGGCCACCTTTGATGAGGGTGTTTAGTGATTAAAGGCCGAAACACCCACTGATTCGAAGGCACACTACTGAGGATGTGTCCCAAAATTGACATCTTAACCCAGTCTAAGAAATAAACCTCCCATGCCACTCTGTCAACATCACGGCAAATCTCATGTGAGTGCATTCCATCTATTGGCACAATGGACAGTTTTTAACATCTCGTCCCGTGTTTTATGATTCTGCTGCAACACAAGTACAGTACATGCCAGACCTGAAGGAAGTATTATAAGAGGAAAACCTAATTTGACAATGCTGTAAAACCCTGAGGTACATGCATCACCAAATCCTCCCTAGTTATTGGTGTCTGCCATTAACTACTGCTGCTGCTTCCATTTTCAGATCCCACTTTTTTTCAGACACTGTCCATAAATAGACACCCCCTCCCACTGGAGAGAAGAAATGACAGAAAATGACATGCCTATGACAAACAGATGATGATGATGATGATGGGATTGAATGACTGGGTGATGATGTGCCGGCAGCGACAGGAGAGCAACAGGCTAGTAAGAGATGGAAGATGGGGGATAATGACACATTTGTGACTCAACATGCCCTACGGAGTCTTGTTAGCAGTGCTCTTTAAGTGATGTGTATTATTGGATGGATGCAATGAAGAAGAGTGATTGGAAAAGCATAATCTGTCTCCATTGACCTTCTCTCTAACACTGTGCACGCACACACACGCACGCACGCACGCACACACACACACACACACACACAGACACACACAGACACACACGCACGCACACACACACACACACACACACACACACACACACACACACACACAAACACACACACACACACACACACACACACACACACACACACACACACACACACACACACACACACACACACACACACACACACACACACACACACACACAGGAACCCCATGCTCCAACCATCTGTGCCTCTTTAGCTCACCGCCTCTTCCAACACCCTCTCAGTTTCAGTCCCACCACTCCTGGTAGGTCTCTGCTAAAAAGTGTGTGTGTGTGTGCGTGTGCCCGAAACCACACGTCTCTATCTGTGTGTCTATCTCTACCAGTGTGAGGAGCAGACTCCATGTGACACTGCACCAGTCTGGGCACTTGGCCCATGCTGCCAGGCTGTGTGATGTGGGATCGGCTTCCCACCAGGCCTGGGTCTGTGCCTGGGCTATTAGAGGGCCTTATTATTCTAACACCCCCCAGGGGCTGGGTGCTGGGGTGGGCACAGAGGGATGTAGGGTATTATACAACGGGTGGGTCTAATCCTGAATGCTGATTGGTTAAAAAACCTATTCCACAAGTTGCCACAGGCTAAATTTATGACGTTAAAATGCCCATTTACTCTGTTCCATCTGACTGTGCAATTCACTGTCTAATCAGCCCAGGCAGGCAACTTATGAACTTGATAACTTGAACGCTATAAGAAACATCATCTAGACATTATCTCACATTTCTTTTAGAATAACGTACCGTTTTCAACAGCGGATATTTGAATAAACCTTACTGTCTGTCTCTCTAACATTTGCAACATTGTTTCAATATTCAAATTCGATCTCCTGCTGTCCCATAGTAATGAACATGTCGGGAGTCGGGACGAGACAGACAGACAGCTTTTCTCAGCCAGTTGAAATCATGAATCAGCTGGCATAATTTGTATTGACATATACAAAGAAATGTCAATTGAAAAAAGGTAAAATGGAACACAGCTAATTTGCAGTCTTTCTAGCTTCAGTTTGAAGTGATTCTGTTACTGTAGCTGTGTTGTTGGTTAGCTCCTCTGAACAAGTGTCCTGACGAGAGAGTATATTTTCTATGTCAGGCAAAATCGCGCCTCATTGGCTAATTGTTATGGATGTATCTAAATAAATGTCACTAGAAAACAAAAGCAAATGCAGCTACTTTGGTGTTATTCTGGCTGCATTTTGATGTGACTGTACATTAGCCGTAGATGGCTAGCTAGTAAGCAAGGGGTAAGAACGTTGCCAGCCAGTATGGCAATGCAACATTTAGAACGAACGACTGGGTCGAGTCTCTAGCAACCCTAGATTTGTGTCGGGACTATATCTTGTGGAAGGATGAAATAGTATGAACACATTTATCACAATAAGAGAGGAATGAAAGATGGAAGTACAGACAGAGAGCTGAGTAAAGAAGTATGAAGAGGAAACTTAGACGAGGGGAGGAAAAAAAAGAAAACAGAAAGAGAAGAGGAGGGAAGATGAGAGACAGATTGCCCTGAGCAGGACTGAGGGACGCATCTTACTCATTCCCTCATTTCTCAAGTGGAGGGAAGATGGCAGCCCACAGCCCAGCATCTCTGACACTCTCACCAGCGCTCACTGGCAGGAGCCAAGGCTCTCAATCCCCGCACAGCACAGTGAATATTCATGATGGAAACACATGTGTGACCGACCGGCTCGATTTGGTCATATGTAGCAATTTTTTTTAAAACATTGGATAAAAGTAGAGACTCAGAGCTAGAAACACTACATTGGAGGAACAACGAGAAAGTATTGCTGCTTTGAAAGTTGATAAACTTGTAAGCTCACTTTTGAGAAAATGGCCCTTGAATGTTTTGGTACACTTTTTGTCCACATCCACTCAGCATTGTTCACACCCTCTTAAGCTTTAGCTCCACCCATCTCATTAAGGGTTCACATCTGAGGCTAAACATAGTGAGTACGGTAATATACTTAACAACCAATGATTTCAAGACTAAATACTGGTTTATATTACGTCTATCGACATGATAAACATTCTATTGTCGTCCGACATCAAACTTGTTGTAATTTTGTAAAAGTATAAACAGACAGTGGCCTGGTGGTCCAAAATAGTATAACTGGTGTATTTTAACACCAATAAACCCATCCGCTAACAAATTAATTTAGTATATGTCAATCTAGCAAACCAGGTAACTAAAAGCAACTTTCTAAACAATATTATGGTTAGTTTCTAGCTTGTTAAGTTAGCCGGCAATGTTTTAAATTGGGGCTAATTTGTATTCGTTATTACAGAAACAGAAAGATGACCTACGAGTTAATGGCGAGCTAATTACAGAAAATAGCTCACGGTTGTGAGTGTGACAAAATAAAAGCAGGGCATTCTACCATGGAATTTTAGAACTGAGACACTCGTTGGCCTAACGTTATATCCTAATTTGACTTTAGTGCAGGTCATGTTGTTCTCCACATTACCGTCTCTGGTAAACACACCCTATATCAAATAAAAGTTTATTTGTCACATGCACAGGATACAGAAGGTGAAACGGTACAGTGAAGTGGTCGCTTGCATAGTGGAGTCTTTTGTTTAGACATGTAGCTAGATAGCTAAACAATTTACCATCATTCCAACTCATAATGTTACTACCCTGCCTTAATTTTGACAACAGTTTCAAGTATTTTCTTAGAAAATATGTTCCTTCATAGAAATGTGTGCTAGTGTTTTGAATATAAAAGTTGTTTATCTCTGTACCTGGAGAATAATTATTACCGGAAATGAACAGAGAGACTGAAAGGGAGAGAGAGAGATGTATGAGAGAGATCAATCCATCATTCTAGCCGAGCATTAAAATTACCTGCCCTGGATACAGAGCCATCCCGGGCCAGGATGATCAACTATTTTTGGCTAAAATAATGCAAAGGTGCTTTAACTGGCTGTGGTCCGGTCCCCTCTCTGATCTTCTCTGGGCTGCATCCTCATTAGCTGTGCTGCTGCTATCTCTGCAGAGATCACTGGTTTAACTGCCTCTTCCAGCTGCTGCTGCTGCCTAGTCCCCCTCTCCCTCTCTCCTCCCTGATGGACTGTTCAGATCACAGTGCAGTGAAAGGCCACAGGGAGAGACTTCATTCCACTGTTCCTCCACTCTGCTCCATCAGATGAAAAAGAACAAAGAACATGGCTGCATGCTGCCAGCCACTGGACTTAGGAACGGAGGGATGAGCTGTCAGGCAGGCACCCCCTACTCCCCTCCTCTATCCCTCTGTCCCTCTACTCTCTTCTCTTCTGCAGCCAGGCCAGACCGTCCCGTAATATCCGTCTTCATGCCTCCCTTCACTTACTTAATGGGTTCGGTGGGGTCAGCTCTCCTGGCTTTCTGCTCAGCAGACAACTGCTCCCACTTGAAATGTAGACTCCAGTCGAAGCCTGCAGCAGAGAGAGAGAGAGATAATCACAACATGAACTGGGAATGTGGGAGGGTGAGGGAGAGAAAGAGCGGGAGAGAGAGGGTAAGTCAGGGGAGGATCAGGAGGAGAGCATTGCAGGTCAGAGAGAAGGGGACCAAACGACTAACAACAAAAGGATGATGGGAGGAAGGGGGTGAGAAGGAGGGTGGACTATGAACTATAAAGGCGGGGTTGATTATAAAAACGCTGCAGCAGCCTCTTCCTTCATCACACGCTTTATTAATCTCTGGCAGAACACTGTCAATAATTACAACCACCATTCCTGCAACCATCTCCTATTTAATTACTCTAATGATTAATTATGGGCCCCAGCCCATTGGCTAATAGCTGATCTGGGCTGAACCTTGGGAATGACCTTTATCAGGCTTTACACAAGAGCTTTTAAATAGCCCTTCCCCATCCTGTCCTGAGACAGACGCAGCGCCCTTGATGTCTTCAAATATATGCATGAGAGAGCCAATGAATATTTGTTCTATTAATAAAGTACGTGGGTGTGTGTCTGTTTGTGCACGTGAACATGTGTGTCCGTGTGCACGTCTTAGTGTGTCTGTGTACGTGTCACAGTATGTGTGTGTGTCACGCCCTGATCTGTTTCACCTTTCTTGTGCTGGTCTCCACCCCCACCAAGTGTCTCACATTTTTTCCCCATTATCCCCTGTGTATTTATACCTGCGTGTTCCATTTCTCTGTTGCCAGTTCATCTTGTATTGTCAGGTCGTACCAGCGTGTTTCCCGTTTCTTTTTGTTCTCAAGTTTTTGTTTCTAGTCTTCCCGGTTCTGACCTTTCTGCCTGCCCTGACCCTGAGCCTGCCTGCCATCCTGTACCTGCTCCACTCTGACCTGTTTTACCAACTTCTGCCTGCCCTCGACCTGCCCTTTGCCTGCCCCCTGTGTTATAATAAATTATCTTAGAATCAAACTATCCGCCTCTTGTGTCTGCATCTGGGTCTTATCCTGAGTTGTGATAGTGTGTGTGTGTATGTGTGTGTGTGTGTGTGTGTGTGTGTGTGCAGGGGAGAGAGAGAGGGTCTGATTTGGAGCAGACCCAGGAGTGCTGGCGCAGCAGTCTGCAGGCAGGCAGGGCTGGCTCTCAGTGGATCCATACGGCTCTATTGACACCACATCTTTTTCCTGTTATGAGCGATGGCTACATCAATAATTAAAACGTCCAATCTGAGAAGGCCTTGGACTATTATCCCCATTGGCTGTCGTATCCAGTTCTCTGGGAACACTGATTGGAGCTGTTCATCTGGCTGTGTGTGTGTGTGTGTGTGTGTGTGTGTGTGTGTGTGTGTGTGTGTGTGTGTGTGTGTGTGTGTGTGTGTGTGTGTGTGTGTGTGGCCTCTACTATCCAGGTAATGGAGACCTAGAAGCCTGGGGGAGGAAATGAAAAGAAGGAAGGGATGGGGTCAGGGATAAGGGATTAAAAGAGGGATGGAGAAAGGGAGGGTTGGACAGAGAGCTGGACAGATACAGAGATGGATAGAGACAGAGAGAAGGACATGGGTGTGGTGATAGCGTTGAGGACGGGGAGGTCAAGTCCCTGTCGCTCCATACCTCCACGGAGGTCAGAGGAGGCTGCTACGTAGGCGAAGGTATCCATGTTGATGATGTCGATCACTGGGCTCACCACACAGGTCGGGTCCTGGTGAGACGAGAGAGAGAGAGAGACGGGAGTCAGAGACCATGTTCAAAACTCACAGTAAGAGCCAATGGCACGATTCCTTATTTACAGTTCAGAAGCTGAAGTTAATGAAAAAGGTATGGGAGTAATGGGAGGCATTGATGTGCTACAGGGTACTGATTAAACATACATTATGTTCATACAGTAGGTCGCCCAGTAGAGTGAATGATGTTTCAGTTAATGCTCTGGTGCTCATTCAGTCGTCATAGCCTTGTAGTTCTGAAGTCAAGGAAATAACCAGGGAAAATGTCCACCTTTAGGACATGTGATACATCTGTTGGGATGTGCTGATTAATTGCTGTTAGGGTCACTTGAAAGACATGATAGTGGCTTGGGGTCATTGTCTTGTCTTTCCTTCTTCCAGCTAAAGGAAAGTACATCGATCAGTGTCTGATCAGATCAGACAGAGTGAAGAGGAGGTTAACAGGCGGTGTGTGTGAAAGTCATGTCTTGAAATAGTCTGCTCACACACCCATGCATGCCATGCACACACACACCTGTCAGAACTCACAGACACAAACACACACACACACACACACACACACACACACACACACACACACACACACACACACACACACACACACTAAGTCTCAGTCAAAGGCCATGACAGAGTCATCTTTAGGAGCTGACGCACGCACGCACGCACACACACACCCACACACACACACTAAGTCTCAGTCAAAGGCCATGACAGAGTCATCTTTAGGAGCTGACGCACGCACGCACGCACGCACGCACACACACACACACACACACACACACACACACACACACACACACACACACACACACTCACTGTCCCTCTCTCTCACTCACTGTCCCTCACTCACTGTCCCTCTCTCTCTCTCTCTCTCTCTCTCTCTCTCTCACGCACGCATGCACACACGCACACACACACACACACACACACACACAGTGACAGGCAGCATCCTGGGCGGTCTGACCACATTATCTCACATTTGATTGGGTCGTCTGCTCTTCTTCAGACATTCACTTTCTCTCATCCCTCTATTCCCCTCTTCTCCCTCTTATATTTTCTCTCTGCCAAGGTGATTTACCTTGACCAGCACCCATGCTTCACAAGACTGCTTGGGTACGTTTTCCATTTTCCATGAGACTGCTGAGTTTTCGATCCCTTTCAACCATTTCAATTGCAAATTATCTTCTGTTCTCAGACATTATGCGGCTCTGAGAGGAATGCCCCTTTACAGCGGCGTGGTGTGTCATGAATGTTATACATGCGTCTTTGTGCCTGCATTTACATAAATTAATAAGTAATACATTTAGAAATAGATATGTATATATGTGGATAGTGATGGATGACTCCCTCAGAACAAAATCAATTCTGTTTATTTTAATATATTGATTGTTTGTAGACAAGAGCTTCCTGTATTAGTACATATATTACAAAACATTATGCTATGCCTCGCAGCCCCAAATCCAAAATAATGATGGGACGTTGAGAACTTAACGCTAGATATCGGCAGCCGCACCAGGGAATTAAGATGCAGACAGCACTTTGAAATCAGACATGCATGAAGGTTAGTATATAATTGAATATAACATGTAAGCTCCCCAGTATTAGGGGGGGGGGGGGGGGGGGTGGTGAGTCAACCCTCTGTCTTAGCCTGGGGGAGAGGAAGAGTGAGGAAGAGTGCTGTTGGTGTAAGTTGAGGGAGGCACTTCTTCCAGATTAGGGGCAATCAGAGGAACAGCAGAAGGTAAACTGCCATTTTCTCCCCAGTCACAACACACTGAGAGCTCTGAGAGCTGCTGGAGGGGTGGTGGTGGTCCCGGAGACAGTTCACAATGCTACAGTTACACACCAGCTAGGAGGGAGTTTTTCATTCATTCCTGGAGATATAGACATATACTGTATCAAAAAGAGAGAGTATGTGTAGGAGTCCGAGAGTAGGGTGGGGGGTTCTGTTGATTGAAGTTCACAAAAAAACGGACAGTTAAGTCACCTGATAGAAATATGTTGTAAGAACAAATATGCATCAGAGTTCATTTTTCGTCATGAATCTTGTTCTTGAGGCAGTTCTGCAGAGTGGTCACTAACTGGCACAGTCACAAAGTAACCCTAATGCCTAGCTGAATTTTTACAATATCCAAAATGTTGACTTTGCAGATGGCCTATCTAAGGGGAAATCGCTTAGTTCTGCCTCCATGAAAAGACTCATGACAATAAACATCAACCTGCATTTTAAGGTTGGACTTATTCTCTCTGAAGTTTGCAAGTAGCTAGCTTTATTCTGTCTAGGAAAAATAATAGCAAATGAGTATACGAGAATGGGGTGTATTTTCTTTCTATTCTGGGAGATGTATCAGAAGGTGCAGATTAGATGTTGGAGGTGTGTGTCACTGCATGTACTGAACAGTACTGTTACTGTAGATGTAGGACCTTTATTTACTTTGTTTTGTCTTTATTTAGTATGGTCAGGGCGTCAGTTCGGGTGGGCAGTCTATGTTTGTTTTTCTATGTTTGGTTTCTATTTCGGCCTAGTATGGTTCTCAATCAGGCAGGTGTCGTTAGTTGTCTCTGAGAATCATACTTAGGTAGCCTGGGTTTCACTGTTGGTTTGTGGGTGTTTGTTTCCGTGTGAGTGTTTGTCGCCACACGATACTGTTTCATTTTTTTGTAGATTTCACGTTATCGTTTATTGTTTTTGTTCGAGTGTTCATTTGTCTTTATCAAAAACATTATGGAAACTTACCACGCTGCATCTTGGTCCGATCCTTACTCCTCTTCAGACGAAGAGGAGATCTGCCGTTACAGAAACACCCACCAACTGAGGACCAAGCAGCGTGGTAACAGGCAGCAGCAGCAGGAGAGGCAGAGATATTTGGAGAAATGGACTTGGGAGGAGATTTTGGACGGTAAAGGACCCTGGGAACAGCCAGGGGAATATCGCCGCCCCAAAGCAGAGCTGGAGGCAGTGAAAGCAGAGAGGCGGCATTATGAGGAGCTAGCACGGCAGCGCGGCTGGAAGCCCGAGAGGCAGCCCCAAAAATGTCTTGGGGGAGGCACACGGGGAGTGTGGCAAAGCCAGGTAAGAGACCTGCGCCAACTCCCCGTGCTTACCAGAGAGAGAGGGGGACCGGGCAGGCACCGTGTTATGCGGTGGAGCGCACAGTCTCCCCAGTGCGTGTGCATAGCCCGGTGTGGTACATTCCAGCTCCTCGTATCGGCCGGGCTAGAGTGGGCATCGAGCCAGGTGCCATGAAGCCGGCTATACGCATCTGGTCTCCAGTGCGTCTCCTCGGGTACATGGCACCAGCCTTATGCATGGTTTCCCCGGTTCGCCAGCACAGCCCAGTGCGGGCTATTCCACCTCGCCGCACTGGCCTGGCTACCGGGAGTATTCAACCAGGTAAGGTTGGGCAGGCTCGGTGCTCAAGAGCTCCAGTGTGCCTGCACGGTCCGGTCTATCCAGTGCCACCTCCACGCACCAGCCCTCCGGTGGCAGCCCCCCGCACCAGGCTGTCTCTCTGTCTTCTGCCTAGAGGTGTTCCCGCCTGTCCAGCGCTGCTAGAGCTTCCTCCTCTCCAGTGCTGCCAGAGTCTCCCGTCTGTCCTGAGCTGCTAGCGTCTCCCGTCTGTCCTGAGCCGCTAGAGTCTCCCGTCTGTCCTGAGCCGCCAGAGTCTCCCGTCTGTCCTGAGCCGCCAGAGTCTCCCGTCTGTCCTGAGCCGCCAGTCTGTCCTGAGCCGCCAGTCAGCCAGGAGCTGCCAGAGTCGCCAGTCAGCCAGGAGCCGCCAGAGCCATCAGTCAGCCAGGAGCCGCCAGAGCCGTCAGTCAGCCAGGAGCCGCTAGAGCCGTCAGTCGGCCAGGAGCCGCCAGCCAACCAGGATCCGCCAGAGCCGCCAGTCAGCCAGGAGCTGCCAGAGCCGCCAGTCAGCCAGGAGCTGCCAGAGCCGTCAGTCAGCCAGGAGCTGCCAGAGCCGTTAGCCAGCCAGGAGCTGCCAGAGCCGTCAGTCAGCCAGGCGATGCCAGAATTGCCCTTCACTCCGGAACTGCCGGAGTCTCCCGCCTGTCCGGCGCTGCCGGAGTCTCCCGCCTGTCCGGCGCTGCCGGAGTCTACCGTCCGTCCGGCGCTGCTGGAATCTCCCGTCCATTTGGGACCCATGGCTAGGGTTCCCAGTCGGAGGTCGGCGGCGAGGGCCGCCGCTCATAAGAGGCTACGGGGCCGGTTGAGGAGTTGCACAAAAACTGTGGTGAAGTGGGGTCCATGTCCCGCTCCAGAGCCGCCACCGCGGACAGACGCCCACCCAGACCCTCCCCTATAGGTTCAGGTTTTGCGGCCGGAGTCCGCACCTTTGTGGGGGTGGGGGTACTGTCACGTTCTGACCTTTATTTCCTTTGTTTTGTCTTTATTTAGTATGGTCAGGGCGTGAGTTGGGGTGGGAAGTCTGTGTTTGTTTTTCTATGTTTGGTTTCTGTTTCGGCCTAGTATGGTTCTCAATCAGAGGCAGGTGTCGTTAGTTGTCTCTGATTGAGAATCATACTTAGGTAGCCTGGGTTTCACTGTTGGTTTGTGGGGGTTTATTTTCGTGTGAGTGTTTGTCGCCACACGGTACTGTTTCGGTTTTTGTAGATTTCACGTTATCGTTTATTGTTTTTGTTCGAGTGTTCATTTGTCTTTATCAAAAACATTATGGACACTTACCACGCTGCATCTTGGTCCGATCCTTACTCCTCTTCAGACGAAGAGGATATCTGCCGTTACATGTACCTGTACTGTTACTGTAGATGTAGGAGGTGTCAGTGCCTGTACTGTTACTGTAGATGTAGGAGGTGTCAGTGCCTGTACTGTTACTGTAGATGTAGGAGGTGTCAGTGCCTGTACTGTTACTGTAGATGTAGGAGGTGTCAGTGCCTGTACTGTTACTGTAGATGTAGGAGGTGTCAGTGCCTGTACTGTTACTGTAGATGTAGGAGGTGTCAGTGCCTGTACTGTTACTGTACCTCCTTGATCCTCCGGAGCAGTGGGGGCAGCCAGTCTTTGTTGACCTCACAGTGACTGTCCAGGAAGGTCAGGACCCCAGCCTTCGCTGCATCTGCCCCACGTACCCTGGAGCGGATCAGACCTGGAGAGAGAGAGATCAGAGACTGTCTGTCTGTCTGTCTGTCTGTCTGTCTGTCTGTCTGTCTGTCTCCAAACCCAACCACTGTATCTAAACCCAAACACCAATACTATCTGATCTCTAGATGATGTTGCTGAAATATACTCTCAAATACTCTGAACACAATGTCCCTTTATTGTCCACCACATGCGTGGAGACAAGGGAGGTCTTAAAAAGGCCATTTGTGTCTGTTTATGACGCAATTACGGCCCTTAGACATGATGGTTTGAATGGGACATCACACTGTTAAGAGGTCTCAATGATTGAAGGACATTCTTTCCGGCTAAATAGCGAAATCAATAGTCTCTGACATAGGACAGAATGTCATTGTATGAAATTGTAGGACTCTGTAAGTTTCGCACTGCGCCGCGACTCCAGCCAATTAAAAATCCCATTTCATCCTCAATAACGCTTTATTTTCTGGATGGGTGAGCTCACCCTCCCCCCTCAACAGTTGCTAGTTGAAGGCTGACTGTGTAGCTGCCAGAGAGAGAGAGAGAGAGAGAGAGAGAGAGAGAGAGAGAGAGAGAGAGAGAGAGAGAGAGAGAGAGAGAGAGAGAGAGAGAGAGAGAGAGAGAGAGAGAGAGAGAGAGAGAGAGAGAGAGAGAGAGAAAATTTACTACTAAAGCCTGATAGAGACGACATGGCATGACAGCTTCTGCTGTTTGTAGCATTAAAAAGACAATCAAGTCTAAATGCCTCAAACCATTTACAATTTAGAGTGTGAGTTGAGGCCCCGGGGACTGTTAACTACACCCAGGCCCCTATACACATACAAGTTCATCAACACTGTAGTGGAACACTGAGGCTGGGTAATGAAACCTCCGGCTCCAGGAATAAACAGAGGACTGCCTAACAACAGCCTAACGATACCATTTGTTACAATCTAATTGTGGTTGTAATGATTTTTACACTTGATTAGGTATTGTCAGAGAGTCATTTCTTAGTTTTGTAGATGGAACCTTGGAAGTTGTCGTCTTGAGATTAGAGGTCTCTGCTTTTCATTAGCAGAGCAGGAATCTAATTACACACAATGCCTCACACACCTGTCTCACCACTACAACGTGCACAAGAACAGCTATTTCAAGGCTATTGATTTCAAATCATCATCCTATTCCATTAAAATGTGCTCCATCGTTAAAAATCAGATCTGACTGCAGAGTGCATAAGAGACTAGCATGTTTATAACTTGCCAGCAAAAGCCTATCAGTCCCAGGGTCTGAAACAAAATGATAGCAAGACATAGCAGGACCTGGCAGCCAGACCTGTGATTGCAGAGCTCTAAAAATCCTCACCACTGCACGCGCAAAACGGCCTGGAGGACTATCCATCAGTACAACGGCCAACCTGATGAGTAATCACAGCATGACAGAGGCCCGTCAAAATGGGTTCTATTAAACTGTAACACTGTCGTATATAAAAACCAGAACTCCCTTCACACCTCGCCCCCCCTCAGCTCATCCTCCTCGTCCGCACCCTTCTCACCCCTACATCCATCCCCACAACCCCTCCAACCTTCTCAAATTCACGCACTTGTCAAGAGAACATCTCTGGTCATCCCTACCGCCTCTGATCTGGCAAACTCAGGAAACACAAATGCTTTGCTTGTAAATTATGTAAATGAGTGTGCCCCTGGCTCCCCCATTTCCTGGTTGCTAAAAGTCTAATAGTTTGCCTAATTTCAGTTTATGTGACAAAACAAGCAAGTATAGTGTAGAGGATCATTGTACCGTCTAAACCGCTGTGAAATATATTTTACATAACCAAAAATATTGTATTTTCAGCTATTTGAAGATGGTGTACTAAACCGACAGTAAAAGACCAAAAACGAAACTTAAGAATTGGGAAGCATAGATATAGCGAGCATAGAACAGATCTACCGTTTCTTAGACTTGCTTTCAATGAGAATGACTGATATATAACGCGCATATCTATGTGCATTTGGTAGGGTCGCCCAAAAGGCTACATATTGCAGCTTTAAGGAATTGGAAATTATTTTTACTTTTGGTACTTAAGTATATTTTACCAATTACATTTACTTTTTATACTTAATTATATTTAAAAGCAAACACTTTTAGGCTTTTACTCAAGTAGTATTTTACTGGGTGACTTCACTTTTACTTAAGTCATTTTCTATTAAGGCATCTTTACTTTTACTGAAGTATGACAAGTACTTTTTCCAACACTGCCAGTACCGAGTTAATGTGCAGGGGTTTGATATAGTTGAGGTAATTCAGGTTATACAGTATGTACATGTGGGTAGGGGTTAAAGTAACTAGGCAATCAGGAGGATATAATAAACAGAGTAGCAGCAGCTTATGTGAAGTGTAAAAGTGTGTGTGTGTGTGTGTGTGTGTGTGTGTGTGTGTGTGTGTGTGTGTGTGTGTGTGTGTGTGAGAGAGAGAGTGTGTGGGTGGAGTCTAGTGAGTGTGCATAGAGTCAGTGCAAGGCAAAACCTTAAAGATAAAGAAATAATTCATAAAGGAGGGGTCAATGTAAATAGTCTGTGTAGCCATTTGTTTAACTGTTCAGCAGTCTTATGGCTTGGGGGTTAAAGCTGTACAGGTACCTTTCGGTCCCAGACTTGGCGCTCTGGTACCGCTTGCAATGCAGTAGCAGAGAGAAAAATCTATGACTTGGGTGTCTGGAGTCTTTGACAATTTTGTTCATAGAGGGCCAATGTCAACATTATGCATGTCCATTTATCTGGGCTCAAAGTGGAGGAGAGATTGACTGCATCAATTCTTGTTTTTGTGAGAAATTCTCATGTTGAAAATGACAAATGTTCTGTATAATCAACTTACATATACTGAGTGTATAAAGAAAACAGGAACACCTTCCTAATATTGAGTCGCACCTCTTTTGCCCTCAGAACAACCTTAATTAGATGTGCTTTGGGTGGTGGACCATTCTTGATACACACAAGAAACTTTTGAGCATGAAAGACCCAGCAGTGTGGCAGTTCTTCACACACTCAAACCGGTGCCCATGGCACCTAATACCATAACTTGTTCAAAGGATCTTAAACCTTTGTCTTGCACATTCACTTTCTGAATTGCACACATACACAATCCATATCTCAATTGTCACAAGGCTTAAAAATCATTATTTAACCTGTCTCCTCCCCTTCTTCTATACTGATTGAAGTGGATTTAACAAGTGACATAAATAAGAGATCAGAGTTTTCACCTGCATTCACCTGGTCAGATTATGTCATAGAAAGAGCAGGTATTCCTAATGTTTTGTACACTCAGTGTAGCTGTCACACCCTGACCATAGTTTGCTTTGTATGTTCTGTGTTTTATTTGGTCAGGGTGTGATCTGAGTGGGCATTCTATGTTGGATGTCTTGTTTGTCTGTTTCTGTGTTTGGGCCTGATATGGTTCTCAATCAGAGGCAGGTGTTAGTCATTGTCTCTGATTGGGAGCCATATTTAGGTAGCCTGTTTTGTGTTGGGTTTTGTGGGTGATTGTTCCTGTCTTTGTGTTTGTTACACCAGATAGGACTGTTTTCGGTTTTTCAAGTTTCTTGTTTTTGTATATTGTTCTATTTTCATCTTTATTAAAGATGTATCAAAATAACCACGCTGCGTTTTGGTCCGCCTCTCCTTCAACAGAAGAATGAAGAATCCCGTGACAGTAGCTCTAACAGACACACTTACCCCACCAGACATGTCACTAGGGGGTTTCTTCACAGACCCCAAAAAAACAGAAAATGTACAGTATTATATAGAGCCATGATTGCATGGAACTCCCATCTCGTAGAGTGCAAATCTGGTTTCAAAAAACAAATAAAGTAACACCTCACGGCACAATGCCTCTCCCCCATGTGACCTACCTTTTGTGTGTATGTACTGACATGTATGTGTAACTGATAGATGCACACACACACACAAACACACATTAACACACACTGCACACTCACATGTTATTATTTTGGATTGCCTTGGCTTGTTATTTAAAGCAGGTAAACAGGCAATGGAGGTATTCAGTTATTGGTCGATTGAACGTTAGAACGGCCAAAACGAGTGACCTAAGCAACTTTGAGATGGTATGATCGTCGGTGCAAGGCGCGCCGGATCCAGGATCTCAGATCCAGTATGTCCGCCCTCCTGGGCTTTTCACTCACGATAGTGTCTAAGGTTTACCGAGAATGGTGCGACAAATAAAAAACATCCATCCTTTGGCGGGCCACAAACAGACAAATAGCGGCACAGTACAACAATGGTGTGCAGAACGGCATCTCGGAACGCACAACTCATTGATCTTTATCACGGATGTGCTATTGCAGCAGACGACCACACTGGGTTCCACTCCTATCAGCTAAAAACAAGAACAAGTGGCTCCATTGGGCACGCGATTACCAACACTGGACAATTTGAGGGTATTTTTTGGGGGGTATTTTATTAGCATCCCATTAGCTGTTGCAAAAGTAGCAGCTACTCTTTCTGAGATCCACACAAAACATGAAACATGACATAATACAGAACAATAATAGACAAGAACAGCTCAAAGACAGAAGCACATACATTTTCAAAAGGCACACGTAACCTACATATCAATACATACACACAAACTATCTAGGTCAAATAGGGGAGTGGCGTTGTGCCGCTAGGTGTTGCTTTATCTGTTTTTTGAAACCAGGTTTGCTGTTCATTTGAGCAATATGAGATGGAACGGAGGTCCATACAATAATGGCTCTATATAATACTGTACACTTTCTTGAATTTGTTCTGGATTTGGGGACTGTGAAAAGCCCCCTGGTGGCATGTCTGGTGGGGTAAGTGTGTATGTCAGAGCTGTGTGGAAGTTGACTACGGAAGCAATATGGGATTTAAAGAGTGGAAAAACATTGCTTGCAACATGACAGCGAGTTCAGTTTACTTGAGTGGCCTGCGCAGTCCCAAGACGTCAACCCAATAGATTATCTTTGAGATGGAACGGGCTGTTCGTACAGTAGCATGAATGCACTGCCGTCCAATCTGCAGCAACTGCGTGATGCCATTGCGTCAGCATGGACCAACATCCCTGTGGAACATTTCCGACACATTGTAGCATGTCCCAAATAATTCAGGAGGCAAAGGGGGGTCCGACTCAGTACAAATACCTAACAACCTGGCCGGTGAGTGTGTATATACAGTACAACATTGTAGAATAATAGTGAAGACATCAAAACTATGCAATAACACAAATTGAATCATGTAGTAACCAAAAAAGTGTTAATCAAAATATTTTTTATATTTGAGATTCATCAAAGTAGCCACCCTTTGCCTTGATGACAGCTTTGCCAACCCTTGGCATTCTCTCAACCAGCTTCACCTGGAATGCTTTGCCAACTGTCTTGAAGGAGTTCCCACATAGGTTTATTTAGAATTCAAGGCACACCTAACCAGCAAGGCTCCCACAGCATTCTGCAGTGATACACCATCCCATTTGGTTTGTGCTTAGTGGGACTATCATTGGTTTTTCAACAGGACAATGACCCAACACACCTCCAGGCTGTGTAAGGGCTATTTGACCAAGAAGGAGAGTGATGGAGTGCTGCATCAGATGACCAAGCCTCCACAATCACCCGACCTCAGCCCAATTGAGTTGGTTTGGGATGAGTTGGACCGCAGAGTGAAGGAAAAGCAGCGAACAAGTGCTCAGTATATGTGGGAACTCCTTCAAGGCTGTTGGAAAAGCATTCCAGGGGATGCTGGTTGAGAGAATGCAAAGAGTGTGCAAAGCTGTCATCAAGGCAAAGGGTGGCTACATTGAAGAATCTCAAATATAAAATGCACACTACCAGTCAAATGTTTTAGAGCACCTACTCAGTCCAGGGTTTTTCTTTATTTTTACTATTTTCTACATTGTAAAATAATAGTGAAAACATCAAAACTATGAAATAACACATGGAATCATGTGCTAACCAAAAAGGTTTTAAACAAATCAAAATATGTTTTGTATTTTAGATTTGTCAAATAGCCACCCTTTGCCTTGATGACAGCTTTGCACACTCTTTTGTGTATTTAGATTTGTTTAACACTTTGTTGGTTACTACATGATTCCATATGTGTTATTTCATAAATGTGATGTCTTCAGTATTATTCGACAATGTAAAAAATAGTCAAAATAAAGAAAACCCTGGAATGAGTAGGTGTGTCCAAACCTTTAACTGGTGCTGTATAGACACACAGACAGATATTTAAAAGTCTGTGATGTCTATGCTAATGTTTTAAAAGTGTGTAAGTTGTAAAGTATTTTCCGACAATTCGTTGCCATTGGCAGCAACCACTCATATCTATCCCAGGCTGAGAACAAGTCAAGAAGGTACACTAGATTGTAGGTTTGTTTGCAAGAGGAGGTTTAAGATCTTTCAGGCATACTTGCACTGAATACAATGACAACTATTTATTTGTTATTTTACCAGGTAAGTTGACTGAGAACACGTTCTCATTTGCAGCAACGACCAGGGCAATAGTTACAGGGGAGAGGAGGGGAATGAATGAGCCAATTGTAAACTGGGGATTATTAGGTGACTGTGATGGTTTGAGAGCCAGATTGGGAATTTAGCCAGGACACCGGGGTTAACACCCCTACACTTATGATAAGTGCCATGGGATCTTTAATGACCTCAGAGAGTCAGGACACCCGTTAAACGTCCCATCTGAAAGACGGCACCCTACACAGGGCAGTGTCCCAATGTGGGATATTGTTTTTAGACCAAAGGAAAGAGTGCCTCCTACTGGCCCTCCAACACCACTTCCAGCAGCATCTGGTCTCCCATCCAGGGACTGACTAGGACCAACCCTGCTTAGCTTCAGAAGCAAGCCAGCAGTGGTATGCAGGGTGGAATGCTGCTGGCATAGTAGTGAACTACAACTAGTGAATACAACTAGTGAATAAACATAAACATATTTTGCAATAGCCTAGAATGACATACTTCAAGATACTGAAGACTTCAACAATGATCAAAACTGCACCCTGTCTTTTGTTATACAGTAAAGTGAGGTGGATGCTGTAAGATAGTATCCATATGCCTTGGTGTTATTAGGTGAAACTGGCTGCTTTTGGAGTCTTTTGGAGGTAAGATTGTCAGCCTGTGAGGTGAGATGGGGTTCATCTCCATTACCTCTATGCTGAACCCTCTGATCAGGGGAACTTCAAACGCCTGTGAGAGCTGCTCTGCATCTCGTTACTGTCTGAGTTCACATCTCAGCATTTCAACATATATTTCACCTCAGACTGTATAATGTGCTGAAGCAGAGGCAGATAGCGTAGAGGGGTTTTAACTAGCAATCAGCACACGCTGCTTTTTAGTATTCCATTTTTTGGGGTATAAACTGTAGTCTATTACAACAGTGCTGTATGGCATCGTAGAAAAGTCCTCTGTGGAGTTATATAAAGGTGAAACAGGAAGCATCAACATGATAACCATGATAAATACGTTTCCTGAGCACCATGACTCATAGATGCAATATAATAGTGTTGCATTTGTGCTCAGACTATGTTCCAGTCAACCTTTTGATGTCTTGCTATAATCAAATCAATCTATTTATATAGATACACAGACAATTCCCACGTTGTCTAGATG
The DNA here is from genome assembly GCF_045791955.1 of Oncorhynchus clarkii lewisi. Taxonomy (NCBI): domain Eukaryota; kingdom Metazoa; phylum Chordata; class Actinopteri; order Salmoniformes; family Salmonidae; genus Oncorhynchus; species Oncorhynchus clarkii. The sequence continues at coordinate 24,451,880 of NC_092154.1, forward strand.
GGATCACGGTGTGTCTGACACAAAAAGATCCAACCCTCTCGAGTCAACACATCCCTGAATCTGCTCTCTTGTCTCACAGCTGGTGCTTGAGCTTCTCCCTGTGGTCTAACCTGAAATCATCTACTGTGGGATACTAGCGGGGAAACATCCTCCTCACAAAAACACTTGCATGAGGCTCTAACGCTGATCTTCCCTCTTAGGCTTGGCAAAGGCAAGTGGTGGTGGGCTCTAAGGTGTGTGTTCAAGTGGAGGACACAATTGTATATTGCACGGATGAAATACTCTCCACACACACACACACACACACACACACACACACACACACACACACACACACACACACACACACACACACACACACAAACTAGGTTACCTTCTCTCCTGTCATTCCGAAGACACTTTACTTTGGGCAACTTGGTGAGTAGAAGGCAGTCATTTGCTGAAAGGGAACATTTGATGCAGGGTGAGATGCAATGTTCATAAAACCGTCACCCACACAGTGCATGGAATTGGAATTCAATTGTAAAAAACACATTGACAGAGACAGGGGAAATCTTTTCAATCACTGATCCTTTTTCTCCGGCAGCTGAGCCAGAATGGGAGAGCTCATCACATCCATCTCCAATCCATTTCCTCCTGGAATCAGATCTATCTCTGCTCACAGCTGCTCTTCTGTTCTACCCACCATCCCCACTGTAGTCATCTACCAGGATGATCTCGTGAATCAGGTGGACTGGCGTCCTGTTCAGCACACTGCAAATGAAAAAGAGGGCAGCAGTAGTGTTAGAAACTATTGTATTTCTTTTAGACGACAATCTTTATAGAGCAGCAACCACTGAAATCTACATTTCCCCCCGTGTTATGTGAAATGTTCTATTGGAAAAATGGAGAATGACATTATCGTTCTGAGAATGTATTACGGCTTAAATAAAATAACAATATTTCATTAGTTCTGGAGATGACTTGTTTTTTTTTATAACTATAGCCCCCAAAATGTAATTTGGATGATTTTCTATTACAAGGGTATGAGAAAATACAGGACCACTCATTTTGGCACCATCCTCTGACATTAGAATCTCTCACTATAAGAACCACACATAAATCTCCCTCTAATATTCTCTCCTCTCCTGGGGTACATGGCTGAACAGCTGGTGATGAGGCGAGGAGATATGGAGGGAGAGGTACACCACCTCCCTCAGATTACTTCACCTTTAATCCCAGTCTGAATCAAGGCATCTACCCTCTCCTCCTCCCTCACACCGTATCTCTCTCTCTCTCTCTCTCTCTCTCTCTCTCTCTCTCTCTCTCTCTCTCTCTCTCTCTCTCTCTCTCTCTCCTGTCTGGGTGAGTAATTGGAGCGCTGTCAGGCTCGTAGGTCTGTTCTTCCATCGTCGCTGTGCATGCTGGACCCATTCATCACTCCATTCCCCCCTCCTCCTTTCCCCCTCCTCCTCCCTCTCTCTCTATCCCGCTCCATCCCGCTCCATCCACTGCCCCTGGATCCTCATGCCTTTATTAAGGCCCCTGACAGAAATCCGTTCCTGGTCGTAACAGGTAAAGCTTTACAGCAAGACAGAGAGTCCTGATTCAGCCTCTAAGTGCAGCCTAATCAGGGGACGTGGATGACTATTGCCCTGTTGGTTATATCTAGAACAGCAGCAAAACGAATGATTGCTATAGACTTCTAGACTGTATTTCTTCTAGACTGCATTTACAACCTCTTTTTGTTATAAACAGTCTGTTTCATAGAAAGATATTGAAGTTAAAGTTGTCTTGAAAACATGTGAAGTACGTCATATAGCGTGTGAGTCAGTGGTACAAACACAATAGAGTTGAGTCTCATGTGGGAGTTCCAAGGCTGGGTCCAGCCCATCACTGATGTAGGATCAAAATCAATTCAAATCAAATCGTATGGGCCTCTCCGTATGGGTGGCGCAGTGGTTAAGGGCGCTGTACTGCAGCGCCAGCTGTGCCATCAGAGTCCCTGGATTCGCGCCCAGGCTCTGTCGTAACCGGCCGCGACCGGGAGGTCCGTGGGGCGACGCACAATTGGCCTAGCGTCGTCCGGGTTAGGGAGGGATTGGTCGGTAGGGATCTCCTTGTCTCATCGCGCACCAGCGACTCCTGTGGCGGGCCGGGCGCAGTGCACGCTAACCAAGGTTGCCAGGTGCACGGTGTTTCCTCCGACACATTGGTGCGGCTGGCTTCCGGGTTGGATGCGCGCTGTGTTAAGAAGCAGTATGGCTGGTTGGGTTGTGTATCGGAGGACGCATGACTTTCAACCTTCGTCTCTCCCGAGCCCGTACGGGAGTTGTAGCAATGAGACAAGATAGTAGCTACTACAACAATTGGATACCACGAAATTGGGGAGAAAAAGGGGTAAAATTAAAAATAAAAAAAAACAATTCCAATCGTATGTGCTGAATACAACAGGTGTAGTAGACACTACAGTGAAATGCTCACTTACAAGCCCTTAACCAGTAAAAATAACAATAGCGGGGCTATTTACAGGGGATACCGGTACAGAGTACATGTGCGGGTGCACCAGTGTCGAGGTAATTGAGGAAATGTGTACATGTAGGTGGAGTAGCCTTAAGTGGTGATCTTTTACTAGGATTAAATGTCAGGAATTGTGAAAAACTGAGATTAAATGTAGAGTTGAAGTCAGAAGTCAGCCAAATACATTTAAATTCAGTTTTTCACAATTCCTGATATTTAATCCTAGTGAAAATTCCCTGTTTAATGTCAGTTAGGATACCACTTTATTTTAAGAATGTGAAATGTCAGAATAATAGTTGAGAGAATGATTTATTTCAGTTTTAATTTCTTTCATCACATTCCCAGACTTCCACAAGCTTCCCACAATAAGTTGGGTGAATTTTGGCCCATTCCTCTTGACAGAGCTGGTGTAACTGAGTCAGGTTTGTAGGCCCCCTTGCTCGCACACAATTGTTCAGTTCTGCCCGCATATTTTCTATAGGATTGAGGTCAGGGCTTTGTGATGGCCACTCCAATACCTTGACTTTGTTGTCCTTAAGGCATTTTGCCACAACTTTGGAAGTTTGCTTGGGGTCATTGTCCATTAGGAAGACCAAGCTTTAACTTCCTGACTGGTGTCTTGAGATGTTGCTTCAATATATCCACATAATTTTCCTGCCTCATGAAGCCATCTATTTTGTGAAGTGCACCAGTCCCTCCTGCAGCAAAGCACCCCCACAACATGATGCTGCCACCCCCGTTGTTCCCGGTTGGGATGGTGTTCTTCGGTTTGCAAGCCTCACCCTTTTCCCTACAAACATAACAATGGTCAATACGGCCAAACAGTTCTATTTTTGTTTCATCAGACCAGAGGACATTTCTCCAAAAAGTACGATCTTTCTCCGCATGTGCAGTTGCAAACCGTAGTCGGGCTTTTTTATGGCGGTTTTGAAACAGTGGCTTCTTCCTTGCTGAGCGGCCTTTCAGGTTATGTCGATATAGGACTCATTTTACTGTGGATATAGATACTTTTGTATCTGTTTCCTACAGAATCTTCACACGGTCCTTTGCTGTTGGTCTGGGATTGATTTGCACTTCTCGCACCAAAGTATGTTCATCTCTAGGAGACAGAACGCGTCTACTTCCTGATCGGTAGGACGGCTGCGTGGTCCCATGGTGTTTATACTTGTGTACTATTGTTTGTACAGATGAACGTGGTACCTTCAGGCGTTTGGAAATTGCTGCCAAGGATGAACCAGACTTTTGGAGGTATACATTATTTTCTGAGGTCTTGACTGATTTATTTTTATTTTCCCAAGATGTCAAGCAAAGAGGCACTGAGTTTGAAGGTAGGCCTTGGAATACATCCACAGGTACACCTCCAATTGATTCATATTATGTAAATTAGCCTATCAGAAGCTTTTAAAGCCATGACATAATTTTCTGGAATTTTCCAAGCTGTTTAAAGGCACAGTCAACTTAGTGCATGTTAACTTCTGACCCACTTGAATTGTGATACAGTGAATTATAAGTGAAATAATCTGTCTGTAAACAATTGTTGGAAAAATAACTTGTGTCATGCACAAAGTAGATGTCCTTACTGATTTGTGGAGTGGTTGAAAAACAAGTTTTAATGACTCCAACCTAAGTGTATGTAAACTTCCGACTTCAACTGTAAGTGTATGTAAACTTTCGGCTTCAACTGTCCCTGGCCACCATGAGCGTAAGCGTTCTCCTGTTTGCTTATGGCGGTATACAGCTCATAGAGTGCGGTCTCAGTGCCAGCATCGGTCTGTGGTGGTATGTTGACAGCTTCAAAAAAGATGAAAAGTCTCTCGGTGGATAGTGTGGTCTACAGCTTATCATGAATTACTCTCCCTCAGGCGAGCTAAACCTCGAGTTCCTTAGATATTGTGCACCAGCTGCTGTTTACAAATATACATAGGCCGCCGCCCCATGTCTTACCAGAGGCTGCTGTTCTATCCTGCCGATAGAGTGTATAACCCGCCAGCTGTATGTTATTAATGTCGACGTTCAGACACGACTCTGTGAAGCATAAGATATTACAGTTTTTAATGTCCCATTGGTTGGATATACTTGCTTTCATTTCGTCCCATTTATTTTTCAGCGATTGAACATTGGCTAACAGTACGGATGGCAAAGACAGATTAGCCACTAGTCACCTGATCCTCTCAAGACACCCCGATCTCCCTCCTCAAAATCTCAGTTTCGGGGACGAGGGCCTGTTCGGGGGTTTGGAGTAGATCCTTCCCGTCAGACTCATTAAATAAAAATTATTTGTCCAATATGAGGTGAGTAATCGCTGTTCTGATGTTCAGAAGCTCTTTTCGGTCATAAGAGACGGTAGCAGCAACATTATGTACAAAATAAGTTACAAACAATTCGGGAAAAACAGACAAAATCGTACGGTTGGTTAAAAGCCAATAAAACATCAGCCATCCTCTCCAGCACCATCATTACACTGGGCATTAACTATGAAACACTGACAGTCACAAAAACATCAAACCCACTGAGAAAACAAAGTGTGTCCTTGAAAGTTAGTTTGTGAATATACTGTACTTGAATACTGTGTAAAATATATTATTGATTGTCGGATAACCTCAAAATTAAATATTGACAGACTTATATTTCTAAACCATTTTTTTTTTAAACAGCCCAAAATTGACAAATATTGGGCAATTAACAATTTCCAATAGCATACAAATGAGATGAATTGGTATCAATCCAAAACAAGGTTGTGTAATCGTTCCTTTCAGAACTAAGGGTACACAAATGATGTAGAATTACTACCCACAATCAAAAGGCCTGAGTTAGTAGAGCAGTGGAAATGTGTTTAATGTACATTGCGCTCTTAGAATGTCATTATATTGATTCCTGCGGTGTTTATGAGGCGGCTCTGCACTTTGAGCACAGCGACTTTGAAGCCCACACTCACCAACCAAACACAGGAGAGAAGCCCTTTGACTGCCTAATGCATTTCTGTTTCTCCTGATGCATTCCAAAATGCTTTTCATTTGGGGGGAAAAACGATGAGTAGGAGGAATACATTACGACCAAACACAGCATCAATGAAATCCATTGTGGCACATGCAGGAACAGGTGAGATTTGAAAAATAGCCTAATCTACACCATTTTCTCATTTATGCGATTTGTTTAGTACTGATTGTCATGAGTTTGTATTGCGGACGCAAGCCATTTACACAAGTTATGATGACCTACTTCTGCTCTTGTACTGTTTGGAACTCAGAGTGCCCCGCTCTCCAAACATGACTAGAATATAGCATCCCAGTGCAATATGTGGCCAGTGACTGTTTCCCCTGTAGTTTTCTCTACCTGCTGGGGCTATGAAAACACAGACAGATCTGTCCTTCCTACTACTCTTTCATATTGTTCCCCTCATTTCTTCTCCTCTACTTTCCCCTCTCCTCCTCTGTATTCATTCCCTCTACTTCTCCTCCCCTAACCTACCCTCTTCTCACATCCATATTATCCTCCCCTTCCCCTTTCCTCATCTCTCCTCTTCATCTCCTCTCCTGAACTATCGCTCCCAGCTCTGTCTGGAAGAGCAAGCTCCCAGCCTATTCCCCCTCCACCTCAGAGGGTTCTGAGGGCTGGATTGTGGTAATAGCCTCTGTCAGCACTAACACAAATCAAAGAGAGAGGCCCACGGCCTGCTTTTGAAACCCGCTCTGTATCAATGTTTGGTTCTGGCACAAACTGAGGTAAGAGAGAGGGGGGGGGGGGGGGATAGGCTAATAGACAGACAGGCTGAGGAGCCCTTGGTGGGCTATGCGTCAGGGGGTATAACTGGGTCTAACCAGCCCATGAACCCCAGCCAGCCTCAGTTTACAGGAAGGTGCCAGAACACACAGACAACCTTATTAATGTACAGAAACCTCAGAAGATTAGTGTTGTTGTTGTTTTTCCTATTATCTACATCACTGGTGGCGACGGCATGTGGCAGAGGGCTGAGTGAGGCTGAGGCTGTGTAATTACAGACAGGCAGGCCACCATGATGACACAAACATGCTGGCAGCCATGAAACACTGTGCTAATTAAACCCCACCCTGACGTCCCTGAGGGCCACGGGGAGGGTGTTGGTACTGTACCCCCTCAGGATGTCTTTAACAGCGTGATATGTGACTCTGAGTGCTACAGTACACTACCCTGGACAAAGATGTTCTGTAATGAGGAAGGCACACTCGTAGAGAGAGAGACGGTGTGTTCTGTAGATTAATTCATTATCAGGAAAGCAAACTTCCATTGGTGTTCTTCCATTGCTATTGTAAGGGACGGAGCCTGGAGCTAGAGACCATTATTTCCTGAGCCTGCAGAGTGGCTATAGGCACAATTACAAACTTTTTTTGCAGGAGAAATGAGTAATTGTGAAAAAGTTGCAAACAGACAAGTCGGCCAAAAAACCAAAGGGACGGGCAGGCTGAAACCTACTGGGAGGGATTGTCTTTTAATTGGTTGAAACTGCAGCGCTTTGAAAAAGGTTTGGGGCGGACACATAAACAGGACAGTTTTTTCCCCGGTGGAGTGGTGGTCAGGACTCAGGAGTCTTCTCTGTGTGATCATTAAGAGACTCTGCTGACTACTCAGCTGTAATGAGCTGAACCGGCTCCAGGAGACATTGGCAGGAGAGGGGAGGCCTGCATTGTGCTAAGGCAAGCTGCCGAGGCAAGCTGCTGACACCCAGGGACAGGTGGGGTGGCGGTGAGGCAGCTATGGGAAAGGTCAAGGGTCAGGCTGGGAAGACAATAGAGGGGTTTGGCACTTGGGCATCAGGATTAAATGGAGAGTCCTTATGAGTCAGGCACAGGTCTGAGAGCAAACGGACAGTGACCTAGTCCAGGGTCAGTAACAGGCAGTGGTTACGCGTCATTCAGGGAAGGTGGGGCAGAGCTTTTTTTTGTGTGCCTGTTTTGTATGTTATTTTTGTGGCCTTTGTACCATTGTTGCCTTTGTACCAGATACAGTCTCTTACGACGTTTGTTTGATCTCCCTTGGAAATTGGTAATTGAGACCGAATTTGGTCCCTTTAAGCTCCATTCCCCTGCTTTTGATCAGCTCCTTTTGTTGGTAGTGTTCAAATTTTGCGATGATCGGTAGGGGACCCTTGGTCTTGTCGCTCCGAACTCCAAGTGTGTACTCGGTGGAAAGCTACTTTGTTCACAGTCTCTATAGAAAGTTTCAAGGCGGATTGCATGAATTCTGTGATCGCGCCCTCTGGATTATTGGATGCGTCCTTAGGAATCCCAGAAAAAATATGATTTTCACACATGCTACGATTTTGTATGTCTAGTTGCGACTCCTTCATCACCCTGTTTTCCCTGAGTAGACAATACATGTGGATTTTTTATCTTGGCTGTGAGTGCCTTGTTTTCTCCTTGGAGTGTGAGAATTTCACTCTGGCTTAACTCCAAACTCCCCCTCAGCCCTGCTACCTTCTCACACAACTATTCCAGTGTTGCATGGATTCCAGCCAGAACACTAGCCTCTACTTCAACGGTAAGTAAATCATCCATGTCTGTAGATTAATCTGCCAAGCCGCACTGTTTCTTGACACACTGCTCGCTTAACCCGGAAGCCAGCCGCACCAATGTGTCGGAGGAAACACCGTCAAGCTGTTGACCGAAGTCAGCGTGCATTCGCCCGGCCCGCCACAAGGAGTCGCTAGAGCGCGATGAGACACGGACATGTCGGTCAAAACCTCCCCTTACCCGGATGACGATGGGCCAATTGTGCACCGCCTCATGGGTCTCCCAGTCGCGGCAGCCAGGGATCGAACCCGGGTCTGTAGTGACACCTCTAGGACTACGATGCAGTGTCTTAGACTGCTGCGCCACTCGGGAGGCCCTTTATTTTTTTACCCCCTTTTTTTACCTAATTTTGTGATATCCAATTGGTAAAGTTGGAATACATTGGCCAAATCTCAGACTTCAGTAAGTTCAAGACAACTGGGAACTTGGGAAAAAAACTAGGATCGACTGGGAAATTCCTGAATATAACAACTCATCCAACTCGGAATCCAAAAGTTGGGAACTTGGGCCCCTTTCTAGAGCCCACAAGAAGGACGGCCGTGCCACCTTCCTATTCAAGTGAGCACAGCACAACAAGGTGAGTCCAAAAATATATTGTATGCTGCTGCATAAATGATGTAATATGCCAGTGTCACGTCTACTCCCCCTCTCTGGCACTCGATGTCACCGGTCTACTAACCACCGGTCCTGGCAACCCATCATTACGTACACCTGCGCCCCATCATAAGGCACACCTGGACTCCATCACTACCCTGATTACTCCCCCTTTATCTAGCATCACTCTTCAGGCAGTATTGGTTATGTTTCACTGTCAGACATGTCTCTTGTTTTGTATTGTTCATTATTAGTAAACTCACTAACTGCACCTGCTTTCTGACTCCCTGCGTTGATGTAACAGCCAGGGAGATCTTTTAAAAAAAAAATGTATAAGGAAAGTCAATGAAAAACAAATTCTTATTTACAATGACGGCCTACCCCATCCAAACCTGGACGACGCTGGACCAATTGTGCACCGCCCTATGGGACTCCCAATCACAGCCAGATGTGGTACAGCCTGGATTCAAACCAGGGACTATAGTGATGCCTCTTGCACTGAGATGCAGTGCCTTAGACCGCTGCACCACTCGGGAGCCAAGTATACTGTAGCCAAGAATGTAATACTAAGCGTATCTTGTGTAGTAAGTTGTTAGTAGCCCATGTGCCTCACCCTAATAATTTGGTACCTTTTCTCCTCATAACTTAGCCTACTGTTCTGACTTGGTGGTGCACATGTTTTAAAGAAATTAAATCATAGAATATTGTAAGAGCTTTCATTGTCTGCATATAAACCCCCTTTATTTATCCTACGGTTCTGACTTGGAGTACAGGAAGAATACTGTAAGAACGGCTCATGTTCTGAATTCTGTCGCTGTACATTTCAAAAGTGCTGAACAAATTTTTATATTGACTACGTCCGTCCTAGCTCGCTCATTAATGTCTTAATTGAAATTATGGATTGCCTCTGTTGGAGTCTAGCTTGAAATACTTACCATACTAGAAGTAAATGATTACATGTATGAGGAATGTATATGGTGGGGTTAATGGAGGGTGGATAAGAACGAGGGGTTTGGAAAGTTACTGAGTGAGGGAAAAGGCAATCACTTGGTTGTGGTCATTGATAAGGGTTGCTGTGGATTAGTGAGGAATGTGGGCTGAGTTCAGGTCAGGTTAGATGAAGGCAGAAGGAAGAGTTTTATTACACACATCACTTAACTTTCTGCCTAGCAACAAATATGCAGTGCTTAGATGTGCAAGGAGGAGACTCCGCCTAAAGGAGGGTATAAATGCTTGTGCTGGTGGAAACAAGTCTGTCTTTTTCAGCTGTTTGGCCCAGTGGGTGAATAAACTTGGTTTGAGCTTCACTAGTCGTCCCTGAATTTTACTCTGTCAGAACACCTCTTATCCGGTCATCGTTCCCTTATGCCATAGTTGGTACATCTCAATTGTCAGTAGAAACCATGTTTGTTTAAGCAAGTCAGCCATATCAGCTCTGTTTAAAAAAATAGTAAATGAGGCTGAATGAACTGTTTTGCTGCCAGGCAAGGCTCCGCTGATGTCCAGTTGTAGCAGTGGTAAGGATTCACTCCATGGTGCCCGAAAAGAAAGCTCTGCTGTTGGGACAGCTTTATGTAGGCCCTAACAGTTTGTGGGCATCATTTGCCATCGTTATAGTGCAATGAATGTATTGCTTAGTGTTGTGTCGTGGCTTTCTTGGCATTCATCACAGTTTTTTGTTTGTCCCACCAAGATTTACATGCTAGAATTGCCACTGGTAACAGGGCAGAGGGATCTCTTACCTCCTGATGGTCCGTAGCAGAGTGGAGCGGGCCTCGTTGTGGAAAGTGATGACGATGGAGGTGGAGGGCAGATCTGGGTTATAATGCAATGTGGTGCATCTGATGGAGAGAGACACAAAACAATTCAGGAGACATCAGCCAGCAGGTCAACTCAGAACTACTCAAAACAGTTCATGTTGGCTTCAAAGCCAAAGTTGTGCAGCTATTGACTTTGTCTTTCTTTTTGATGGCTTCACAGACTGTAAAACCAAGTGTCTCTTCTCCATCTTATCAGTCTCTGGTTGATATTCCAAAGTCAAAGACGAATAACAAAGCCAAGGACAGATAGACAGATTGTCCTGTACCTCCTGTAAACCGTTCAAAACCGCTTCATAATTAAGAGAACAGTGTTGCTAAGGGTAACTAGACAAAAGCTTGTTGTTGTGGGAGGAAGGACAGTACTATGAATATGTGATGAGAATGATAATGACAGCCATGCCAGGACAGAAACTTGAGGAGGTGCAGTTCTATAAATGATAGATGAGCAGAAGATGTCATTATTAAAACAGCATCCAACACCACAGCTACCTCTGACCAGACAAGGTGTGGGAGTAGCTCACACTGAGGTGGATGGCTGGTCATGGCTGGTGTAGTAGAAAATGTCTCAGAGGACACACACACACACACACACACACACACACATACACACGGCTGAAGAGAGGGTAAGTGTGTGTGTGTGTGTGTGTTTACGTGGAGACAGAAGATGCTAATCCATCTGTGGCCAATGTGGAGAACATCAACACTTCTGTTCAAATGACACCAACAACCAACACAGTAAACATTCTATCGCTCTCTTGCTCACTCTCTCTCTCTCGCTCTCTCTCTCTGTCTTTAGCTCAAGGTGATTTGTTCAGTATTTCCAGCGGAGTGATAAGATAACAAGTCTGGCTTGTGCTGAAAGACAGGCGATGGGGACGATGATAAAGTTACTATTGTTTTCTGCTGTCGTCAACACTACTGTTTTTGAGTCATTAAGCCATGAGTTTGATGTGCTTTCTCCTCAGCAGTCTGCTCTGTGTGTGCTGAGATGCACAGAGAAACATCAAGGGAGCTGTGTGCCAGACAGATAAGCACAGGAAAGAACAGCAAACAAACACAAACTGTAATTTCATATTTATTTTCAACTTGGCTTAAATCAAATTAGCCATTGTGTTCAACAACTTTCCTGTTGCTTTAATAAAAAGTGCTTTTATAAAAAATTGAGTGCCCAATGACAAACACTGGATGTTTTTTCTCATCCTTTCAGAGCCTGGCAAGCAGATATTTTCTGTAGATCTTTTCTTTCTTTCTGGGGTGGCAGGTAGCCTAGTGGTTAGAGTGTTGGGCCAGTAACCAAGAGGTTGCAAAATCAAATCCCTGAGATGACAAGGTAAAAATCTGTTGTTCTGCCCCCGAACAAGGCAGTTAACCAACTGTTCTCAGGCTGTCATTGTAAGTAAGAAGATGTTCTTATATGACTTGTCTAGTTACATTTAAAAAATAAAGTTTCAAATCCTGGGTGGATGAAGAGAGACGTTGTCCAGATTAGCATGCATATGGTGCTGGAATCAATTAATATTTTATCACTGCTGTTTGAGAGACCACTTGACCAGTCTGTGTGTATACAGCCTCTATTATTGAAGCCTTCTAAAAGTTTCATATGAGGCTGAGAGAAGCAGGAGTGTGGTGGGGTGGTCAGGCTGACACATGGACACCTGATGCCCATTGACCCCTGTCTGTATTTATGTCTGCGCCTTAAGGTCCTTCTGTACCTGTTCCCCTATCCCCCCTCCAGTGTTATTCTGAGGGTGGTACCGACTTGGCGCAGCCGACTGCAACACCTGTCACCACATTTGCTTCGGGCAGAAAAACACTGATCGGTTGAGATGTACCTCGCAGATACTGTCAAGTCTGTGCTGTTCCTCTGGCACAAGGAGGCAGAGAGTGATTCTCAATAAGCTTTTCCCAGCCAGCCGAGCATGATTCATCCCCAATGCTGCCGCTCCTCTCCTATCTCTAGCTAAAGCCTACATCTATTCAAAGCTTTCTGCTTTCTTAACTCGTTTCAAGAGAGCGTTATCTCAGGAGGTATATTCAGCAGTGCAGAGCCACAACAACAGTTTACCTCAGACACACACCTCTCAACACTGGGCCTTGAGAATCTCTTAAAATCTCTGGTCTCCTCTAGTTCACTTAAATGGAGCACAATGGATGTTCATATCACTTTGTGGGAAGCCTCCAGTAAACTAAACACTAGATACAGTCATGATGTAGGAAATGGCAATGTACAACAGAATCGCATTTAGTTCTGGCATATTAATAGACAGAGAGAGACAGAGAGAGAGAGATGTCGTCATGACCCTAACATCAAGCCATTTGCAATTTGCCTGCTCCTAACAACAACAGTAAGTAACAAGTAGCGCAGGTACCCACATTAGAGAAGCTGTTGTTTAGATGTTGGCCGGGCAGGTGGGCGGGCAGGGAGCAGGGTGTGGTCAAAGAACATCCATCTCCTCTAACAGAGAATGCCTAAGTATCAGAATCTGCAGTCTCTACCACAGACAGCTGGCAGGCACTGGACACACACACATATAAACGCCTCTAACCTCAAAGGTCAGCCTCAGGTTCGGTTGTTCCGTTCCATGTCCTGTAATATAGACAAGACTCTTTAGAGGGACTATCTGGGTGAGAATATTGGGCGTAGTGAGGCAGCCTGGGTCAAAAAGCAACACTAGCCACAGAGGAGAAGAGGAGGAGACAGTGGGGGCTGTAGCAGAGCTCTCTGTGTGTGGATCCCTTCAAAGGAGAAGAGAGAGACAATCCTTGAGTGTGGATTAGTAACTGAAGGACAGAGGGACCCTGTAAGTAGTGAATAATCGATTATTGTACTGGTTGTGTGTTTCTTGTAGTGCTGAACGATTAACTGAAATGCTGGTTATTTTTGTTTTTTTTGACCAATGGGTAAATTATTTAAACATTATTGAAAAAATGTCTGTGAGCTTAATGCACACATTACGCAGTTTCTCTAGCAATAAATCAGATCAAGCCCGAACTGTGCGATGTAGTAGGGAGTTATAGTTTCCAACAGGCCAATATTCTACATAGTTTAGCGAGGAAAACATGGTAATTAATTACAATGACCAGTGACGACCCGTCATTTAGGGCAGGTGGGGCAGAGCCTGTCACTCATGGGGACACTACGTCACCTCCAAGTCTAAGGGTAGACCTCGAGAATTCAAGCCCCTTGGGTGCTGCCATATACTGTAGTTACATTAGAAGTGCCCGTCCAAGAAGGCTCAAGGTCATTGGACAGATAAGAATGACGTCAAATCACGTTATATCTACAGTAGCTTTGATTGGACTGATCATGTCAACATCATACTTTCAAAATCTTAGCTAGTAGTCATCATCATCAATCAAGTCGACAATCCCTTGGCAAATCATTTTAAATCCTTCTCAAATGAAGATAAATAATGGAGAGAAATTATATATAAAACGCATCAGTGCTCATCGGCCATTGGACATAAATATTACAAAACAAGTTGGAAATCGCAAATTCAACAATGAGTGGTTTGGAAGGAATCAATGGCTAACTGCAAGCATTGCAAAGCAATCATTAGCCTGCTATTCAGTGGAGTGGCTGTGTGGTCCCAAGTCTAAGATTAATGGTATCTTTTCCTAGTTTAAAATTACAAACATTCAACATTGGCCATGCTGTCAATGAAGCATGACTTGTGCCGCACTCAAAACAACTATAAACTCGGAACTGCAAAATCTGACAAGATAAATGGGAACTCGGGAAAAACGAGTTCCGACTGGGAAAATGCGTTTTTAACTTTCATCCAACTCGGCATTGGAAATCGGGAACTCGGGCCTCTTTCTAGAGCTACGACCTGAAGATCACTGACGTCATCATGATTCAACCTTTTTTCACCCCATGTTCCCAGTTGTCTTGAAAGCACCATAAATCCAGAGATTGCCAAGCTTTGATGACAAAGTTTGAATTTGCCCACGAAGGACCGCCACACCACCTTCCTGTTCAAGTGAGTACAGCACAACAAGGTCAGTCACAAAAATGTATTGTATGCTTCTGCATAAATTATGTAATATGCCATGGAGATATGTATACTGTATCTAAAAACATAATACTAAGTGTTTGTTGTGTAGTAAGCTGTTAGTAGCCCATGTGCCTCAGCCTTATAATTTGGTCTATTTACCCCTCTTGTTTTCACCTACTGTTCTGACTTGGTGGTGCACATGTAGCCTATAACATGTTTTAGAGAAATGTAATCATCAAATTTTTTAAGAGCTTTCATTGTCTGCTTATATGCCCTTTATTTATCCTACGGTTCTGACTTGGTATACAGGGAGAACACTGTAAGAACGGCCCATGTTCTGAATTCTGTCGCAGTACATTTCAAAAGTGCTAAACAAATAGTTATATTGACTATGTACGTCCTAGCTCGCTCATTAATGTCTTAATCGAAATTACGTATTGCCTCTTATCCGCTTGTTGTCCCCTTATGCCATAGTTTGTACATCTCAATTGTCATTAGAAACCACATTTGTTTAAGCAAGTGAGTCATATCAGCTATGTTTTTTTAAAGGCAGTAAATGAGGCTGAATGAACTGTTTTGCTGCAAGACAAGGCTCCACTGATAGCCAGGTGTAGCAGTGGTAAGATGTTGGAACAGCTTTACGTAGGCCCTAACAGTTTTTGCCCCACCAAGATTTACATTCTAAAATCACCACTGACATTGACCATAATCCATTGTGTTCCTACTTACCCAGTCTGTGTGTTTATTTTATGCCTGCTACCTTACATTAGTGCGGGCCAGACACAGAGAGGGAGAGAAGAGAGTAGAATGCGTGATTTAGAGGGATAGAGAGCAGTTGCTTCATGAGGTATCTCTACCTGAAAATAAAGGATCTAACTGGTTGATAGTTGCTATTCAGCAGTTGTAAAAGGATGCCTTATTTACTTTGAAGCACTACTAATATAGGGATTATATCAGACAGCATAGGCAGCAGCTCTATAGAGATGAGATGAAGACTTGGAAAGAAATTATAAAGTTATCAAATAGAAGAAAAAAAACTGAATATTTTATTAAAGTAATGTGAATAAATGATGGTAATAATGGGCAGTCACTACCATCATGGGAACTTTTATTCATTGTTTTATTCTGTGTTACAGCATCCAACCCACATAATGCATAGTGCATTTAAGGTTCAGAAAAATAATTGAAAACGAAATCGAAAACCGTGATTATTTTTTTATAATCAAACCGAAACCGAACCGATGTCAGAAAGCACTAATCGCTCAGCACTAGTTTCTTGTTCAATGTTAATACAGCAGGCACATTTAAACTGTCATTATGTACTGTAAGACTGTATTTTCTGCTTACTTAGAGTTGCTGATCCAGAGAAATTAATCTTCAAATGACATTCAAAAATCATCTTTCACAAAATCTACGATGCATTACACCACCTGCCCCAAGACTCTCAAAGTGCCATCGAAGATCCATAGAATTGTCTTTCTCATCATCATCATCACAAATGTACAGTATACCTGAATACCATTGTTTATGGGACTTTTCCTAAAATATGTATGAATTAGTTGAAAAGATCCAGGGAAGCTAGGGTTAATCAAGGATATTAAAAGCCTTCAGTCATGAATCCAGGCCACCAGGTCTGAGAGTACCAGGCAGCTCAACCCACTGCTCTCCCTTCCTGACATCAAAGCCGCTCATCAGGATTTATTTTTGTTCAGGCGCATATGTGCGACATCCTCTCTCTGATAAGATTTGAGGATAGGAGAGCTCTCCTCTTCTAATCATCTCCTCTCCCTATCATCTCCTCTCGTCTCCCCATCATCTCATCTCCTCTCCCCATCATCCCATCTCATCTCTCTCCATCATCTCCTACGTGCGACATCCTCTCTCTGATGAGATTTGAGGATAGGAGATAGAGCTCTCCTCTCCTAATCATCTCCTCTCCCCATCATCCCATCTCATCTCTCTCCATCATCTCATCTCTCCCCATCATCTCATCTCCTCTTCTCATCATCTCATCTCCTCTTCCCATCATCTCCTCTCCTCTCCTCTCCCCATCATCTCCTCTCCCCATCATCTCATCTCCCCATCTTCTCTCCTCTCCTCTCCCCTCCTCTCCTCTCCCCATCATCTCCTCTCCTCTCCCCATCATCTCCTCTCCTCTCCCCATCATCTCATCTCCTCTCCCAATCATCTCATCTCCTCTCCCCATCATCTCCTCTCCTCTCCCCATCATCTCCTCTTCTCTCCCCATCATCTCCTCTCCTCTCCCCATCATCTCCTCTCCTCTCCCCATCATCTCCTCTCCTCTCCCCATCAACTAATCTCCTCTCACCATCATCTCATCTCCTCTCCCCATCATCTCCTCTCCTCTCCCTATCATCTCATTTCCTCATCATCTCCTCTCCCTATCATCTCATCTCCTCTCCCTATCATCTCATCTCCTCTCCCCAACATCTCATCTCATCTCTCCCCATCATCTCCTCATCATCTCATCTCCTCTTCTCTCCCCATCATCTCCTCTCCTTTCCTCAGCAGCATTCATTCTCAGGAAATGCTGAATGTTTTGGGACGGGATATTTTATCCACCGTGTCTGGTCTGCACATCTATCACATACAACACAGTCCTGGTACACAGAGGCAGCCCAATAATAAGTATTCTCATCTCCCTTTCTACTTGAATGGGATTTTAAACATTCATTCAAATTCACAGCTGCTCTGTGGAGACTGGATATAGTGATTTATTAACGGAGACAAGTACCGAGGAATGCCTGTCTCGAGGGCGGATAGTACCTAGGCCATGGTCTCTTTTGAAAAAAGCGCTCCCCTGAGTAATGTTATCGTATTCATCTGTTAACGTCTTGGTGACAGGGGGGCAGTATTGAGTAGCTTGGATGAATAAAGTGCCCAGTTAACTGCCTGCTACTCTGTCCCAGATGCTAATATATTTATATTATTAGTAGTATTGGATAGAAAACACTCTGAAGTTTCTAAAACTGTTTGAATGATGTCTGTGAGTATAACAGAACTCATATGGCAGCCGAAAACCTGAGAAAAATCCAACCAGGAAGTGGGAAATCTGAGGTTTGTATTTTTTCAACTCTTCGCCATTCCAATATACAGTGTAAATCGGGTAATATTGCACTTCCTATGGCTTCCACTAAGATGTCAACAATCTTTAGAACTTTGTTTGAGGCTTCTACTGTGAAGTGGGGGCGAATGAGAGGGGATTGAGCCAGGTGTCTGGCAGAGTACCGTTCCATTGCTTTTCTACAGACATAGGAATTCTCCAGTTGGAACATAATTGAAGATTTATGATAAAAACATCCTAAAGATTGATTCTATACTTAGTTTGACAAGTTTCTACAGGCTGTAATGGAACTTTTTGAACTTTTCGTCCGACGTTCGGCTGGACCTGCATGCGCGTTTGGATTTGTTTACCAAACGCCCTAACAAAAGAAGCTGTTTGGACATAAATTATAAACTTTATCAAACAAATCAAACATTTATTGTGGAACTGGGTTTCCTGTGAGTGCATTCTGCTGAAGATCATCAAAGGTAAGTGAATATTTATAATGCTATTTCTGACTAATGTTGAGTACACAATATGGCGGATATCTTTTTGGCTGCTTTGTTGTCTGAACGCTGTACTCAGATTATTGCATGGTTTGCTTTTTCCGTAAAGTTTCTTTGAAATCTGACACAGCGGTTGCATTAAGGAGAAGTATATCTCTAAATTCATGTATAACACTTGTATTTTCATCAACATTTATGATGAGTATTTCTGTAAATTGATGTGGCTCTCTGCAAAATCAATGCATGTTTTATAACTACTGAACGTAACGTGCCAATGTAAAATTAGATTTTTTGATATAAATATGCACTTTATCGAACAAAACATACATGTATTGTGTAACATGAAGTCCTATGAGTGTCATCTGATGAAGATCATCAAAGGTTAGTGATTAATTTTATCTCTATTTGTGCTTTTTGTGACTCCTCTCTTTGGCTGGAAAAATGGCTGTGTTTTTCTGTGAGTTTGTGGTGACCTAACATAATAATTTGTGGTACTTTCAATCTAAAGCCTTTTTGAAATCAGACACTGTGACTGGATTAACGAGAATTTTAAAATGGTGTAAAATACTTGTATGCTTGAGGAATTTTAATTATGAGATTTTTGTTGTATTGAATTTGGCGCTACCGTCCCACATATCCCAGAGAGGTTAAGTCACAGTTCGTTAAATGACCAGCAAGAGTTCTTCCTCGGTTTGAAAAACACGAGCCAGGGATATTATCAATACAGCACTAATACTATATTTACAAATATTTATAATAGGAGAGTTTAAAACTATGCTTTCAGTGACACAGCAAAATGGAGTCTGTAGCATGGTATTTTTCCTTTCATTATTGTCCCAACTAAACTACCATATATGCCAATTATATTCCAACAGAGAATTATGAATTCAAAATCTACTGTAGCAAAGCCTGATTCGTTCTGCAAACACTGATCTTCATTCTGCTCTTTGAGTCTGACTATAGCAATAGAGTGATTGACAGGTTTTCACAGGTCTCTGCAGTGCTTTGTGTATGAGGTCCCCCAGTCAGTGCACCACTTGAAAGCCAGATTGAAATGAATATTACCATGCATTTCCCCAGCCTTGGAGTATGACTCTCTCTGTAACTCCTACCTACCTGCCATGCAAAGAAGTGATTAAAATCTGCCAAATCAAAGAAGCTTTGAACAATAGCAGCCCTGGTGCGCTTCCTGGCTGTGAGGCCCACGTTAAATCTCTCCTCTGTGAGAGAGGAGAGAAAAACCAGCTTATGAAAATGCAGGCCTACCCCCGGAACGACACTACCTCAGTAAACCCGCGCCAACAGGACTCCAACAGTCTGCTGCTGCAGTATAGTAAGCTCAGTGAAGAGGACTGCATCTAATTATCATGAGGAGAGAGACCATCCTGTTGAAGTGATGGCACACTGGTACAGGGCAGCAGAGAATGAGACCCATAGTTTCAGGCACAAGTATTAGTCCTATTAGTGCTGGTGTGAGCAACATTAGATGAGATGTACAGATCATGGTAGAAGAACCCGTCAGTGACGTTGAAAAACGAGGGCATAGGCAATGTCCAGTAGGCAATATTTCTATATACTGTATAACAGCAACGTGAGAATAATCTGATACGGCTTGTGGAGGAGGAGGAGGAGGAGGAATATATAAACTAGTGTAGCTGCTGTGTATGCCTCTGGCTTTCTGGGATAGCAGCCGCATCTTGGTGCGCTGCACAGAAACCATCAGTCACTTCAGCCATAGCCCGGAGTGTACTTTACATACAAGGCTTTCTTAAATAGCATGCACACAGCATATTACTAGGCACTCTGTCAGACACAACAGCTGTGAGGGGACTGGGAAGGGAAGCAGCGTATTGCTGCTGGTGGACTTGGTGAATTTTCTGTAGGGAAGATAAATGTGTCCTTGCGAAGCGGAGAGAGAGTTTTTCTGGTTGGGGGGTTCCATAAAATGAATCTCTGGTCCCTCCTGCGTTCTTACTTAAAACGGTTTCTGCTGAGGTGATGATTTAAGCAATATGTGGGTATGATATGTTGGGCTACAGTACATTCAGCCCATATGTTGTTGAGGAGCGGAGGGAACCCATATGTTGTTGAGGAGCAGAGGGAACCCATATGTATTTGAGGAGAGGATGGAACCCATATGTTGTTGAGGAGAGGAGGGAACCCATATGTTGTTGAGGCGAGGAGGGAACCCATATGTTGTTGAGGAGAGGAGGGAACCCATATGTTGTTGAGGAGTGGAGGGAACTCATATGTTGTTGAGGAGCGGAGGGAACCCATATGTTGTTGAGGAGCAGAGGGAACCCATATGTGAGATTATTATTAGTGAACCAGATGGCCAAACAGAGAGAGAAGACAACAAGTTGTGGACTCAGGGCAAATATCAATATACATATGAGGCTGGCAATGAACATCAAAATCTCACATTCCAGATTACACACATACACTGTGTCTGAGCTTCTGAAAAATAAAATCTAATGCAAAAAGGCAGGGAATGAATATAAGCTATTACACATTTATATTACTGTCATTAATTAATGTAATTAATATGCAATTAATAAATGGGTGTGGACCAGTGTGCAGTAGTAAATATGTACCTGTCTGGCAGTGTCTCTTGGTGGATCAGTGAATGAGTGTATAGAATCCCATGAGTGTATAGAATCCCGAAAGTTCCAGCTAGGGGAGAGGAGCTGTGATGCACTATGGGGTTGAACAGAGGAACTCACATTCTGTTTGGATTACCACTGACTGTTGGAGGGGTCTGTCTTCAGCCCTGCTGCTGCCATGGATAGACTCATCCTCTCTCTGTGGACCCACACAGCAAACATGAAACATAATCCAATGAGAAAGGCTAGTACACCGAGACAAAGCACAGGAATAATGGGGAAAGAGACTTTGCTTTCTGAAAGCTGCCATAGCTTTCCAATGTGATTGCAATGAATCTCCTCCTCACACCAGCTTGCTGTTTACAGGCTCCAGGTTGTGTGTGGTTAGGCTACAGCCAGCTTGTTGTTTACAGGCTCCAGGTTGTGAGTGGTTAGGCTACAGCCAGCTTGATGTTTACAGGCTCCAGGTTGTAAGTGGGTAGGCTACAGCCAGCTTGATGTTTACAGGCTCCAGGTTGTGAGTGGGTAGGCTACAGCCAGCTTGTTGTTTACAGGCTCCAGGTTGTGTGTGGGTAGGCTACAGCCAGCTTGTTGTTTACAGGCTCCAGGTTGTGAGTGGTTAGGCTACAGCCAGCTTGTTGTTTACAGGCTCCAGGTTGTGAGTGGTTAGGCTACAGCCAGCTTGTTGTTTACAGGCTCCAGGTTGTAAGTGGGTAGGCTACAGCCAGCTTGTTGTTTACAGGCTCCAGGTTGTGTGTGGGTAGGCTACAGCCAGCTTGTTGTTTACAGGCTCCAGGTTGTGAGTGGTTAGGCTACAGCCAGCTTGATGTTTACAGGCTCCAGGTTGTGAGTGGGTAGGCTACAGCCAGCTTGTTGTTTACAGGCTCCAGGTTGTGTGTGGGCAGGCTACAGCCAGCTTATTGTTTACAGGCTCCAGGTTGTGAGTGGTTAGGTTACAGCCAGCTTGTTGTTTACAGGCTCCAGGTTGTGTGTGGTTAGGCTACAGCCAGCTTGATGTTTACAGGCTCCAGGTTGTGAGTGGGTAGGCTACAGCCAGCTTGTTGTTTACAGGCTCCAGGTTGTGTGTGGGTAGGCTACAGCCAGCTTGTTGTTTACAGGCTCCAGGTTGTGAGTGGTTAGGCTACAGCCAGCTTGTTGTTTACAGGCTCCAGGTTGTAAGTGGGTAGGCTACAGCCAGCTTGTTGTTTACAGGCTCCAGGTTGTGTGTGGGTAGTTTACAGGCTCCAGGTTGTGAGTGGTTAGGTTACAGCCAGCTTGTTGTTTACAGGCTCCAGGTTGTGTGTGGTTAGGCTACAGCCAGCTTGATGTTTACAGGCTCCAGGTTGTGAGTGGGTAGGCTACAGCCAGCTTGGGGCAACGGCTACCTACAGTACCAACCTCCACTCACCATCCCCCCTTCATTCAGCCTCCCTCACCCTCTCACCTCACAAACAACCCCATCTGAGTGTGTTAGCTAGGCCATAGCCCCCGGGTCAGATAAAGTGTGCCAGTCTACCATCCTAACGTTACTGTACCACACTGTCATATTAACCTAAAATAGGCCCTGGCATGTGATGCCAGCCTGGGATAAGGCACCGTTTTTTTATAGCTGGCCCACAGGTATTGTGACACAGTTTACTTGTCCTATTTGCTAAATTCATATTGGATGCTTTGATTTCTCAGTCCAGAAATAGGTCCTAAATGTAGAATATACAGTTCTATAAACGACTTTGCCATAAAGGGAAATATCGTTCAGAGAGGAGGAACATGTTGGGCTGGGTTGAGACAGGCTAAGGATTCAATGGCACACCATTGGCGATGAAACATGCCTGTATAGTACATTTAAGGAAGTAATAATGAAATGATCATGTATCATTTGAACTGATACACACGTCTCTGATGCTGGTTTGTCCAGTCTTGTCTTTAAACATTAGTTATCTCATCGTATCCCTCAGGAAGAGATGGTGTGGAGAGCTGTGTTCAGCCTGCAGGTTGCTTCCCTAGTTTGTTTCCCACATGAGAATCAGCTGCAGGGAACACTGAGGCATTATGGGTACTTCCACTGACATGACTGAAGGTCAATTGGGAAGTGTGTACTCGCCTCTAGCCACTGATCTAAAGTCCGTTTTGCCCTTCTACTCCGTAATGGTTTTGGTTAGGGTTTGGGAGGGTTTGCTGATCCTAAATCTGTATTTAAGGGCAACTGCTACTTCGTTAACTGTCAGGAGCTAACCTCCAACTAAAAAAGTAATCCTCTAATACAGCATGCAAAACCATACCAGAGACCAGGTGGTTATGCTTTCTCATTAAAAATATAAAGAGGACTCTCAAACGTGCTCTGCTTGTGTCACAATGTGCTTGTTTCGAATCCTTTGAACTTAAAATCTGTCTCTCGGGTGCATATTTTAACATCAAATATCTAACATTAAACATTGAATGCATTGTCAAGGTTCTGGCACATCTTCGCGTGGCAAGCAACCACTTCACAATAACACTCATGACTATTCACTCTCGGTGGTTGTTTGTTGAAGAATTTCCCCAGGTGTTTTTCAACCATACAGTAGGTATTTTACAGTGGCTTGTGTGTGTGTGTGTGTGTGTGTGTGTGTGTGTGTGTGTGTGTGTGTGTGTGTGTGTGTGTGTGTGTGTGTGTGTGTGTGTGTGTGTGAGTGAGAGAGAGCCATCACACTGAGGTTTCTCTGAGAGTTGCTTCTTAGTTTGGGGTGTTTCATTGCCTGTGCTGATTTAGTGGGCAGCCAGTCGTAGCGCTCTCTGCCTGTTCCTTAATTGGATCCTGTCACCAATCTCAGGCCTCTCTCCTCCAGCCTCCAGCCACCCTCCACAGATCCCTCCACATTGGCAATCGTTATTGATAACCAAATGTGATGCCTGTAATATCCGGTAAGAGGGATGGAAATGGCGGCTAGATGAGTAGGCGAAGGACAGCAGTGATTGGAGATAATTGCCCTGTTGAAAAACGGGTCCTGACAGCTATGTGCTATCTGAGTTAAACATCTGGCTGAATCAATGCTTTGATTCGTTATTGGAGGAGTTCCCAGTTGGAGACAGATGCCTGTGGGCCGCAGTTAGAGAGGCACGGTGGGACTGAGCCTGAGGACCACCCCTCCTACTCTCCTGGGTCTGATATTACACTCACACACACACACACACACACACACACACACACACACACACACACACACACACACACACACACACACACACACACACACACACACACACACACACACACACACACACACACACACACACACACACACACACACACACACCAGCTGTGGAGCCTGCCGCACCTATCCAAGGTCTGGGAGAGAAGTGCAAACACTACCCGTGTGCTCAGTAAACCTGCCCCCATCTCTTTTACACATTAGAGGTGAAGTCAAAGTGAGCCCAGGGCATGATATGTGGCAGGCTTATTAAGAACAGTTCAACCATCTCTCTATGGACCCATTAGCACCTCTCCCAGCCATTGATCCACACATCATTCTCATCATGACAACCCACTGCTGTCACATGATACCCATAGGAACAACAGGAACATTTATGAGCCGGAGTAAGGCAAGCATAATACTCCAGTTCAAGCATGATCTGAGCTTAATGTGCAATGTAAACTGTGACCGAACATATCTCAGTGGTTTCATGAAGGGTAATGGGAGGTGCACATGCTAGTAGTGATGTATGACAGCTGATGCATGGGAAGAAGATTAGCCAGATGGTATTTGAAGTAGCTCTTGTCCCTATGGAGCAGCTGTCCAATGCAGAACACCCCAGAAAAGACAGCCTCTTCACCAGGACTGCTCGACGTTAGTTACTAAGAGGGGAGGGGTTATATTACTGTTCTGACACACTCAAGGTTTCAGGTGAGCTAAGTTCATCTTTATTCTATGAGCAACAGCTGTTTCATTGTCAAATGAGGTTCTCTTAACTTAGTGTGTCAACGTGGGTTTGCTTTCTGACACAGGTGTCAAACTCATTCCACGGAGGGCAGAGTGGCTGTGGGTTCTCTCCTCCCTTGTACTTGATTGATGAATTAAGGTCACTAATTAGTAAGGAACACCTCACACTTGGTTTTCTGGGGTTTAATTGAAAGTAAAAAACAAAAACCTGCAGACACTAGGCCCTCCATGGAATGAGCTTGACACCCCTGCTTTGACTTCATTTATCTATGTCCTTGACAGACAGAAAGGGGAATGAAGCAATAATATCTCCTGAGATGAATCTAGCAGTTGATGAATGATAATCTAAAAGTATGGCCTCCTCTTGGATTACTGCCTCATCAACATTGAAACATTGAACAGGCTGTTCCAAACACCAGAGACCGACTGACTTCTCTTTGCCCGTAACTGTGACCCCAGTGCTAATGCTATTGGTGAGTCTGTGTCTGTTATAGAGTTAATTTCTCCCCCTCAGTGAGCTCTGATTGCACTAATTGCTCAGCTAAGAGGCACCAGAGGTTGAAGTGATAAACACAGAGACAGGAGCCATCCTTCCTGATGTAACCCGCTCTGACCGCTCAGTGTCCAGCTCAAAATAATACATCTCAAAGCGCTGGCAGAAGTGATGGGCATGACAGGTTCAGGTAACTAAAGTAGAAGACATCTGCATGGAAATCTGCCATCTCCTGAACTACTTTCTGCTATGTTTAGCATAAGAAACACAAGCTGTGATGTAGAGGTGGAATGGCCAGTGACTGTTTATAATTGCTTTTGTATGAAACAGTAACTTCTGTCCTACATTGATCTGTCCTACATTGATCTGTCCTACATTGATCTATCCTACATTGATGTATTTCATCAGTATTGAAATAGAAAATCCTGTAATAGAAATAGAGAAGCCTCAAAACGAACTTCTCCCGTTTCCAGTAACAGAATATATATATATATTTTTTTTTATGGTGCTCTTAGGAATATGTGCTAACCATGTCTAGAGTTCTAAATATTAAGAAAGGTATATTGCACTAGTAAAGAGCTGTGATTGCTCCTCTGTGAGGCAATGCCCTAGGACTGTCACGCCCTGACCTTAGTTCCTTTTTTATGTCTCTATTTTGGTTTGGTCGGGCGTGAGTTGGGGTGGGCATTCTATGTTGGTTTTCTATGTTTTCTTTTCTATGTGTTTGGCCTGGTATGGTTCCCAATCAGAGGCAGCTGTCTATCGTTGTCTCTGATTGAGAACCATACTTAGGTAGCCTTTTCCCACCTGGTGTTTGTGGGTAGTTGTTTCCTGCTTTGACCGTTCAGGACTGTTGCGATTTTTCATTTTTTACATTCATGTTGTTATTTTGTGTGTTCGGTGTTAATAAATGATCATGGACACTTACCACGCTGCGTTTTGGTTCAATCCTTCCTACTCTTCATCCGATGAAGACGAAGATTGTTACAAGGACTGCCCGCATGGCCCTGCATTTAACCACATATTGGGAAATGTCATGACCTGTAATTGATATGTACGCTTCAATAAATTACATCAATTTGGTTTTTCATTGCGGCCGTCCTCACAACGTTAAAAATGGCCCCAGAGCTCAGCGTAATGGTTTCCTATCATTAACGACATCTATTGGTTGTAGGCGCCCCGGTTTCTGTATTGATTTACAAATGTAGAGTTTCACTACAGCTGTGTAGGCCATTTGGATGTCATTAAGTCGACCAGTCATAACTTACAACATAATTGGTTCAAGGTACAATTTCACTCACAAATAGCCTTCCAGGAGCTTCAATCAGTGAAAGAGAGAGAAAAATCTTTCCGTGCTGACACTAAAGATTTAGAGCAAGACAAAACTGCAATTATCTGAGTAGCTAAAACTCTGAATGATGGCTCTCTCCAATCCAACGAACTTTGGAAATCAGGGTTCAGAGTGAGATCCGTCTTTATGCAATACTTACTTCCTTAATGATTCAGTAACTGAGATCCATACATTGTTAATTTTCTAAGAGCTATTTCAATGAGGTGTACAGTAGAGTCAGTGTAATCACTACAGGGCCTGTGGCTGTGGGGAGAAAATCTGAACTACAGTAGAATGGGGAGGGAGTTTTGGTCTAATGGTGTAGAGCAGAGATTCCCAACCTGTGGTCTGTGGACCAATGGGGGTCCTCTGGGTACAGTAGCTACTGCCATGTGTTTGTCCTGTGGGCCATGGGAGAAAATGTTTGAGAAGCACTGGTGTGGTGTTTATTAAGTTGCCATGTTATACAATACAGTACATGTTGGTGTACCAACCTAGTGAGAACCAAACACTCCTGTTGATTCTGTGACATGGCAGTGAGTAGAGCAAGGCACCCAGTGAGCGCTTATCAGTTAATAGCCCTGGGGAAATTCTCTAGTATGCATAGAATCTCTCGGAAATTCTAGCTACTCTGCCTAATGTGTGAGCTGTGTGTACTTTACCTATTACAGCAACAGAGAGACGAGGTGGTGGAGTGAGAGAGAGAGATGGGGGGAGTGAGAGAGAGAGAGATGGGGGAGTGAGAGAGAGAGAGATGGGGGAGTGAGAGAGAGAGAGACGGGTGGAAGCGAGAGTGAGGGAGGGGGAGGCCTAGCGACAGATGTTTGTGTGAGTCTAATTTTACATGTGATTTAATGCTCTGCTAGCTCACCCAGATGAGTCCACCTTCTCATTATCTGTCCCCCTCAGATGGCCACACACACTGACCTGAAGACACCTAAAGAATGGGCCTGCCCGCAGCCCACAGCTAATGATCTCTGTGGATTTATCACCTTGACACCAGCTCTGCTCTGTCATCGTTCCACATTCATCTCTATGCAGACTTCAGAATGGCTTGGAATTAACCTTCTTAATCTCTGGACAATGTCATAAAAATCTCTCATGCAAAGCCAACTCTTTAAGTATATTCAAACATTTGGATTATATGCAACCAGGGAAAGGATTAAGCGAATGCTGCGTTCATGTAAAACTGCAGCAGTCTCAATATCATTGAGTCCCCTTTGCTGTCTCAATATATATTGGTTTCTCTGGCTGCCCTGGCTGGACATTGGGGGAATTTCATTCCAGAGAGCAGAGGATGTCAGTACCAGTGGTGCTCCACATTTGGCCTCTTATTTTAGCATGGGGAATCATCTACAATATCCCTCCATTTCCTCCTGAGTTAGAGTCAACATTAGCCAAGTTCATTTACATATCTTTATCTCCTCAGAAAATGTTAATCCCACAGCACTAAAATAATCAATCAGGCCAGTTCGTTTTCAACTTCTCAGGCCTAGATATGCAAGCGTGGGGCGACCAATATTCTCGAAAGCGATTTAATCTAGCAGATCATTTTGTATCAAAGCCAGCTTCCAAATAGGGCTGGGCTGTAGTCCCCAGCAGAATGGGGCTGTTCTACTCTACCTCTCGCTCAGAGCAACGGGAGGGGATGATAAGGATAGGAAGAACATGCTGATATCTGACATCCCCCTGTCGACATGCCTCTCAGTCTGCTCCTCCTGGAAACAGAAGAAATGGGCCTGAAAGAGGCTGTTCATATCTGACAATTGTACATCATATGTGAGGATTCACATCAAACAGACAATAATATTGAGCTGGGCACTACTAAACACACACACGCAACACACGTACACACAAACGCACACACACACACGCACAGAATCTGACTTGGATTTTCCTTGCCTCTGTTTTCCCTGTTATTCTCACTGTCACACCCTGACCTTAGAGATCCTGTTTATGTTTCTATTTTGGTTTGGTCAGGGTGTGAGTTGGGGTGGGTATTCTATATTCTATTATTTGTATTTCTATGTTCTCAGCTGTCTATCGTTGTCTCTGATTGAGAACCATACTTAGGTAGCCCCTTTTTTCATTTTCCACTTTGTTTTTGGCACATAGCCTTTAGCTTCATGGTTTGTTCTGTAGTGTTTATTGTTTTGTTCGGCGTCTTTTCTAAATAAAATAATATGTACGCTCACAACGCTGCACCTTGGTCCTCTTCATTTAATGGCCGTGACACACTCAAGCAGATGAAACCTTGTTTCTGAGTGTAAAATATGTGACAATGAGCCTCCAACAGTCAACTTCTTGAAGCAGCTCGTTTAATGAAAAATATACATGTTTGTGGTATATGTACATACTGTAAGTATGGCTTGAAGAATATCTTCATTTAACTGCAGCCATTTCAGTTTAAGTGAAACAAAATCTATACCTTTATGTACACTTTGATGGCCTTTTGTTCAATGCAGACAGCTGTGGGCAGCTAACTGTTAAAGGCTTTTTCTGTAGCCTTAGAGAGTCTAGACACTACACCCACACCTTCTCTCTAGCTCACCTCAGACAAAAAACACATTATAGCAAATTAAAGGCACACGCTACAGCAAGAGAGGGCAATCCTATAGTGTTAAGTGTTCAAGTGTATGATCAGATTCCACTAATCCGGGAATGTAAGGGTGGTTCAGAAGCCATTCCTGGTGAAACGAGGGAGGGGGACACTGACAGTCATGGGACACATCGATGCACTTTAACACAGAGAAAATATAGGTGCAGGGAGTAAAATATATCGTCTGTAGAAGCCTGCAACAGCCACTGAAAGGAAGCACAGAAAAGAGTCAAAACAAGAAAAAGCAACTGAACCAAAACCACAGAGCCATCCAGAGAGTAAGAGAAAAAGACTATGGTGTAGCCATGAGGTCTTCTATCCGACAATGGTAATCAGTGGCCCAAACACACCCACAGTACCAGTCTGTCTGTCATCTGTATCTCCCGCTGGTCACAATGACAGCTCCATACAGGGCTACCACAGAGCTTACTAGGTACTTTACTGCTCCTCTCCCTCTCTTTCTCTCTCCCTCTCTTTCTCCCTCTTCCTCCCTTACCCACCCCACCTGCGCTACAGGGCCCGGCCCAGCGCATCATGACAAGGCTGGGGAATGGGTTACCGGTGAGGAACCAGAGGGTAATATAACCCTGATACACAGACAGCAGCGGAAGGAAATGAGGTTTGAAGGAGGTTTCTACAGGAGCAGATGGGTGAGTAGAGAGCATCTGGGCGGAACAAGGAGAGTGTGTAGCAGGAAGAAAACAGTGTTACCTGGTGGATGTGATAGTGGCTATGAAGAGGTGAACAAGGTAAGAGATGTTGGTTGTTATTATTCTCAAACTAACATCATTCAATTTGTCCTACATGGCACTGTAGGGGTATTGACTGGGGAAACCAGCGCTCATACAGTGGGGCAAAAAAGTATTTAGTCAGCCACCAATTGTGCAAGTTCTCCCACTTAAAAAGATGAGAGAGGCCTGTAATTTTCATCATAGGTACACTTCAACTATGACAGACAAAAGGAGAAAAGAAAATCCAGAAAATCACGTTGTAGGATTTTTAATTAATTTATTTGCAAATTATGGTGGAAAATAAGTATTTGGTCAATAACAAAAGTTTATCTAAATACTTTGTTATATACCCTTTGTTGGCAATGACAGAGGTCAAATGTTTTCTGTAAGTCTTCACAAGGTTTTCACACACTGTTGCTGGTATTTTGGCCCATTCCTACATTCAGATCACTTCTAGAGCAGTGATGTTTTGGGGCTGTTGCTGGGCAACACGGACTTTCAACTCCCTCCAAAGATTTTCTATGGGGTTGAGATCTGGAGACTGGCTAGGCCACTCCAGGACCTTGAAATGCTTCTTACGAAGCCACTCCTTTGTTGCCCGGGCGGTGTGTTTGGGATCATTGTCATGCTGAAAGACCCAGCCACGTTTCACCTTCAATGCCCTCAAAATCTCACGATACATGGCCCCATTCATTCTTTCCTTTACACAGATCAGTCGTCCTGGTCCCTTTGCAGAAAAACATCCCCAAAGCATGATGTTTCCACCCCCATGCTTCACAGTAGGTATGGTGTTCTTTGGATGCAACTCAGCATTCTTTGTTCTCCAAAAACGACAAGTTGAGTTTTTACCAAAAAGTTATATTTTGGTTTCATCTGACCATATGACATTCTCCCAATCTTCTTCTGGATCATCCAAATGCTCTCTAGCAAACTTCAGACGGGCCTGGACATGTACTGGCTTAAGCAGGGGGACACGTCTGGCACTGCAGGATTTGAGTCCCTGACGGCGTAGTGTGTTACTGATGGTAGGCTTTGTTACTTTGGTCCCAGCTCTCTGCAGGTCATTCACTAGGTCCCCCCGTGTGGTTCTGGGATTTTTGCTCACTGTTCTTGTGATCATTTTGACCCCACCGGGTGAGATCTTGCGTGGAGCCCCAGATCGAGGGAGATTATCAGTGGTCTTGTATGTCTTCCATTTCCTAATAATTGCTCCCACAGTTGATTTCTTCAAACCAAGCGGCTTACCTATTGCAGATTCAGTCTTCCCAGCCTTGTGCAGGTCTACAATTTTGTTTCTGGTGTCCTTTGACAGCTCTTTGGTCTTGACCATAGTGGAGTTTGGAGTGTGACTGTTTGAGGTTGTGGACAGGTGTCTTTTATACTGATAACAAGTTCGAACAGGTGCCATTAATACAGGTAACAAGTGGAGGACAGAGGAGCCTCTTAAAGAAGAAGTTACTGTGAGAGCCAGAAATCTTGCTTGTTTGTAGGTGACCAAATACTTATTTTCCACCATAATTTGCAAATAAATTCATTAAAAATCCTACAATGTGATTTTCTGGATTTTTTTTTCTCATTTTGTCTGTCATAGTTGAAGTGTACCTATGATGGAAATTACAGGCCTCTTCTCATCTTTTTAAGTGGGAGAACTTGCACAATTGGTGGCTGACTAAATACTTTTTTGCCCCACTGTATCATGTTGGTAAAAAAGTAGTAGGTCTAAATAGTAGGTCTACACTAAAAAACATTTTCAGGTGTTGAAACTGACTTCCTTTAATGTACTTCAGATCGGCCCCTTTCTGAGAGTAATGCAATACTGTTAATCAGGTAATGAAAGCCTGAAGAGGCCAAAGCTGGCATAGCTACAGCACTCATGAATAGCAGGGGGTCTATATTAGGTGCATGACAACATACATTAGCAGTAACCTGATAGACCCCACTGGCACTTTAACAGTTTCTCCTTATGATGTCAGAGGGCACTGGATCAGTCTTATGAGATACCACCAGTCCTATTAAGCAACTCAGACCACAATCAGGAAGTGTAGAACATTCTTACCTCTAACAAGTGTATCAATATGCACCGCCAGCCACACACACACACACACACACACACACACACACACACACACACACACACACACACACACACACACACACACACACACACACACACACACACACACACACACACACACACACACACACAGGATTATTCAGCTGTGACTAGCCCAGAGAGAAGCGTCTGCTAACCAGCTGATTTGAACCTAGACTGAGAGGCCAGATCTTATCAGAAGTTCACTGTGGTATTTTATGTCAATCATCCAGCCAAGGACCATCCCTCTCTGCAGCCGAGGCACCTGAGAAAGTAGCTGTCAGTGGAGACATGCCGAGGAGGAGTGAGCTGAAATAGAACACCAAGGTGAGACGGGGTGAAACAGACATGACTGACACAGACAGAACCTACAAACTCTCCATCTCTGTGTACAAGACAAGAACTGAGGAAGAGATTTCTGTTACACCGTGAAAATGTCATTAGTCCCACAGCTAAAAATAAGGCACTGACTATTACGTGTGTAATAGAGGACTCCTTTGTTTTTCCCATTTTTGAGATAATTCAATCGAAGAGTTGAAGCTGGCGTTGATTGCGTATGCCTGGCTGCTCCCTAGAACAACAACAACAGTCCAGAGACAGCAATGTGAACCTAAATCCTGATGAGAGAGAGAGAGAGAGAGAGACAGAGAGAGAGCGAGAGAGAGAGAGAGGACTTACGGCAGCGCATTGGGTGTTCTTTGGGGGGGGGTGATTGTGAACTAGAAGTCAAAATCATTTTCATTTTCGGTTCTGAATGAAAGTTGAAAATACATCACCTATTTTTGGAACAGAGTAGGTGAGCGGAGTTGAACGGGATTTAAATCCAACAGCTCCTCTAAAAACCGCTTCTCACTCACAGGAAAAAACACTGCAACTTCAAATTTTCTCTATTCATTAAAATCACAATTTAACCACAATTCGGTGACTATTTTATTCTACCATTTCGTTTTGAAGTATTGAAACCAAACTATATTTGAATGAAAATTATTATAATAAACATGAAAAGGTGAATGTAAGAAACGCTCCTCATTTCAAATAGGCTACATGTCATATTAAACAGCATATAAACACTCTAAATAGGTCAGGACACAGACAGGGAGCCTAAGAAGGAACGTAAATGAATTATTTAGGCTATATTATTTCAATTATTTCAAGGCTATAGCCTACAAAGAAATACATTGTGAAACATTTGCTTGTGCAACATACTAGGCTGGTAGGGAGTCAGGGACATTAAGCAATCAGCATTTAAACAACATCACGTTGTATTAAATCATTATAGTCTATACATTGCACATATACTGTAGGCTGTGACTTACTTAGAATGAATGACAAATTAAACAAAAAATGCCTTATTAGGCTCAGTCTTTGAATTCATGTTTAGAAATATCAGTTTGGTCAGAGTCTGTGGCTTCGGGCTCATGCGATGGTTCCTGGAGAGCAGGCCAGCAGAGGAGAATATCCTCTCCACGCCTGCAGAGCCACTGGAGATGCTAAAACCCTTTCGGACACTCTTGCCAGGCTGGGCAGGGATGCAGAGTTTTTTTTCTATAGGAAGGCCTGAAGGTTTTTAGGCAAAATAACCCAATCAAAACAGAAAGCTTCTTGAAAGTTGCAATATGCCAGGCCTATTGGGCCAAGACTTTTAAGTGATCAGATTTTTGTTTATAAATGCTTTTCTACTTTTCTGACACACTTACTTAGCGATCTACCTCAATCCTTTCTTTTAGCATTTGCACATAGTAAGTACACCACCATGCTTTCGGGATATGCGTCTTTGCAGATTCCAAAAATGATTCTTTAGTTGTGGACATTACATTACCACACTCCCTCTCATGCTCTTGGTCCTCCTCCTCTTTGTAAGTCACCTTGATTTTGCACCTGTGTGTTTTATCAGACTGGACCAAAAATCTATGTCCGTGGACGTGAAAATCAAGGCCGGTGCGGACTATACCAAAAAATGACGTCCGGACAGACGTGCTTACTGAGGTGTAGCCTACAGTGTTGGCCCGAAATGGAATTTTATGATTGCCCGTCTATGTGATAGGCCTAACGTTTGTAAAACACCACAAAAAACAAGAAAGGACAAGAAAAAGATGTCCAAAAGACATCGGTGTCAGTCCCTGCTTACTGGGGTGTAGTTTACAGTATCGTTCCCCAATGGAATCCTGTGAATGCCCATCCATGTGGTAGGCCTACCGTTTGTAAAATAGGCAGTTGCATTGGCTTTACTAGTCCTGATTCCTGTGACTAATCAATTTGGCTATTTAAGCTCTGAATATCCATCCCAACTTTATCAGGAGTTTTCCTGAGCCTATTTGCAATGAGAATCAATGTGTTTACAGTGGGAAATGCAGAAATATGTTATTTTTCACTATGATCAGCTCATCGAAAATGTACAGATAGAAACTTGACACTACTGATAATGACAATTTAGCCCATGGGGTGAAACTTCTTTGTTTTGTTTTTACCAGTCAAGAACAAATTCTTATGTACAATGACGGCCTAACCCGGCCAAACCCTAACCCGGACAACGCTGGGCCAATTGTGCACTGTCCTATGGGATTCCCAATCACGGCCGGTTGTGATACAGCCTAGAATCGAACCAGGGTCTGTAGGGATGCCCCTAGCACTGAGATGCAGTGCCTTAGACCGCTGCGCCACTCGGGAGCCCCTCCTGGACTGCAGTTATGAGTAGCCTGATTTTCCATTCCATATTGCCATTTCACTTTGACTGCATGGGAATGGACAAGTGAAATATTTTGCACCCCTGCCTTTAACATAGTTGGCACTGCTTATCATAGTACAGCATTAGCACTCACCTAAAATGCCCATACGCCTGGCCCGGCTGATCAGCCTCCTCCTCGTCTTTCATCTGCCCTCCACTCGGCTCTATTAGCCCACACCATTTGCATGAATTATTTCATTAGGCAGCAGGACAAGAAATAAGATTAAAAAAGAGAGACAAAAGAGATGGGACACGACAGTGAAACGGCCCTGGAGGATAATACCAGACCTCTCAGGCTTCTGACAGCCCAATTTCCTCTCTTTCACATCACAGGACCGGAGAAAGCAGCCAGGGGGCCCTGCTGGCGTTAATCAGGGGCCCCTCTCTCTTTCACTTTAGTCTTTGATGAGACTGCCATAAAGAGGGAAACACTGATCCATCTCTCTGTGCCTGTCTCTGTCTTTGTCTCTCTGCCCCCCTCTCTCTCGCTCTCTCCTGCTCTCCCTCGCTCTCTCCTTTCTTTCTTTCTTTCTTTCTTTCTTTCTTTCTTTCTTTCTTTCTTTCTTTATGCAGAGTGCAGTCCGAAGTCCACCACAGTGCAGGGGGTGTATGGTGCAGCAGGATGCTGGAGAGGGAAAAAGAGGGCATTCTGCTCAGCCACTCTGTAACCTGAGTCACGGGTCACTGGCTGGGACTGAACAGACCATGGCTGAACCCCAGTCCCAGCCACATGATCACAGGTCCTGGTTAAACTAGCTCCAGTTAAGGAATGGTAGAGTTGTTGTGTGTACTAGTGCAACAGCAGAGGTAGAGATTGTGTAATGTCTATGTAAAAAAATACATTTTGGTAGCCAGCATTGTATTATATTTCAATACTCAATACAGACCCCTTTTTTAAATCAAAGGTGAAGAATTCCCCTTCTTAGAAGAGAACTCACCCTGTCGAATAGCCTTCCCTGGCATCTTAATCAAGCCTGTGGAGCTGTGTGAGCTGCAACAATGTTTTACTAGGAGACTGACAGGAGTTGAATGATTCATGTTGGATTTAGGTAGAGTGGATTGCAGGCTCTACACACAACAAGAGGTGGAGGACATTATTGTATATAGATGATGGTAGTTTATTTTTAGAGTCAACATTGAGCTGTTCAGGTATAAACAGGCCGGCCATAAGTGAGTCAGTAAAGACTGCTATATTTTCAGGACACATTTAGACCGAGCTACAACAACAACCCAGGTGGTAGCAGAGAGAGCAATTAACTTATTTTCTGCACTGTGTTTTCTGTGTAATTACTAAAGCACCGCGCAGCAATGGAGATCGATGGCTGACTGACAGGCGGAGGGAGGGGAGTCTGTGGGGAAATATGGAGAGCAAACTTCCTCCCTAAGCACAGCTGCCTTCCTACACCACCGCCCGCACTGAGCCACCCTGCACAACATACCAAATGTCACAGCAACGTTTCCCCCCACTCTCAAAGCAGCCTAGCTACCAGGAAGAAAGGCACTGTGACTGCTATGAAAGGCTTTGCTCTAGGAACGTCACTCTGGGTTGAAGGCAGGCAGGCAGCTCGTAACACAATATACTGGGTTAGTGTCTGTCTGCAGGGAGGAATGACAGTGGTGAATATTCACTGGCATCAATTCAACATAAATATTACAGTGAAATGAGACGTGTCAGACATCGTGAGGAAATACAGTATTTTCAGACCTGCTGAAACGGCATAATGCGGCTGAGGTTTCTGTTTTAGAGTAAATATGAATCCCTAAACAAAGGCTGGATGCCAGTCCCAGTTTTTTAAACTGTTTTGATGTGTGTCCCAGAAGGTGGCGAGGCTGCTTGTGTAATAGCAAAGGTCCCGGTGACCGGCTGACCGTAGATCTGGTGTCAGCCAAATACAGAGGAGCAATCAATACCTGACTCATTTCTACCGCACACACACAGTCACACACACACACACACAGTCACACACACACACACACACACACACACACATTTCCTCCTCTCTCCGCAGGGGGACCTGAAAGAAGCGAGAGGGAGTGAGACAAGTGGTTGTCTTGTAAGCGATGGAGCGATACGATGGCTGACAGACAGGTTGAAGCCAGGTAAATGTGTGGACAAGCCTGAGGCTCCCTGTGACTGACCTGATCAATGACACAGGAAGGAAGGGCTTTCTACCCTAAGCTCAAAAGCAACAACCAACCTCCATTCAAAAAGCTCCAGTGTCATACCTGGAGAAAAGCTTTAACTCGCAATTTGGCTTTTCAAACTGGATCATTGTGGTTAGATTTGTGCTCAAAGTACATGTTTGTAGATCACGAAATGCAAATAACTGTTTCTGTGGAAAGCTTTTCCATGTATCCTCACGTATCCTCAATGTAAGAAATAAAAAGAATTGATATTTCTTCTCTCTGTGTTTCGTAATTTTCCTTCAATTCGCAAGAGGATAAATGTATCTCACAGGAGAAAGCATACGAGCGAGCAAAAAAACGTCCCTATGTCTCTCCATGTGGTAGCCATCTATCTGATGCTGTCTGGTCCAAACGAGTATGACATTGTTGCCGTCCGTAGCATTGAAGGCAAGGGAAGCCAGCAAGCATCTGGCCTCCCTTGATAAAAAAAAGTATAAAAAATGTGTCAATCAACATTGAGCGAGCTCACCAAAAATAAAAAATTAAAAGTGTCAAAGGAAGCCAGCTTGGACTTTGTCACTCATATCAAATCCCATTGAGAGCCTACGTCAGTGACAGAAAAACTTGAATTGTTGCATCTCGTTGTGTTGTTGTCCTAGCTAGCTAAAATTGACTCTTTCCTAAATTAGCCATGGATGGAGATGGGGATTTGGACTTGTGGTTTTACTTAATTCTCCATACTGGCCAATGATTATAACAGCGATTCTGATCCAACCATTAGTTCGTACATTGTTGTGCCCCTGGCCTGAGACGATGGAAGTTCAATATGTAGCTAGATGTAGAAGGCTAATATTAACCAGCTAACGTTGCCCATGAATGGAAGATAGGCTAGCCAGCAAGCATTTCAGCCAGGTAGCCTAGGACAACAAAAAATACAAGTGTTTGCTGTATGACAGAGTCATAGACAGGTTCGTCAACTTGAAAGAAATGAAGATGGAATTGACGTTTCTCTACAAGTAGGGTGAGTCAACATGATTTTTCTACTTACACGACGTCCGCGCGAGACACACACACACACAAAGATATCCGATCCATGGACAGCCAAGTCATATTTAGCCTACATTGATTGAACTAAATCGTTTTTGGTATACTTTAGTTGCCACTGTATTAGACTAAGCATAGAAGATTTGATTATGTTTGTCATGTCTACTCCAGCTCCTCTGCTCCGGCGTTCGATGTCACCGGTTTACTAACCACCAGTCCTGGCAAACCATCATTACGCACACCTGGCAACCCTCATTACGCACACCTGGCAACCTTCATTATGCACACCTGCGCCCCATCATGAGGCCACCTGGACTCCATCAACTACCCTGATTACTCGCCCTTTATCTAGCACTCCCTAGCATCACTCTTCAGGCAGTATTGTTTCTGTCCAGACATGCTCTTGTTTTGAATCACTCTATGTTCATTATTATTATTAAACTCACCACCTTCACCTGCTTTTTGACTCCCAGCGTCACCGTTACAATGTTGAAATGTTGAAGTTGAGTGGTACTGGAATAGTGGAGGCAGCTCCTGTTTTCTTTGCGACTTGCGGTAACTCTCCATGGTTCTAAATCAATAGTTGTTTAGTGGTCCGAAAATATCGTAAACATTAACTTGCTTGACCATGTTGATAGTCATGTTTGTTACATGCAATACGCTTTGTGGAATTCACTGGACAGATGTTGCTCTCAAGTTTTGGGATGAAACAAATGTGTGGTTGAATTTATTCTACCAGTGTGTCTTCTTATTGTCATTGGCCTTAGGCCTATATATCACGGTCACAAGGCATATGAACTAAGAGGTTATCGAGGAAACAACGCAATTATCACAACACATAGGTTGCAATGGCTTTTTGTCTGGCTTCCACTGCTACTTCCTCTCTTGTGTATCCAAAAGATACTAACTCATAACGCAGTTTCCTTGTTTAAACTTTCATGGTTTTACAGTAAACTGGGCCTTCAAATAAAGCTAGCTGACCCAGATTGGGGTGTTCAGTTGTTCATATGAAAATATCCCATAGCTGTAAGCAATTTAAAGAAATGTTACAAATCGGTAATTGACCCATTTTTATCAACATTGCAGCAGCCATCTCCCCACCAGTGAAAATGCATAAAACAGATGTGAGGATCAGCACATGTCCAACCAGATAACTAAACTAAAAAAAAATCCTCTCACTGTCAACGGCGTTTATTTTCAGCAAACTTAACATGTGTAAATATTTGTATGAAGATAACAAGATTCAACAACTGAGACATAACCTGAACAAGTTCCACAGACATTGGACTAACAGAAATTGAATAATGTGTCCCTGAACAAAGGGGGGGGGGGGGTCAAAATCAAAAGTAACAGTCAGTATGTGGTGTGGCCACCAGCTGCATTAAGTACTGCAGTGCATCTCCTCCTCATGGACTGCACCAGATTTGCCAGTTCTTGCTGGCAATGTTACCCCACTCTTCCACCATGGCATCCGCAAGTACCAGGACATTTCTGGGGGGAATGGCCCTAGCCCTCACCCTCCTATCCAACAGGTCCCAGACTTGCTCAATGGGATTGAGATATGGGCTCTTCGCTGGCCATGGCCGAACACTGACATTCTTGTCTTGCAGGAAATCACGCACAGAACGACAAGTATGGCTGGTGGCATTGTCATGCTGAAGGGTCATGTCAGGATGTTCCGCAGGTGTGATGTTCGGATGTATCGATCCTGTTCAGGTGTTGTTACACGTGGTCTGCCACTGCGAGGACGATCAGCTGTCCATCCTGTCTCCCTGTAGTGCTGTCTTAAGCATCTCACAGTATGGACATTGCAATTTATTGCCCTGGCCACATCTGCAGTCCTAATCAAATCAAAATCAAATCAAATTTATTTATACAGCCCTTCGTACATCAGCTGATATCTCAAAGTGCTGTACAGAAACCCAGCCTAAAACCCCAAACAGCAAGCAATGCAGGTGTAGAACCACGCCTCCTTGCAGCATGCCTAAGGTAAGTTCACGCAAATGAGCAGGGATCCTGGGAATCTTTCTTTTTATGTTTTCCATAGTCAGTAGAAAGGCCTCTATAGTGTCCTAAGTTTTCATAACTGTGACCTTAATTGCCTACCGTCTTTAAGCTGTTAGTGTCTTAACGACCGTTCCACGGGGGCATGTTCATTAATTGTTTATGGTTCATTGAACAAGCATGGGAAACTGTGTTTAACCCTTTACAATGAAGAACTGTGAAGTTATTTGGATTTTTATGAATTATCCTTCAAAGACAGGGTTCTGAAAAAGGGACGTTTCTTTTTTTGCTGAGTTTATAATGAAGGGCAAAAAAATCTAAAATGAAATTAAAACTTCTAACATTACAATATAATGTTTGTGATGAAGACAAACATCTCTCTTTCTCCTTGGTTTGGTCTGAGCAGTTCAGATGGATAAAATAAGCAGCGTTTGCTGCTGAGGCTAACAAGCAGACGGCTCCTGAGTGCTGGAGACAAACGCACCGCTCATTATGAAAATCAATAGAGGTCCTTCGATTCTCACCCTTCAGTCCAGGGTGGATGGGAGAAACCGTGGGAGATGGGAGTATGGCTGAGAGGCGCGTCAGTGTCCTTAACTGTCTACCAAAGTCAAGAAGAACTGAGTGGGCCTAGAGCCAGAACCATACTGAGCCTGAGATCTCTACACACAGCAGGGTCATACACTGTACTGTAGGCATTGGAAACAATTGCTTGTTATACACACGGGCACACACACATGCAACAAAACAACATCCACAGAATACACACACACACACAGCTTAAGCAGCTAATAGTCCTAAAAACACACTGGAAAAGAAGCTTAACATCACTGTCAAATTAGGTTGAAATAGCATTGTGCTCTAAAAATGAACATTTCATGCCAGCAGATTAGTCTGTGTAAAGTAACATGATTTTCTCGCCTCCTACGGGTTTTAGTATGTAAGTTAAATATTTAGAGGGTAGGCTGTGTCAGCATAATGTTAAACTGGTTTCATTAATGAAAACATCACATCAGTGAGTAGGTCATTGCCAAGTCTGTGTTTATACTGTATGGTCAAAAATCATCCTATGATATTTGCAAACAGGGTGTTTGATATCTGCAGGTTTTCCACTTATAGTAGCATGCAGGGCGGTCCTGGCCGTTCTGCCGCCCTAAATACGTATTTTGTAGACGTTGAAGTTAGGTTTAATTTAGGTTCTGAATACTTACAGTATTTTCTGGACGTTGAAATCAGGTTCATTTTCAGTTCTGAATGAAAGTTGAAAATACGTACAGTACCAGTCAAAAGTTTGGACACATCTACTCATTCCAGGACTTTATGTTTTACTATTTTCTACACCGTATAATAATAGTGAAGACATCAAAACTGCTTGTAATAAATGTACGGATAGAAACTTGAAACTACTGATCATGATATTTTACCCTATGGGATGAAACTAGGGGACAGTAGTTGTGAGTAACCTGATTGTCCATTCCATATTGTCCATTTTACTCTGACCTGTCCTGTTGTTTGTTAACATGTCAGCACATTTTACTCTGACCTGTCCTGTTGTTTGTTAACATGTCAGCACATTTTACTCTGACCTGTCCTGTTGTTTGTTAACATGTCAGCACATTTTACTCTGACCTGTCCTGTTGTTTGTTAACATGTCAGCACATTTTACTCTGACCTGTCCTGTTGTTTGTTAACATGTCAGCACATTTTACTCTGACCTGTCCTGTTGTTTGTTAACATGTCAGCACATTTTACTCTGACCTGTCTCCTGTTGTTTGTTAACATGTCAGCACATTTTACTCTGACCTGTCCTGTTGTTTGTTAACATGTCAGCACATTTTACTCTGACCTGTCCTGTTGTTTGTTAACATGTCAGCACATTTTACTCTGACCTGTCCTGTTGTTTGTTAACATGTCAGCACATTTTACTCTGACCTGTCCTGTTGTTTGTTAACATGTCAGCACATTTTACTCTGACCTGTCCTGTTGTTTGTTAACATGTCAGCACATTTTACTCTGACCTGTCTCCTGTTGTTTGTTAACATGTCAGCACATTTTACTCTGACCTGTCCTGTTGTTTGTTAACATGTCAGCACATTTTACTCTGACCTGTCCTGTTGTTTGTTAACATGTCAGCACATTTTACTCTGACCTGTCCTGTTGTTTGTTAACATGTCAGCACATTTTACTCTGACCTGTCCTGTTGTTTGTTAACATGTCAGCACATTTTACTCTGACCTGTCCTGTTGTTTGTTAACATGTCAGCGCATTTTATTTTGATTGGGCGCAATTTAGGTTAGGCTATTTGATCGGAGAAACCTGCATGATGTAAAAGGTTTCCGTCTCATTACATTGTCAAACATTTTATCTCCAGCCTGTAGGCTACAGAAAAGGCCACCCTCTTTCTACAATATCCTCTATCTGTTACATGATTTATGTTAGATACTCTTTTTTTGACAAAATGTTGGTGGAGCGCCGCAGTGATGAGTCTCTCCAACAGCACCCTGGAGAGGCGCGCTGGGAATGGACAAGATAAATATTTTGTGTCCCGGACTATGACAAAGTGGGCACTGCTTATCACCGGGTGTCATAAGCGCCCACCTATAAAGCCCATATGCCATTGGTTGAGAGAAATTTACATTGTTTTTGGGCAAAATTATGTGAGATTTTATGGGTTGTTGGAGGTGCGTGTTGGTCAGTTTAGCTCAGATAATGCCGCCCTCGTCAATCTGCTGCCACAGGCGGCCACCTAATCCTGCCTTATGAGCAGGCCGGCCCTGGTAGCATACTCTGTGTTCTTTTCATTCTCGTGGAAATCAGTGTAAAAGCAGAGGCTTTCTTTGATGGATTCATGTAGGATTAGTTGGTTAATGGTATTTGAGACATCAGCAGTGCAGTGAGGATTTGAATAATATCCACTTTAAGACTAAAGGCCTTAGTCTTATTGGAAGCATACAAATGAAGGCAATGTTATGGGAGCAATGAAGTAGGAGTGTTTTCACACAAACTGCTAAAGCGCATGTGGCAATTATCTCTTTCTATGCAGCTTGTAGCTGCCACTACACAGCCTTCCCTCTGACACGTCAACTACCTCTCATCTGCTAAAAACCATGTCCTCCTCCCCAGGAGGAGCAGAGCCACAACGTGGGGAAACAAGCCATCATTAGCTTACACAGAAGTAGATACATGCAGCCCTGTCACAGCCAGTGATCTGGTATAATATGGGCTATTTAGACGGATATTATTCATCCTCGCAAATGCCTTCTTGCATACATGCATGTAAGTGTACTGTGCTGTGTAGGTTACCTGTAATGTCGTGTGTCTCTGAGAACTCTGTTGCTGGGTATCCTCTCACTCTCTCTTTGGTTGAAGGCATACAGTTTGTAAGGGTCCTGTCCTGGTTTCCATCGCCTGGCGTTAAGGTAGTTCTTCTCTTCAAACTCTTCTAGGAGGTCGTCCCATTCTGCCTCTGAGATCTGAAACATAAAAACATTCAACTCATCACACAAACACTGTAGAAACTCAACAACTTGCTGGGGTAGAATTCACTTTCAAACATGCAATAAAACCCCAGTTTCCAACTGTGGAAGTTGTGCTGTAAGCTCATGTGCAGGTTTTTGGCTTGGTATGATATTAAATTAAGTCTACACTGTCATAAATATAACAATTGATGGCAGCATTTTGGCAAGTCCTCATCCTCGAAAGAACTCCTCAACATAACGACGACAATTCGACAACCATGGAGACAAACAGGCAGACGATGCACACACACTTCCGCATTTGCTGGTGCAGAATCTGGAGGGCGTATCAATTATAGTCTAATAAAACCAGCCTATTTTGTGAAGCAGCAGCAGCTTGAAATCACCCATAAACCGGAGCCTCATATTTCCTGTTATCATTTTATTTTTGTTGTTGCTGATGTGCCAGATTCGGCAGCTCCAGCCATTAGGACTGAAGGTAGCCAGAGGTATATGTTCCACTCAGCCTGGATGATGCTGGTGATTAGCAAGCTAGCAGGTTGCTAGTTTCTTCCGATTACAGTTTGAATGGAGTCTACTGAAAAATCCCCAGCACAGGCTCATAAACACACGCACGCAAACACACAAACACTTATCCTACTGCAAGCCCAGAGTAGTGGCAGGCAGGCAGCAGGGGAGGGCTCTGGGTGAAGCTGTCATGTCCCCCATGGCCTGGGGTAACAAAAGGCAGCCGACTTTGTGACTGAAGGATTACAAGGCTCATGAATCACTGCCTGCTGATGCTGAGTGATTAAATCTGATTTCCATGCAATGCAGCGCAGGGGTAATTGTTGGTCATTGAGAGAATAATAAAGCCTACTAATATGTTCCCTGGCCAAGGGCTTTTTGCATCAATGCACCAGAAACTTAATCCACCTTCAGGAAGAACCTGCTGGAGGTCTTGGCAAGGAGTTGGCTCTCTGTTTTGCATACAAAACGCAGCAAATGCAATGTAATCTTTTTAAGCAGAATGACATAGCCTAGAGTCCTCAGGCAAAACTCAGGGGAGATGCAGGTAGCCCGAGGGAGCTATTCCAGAATTCCATATTTTATTTCATTGTGCTTTTGTTTGTGGCCTATACACCTGGAACGGAGAATCTGCTCAAGGTCCTGTGGATTCATTATATTTACCAGACTTGTCTCCCGGCGCCATCGTTATGACGCCTAGCCAGCCGTCTCAATGCCTCTTCCCATTACACAAACAGACATTAAATAAATGACCTCCAGAAACAGGAATCATGTAATAATGTCAAAACGCAGCATTATCTTATTGAACACTACAAAACAACTAAAGATCCCATTACTTTCCCTGACATGACTGCTTCCATTTAAATCACAATGGGAAGGGCAGTATTAATTTCATACACAGGTGATGAAATGGTGATGCTATTTATTGCTTGCTCGTAAGAAGGATCATTTCACGAGACAAAGCCATTGAGGAGACGATGCAGTAGATAGAAGGTGATGGGGTTCGAACCTAAATGAGGCGATACAAGCACAAGGGCAGTTGGCAATGACCACAGAGCCATAGGGGGGTAGCTCACATCAGCT
Source organism: Oncorhynchus clarkii lewisi (assembly GCF_045791955.1). Lineage (NCBI taxonomy): Eukaryota > Metazoa > Chordata > Actinopteri > Salmoniformes > Salmonidae > Oncorhynchus > Oncorhynchus clarkii. The sequence goes on from NC_092154.1 coordinate 24,496,638, forward strand.
CCTCTGTCGTAACTGGCCAAGCCCATTATTCCCAGAGGACACTGCTGGCCTGTGACTGTGAGAAGAGACTGAGAAGAGAGGGGAGAGAACAGGAAAGAGACAGGGAGGAAACAAAGGAGAGGAGGAGAGAGAACAGGGGAAAGACTAGGGTAAACAAGTTGGGAGATAAGTGGGGCATCCTACCCACATTAGGAGGACAGTAATGAGTCGTTAGGGTCTTTAAAGCCGGCTATCTGTCCGTCCGTGCGGTGGGTCAATTCCCTCGTTAGCATGCTGCCGATATCTTTCACGGCCTTGTCAGTCTGGCGGGAGATGTCATGCTCTGCCACTTTACAAGACTTACAACAGCATCCTACAAGCCTGTAATAGAGGTGGATAAGATGTCTGCTTTCTGCATTAGTTAGACCAAATGGCTGGGGGGCGCAAACTGGCAAAATACAAGATAATATATTTTCATTAAGGCATATCTTTCTGTTATATATTTCCCATAATAAAAGTTGATGTAGTAAAAGGGAGTTATGTGTACAGAATATTTGAGGATGAAATCTGTTTTCTTCATTTAATGATCTCTACAGAATGAAGTTATCTGAATGCAGACAAATTCAACTCCCCAAAAAGCTTGAGAACAACATTGACACGTCACCAATGAATGTTTTGCCTTCAGAGGTTTTCTCAGAGTTACGATGGTTGACAGCTGAATCCACAGAGGGAATGCTAAACTGGTGCTCACCTATTCACTTTGTCATCTCCAGCAGTATCAATCTCACCCCATGATGCCACCCACCAATCTGGGCAAAGTGGTTGTGTTTTATTGGCCCAGGCAGCAAACAGAATTCAATTCTAATTGGACAACACAGACAATCTGCCTGCAAATCGATCTGTCACAACAAAGTTCAGCGGCTTGAGCAAATTCCAACAGTCCCTAGCAGCCGACCAAGGATCCATTTCTCAAGAAAGAACCGGGTGAGCCTCAAGATTGGAATTCCCCCGGGCTGCCAGGCAAGGCAAGGCCTCCAGAAATACCCCTGTCTTTGGTGCAGTCATCATCCTGCCTTTGCCTCTCCTCTGTTGTTGAGGCAGGAGCGAGGCAGGCAGCTCAGCCACCAGAGAGCCAGGTTTCATGTAGAGGATACTGCAGCCTAATTGGATGTGATGCCTTGGTGGAGGGAGAGAGGGAGGGAGGGAGGGAGTGAGGGAAGGAGGGAACAAGTGAGACAGAGCAACGCAACATTTCAACCTCCAGCAGTTAGCGGGCTCGCCTGGCTCCCTCCTCAGACAGAGATGTGTGTCCTAATGAGTTGTGGATGACAGAGGGAGCTGTAATGGGATCCTAGCCCCCCCCTCAACCCCTCTACTCCTCCCTGTGTCTGGTATGTGTGTTTGTGTATGTCAGTCCTATTTCTACACCCCTGAACTCCACCGCAACCCTTCTTACCCAACAGAGATAACTAAAGGAAAACTATAACAGGGGGAATCTCTTCATAGTCTGTCTATATAGTCTTGGTGGTACGATAGGAGGTGCACATCCGTATAGCTCCAGTATCAAAGCTATGCAGTAATAATTGCACAGCCTCCTGTGACTCACAGCCAGGTAATGAGAGATGAACCCTAGCAGCTCATTTACAGATCTCTGTCTGGCTCGTCTTATCTCAGATGTGATGTTCAGGACTGCACAGTGCACGCACGCACGCACACACACCCACTGACACACACTGACACACACACACACACATATATTATTAGGAGGCCACGTGGTGGTATTATTTAGTGCTGGGGGTCATAGCTCATAAACCAGCGGATGATAAAGTACAAATGAGAGCCAAGGCCGAGCTGACAGCCCAGACACCAATAACATTAAGAGGGCGTGGAGAGTCCAGCACAATAACACACATCCTGTCTGGTTGATTTATCCCTGAGACCTACAGGCTCATTCATCATCCTACTGGTCACATTAGGACTAATGCCTCAGCCTTTTACACCACTATCATCATAATGTGTCATCTCTATTTTTTGTTGCGTCTCTGATGTCATCAGAGCAATAGAGATATCGAAGTTCCTGGGCATGGTGCATGGTGGGTAAATTATAGATGCGTGTCTGGTCCACTGCAGGAATAGTTTCCACCTGCCCCAGGTACCACAGAAACAGTCAGTCATTATGGCGGGCAGAGGCAGCCCTGACCTATAGAATGTTAACACATCCTCTTGCTGATGACAGCCAATTCCTTTTTCAACTTTCAGGGTTAGCACAATGTGCAGAGGTGATTGCTTAGGGAGGGAAAATTCCCCTCTGTGATGCATTCTCCTCCCTGCATTGGAGGGTAAACAGAGAAATACAGAGACTAGGAGTATGGACAGAAATGTTAATCGCAACACAAAATACAATTCATTGGATGTTTCATACAGTCGGTGTCACCTGAAAGACTCATCTGTACCTGGTGTGTGGGCCAAAGTAATCCTCCTTCTCATAGTCATTGCCATTATCCCTGCCCTTTGTCGAGGGCCACATTGATTCAAGGTGGAAAAGCAGGATACATAGAAATAGTATCATTGCATCATCGTCATTCATTTTTCAAATCAGTTTTACTTAGTTTGACTTGTTTTTCTGCTTTCCTGAGCTAGTCCTTATTTAGCTTGGTTTCTGCCCAACATTGCAGAGCAGGGGTGTGTCAATATTGGTGACAGGACTATCTTAAAGGAACACAATCAAGTAAACCAGCACAGTCATCAATTAAGAGCCTGGGGAAATCTATTGCCGCACAACCAAAGACCATTTTTACATTGTTTTCTGTTTGCACCAATCTATCTCTGTCTAATGCTATCTTTATTTTTCAATGGGTACTGTTGGAGTGGTGCCTGGCGCTATACAGGATGGAGAAAACACAGTCAGTCATATGAATCATTGCAGGAGGATAAGAGGGTGTGATATTGGTCTAGCAGCTGTTATGTGGAATGTGCTGTTTTCTGCGACTCTGCGTGTGTGTGTATGTGTGCGTGTCTGTATGTGTACAAGTATGAGTCAAAAGCATGTCTAAATGTGGGAGGCGTGGTCAAGTATAAGTAAAATACAAACAGAAATAGGCTATCCTCCTGAGATCCAGCAAAAAAAAAGGGTTTCAATTATTATAATTGTTTACATCGCGGTGAAACAAATATTTTACAAAGAAAACATAATTTTCTTATTTAATTTATGTATTTGTATTTTATGTGCACTGTAGCGCACATAAGGAATCGATTGAGAGTAAATATGAAAAATGTAACCTTACAGTAGATAGGTAGTCGGTAAACACATAGTTACCGCATCCACTACAAAGGACATTTATAAACAAGCTCTTTAAATAAGAAAAAAAATATTACACTGCTCTGAAAACTCACCAAACTATTCCTGAGATATTTTCTCAATAATAATCCATTTGAAAAGCACAACTTTTCTTCTTATCATATAATATGCTGATTGGGCTGGCAGACATTGAAAAATCAGTAAGAGAAAGTTATCCAGGTCACACCCCCACACATGTGATATCATTGAAAAGCCCAGAATGTCCTGTCAAATGTACAATAGGACGTATCACAGTGGCATGTATGGCCTCAAAGATGAAGACCAAAAACCAATGTCCCTTAGAGTGGACAAAAATCAATTGCTGGGTCTCTTTGAGTGCTTTTCCCTGAGCAGGCCTCCATTCTGGGAACAGACAAGTGTTTTTTTTATTATCAACACATTATAGCTATATTTACTTATCCATCATACCTTGTACTAAAGAATAACGACATTAAAAGATCTAATGTTTCCCTACAAATACTATAAATGGCTCTCAGTCTCATATCTAAAATCCCATGCAAATCAAATGGGTGTGTATAAAGTTGATCATTCACTGGTCATTTTATTTAGCCAGAGTAGCAGTGGAAACTGGGCATAGTGGGTCTAGTTCAAACATGAAGAAGTGGATCTAAAATAATCAACAATAGAATTTGAGCTACACAGCACTGGAACCAATTGTGATTAATCAAGACTCAATCATACTGTATGAGAGCTGAGCCGGCTGTTGTTTCTATTAAATATTCCCATTGATTCCAAAAAGAGATGTTCTATTTCATTAAGCTATTTTTTGCTTTCCTGCTTTTGGCATCTGAGATAAGCAACTTCTCAATTTTTGAACTAGCATAAACACAGCAAAATTGTTTATAGAAGAGTTTGCCTCTTGCCTCTTTTGATCACTAATGTACTGGGTTATAGCAGGCTTACTAAAGTTCTGCGTTCTGGTTGACAACTTGTTGACTTTGCCATGATTGGCTGCTGCATGTGGACCACTTAAAATGAATGGAAATTGGATGCATGGATTGTTAATTTCTCACGGAACTACCATACTAAGTGAGTCATTTTTAATTGGTAACCCTGTGGATGACTCCACTCCAGGGTGGGGATATGTAATGGACCCTATGCTGTATTTCAAGTTTACTAAAGCACATAATATGCCACCTGAATCTAATTTTGTTTACTTAATCAAATCTATTCAGGGCTTTTCTCCATCCCCCCTCCCCTAAACTGCTTTCCTTCAATTTTATCACTGAATATGTATGACCCATTGCTACTTATTACTAGGCGGGGGGGGGGGGGGGGGGGCATTGCAATCATGGCTGCATACGTGATCTGCAAGCAAGATATATGCAACATTTTCTCATTTTGCTAAGGTCATGAAATAGAAAAAAAATCTAAATAAAAGAGCATCAAGGTTTCTATGGTTGAAATGGTCCTCCTGTTGCCGTCCGTGCTGCTGCTTCCCGGGTTCCATATTGAATTAGAGAGCATGTCTTTCAAGCTGGGGAAACAATAAAGCAACAGAAAATGTCAGGTGACCCTTCCACTCTCTCCCTCTTCTCCCTCTTCCAGTAGGCTTCAGAAGAACATCAGTGGAGAGGTTATCAAAGCGACAGCGGCCAACAGACAGAACAACTAATAACTGGAACGCTTCCTCTGTGGACAGGTCTGGAAGTGTTATTTTCGTAGCTGGGAAAGTAATTGGCTGAAAGGCAATAAGCTGAATAGCCCCCATATTAACTGAATTCACAGAAATGTGCCAGAACCCATGCATCAAGGTGTATAGACATTGTGCACCTCTAAATCTCAGATTCAGGCTGTGTTTGAGCAGAGATAAATCGTCTGGGCTTTCATAAACTGGATAAAGTTAGAAGAAATTCCCATATTTATTCTGTCTTGAAAAATAAACTGTTGATCACATGACAGTAACATGTTCATATTCAGTAATTGGTAACACTTTTTAACATGGCATAAACTGCAACTTTATTACATGGTTATAAATCTATCCTTAATTATCAGACAAACAACAACAATCCATGAAAGTGGATTTCATTTGAACTTATCTTATCATTCTCTATAGAACCTCTTTGAGGTTTGATTCATATGTGAGACCTTCTACATGAATCATCTATGATCTAATTCTGCTTACAGTACAGACACACTATGAAAGCTCAATGTGTACAGATGTCGGATCTTAAAATAGTCCTACAGCAACAGGAATGTGAATTATTATGTGGATTATAATTCATGGATATTTTTGTAGGGGTTGATACGTTTTTCGTAACGGAAAACTAAGTGTGAAAGATTACAAACTTCAGAAGCCTTTTTTAACCTCAAATACACTACAAGTTTAAAATGTCATGCATTTTCCTGCAACAGGGTGATCAAATTAAGATCCTACATCTGTAGCAGCTAGGGCTGTAGCGGTCACAAAATTTTGTTAGCCGGTGATTGTCAAGCAAATAACTGTTGGAATTCAGTATCATTGAACGCGAAGCCCGACAACCGCCGAAACATCTATTCTATAACGATATGAATGAATGTCACTCTGAACTATCCATTCTAACCACGACAGAGAGAGGGCGGACAGACACTCCAACAGAAACAAACTTTTCAACAGAGATCCCGATGACACACTGAGCATAAATATATATATTTATATTGATTGCAATTATTCCCGAATGAGTGAGCGTTCATGTGCAAAGGATTAGCATTTCAATTGTTATAATTATCAACTCTGTAGTGACTTCTCAGCTGACCCCCACTCCCCTTTTGTCTAACAAGCCGCCATGCCGGTTTAGCCCACTAGGGCACATTCCCCTGTCATTTCTTGTAACCAAATTTACTTTGTTTGTTTGTGTGTGCACTTCTGTGATTGTTTAGTTAGTTAATAAATAAATGATTGAGACAATTGATGTATGGATGACTCATAGTAAAGGCTGGGTTCATGCAGATCAACAATTTACGACATTCGGAATGAGACTAACGTGAGGTAAAATAAATAATTCATTAATTAAGAAGACTAATTGATCAGATATTAAAATATCTGAAAGTTGTATTAGGAAAATTATAACTTTGTAATATTTTCCTTGGTGCCCTGACTTCCTAGCTAATTACATTTGCGTGATTAGTTAATCACGAAATGCTAATTACAGAGAATCTTTGATAAAAACTAAAAGTCTTCAGTTAATGATAGTAAAGACACGACAATACTCTGAGTTGTCCTGATCTGGCTATGCCAAATGGCTTTGGGATATACTAGTTCATTTAGCAGAAAAGATTTGCTTAGAAATCCGTGGCATTATTTTATAATATGAAGAATACAATTGAACAAAGCCGAATAAAATAGAAAGGGTATTTTCTCTAAACGATCTGAGGGAGTGCACTGTAATGAGTGGTTAACACAAAATATGTTTTCCTATATGCATCATTTAGAGTTATTAATGTAACTTTTGTTGTTCTACAAACAATGTTTTGATTGTAAGACATTGTAAGGCTGCATGATGAGACTCTAATGATGATTTGAAAAAAGTTGCTTGAAAGGCATGAGCTCTGCTTAGTTTTTTTGCGCAGGCTGTACACACTACATTAGTCACTAGAGGTCGACCGATTATGATATTTCAATGCCGATACCGATACCGATTATCAGAGGATCAGAGGACTATTTGTAATAATAACAATTACAACAATACTGAATGAACACTTTTATTTTAACTTAATATAATACATGAATAAAATCAATTTAGTCTCAAACACATAATGAAAGATGTTCATTTTGGTTTAAATAATGCAAAAACAAAGTGTTGGAGAAGAAAGTAAAAGTGCAATATTTGCCATGTAAAAAAGATAACATTTAAGTTCCTTGCTCAGAACATGAGAACATATGAAAGCTGGTGGTATTGGATGTTCTTATAGGCACTATAGTATTGTCAGCCTAATCTCGGGAGTTGACAGGCTTGAAGTCATAAACAGCGCAATGCTTGAAGCACAGCGAAGAGCTGCTTGCAAATACAGGAAAGTGCTGTTTGAATGAATGCTTATGAGCCTACTGCTGCCTACCACCGCTCAGTCAGATTGCTCTATCAAATATCAAATCATAGACTTAATTATAATATAATAACACACAGAAATACAAGCCTTACGTCATTAATATGGTAAAAAAAAAAACGATCATTTCGAAAACAAAACGTTTATTCTTTTAGTGAAATACGGAACCGTTCCGTATTTTATCTAACGGGTGGCATCCATAAGTCTAAATATTCCTGTTACATTGCACAACCTTCAATGTTATGTCATAATTATATACAATTCTGGAAAATTAATTAGTCTTTGTTAGGAAGAAATGATCTTCACAAAGTTCGCAACGAGCCAGGCAGCCCAAACTGCTGCATATACCTTGACTATGCTTGCACAGAACACAAGAGAAGTGACACAATTTCCATAGTTAAAATAAATTCATGTTAGCAGGCAATATTAAATAAATATGCCGGTTTAAAAATATATACTTGTGTATTGATTTTAAGAAAGGCATTGATGTTTATGGTTAGGTACCCATTGGTGCAACGACAGTGCTTTTTTCGCGAATGCGCTTCTTAAATCATCACCTGTTTGGCGAAGTAGGCTGTGATTCGATGATAAATTAACAGGCACCGCAGAGATTATATGCAACGCAGGACAAGCTAGATAAACTAGTAATATCATCAACCATGAGTAGTTAACTAGTGATTATGTTAAGATTGATTGTTTTTTATAAGATAAGTTTAATGCTAGCTAGCAACTTACCTTGGCTCCTTGCTGCACTCCCGTAACACGTAGTCAGCCTGCCACGCAGTCTCCTCATGGTGTGCAATGTAATCAGTCATAATCGGTGTCCAAAAATGCTGATTACCGATTGTTATGAAAACATGAAATCGGCCCTAATTAATCGGCCATTCCGATTAATCGGTCGACCTCTATTAGTCACTTGACAAACACTTGATAATGCCTAGAATTTCAAGGCGGCATCCCTTTTGTGCGGCCAAAATGCACCCTAAAAAAAATCCATGCCTTTATTGCCAGTGGCCAGTGTGCCGTTCTCCCTGTGTGTTGTGCGCTCCATCACATGGTCGGGTCTTTCTCACAGGCTACAAGTGAAGACAGACACATCGGGGATACAACTGCGCGCGTCCTTATCCAATTCCGAGGTGCGTGCATATCGAAGAAAATGGAAGAACTGTCTACATTTACTTTTCGTCAGCCAACAAGAGTAGGCTTAACGAACAGCAAAATCACTAGCCTATGTCAATCTACTATCCCCATAGTACCATGGTCAACCTATTCTATTAAATCAACCTATTCTAATAAATATTTCAAACATAGTCTGAGACAGTTGTGGGATGCGATAGATCCCAAATTAATACAACCACTACCATCAAAAAAACGTCTTTACGCAATTTGGCTGACAAAACAGATCAGAACGTTTAGCTTAAGATGTTGATAAACTATTAGGCTATTTTTTCACATTATAAGCGCAGCAATGAGGAAATGGTAGTAGGCTATAAGCGCAAATGTTCCATTAGCAGAAAACATAATTCTCAAATGTGACCACAAATGTATTTTTATTGGGAAAATTATCTTCCCAAAACTTGAAACTCCCACGCTGCTTATGTGTGCCAGTTAGGCTCTACACCCCTTGTAAAGCTAATTAATGTGCTTAATTTTAAGAAGTTATTTGGCCACTTTAGTTGTGATTACAAACCTTATCAAAACATTTAGGACTATGGGCTAGGCTACATGAGGTGTGCAACTTTGATTCGAAAATGTCACCAAAAAAAGCATGTTTTTCTTATGCTGGGTATCATTCACATGTGATAATATATAATTCACAAGTAATAGGCTAATATTGTCACCCATCAGACTATTCTTGATTTAATATTTACATATACTAAATAATATATGTGTGAAATTTGTTTGGATTTATAATGGATCATTATCATGCACCTATATTGAAACTGGGGCAGTGGAAAAAATACATGTCATCTATGCACTTAAATAGCGAATGGAAAACAATTTAGTTTCACGCCAGCCAGGTAGGCTATACTCCTGTTGTAAATATAAGCAATGTGCTTATTATTAGGAAAAATCAGGAATACATATAGTAAGCCTATAGAAAGCTGATGGGATCCTCCTCTTTTTATTAGTGGCCGTCACTCTGTTTTCTCGCGCAATTGCATAGCCTATTGAAATGTTGCGCAACGTGAGCTCATGGTTGATTGATGTCAGAGTGATTAGCGGGACAATAAAGTGCAGGGTCCCAGGCAGTTCCCAGATCTAAAGCCATCCATTCAACACCCCCAATTTATCATGTAAATACCAACGGTGACAAGTTAGAGTTTATTCCTTTCACTCAAGTATGTGATCCCTCTGCACTGTCTTCCTCACTGACTCCTGATGAAATCAGATGCTTTCGCATAAATGACTACATAAAATATAAATGGTTATATTTGTTCTCTGTCACTACTCTTTGGAACTTAGCTTGCTCTGTCTGTCTAGCGCACTGAGGAAAAACCCTAATAGCAGAACTGACTAAATAAGATTGATAGCTCAATTCTTGGGAGATAAAGGTGAAAATGACAAATGAGCAGTAAAACCGACCTTTTTGTAGCATTATAGAAAAACACATTGGTTACAATTGACAGCCCATTTAGAATTCATGTATATCATTTTTAAATAGTCTAGATAGAATCCCATCAGTCCTGTTTGAATGTTTCAGCATTTCAGCAGCAATATGTTTTTGTGCCATTGCAATGCTATATGGGTGTGAAGGTTATCATCATGCAGGCAATGTGTGTGTGTGTGTGTCTGTGCGCATGAGGATGGTCTGATTTATTGATCTGCTCCTCATAATAGGGGGAATTACTCCTCAGGGCTGGGTAATCACTGCAAAACAGCCCGATCACAGCACTTAGCTAAGAGTAACAGTCTAATAGTGTCTGCTAAAGCAATTTCTTTCAATATCATACTGGGAATAGCAAAATGATTAACTAACACGTATTAAATGAGGCGTGCTACTGTTTTTCTCTTAGCAGGAGACGGGTTTTGTGGAACACTCTGAGAGTAAATGATAAAAAGGACACTGCATATTTTGCTAAGTGTTTAAGTGTTTTCATAGTTCCTTCAGTAGCTTCCATTCGGGAGGCCTGAGGAGCCATAGAAAAACACAAGCTGCTGTTGATCCTTAGAAGCTACATTAACCTTTAGGTCTTTCACTGGGTGTACTGTGATCACATGTTATCCACAGTACACAAGGCTTACAATAACACTCACGTTTTACTCTTACTGTCCAAATGTCACGTCAGAGAAAATGAAAGACCTTGTGCACAAAGACAGGCATGTAATATGTTTCAGCCCAAAATGATGTTCAGACACAAGCCAAGCGTTGTCTTTACACAAACACGTGTTAAGACAACTAGTGCATCTTCTCTTCAGCTACTGTGTAATCACAAACACTCGCTCTCTCTCTCCAAGATGACTCAATATCACACAGTTAGAGTCCCTCCACAGTAATCCTTGCACATTCTTATAACACCTACTGTACCAATCTTGAAGATCTTTTGGAGCAATCCTTATGTGTAAAACATCTTCATTCCAACCCTCAGTTTCAGTTATTTTTATCCTCAGAACTAATTTTCTTTCTCCCTCGTTGCTTTATCAGAGATGGGAAAAAGTACAAAAATTACTTTTCATACAGGGCAGAAAACTCAGAATTCCAAACGTGTAGACTAGAGCATTTGGGGGTCATTGGCATTGTGAGACACAAGCTGAACACAGTGATTGGAACATCTATCTTGTTTGCTCACCAGGCGGGAGCTCCATTGGAAACAGACACGATTTATGAAAATAACTCAGATGTTGAGAGCTGAAAGAATGGGAATGAGCTGGTAAGTTTTTTTTTGTTGTTGACAAAAATAGAAGCCAGTAAGAATAATAAAAATAAAAACAGACATAAAAACTACCCAATTATCCTATGGCTACATACAGGATATTATTCTCCATCCACAGCTCCAGGCGAGTCTCAACCACATTCAAAGCACTGTACAGAATAGTGTGCTGCTGAAATGACACACATAACGAGGTCAAATTAATAATAAAAGCCTGCCGGCACACAGCTGGTTCAGAGAAAGAGTACATTGTTGGGGATGGAAAGACTTAGCTAGACACCCTATTGGATGCGTGCTTCGTGCTGCAACAGCTCCCAATCTGGAGTTGAAAAAACTGCATCAGGAATAGCTCAAAGACCCCCAAAAGACAGAGCTTGAGGGGGGGAGAAACTGCTGTGTTCTTCAAAGGAAGGATGAATCCATGTTCTTCTACGGATATAGGCAGTCTGTAGCTTTTATTGATCACAAAGCAGCTAGGTAAACAAACCTACATGGTGAAAGTACACTGAGTGGGACTATTGCATTTGTATTTGAATGACAGATACACACAATATCCAGTACCAGTCCAAAGTTTGGACACACCTACCCAGGTGACTACCTCATGAAGCTGGTTGAGAGGATGCCAAAAGTGTGCAAAGCTGTCATCAAGACAAAGGGTGACTACTTTGAAGAATCTAAAATCTAAAATATATTTAGATTTGTTTAACACTTTTTTGGTTACTACATGATTCCATATGCGTTAATTCATAGTTTTGATGTCTTTGCTATTATTATACAATGTAGAAAATAGTAAACATAGAGAAAAACCCTAGAATGAGTAGGTGTGTCCAAACTTTTGACTGGTACTGCATGTTTTATATCTGTGCAGCAGCATTTGCCACATTACCCCTTTTTCTTCCCTGTTCACTCCATGTAGCTTCCTCCAGTAACCACGAGCACAACTGTTCCTTGATTTAAACTGGCGGCTTTATTCTGTAGTTTTAGTCAGAATTATCACCTTCCGTGAGAACTATAAAGTAAATGAAAATACAGTTAAGCACACTCTTACAACCTTCTTGTCTTACGAGTGACTTATTAGCTTGGTATAACTCTGAAGTGCTTACATACATAAACAGTTTAGCCGTAGCTATAACAGTATCAGATTAAACACATGAATAAAGGAAAAATACCTCATTGGCTGCTTATTACAGAAGGGTAGGAAATCAAATCTTCACACTTATTATTACTGGGATGATTTCACGCTTCATCCTTAATTATTATAAAGTTACCATTCTAACATACAAACTTCAACCTTCACGAACTACACCCGAAGATATGAAAACTTAGCTAACACAGCGTGGGATTGCCTTCACTCCAGAGGTGTGCTGCTACGATAATAATACCCGTTACAACAGTTCTTAGCCATGTTGTTCCGCTTGTCTTGTCATTTCCCCCGCATAGCGAACACGTAAACAATTCCAACAAAAAAACAATGACATAGACTTACAGGTTAATTGTCAGTTACACTCCACAAATCATTTTTTACAACCCTTCAACCCATACCTCAGCTTCTTGAAAATAGAATTATTGAATTTATTTCAATATTTTCCCCCACATTGACACTGCTCTGCATGAGCATTCCAACTCCAGAACCCCAAACAACCCTCTCAGGCTAGTTCTTCTTCAGTTGATAGAGGCCCCTCTAGCATTTTGACACTGAATCAATCAAGCCAGACTTGAGTGCCTACTTCACATGTCTAATTCCACCATTCAGCTCCTCCACTGAAAAGCACTCACTTGCTCATTGACCCTAAGCATTTGCATTGGACAACTTTACAAAACCCAGCATATATACCAGAATAACTGGCCAACAAAATATAATGAAATCTGTCTTCTGCACTCCAACAAAACAAATTTTGAAGTCAAGGGGAAAAGTGAAAATAGTTTCATTAAAGCTGACTTTGTATAATGAACGAAAATATAAACGCAACATGAAAAGTATTGGTCCCATGTTTCATGACCTGAAATAAAAGATCCCAGAAATGTTCCATATGCACAAAAAGCTTATTTCTCTCAAATGTTGTGCACAAATTTGTTTACATCCCTGTTAGTGAACATTTCTCCTTCGCCAAAATAATCCATCCACCTGACAGGTGTAGCATATAAAGAAGCTGATTAAACAGCATGATCTTTACACAGGTGCGCCTTGTGCTGGGGACAATAAAAGGCCACTCTAAAATAGAGGTGGACCGATTAATCGGAATGGCCGATTAATTAGGGCCGATTTCAAGTTTTCATAACAATCGGAAATTGGTATTTTTGGGAGCCGATTTTTTAAATGTTTTTAACAATATTTTTTAAATACCTTTATTTAACTAGGCAAGTCAGTTAAGAACACATTCTTATTTTCAATGACAGCCTAGGAACGGTGGGTTAACTGCCTTGTTCAGGGGCAGAACAACAGATTTTCACCTTGTCAGCTCGGGGGATCCAATCTTGCAACCTTATAGTTAACTAGTCCAACGCAATAACGACCTGCCTCTCTCTCGTTGCACTCCACAAGGAGACTGCCTGTTACGCGAATGCAGTAAGCCAAGGTAAGTTGTTAGCTAGCATTAAACTTATCTTAGAAAAAACAATCAATCATAATCACTAGTTAACTACACATGGTTGAGGATATTACTAGATATTATCTAGCGTGTCCTGCATTGCATATAATCTGACTGAGCATACAAGTATCCAAGTATCTGACTGAGCGGTGGTAGGCAGAAGCAGGCGCGTTAACATTCATTCAAACAGCACTTTTGTGCGTTTTGCCAGCAGCTCTTCGTTGTGCATCAAGCATTGCGCTGTTTATGACTTCAAGCCTATCAACTCCCGAGATGAGGCTGGTGTAACCGAAGTGAAATGGCTAGCTAGTTAGCGCGCGCTAATAGCGTTTCAAACGTCACTCGCTCTGAGCCTTCTAGTAGTTGTTCCCCTTGCTCTGCATGGGTAACGCTGCTTCGATGGTGGCTGTTGTCGTTGTGTTGCTGGTTCGAGCCAGGGCGGAGTGAGGAGAGGGACGGAAGCTATACTGTTACACTGGCAATACTAAAGTGCCTATAAGAACATCCAATAGTCAAAGGTTAATGAAATACAAATGGTATAGAGGGAAATAGTCCTATAATTCCTATAATAACTACAACCTAAAACTTCTTACCTGGGAATATTGAAGACTCATGTTAAAAGGAACCACCAGCTTTCATATGTTCTCATGTTCTGAGCAAGGAACTGAAACGTTAGCTTTCTTACATAGCACATATTGCACTTTTACTTTCTTCTCCAACACTTTGTTTTTGCATTATTTAAACCAAATTAAACATGTTCCATTATTTACTTAAGGCTAAATTGATTTTATTGATGTATTATATTAAGTTAAAATAAGTGTTCATTCAGTATTGTTAGAATTGTCATTTTTACAAATAAAAAAATACAAAAATAGACCGATTAATCGGTATCGGCTTTTTTGGTCCTCCAATAATCAGTATCGGCGTTGAAAAATCATAATCGGTCGACCTCTACTCTAAAAGGTGCTGTTTTGTTACACAACACAATGCCACAGATGTCTCAAGTTTTGAGGGAGCATACAATTGACATTCTGACTGCAGGAATGAACACCAGAGCTGTTGCCAAATAATTTAGTGTTCATTTCTCTACCACAAGCCACCGCCAATGTCGTTTTAGAGAATTTGGCAGTACGTCGAACTGGCCTAACATCCGCAGACCACGTGTAACCACGCCAGCCCAGTACCTCCACATCCAGCTTCTTCACTTGCAAGATCGTCTGAGACCAGCCATCTGGACAGCTGATGAAACTGAGGAGAACTTCTGTCTGGGGAAAAACTCATTCTGATTGGCTGGGCCTGGCTCCCCAGTGGGTGGACCAGGTGCCCAAGTCAAATCAAATCAAACTTTATTTGTCACATGCGCCGAATACAACATGTGTAGACCTTACTGTGAAATGCTTACTTACAAGCCCTTAACCAACAATGCAGTTCAAGAAAGAGATAAGAAATTATTTACCAAATAAACTAAAGTAAAAAAACACAATTCATAACAATAACGAGGCTATATACAAGGGGTACCGATACCGATTCAATATGCAGGGGTACAGGTTAGTCGAGGTAATTTGTACATTGAAGTGACTATGCATAGATAATAAACAGTGAGTAGCAGCAGTGTACAAAACAAATGGAGGGGGGGGTTGGTCAATGTAAATAGTCCAGTGGCCATATGATTAATTGTTCAGCAGTCTTATGGCTTGGGGGTAGAAGCTGTTAAGGAGCCTTTTGGTCCTAGACTTGGTGCTCCGGTACTACTTGCCGTGCGGTAGCAGAGAAAACAGTTTATGACTTGGGTGACTGGAGTCTCTGACAATTTTTTGGGCTTTCCTCTGGCACCGCCTAGTATATAGCTCCTGGATGGCAGGAAGCTTGGCCCCAGTGGTGTACTGGGCCATATGCACTACCCTCTGCAGCGCCTTACGGTCAGATGCCATATCAGGCAGTGACACATCCTATGCCCAGGCTGTGCCCCTTCCCAGTCATGTGAAATCCATAGATTAGGGTCTAATGAATTAATTTCAATTGAACTGCAACTAAGTAAAATCGTTAAAATTGTTGCATGTTGTGTTTATTTTTTTGTTCAGTATAAAATAGGAGTAATAAGCACAGAAATGTGTGCGCTGTAAAAGGTTTCACCTTTTATGGCTATAATTGGTAGATATATTATTATTCCATCACATTATGTTCATCAGTTCACACAGGGACCACATATTACAAGTCAATTACTGAACCTCTTGAATGGTTAATGCTGAATTTTCAGACAAGAGTAGGTTACAGAACAGAAAGACTAATAGGCATAAATCTTTAGTTATGCTTTAAATTATTTTATCGAGGCTTTAAGAAATGCAAGTATTTGAGGAATTCATTATATCAGTGTTTAATAAATTATGTAGTAGCCTACACTTTAGTGAAACTTTTGTTCATACCAATTTAGTGAGCGTCTGACTGTTCTTTGTGAACGTGGCATTACATATATCAGATGTTTATGCAGTTATATATTCTAGGATTATTTATACAGTATCTTCGTTTCTGTTCGGAATGTAGAAAGCGCAATTTGCAAACTCATTATAACCAATTGAAACTGCACTTTGTAATACATACTGTATGGTATGGGATGGACACATTCAGTCAACCCGAATAAAAAAAGTTAGAAACAACTGGTTGTTGGCTAATGTGCAAACTTCTAGAAAGCGATGTAGAGCAGAAGCCGTGATACACTGTAAGACGGCACCTGAGTGGAAATTCTGACACCCTCTCGAGCCTAAACATTTTGTTTTACAGAGACACACGCAAACATAGCCTACATGTTACCTGCGCGCACTCATGCACTTGGTCCGAGTTTAGCCTGCACTATTGCTAAATGCATAGGAACTTATCTTACCTGCATGTGGGATATAGCTTAGATGCGATGATACATGATAAGGAATGATAGTGCTGCTTACCTGTCTGTACTGTGCGTCTTTGGTGCCCAGGTCTGATACTTGCTGCCTACTTAGGAGTATCAAATACAGTAGTGCAGCAGTCCAACAAAGCACCACCAGAGCCAAAGTCAGTTTTCGAGAAAGCCGTTTCATTTTCCTATGAGTTCCTGGAGCAGATATCGCCCCTTTATTGGCGGGGCAACCTACGAGAAGCACATTTCTAGGAAAGTAGGTTCTGGAGACGTGCTTTTGCGCTCTACCCTCATTCTCTGGTTCGTCTTTTCGAACGCTGCACGTCCGCTTGCTCCAGACGCGTGCACAATGACTGCCCTGGTTGCGAGATTCTCTATGACCGAACTGATAGCTAGGCTGTGCGCTATGACTCGCTGGAGCTACGAGGTACGACACTTGATGCCGTCCAGTTTGAACAAAATCAGAGGTTGGCGGGGTACCTATAATATCCGAATTGGTTTAGCACCACCTACCGAGCAAATCATAATGTACATGGATTTGTAGTATATTCTACTTGCAATGCTTATATCAATAGAACTTGATTCCACCCAATTTAACGAATATAGTCTTTAATGAATTATGTAGCCTAGTTCAGCTCCAGTTTGTGTTTTTCCAGAGTTATACGGAAGCCTATTATAATACTGGTGATAACACAGGGGAGGTGAGGTGTGGTTACAGAAGACTAATAGAATAGAATATAATAGAAAATAGAATCGATCTTTATCGACAATTCAGTGGGTTTGGGCATAGGCTAGGACCTACTTCTTTAGTCTTCAGTTACACATGCATTCGCCACTCTGCATTTTAAACTTGTACATATTATACTGTACTTTTGATATTGTCTAATCACACTAAGATGTACTTCTAGAGGGAACTTCTAGACTTAAATAATAAAACGCTTATGGATCACAAAAATATTGTCTTGTTACACCATCTAGTTACACCATCTAGTGGTAGTCAGTCCTCGAATAATCCTTAAACCATTATATAAACTAGTGTAGGCCTAAATGTAGTCCAGCAGGTGTCATACTGGTATGTAAAATAGACTGTAAGAAGGATAGACACTTAGTTTACAAACATCGGGTCACCTTCCTAATATTGAGTTTCTCCCCCTTTTGCCATCAGAACAGCTTCAATTCATCGAGGCATGGATTCTACAAGGAGTCGAAAGCGTTCCACAGGGATGCTGGCCAATGTTGACTCCTATGCTTCCCACAGTTGTGTCAAGTTGGCTAGTTATGCCTTGTGAGGTGGACCATTTTTGATACACAGGGGAAACTGTTGAACGTGAAAATCCCAGCAGCATTGCTGTTATTTACACACACAAACTGCCATACCCTGTTCAAAGGCACTTAATATTTTATCTTGCCCATTCACCATCTGAAGTGGAGAAGGTGGAAAGTTTTAAGTTCCTCAGCGTACACATCATGGACAAACTGAAATGGCCACCCACACAGACAGCTTGGTGAAGAAGGCGCAACAGCGCCTTTTCAACCTCAGGAAGCTGAAGAAATTTGGCTTGTCACCAAAAACACTCACAAACCTTTACATATGCACAATCGAGAGCATCCTGTCGGGCTGTATCACCGCCTGCTCCAGCAACTGCTCCGACCCACAACCGCAAGGGCAAACTACCTGCCCTCCAGGACACCTATAGCACCCAATGTCAAAGGAAGGTCAAAAAGATCATCAAGGACAACAACCACTGCCTGTTCACCCCACAATCATCCAGAAGGCCAGGTCAGTACAGTTGCATCAAAGCTGCGACTGAGAGACTGAAAAACAGCTTCTATCTCAAGGCCATCAGACTGTTTAACAGCCATCACTAACATAGTGGCTGCTGCCAACATACAGACTCAAATCTCTTGCCACTTTAATACATTTTATAAACGGAGGTATCACTAGTCACTTTAAATAACGCCACTTTAACAATGTCTACATATCCTACATTACTCATCTCATATGTATATATTGTATTCTATACCATCTACTGCATCTTGCCTATGCTGCACGGCCATCGCTCATCCATATATTTATATGTACATATTTTTATTCATCCCTTTACATTTGTGTGTATAAGGTAGTCGTTATGAATTTGTTAGAATTCTTGTTAGATATTACTGCACTGTCGGAACTAGAAGCACAAGCCTTTCGCTACACTCGCATTAACATCTGCTAACCATATGTATGTGACCAATAAAATGTGATTTGTTTTGATTTGAATGGCACACATACACAATCCATGTCTCAATTGTCTCAGGGCTTAACCTTCCTTCTATAACCTGTCTCATTCCCTTCATCTACACTGATTGAATTGTATTTAACAAGTGACATCAACAATGGATCATAGCTTTCACCTGTCAGTCTATGTCATGGAAAGAGCAGGTGTTCCTAATGTTTTGTACACTCAGTGTATGTCCTACTATGGCGCTGGCCTTCTACCCCCTCTCTCCAAATTTGGACAAAGCTACGACTTTTGACATCACTGGAGGCTACATTCTACACTGTAGACCTACCATACACTTGAGACAAATTGTTGTATCCTCTCTTCAATTTGTACTTCCGTCATACCCTCCATCATTTGTGGACTGCATCATCAGTACACCTTTTGTAGCACTTTTGTGAACATTTTATTAAAACATTGTTTTAAGTTTTTTATAAAAAATATCTAAATACATCAAATGACATAAGCAATATAATGTATGCGTAGGCATATGAACATTTTTACATAGTACTTTTCTATTTTTCTTAGTAATGTACGATGTAGCTGATGACTGATACAATGTAGCGATTTCGATGTAATTACGCCTTGCTGGTTACTCTGTATTACCGCAAGAGGAGCACCAACAATGAGATGGATAGATTCAACTTGTCCCTCATCCGCCAATATGGCGCTGCCATCACTGCCTTCAGTCGTTGTAATACTGGGAGGGGCTTTGCCAGTAGTTGGGCATTTCCTTTCGGATCAGGTTTCGTTGTCAGACAGGCATTTAAATCTGCTGCAGTAACGAAGCCGGGGAAGCCAGTGACCGCACAACATTCTACGCAGCAGTAGGAATAGTGCTTTATTATAGCTATTTTGTTGTTTCTTCATTTGACTCGAGAAAGGTCTATTATTTAGGACAGTATTTTGAAGCTTCAACCGCTTCAGTATTCAAATGTAAGACGATATCACAATTTGACAGCTAAGCTTGATACGTGCATCATTTTTGGAATTCCTCTACAGCTTGAATGAAAATCGTGCATTATAGCTGTGATATGAAAATATGCATTTAGAAATGATTTAGCATCGCTAGTATGTGTCTAGTTAATTAGCTGGCTTATAGTCGTCTGAATGCATCTGTGTCTCGTGTTTGGCTTGTAAGGACTTGAGGAACGAACGCTTCCGTTGAAGGATGTGTCTGCATATAGTTTGATTGAAAGGAAAAACAAACCATCTACTAAATCAATGACAAAGAGATCCTCCGAATTATTTGAATAGAAGACTAGAATAGAAATAGAAAAATAGAGATCTCTATACAGTATAAGGTTGTCCATTATCGAATTGCATCATGTTCAGCTGGTTGGGTACCGATGACAGGAGGAAGAAGGATCCTGAGGTCTTTCAGACAGTCAGCGATGGCCTCAAGAAGCTCTACAAAACCAAATTGTTGCCATTGGAGGAGCACTACAAATTCCACGAGTTCCACTCGCCCGCCTTAGAGGATGCCGACTTTGACAACAAACCCATGGTTCTCCTTGTCGGGCAGTATTCCACTGGAAAGACCAGCTTCATACGGTAGGTCTGTGTTTGAAATGTCACTGGTAGGTGCTTTGCTTGCCGGTCAGTGGGCCAAAACACTAGTGAGTTATGGTCTGATATGCAAACAGAGGGGACATGAAATGCATGGCAGACACACTGCATATTCACAGCTTGATGCAAAAATGAGCTATTATTGAACAACAAAAATGATCCAAGGGAGATAAATGTGTTAGTTTTTGGGTTGACTGGATGGTTGTCTGGGTTGCAGTTCAACCTTGGGCAGACACAGGTCAAATATTGACACAGTACTCTGACTTGAGAAGAGGGATAACACATTCCAACAGACAAAAAGGCTTTCCTGGTTATATGGCATTCACCTGGTACTGTATAGATGATTTTACAAAAATATATAAGTCGATTATGGGAATCTAGTGTTATCATATGTTATTATCATTGGTGTAAAGTACTTAAGAAAAAAGTACTATTTAAGTATTCTTTTTTTTTGTATCTGTACTTTTCTTTAGTATTTTATATTTTTGACAACTTTTACTTCACTACATTCCTGAAGAAAAGAATGTTCTTTTTCCTCCTTACATTTTCCCTGACACCCAAAAGTACTCGTTACATTTTGAATGCTTAGCAGGACATGAAAATTATCCAATGTTCAAGAGAACATCCCTAGTCATCCCTACTGCCTCTGATCTGGTGGACTCAGTAAACACAAATGCGTTGTTTGTAAATGATGTCTGACTATTGGAGTGTGCCCCTGGCTATCCGTAAATAAAGAAAAAACTAGAAAATGGTGCCGCCTGGGTTGCTTAATGTAATGAATTTGAAATGATTTATGTTTACTTTGACTTTTGATACTTAAGTATATTTTTGCAATTACATTTACTTTTGATACTGAAGTATATTTGTAACCAAATACTTTTAGACATTTACTCAAGTAGTATTTTACTGGGTGACTTTCACTTTTACTTTAGTCATTTTCTATTAAGGTACTTTAACTGAAGTATGACAATTGTGAGCTTTTTCCACCACTTGTTATTATATGGTTATAGATATCATCCCATAATTCTCATTTTAGCCTCTCCAACCTCATGTGTGTTTGTATATGGGAGGGGTTGGGAAAATAATCAGAGGACACATTTCCATCTCATATGGACTAACGCTTCGAACACACCGACAGCGTCGTTGCGCAAAACAGTACGCAGCATCATCTGGATATGTGTGCAACAAAGTTCAACATTCACCTTCTGCTACCATTTCTGTCAAGCTGTCAAAGCATACAGTTTGACGAATACGTTCTATAAATCCAATGTATGCACCACACCGAATGCATTGAAACTGCCTCTGCAACACAATGCTGCAAGGCAAACGCAGCGTTTCATTGGAAATTAATGTAATTCTGGTGTACCAAAATGCAATGCCGCTGTCGGTGTGTTCAAAATACACTACATGACCAAAAGTTTGTGGACACCTGCTCGTTGAACATCTCATTCCAAAATCATGGGCATTAATATGGAGTTGGTCCCCCATTAGCTTCTATAACAGCCTCCTCTCTTCTGGGAAGGATTTCCACTAGATGATGGAATATTGCTGCAGGGACTTGCTTCCATTCGGCCACAAGAGCATTATTGAGGTCGGACACTAATGTTGGGCGATTAGGCCTGGCTCGCAGTCGGTTTTCCAATTCATCCTAAAGGTGTTCTATGGGGTTGAGGTCAGGGCTCTATGTAGGCCAGTCAAGTTATTTCACACCGATCTCGAAAAACGATTTCTGTATGGACCTCCCTTTGTGCATGGGGGCATTGTCATGCTGAAACAAGAAAGGGTCATCCCCAAACTGTTGTCACAATGTTGGAAGCACAGACTCTTCTAGACTGTCATTGTATGCTGTAGCGTTAAGATTTCCCTTCACTGGAATTAAGGGGCCTAGCCCAAACCATGTAAAACAGCCCCAGACCATTATTCCTCTTCCACCAAACATTACAGTTGGCACTATGCATTGGGGCAGGTAGTGTTTCTCCTGGAATCTGCCAAACCCAGATTAATCCGTCGGACTGCCAGATGGTGAAGCGTGATTCATCACCCCCAGAGAACGCGTTTCCACTGCTCCAGAGTCCAATGGCAGTGAGCTTTACACCACTCCAGCCGACACTTGGCATTGTGCATGGTGATCTTAGGCTTGTATGCAGCTGCTCGGCCATGGAAACCCATTTCATGTTGCTCCTGGTGAATAGTTATTGCGCTAACTGCTTCCAGAGACAATTTGGAACTCGGTAGTGAGTGTTGCGACTTAGGACATATGATTTTTACCCGCTACCCACTTCAGCACTCGTGGTCCCATCCTGTGAGCTCGTGTGGCCTACCACTTCGCGGCTGAGCCGCTGATGCTCCTAGACGTTTCCACTTCACAATACAGCACTTACAGTTGACTGAGGCTGCTCTAGCAGGACATCCATTTTGCAAACGGACTTGTTGGAAAGGTGGCATCCTATGACACATTAAAAGCTCTTCAGTAAGGCCATTCTACTGCCAATGTTTGTCTATGGAGATTGCATGGCTGTGTGCTCGATTTTATACACCTGTCAGCAACGGGTGTGGCTGAAATAGCCGAATCCACTAATTTTAAGTGGTGTCCACATAATTGTGGTATATATAGTGTATATCTTCTCTTATCTTACACTAATTAGCTGCATCAATTTTACCTTGTAGTCACAGCCCAAACACAGGAATGTCAGCTACTCCAATGATTTGTCTGAAAACTTGTCCATGACCATCAAACAGATCATGTTTCCATGCTAAATTCCAACATTTCCCTATGGACTGCTTAATGGTATTCCGACCATCCCACTTAGTGCTCATCAAAGGATTACAAGGGCAGATGCAAAAACATTGGACCTAAAAGCAAGTGTTATGGTCTCTCTGAGCCTATGACAAAGCACACTTTGTTTTGAAGATGGGAGGCTAGAATTCAATCGAACTCTATGCATGTCTAGACTTTAACCACTGAACATTTTTCTTTCCTAACATGCAACAATATCAAAAACTTTACTGTTACAGTCCATGTAAGGAAATCAGTCAATTGAAATAAATTCATTAGGCCCAAATCTATGGATTTCACATATGCATCTGTTGGTCACAGATACCCAGAGCATGGGTCAGAAAATCAGTCAGTATCTGGTGTGACCACCATTTGCCTCATGCAGCGTGACACATCTACTTTGCATAGAGTTGATCAGGCTG
Organism: Oncorhynchus clarkii lewisi; assembly: GCF_045791955.1. Taxonomy (NCBI): domain Eukaryota; kingdom Metazoa; phylum Chordata; class Actinopteri; order Salmoniformes; family Salmonidae; genus Oncorhynchus; species Oncorhynchus clarkii. The sequence goes on from NC_092154.1 coordinate 24,520,379, forward strand.
TTGACTCTGGCCTGTGTAATGTTGTCCCACTCCTCTTCAATGGCTGTGCGAAGTTGCTGGATATTGGCGGGAACTGGAACATGCTGTCGTACATATCGATCCAGAGCATCCCAAACATAATCAAGGGTGACATGTCTGGTAAGTATGCAGGCCATGGAAGAACTGGGACATTTTCAGCTTCCAGAAATTGTGTACAGATCCTTACGACCGCGGATTATCATGCTGGAACATGAGGTGATGGCGGCGGATGAATGGCACGACAACAGGGCTCAGGATCTTGTCACGGTATCTCTGTGCATTCAAATTGCCAACGATAAAATGCAATTGTGTTCGTTGTCTGTTGCTTATGGTTGCCCATTCCATAATGAGCACGCAGATGAGCTTCCCTGAGACGGTTTCTGACAGGTTGTGCAGGAATCATCTGTCTGGGTGGCTGGTCACAGATGATCCCGCAGGTGAAGAAGCCAGATGTGGAAGTTCTGGGCTGATGTGTTTATACGTGGTCACCGGTTGTGAGGCGTTGGACGTACTGAGCGACTAGTCCAGGAGTTATAGAGAGGCAAGTGTGAGACATCAGTCTGGAATCATGTAGAGAATGCCCCTGGCCACGGAAAGCACTTGCTGTGTAGGATCAGGTTGTAAGGTCTGAAAAGCTTTGGGGCACTTCCTAAATGAGCTATTAGCTTTAGGTTGTAGTACTTATTTGCAATCAAGTAATCATATTGCGGTTATGTAATTGAATAGCAGGAGATGAGTAGAGCTTTGTTCTCATGCTTTTGCATATGTGGGTGAGAATGACAGCTGGCTGTGGGTTTGTTGGTAGGGTTCTGTCTCAATCTGGCAAAATGAGTGATCATAATTAGGCAGTCCTTTGAAATCCACAGTGAAACTAAAACAAATCAAAATCAAATCTAAAGTTATTTGTCACATGCCCTAACGAATACAACAGGTGTAGTAGACCTTATAGTGAAATGCTGTAAGTGTTAATTAAGTAAAAACAATTTTTTGAGTAATTAAACAACAGCAGTAAAATAACAATAGCGATGCTGCAGTATATACAGGGGGTACCGGTACAGAGTCAATGGGCGGGGGCACCGGTTAGTCGAGGTAATTTAGGTAATGTGTACATGTAGGTAGAGTTAAAGTGACCATCAATAGATAATAAACAGAGAGTAGCAGCAGTGTAAAAGAGGGGTCTGGGTAGCCCTTTTATTAGCTGTTTAGGAGTCTCAAGGCTTGGGGGTAGAAGCTGTTAAGAAGCCTTTTGGGCCTAGACTTGGCTTGCCGTGCGGTTGCAGAGAGAACAGTCTATGACTAGGGTGGCTAGAGTCTTTGACAATTTTTAGGCCCTTCGTCTGACTCCGCCTGGTATGGAGGTCCTGGATTGGCAGGAAGCTTGGCCCCAGTAAAGTACTTGGCTGTACACACTACCCTCTGTAGTGCCTGCGGTCGGAGGGCGAGCAGTTTCCACACCAGGCAGTGATGCATCCAGTCGGGATGCTCTCGATGGTGCAGCTGTAGAACCTGAGGACCCATGCCAAATCTTTTCAGTCGTCTGAGGGGGACCATGATAGTTTGTTGGTGATGTGGACACCAAGGAACTTGAAGCACTCAACCTGCTCCACTATAGCCCCGTCGATGAGAATGGGGGCGTGCTCGGTCCTCCTTTTCCTGTAGTCCACAATCATCTCCTTTTGTCTTGATCACGTAGAGGATGTTGTCCTGGCACTACATGGCCAGGTCTCTGATCTCCTCCCTATAGGCTGTCTCATCGCTGTCGGTGATCAGGCCTACCACTGTTGTGTCATCCGCAAACTTGATGATGGTGTTGGAGTTGTGCCTGGCCATGCAGTCATGAGTGAACAGGGAGTACAGGAGGGGACTGAGCACGCACCCCTGAGGGGCGCCTGTGTTGAGGATCAGCATGGCGGATGTGTTGTTACCTACCCTTACCACTATCGTGTTGAACGCTGAGCTGTAGTCAATGAATAGCATTCTCACATAGGTGTTCCTTTTGTCCAGGTGGGAAAGGGCAGTGTTGAGTTCAATAGAGATTGCATCATCTGTGCATCTGTTGGGGCAGTATGCAAATTGGAGTGAGTCTAGGGTTTCTGGGATAATGGTGTTGATGTGAGCCATGCCCAGCCTTTTAAAGCACTTCATGGCTACTGACATGAGTGCTATGGGTCAGTAGTCATTTAGGAAGGTTACCTTAGTGTTCTGGGCGCAGGGAAAATGGTGGTCTGCTTGAAACATATTGGTATTACAGACTCAGTCAGGGACAGGTTGAAAATGTCAGTGAAGACACTTTCCAGTTGGTCAACGCATGCTCTGAGTACACGTCCTAGTAATCCGTCTGGCCCTGTGGCCTTGTGAATGTTGGCCTGTTTAAAGGTCTTACTCACGAAGTCGTCCGGAACAGCTGATGCGCTCATGCATGTTTCAGTGTTACTTGCCTCGTGTTTCAGTGTTACTTGCCACAGCTCGCGGCTGTGCTTCCCTTTGTAGTCTGTAATAGTTTGCAAGCCCTGTCACATCCAACGAGCATTGGAGGCGTTGTAGTATGATTCAATCTTAGTCCTGTATTGACGCTTTGCCTGTATGATCATTTGTCGGAGGGCATAGTGGGATTTCTTATAAGCTTCTGGGTTAGAGTCCCGCTCCTTGAAAGCGGCAGCTCTACCCTTTAGCTCTGTGCGATGTTTCCTGTAATCCATGGCTTCTGGTTGAGGTGTGTACGTACGGTCACTGTGGGGACGACGTCATCAATGCACTTATTGATGAAGCTAGTGACTGATGTGGTGTACTCCTCATTGCCATCGGAAGAATCATATTCCAGTCTATTCTAGTAAAACAGTCCTGTAGCTGAGCATCTGCTTCATCTGACCACTTTTTTGTATTGACCGAGTCGATGGTGCTTCCTGCTTTAGTTTTTGTTTGTAAGCAGATATCAGGAGGATAGAATTATGGTCAGATTTGCCAAATGGAGGGCGAGGGAGAGATATTACAGTTTTTAATGTCCCGTTGGTAGGATATACACGTGATCGTAGTTTGTCTATTTTTTTTCTATTGATTGTACATTTGCTAATAGGACCGATGGTAAAGGGAGATTACACACTCACCATCGAATCCTTACAAGGCACCCAGACCTTCGTCCCTGATATCTCTGTCTCTTTCCCCTACGAATGACAGGGAAGAGGGCCTTGTCGGATGTCTGAAGTAAATTCTTACCATTCCTCGGTAAAGAAAAAGTATTCCTCCAGTACGGGGTGAGGTAATCGCTGTCCTGGTATCTAGAAGCTCTTTTCAGTCATAAGACACAGTGGCAGAAACATTATGTACAAAATAAGTTACAAATAACGCGAAACAACACACAATATCACAATTGTTTAGGGGATCGTAAAACAGCATCCATCTCCTCTGGCGCTATTATAACATTCTGTAACCAGACGTGATCGTGGTCCCTTGGTACAGACAGAGAGAGAAATCCCTGAAATGTCCCTCTGGTTGCGATTGTACCAGGCTTACGCTGAATTCCAGGTATACCAATCCCTGGACAAGACTGGATTGGATATGGATCACAGTTCCCCGGATAAAAATCTTTCTCATCTCTGGAAGCTTTTAATATAATTATACTGATTATTTTTGTTGCTTGTGCACTCTATAGTTTACTTTGCTAAATCATATTTTGAAGCATCATAAAGCACTGACAAATCATTTATGCTGAATCCCGGCCATATATGTCAGTTTCAAAAGTTGGAAATGTTTGAATATTTAATCAGCTACGGTTCAGCACTGACCAAGTGAGGTGATGGCTTTGTGTTGGTTTCCTATTCTGCCTCTGACGGTCATGGTTCAGTCCATTGTCAAGAGTTTCCAGAGCTAGCCTCTCTAATGGCTTGGGGATAGAGGAAACTGAGAGGTGGACTGGGCTAGTGTGGCTACTCTCCATTTCTCTGTGGTTTGTGCCGTACGTGAGGCCACTGTCCTGCAGGATAGGGCCATAGGCAGCGTCTTCAGTTTCCTGTGCTGTGGTGCATTATTCATAGAGGATGCGCCTATGTGGTGGCAGCAAGTAGCAGCGGCTGCAGTAGGAAAAGTGGCAGTGAAAGAGCTAGGCCTGTGTTTGTGTGTGTGTGTGTGTGCTGACTCCTCAGTCCTAAGTGTTATGAAAGCACACAGGCTTAGCTCTTTCCTCTCTAGTCTGTTTCCAAACACACACGCGTGCACACACACATACACACTTGCACACACACAAGGTCATTCATTAACGTTGCCATCATGATGGACATAACACAGTCCCTCTGCCTCCCTTCATCTCACCGAAGCCTCAGTGGCAGAGCTGTGGGAAGTAGGCTTGGGCGGTATACCGTTTATACCGCACGCCGGGGTATTTCGAAATACCGAGGTACCGTATGATTTTAAATGCCATAAATAACAATAACAATAATATATATTTTTTTTTAATGCGGGGGGTTGGGGGCACCAACGTCTCACGGGGGCTGCGGGGGTGCATGCTACGCCACTCCTTATAACTTATAAGTTAAGAATAACTGGAACAATTCTAAGATGTGTCAAATAAAGGATATGCAGCTCAGGGCTCCAGCTATTCATTTGGTTTGCTAACTATCTAGCAAAGTAGCTAGATGTCAAGACCAAGCTTCTTGGTTATAGTAAAGACATTTAATCCCCACTTGGATCAAAATCCTTTTGGGGGGGTATAGCGCCCCTTGTGTGCACTTCCGGTAATACCGTATACCCCGGTATGGTACAGAAACGGTATGACGGTATGGAAATCTAGATACCGCCCAACCCTAGTGGGAAGGATAAACATCTGGGTCTGGAAAGTAAGACAATATATTCTGGTTTGTGTCAGTGCTCCTCACATCTATCATTGCAATGGCACTGTGTTATGGAGTTAAACAGTGTATACAGAGAAACTGTACTAGCCAGCACTGTTGACCCCTATGACAGGGTGTGTGTAGAGTGGATACATAGAGTATCAGCTGGATGACCTCACATCTGTTAGTGCTTTAAGTGTTGAAAGTGGTTTAAAATGACAATTTATTGCCATGAGTAATGAATCACCAGAGAAATCTAGTATTTACGATTCAATGCATTTGTAGGATTCTGCACATTCTATAGAATTATGCTAAATCTTTACAATATTACACACAAATCTCTATTTAGAAGAGATTTGACATCTGTGATATCAATTCAGACTCATTCAAGTATAAACTCTTGGACCGTGACCCTATAATTCAACATTGCTAATATTTTAATTGAAAAGGTGTACAAGTTTGCCATGTAAAGGGCAGATGTATAGGGGTTGTAAAGTAACAGGTCAACTAAGATAGTGGACAATAAAGAAAAGCGTAACCAGAGATCCATGTCTCCTGTTACTCCCCAGATACCTGTTGGAGCAGGATTTCCCTGGAATGCGGATCGGGCCAGAGCCCACCACAGACTCCTTCATTGCAGTGATGCATGGAGACACGGAGGGGCTGATCCCTGGCAATGCCCTGGTGGTCGACCCCAAGAAACCCTTCAGGAAGCTCAACGCCTTCGGAAATGCATTTCTCAACAGGTGAGACTATAACAATCCACATGTAGTGTTTTTTATTCATCTATAGCAGTGGTTCCCTTTTTATAGTCCTGTACAACTTCAAACATTCAACCTCCAGCTGCGTACCCCCTCTAGCACCAGGGTCAGCAAACTCTCAAATGTTGTTTGTGGCCATCTTTGTAAGCCTGCCACACACACACTAAACAATATGTTTATTAAACATAAGAATGAGTGGGAGTTTTCGTCATAACCCGCCTCATAGGAAGTGACAAAGAGCTCTTATAGGAGGACCAGGGCACAAATAATAATATAATAATAATCAATAATTTTGCTCTTTATTTGACCATCTTATTTGTTAATTGAAAATTGTGAATAACTTTCCACAGGTTAATGACAAGGGTGTGCTTGAAAGGATGCACATAACTCTGCAATGTTGGGTTGTATTGGAAAGAGTCTGTCTTAAATAATTTTCCACACACAGTCTGTGCCTGTATTTAGTTTTCATGCTAGTGAGGGCCGAGAATCCACTCTCACATAGGTACGTGGTTGCAAAGGGCATCAGTGTCTTAACAGCGCGATATGCCAAGGCAGGATACTCTGAGCACAGCCCAATCCAGAAATCTGCCAGTGGCTTATGATTAAATTCAATTTTCACAGAACTGCTTGTTGCAATTTCGATAAGACTCTTGTTCAGATATCGGTAAGTGTACTGGAGGCAGGGCATAAAAGGGATAACGAATCCAGTTGTTTGTGTCATCCGTTTCGGGAATGTAGCTGCGTAATTGCACACGCAACTCACTCAGGTGCTTTGCTATATCACATTTGACATTGTCCGTAAGCTTGAGTTCATTTGCACACAAACAATCATACAATGATGGAAAGACCTGTGTGTTGTCCTTGTTAATGTAGACAGAAATGAGCTCCAATTCTTAATCATAGCCTGAATTTTGTCCCGCACATTGAATATAGTTGCGGAGAGTCCCTGTAATCCTAGATTCAGATCATTCAGGCGAGAAAAAATATCTCCCAAATAGGCCAGTCGTGTGAGAAACTCCTCATCATGCAAGCGGTCAGACAAGTGAAAATCAGTTAAGACAACTTTAAGCTCATCTCTCAATTTAAAAAAAAAACGTGTCCATACTTTGCCCCTTGATAACCAGCGCACTTCTGTCTGATGTAAAAGCATTACATGGTCGCTGCCCATATCATTGCATAGTGCAGAAAAGAGCGAGAGTTCAGGGTCCTTGCTTTAACATAGTAAACCATTTTCACTGTAGTGTTAAAAACATCTTTCAAGCTGTCAGGCATTCCCTTGGCAGCAAGAGCCTCTCGGTGGATGCTGCAGTGTACCCAAGTGACGTCTGGAGCAACTGCTTGCACGAGCGTTACCACTCCATCTCCCTGTCATGGCTTTTGCGCCATCAGTACAGATACCAATATGAGCAGCAGCTACGTTTGGCTACATATGGACCGTTAGTGGAGAGAGTATTGGTTCATGTAATTGGATGTTAATTATTTGACTAGGCTACCTGTATTTGACATTGAATTGTTTTTTCACTAAACACTAGATGGTTTAAGTTTATTTTTGACAGTGAAACGAGGCTACTCAGGCGAGAAAAAAACCTCATCCAAATGTATAGCCCTGTTGGAAAGTATAAATGGACTGTTTTTAAATGTGAATCACATTTTTATTTGGCTTACTCCGACGGCGTTGCAGGTATCCCAATTTGAGAATACCTGCTCTATATAGTTAGATGACTCATGTTTGTATACAGCAAATGAAAAGTGCACTGTTACAGGTTGTTTTTAGATGCCTTATCAAAGATAGAATGGTGAATGTTCAGTAACTAATTAGCATTCAATATCAATACTGTGCATCAGTTTTTTGAATTCCACATTCTAAAGGCCCCTGAGAGAAGAAGTTTTTCAAACTTGCTTTGAGCTCAAATGGCCAAAAGATTTCTCTGGAACTCTACTAGTTAGTCATGTGAGTGTTTCTCTGTGCTCCTGCTGAGTTTCCAATAAGTTTCAGATTACAATTTAATTAGAAATTCCAATTTGTTTGAGAATACCCCCACACTTTGATTTATGTATGGAAGCAATGTAAGTTGCTTAGCTTACTGATGCCAAAGTATTAAATATTTCTCAGTTGGCATGAAACTCACAGTCCTTGAGAGAAGGAAAGGGAGGGAGGCGGACTGAGTGCAGGAGCGAGAGTGAAAGTTAAGTTTAGCCTGCCTCAACGGTAGCTGTGTTTACTATGTCACAGGATGATATCATGTCACAGGATGATATCATGCCACGAGGAGAGACCTGCTACACAAGCTCTACATTCCACCTCTGATTGAATTTCCCTCTGCTCACCGTCCAGGGGTTTCCCCTTTTAGTGGCAGACCGTCAGTGGGTCTGTTAACCTTTATCATCTGATGTGCGCGTGTCATACATACCTCACACCTCGCTCTGGGTAAGGGCTCGCTGCTTATTGCCTTATTACCTATTAAGTGTTTCTTAAATATGCTATTCATACTTTGGATCACGAGAGGTTGAGGGAGCAATCAACGTAGGGCTTCCAATGTCAGCACAAGGCTGTGGTCTAATAGCGTGTGTCCTAAGGGAGATGATATGAACACATGGTTTGTGATGGTTTCAGTAGGTGGCTCTGATGTTAAGTAGCAGAACAAATGTGTGGAGTAAGGTTTGTTAGGGTTCTTGGCTTACGGCCGCTCTTTGTCGTACCACAGTAAGTATACAGAAATTTGTCTTGGCTCAGAAAACAGTTTAAACAGATAAACGTGTATAATGCACGTTCCCTAAGCAGTGAAGACTCCAAGAGTAAAGGGTAGAGTTCAGCTCAACTATGTATCTAACATTCTGATTTATTATCAGTTGCATTTCCGACATCAGTGTGAACAAGTTTCCATAGATAAGAAAAAGCCAATGTCACAGTTGGAACATAATTGAATGTTGAATCCTAAGACAAACTGTGTCCAAAGTGGTCAATACTTTGTTTTACATGAAGAAAACCCAACTATCTGTCTGTGTGTCTATGTGTCAGTCTGGGAGTGTTTGTCTTATGTCCGTCCAACTCTTTTTCTGTGTCAGATTTGATCATGTAGGCTCTGTAATTCTTCAGTGTTGGTCTATCTATAGTGTTTCTTAAATCTTGTCTTATGTCCTGTAGGTTTGTGTGTGCCCAGCTGCCCAACCCTGTACTGGAGAGCATCAGTGTGATTGATACTCCTGGTATCCTGTCTGGAGAGAAGCAGAGGATCAGCAGAGGTACGGCTCTCAACCTCTCCACCCCTCTCTCAACCTCTCCACCCCTCTCTCAACCTCTCCACCCCTCTCTCAACCTCTCCACCATTCTCTCAACCTCTCCACCCATCTCTTTACCTCTCCACCCCTCTCTCAACCTCTCTACCCATCTCTCTACCTCTCTACCCCTCTCTCAACCTCTCCACCCTTCTCTCAACCTCTCTACCCATCTCTTTACCTCTCCACCCCTCTCTCAATCTCTCCACCCCTCTCTCAACCTCTCCACCCCTCTCTCAACCTCTCCACGCCTCTCTCAATCTCTCCACCCATCTCTTTACCACTCTACCCCTCTCTCAACCTCTCCACCCCTCTCTCAATCTCTCTACCCATCTCTTTACCTCTCCACCCCTCTCTCAACCTCCCCACCCTTCTCTCAACCTCTCCACCCCTCTCTTTACCTCTCCACCCATCTCTTTACCACTCTACCTCTCTCTCAACCTCTCCACCCCTCTCTCAATCTCTCTACCCATCTCTTTACCTCTCCACCCCTCTCTCAACCTCCCCACCCTTCTCTCAACCTCTCCACCCCTCTCTTTACCTCTCCACCCCTCTCTTTACCTCTCCACCCATCTCTTTACCACTCTACCCCTCTCTCAACCTCTCCACCCCTCTCTCAATCTCTCTACCCATCTCTTTACCTCTCCACCCCTCTCTCAACCTCCCCACCCTTCTCTCAACCTCTCCACCCCTCTCTTTACCTCTCCACCCATCTCTTTACCACTCTACCCCTCTCTCAACCTCTCCACCCCTCTCTCAATCTCTCTACCCATCTCTTTACCTCTCCACCCCTCTCTCAACCTCTCTACCCCTCTCTCAACCTCTCCACCCTTCTCTCAACCTCTCCACCCCTCTCTTTACCTCTCCACGCCTCTCTTTACCTCTCCACGCCTCTCTTTACCTCTCCAAGCCTCTCTTTACCTCTCCACCCCTCTCTTTACCTCTCCACCCCTCTCTTTACCTCTCCACCCCTCTCTTTACCTCTCCACCCCTCTTTCAACCCACCACCCATGTCTCCACCCCTATACCCTTCTCTCAACCCCTCTACCCCTCCCTCCACCACTCCACCCCTATCTCTACCCCTCTTTCAACCTCTCCATCCCTTACAATCCCTCTACCCCTCTCTTCACCCCTCTCTCAACCCCTCTACCCCTCTCTCCACTCCTCTACCCATATCTCCACCCCTCTCTCAACCCCTCATCCCATACAACCTCCTCTCCTCTCTCCACCTGTGCTGCTGAACCCACTGAGACATTTGCATAGCCAGTTCTGGATCAAAACCTTCCGTGTGATTGTGTCTACCACACTGAAACCACTTCTGGAATTACTCTATTAGCATTTTCTGGGACATGTTTGAACCTTTAATTCCCAATATTTGTGGTGAAAATAGCAAGCAACCTTCAGATATCCTGCTTCTCTGTGACTGACCTTTTTTTTCCCTCTGACCCTTTGACCCTTTAAAACCACATACTGTATGGGAAGTCAGGGAAACGTGTAGCTGTGGCATTGTTTAAATCTGCATTCAATCATGATGTGTTGAAAGACACCAGAGATCAGCGTGAGATACTCTATGCAACACCCCTATGTTTATAGGACTGTGTAACATGGTCCAGCAGCTCTTTCCACATGAATTCCAGTAAACAGTAAAGACCATTGTCTATTAGTCTCTGAGTACACTCTGCTTAATCCTAATAAGAAATCTGTGTTTTATTTCAGTGATGACTCTCATAGGGGTTTCAAAGCTGCAAAGTATGTAAATACACCTTCCTTTATGCCCTCTGGTATTCTGAATGCATCTGTGGCTCTGCGAATGGCAAAGGGGACAGGAGTACTGATCAATGTCACCATGATGTCACAGTGTTCCAGCCCTCTTATCATTAAGGACATCAAGACTCTGCAGTAGACATATATGGTACTTATCACTTAGCCTAGCAGGCCGCCATAGGCTGACCCCATAAACACTCTCTGGAAGTACCTGGCTAGAATGGATTGTCAACATTGTATGTACATGGTGCATTACTTTTTATTTTAGTGTGTGCCAATGTTTCCCTCACTCTTGTGTCTTTTCACTGATGATAGATGTCACAGTGAGAGATGCAAATACAATTCTTAGAATCCTCAGAGGTGATTGAACGGAAGTATGTCTTGGCACACGCGACACACCAATATTCTGGGAAAAAGGGTATCTTTGTTCCTTGTCAGGGAGAGAAAAGAGAGAGTAACTCTGGCTTCCTGTGAACCAGTCCAGTCTCATTCCTCACCACAGGGCCAGAGTTACCTCCAGCTGATAGCAACCTGCTGAGAACTCCTACCCTACTGTACCTTAGCTCTCATCTCACCTTGCCGCTACACCTCTACTCTTCTACTGTACCTTAGTTATCATCTCACCTTACCACTACACCTCTACTCTTCTACTGTACCTTAGTTATCATCTCACCTTACCGCTACACCTCTACTCTTATACTGTATCTTAGTTCTCATCTCCCCTTACCGCTACACCTCTACTCTTCTACTGTACCTTAGTTATCATCTCATCTCCCCTTACCACTACACCTCTACTCTTCTACTGTACCTTAGTTATCATCTCACCTTACCACTACACCTCTACTCTTCTACTGTACCTTAGCTCTCATCTCACCTTACCACTGCACCTCTACTCTTCTACTGTACCTTAGCTCTCATCTCACCTTACCACTACACCTCTACTCTTCTACTGTACCTTAGCTCTCATCTCACCTTACCACTACACATCTACTCTTCTACTGTATTCTGCCATATCACACTGTGCTGTGCTTTTCTTCTCTTCTCTATGAACTGTCTGAGACCCAAAAAACCTTACCTCACCACTGTATACTCTACTGAAGCCAAGTCTATAGGACATGTGGTGTGGCAGATAGATGTGTGCCTCTGTCTTTGCATCAGGCTCAACTAGGTTGTAATCTCCCCCTGAGATCAGCCAGGAATCTCTGCTGGGGTCCGTGTCCTCCTGTTTGTTTTGTGCATGGTTAGTTACTTCATTCCACATTTAGCAAAAGTCCATCACCCACCCGATAGCCCACAGTAATCACCCAGCACGGCCCACCCCGGCCGTCAGCACTTTCCTTTGGGCTGCCTGTGTGTGTGTGTGTTGCAGTGGTGTGGTGGCTTGTGTGTCTGTGGCTCTGTGTTTGGTGAGCTCACGGTCCAGTCGGATTAGGGCTCATTCAGGGGAGCAGAGAGGAGAGAGGAAGCAGAGAGAGAACCCAGCTTTAGAGCTATACACAGGGAACATGGAGTAGTCAGAACCAGAGCCCCTACATACAGAGCAACTCCAATGTCGTCACATAAGCACAAATGTCCAGTAAACTGTGTAACATCATTTGTGCCACAACCAAACTCAAAAGAGCTTATGGAGACAAATTGTATGCAGCAGTTTATGCAGAGTAGGCCTATGTTGTCATTGAATGTGTATTCAAATGTAAAGCTTAGCATTTACTAGTGAAATCCATCCCTGTTTTGGGACTACTGGAAATGCTTGAATGACTAATATGCTGAGGATCTTACTTTGTATAGTCAAGTAGTTCCCATTTTATTAGACCAGAGGCACAAAATTGTGCCTACATGTACTTTCAAATTCACACTGCTGGTCGTGTATCTAGATTCTAGAGTTAAAGTATAGGGACTCTAACGTGGCATCATCAAAAGCCTGTGATTGCAGGTTACTACTTGTTTGTCCGCGTATTCTCCCTATAATTTGGCCCGGTTGTTATTGGTGATGCACTTGTGCCTTTCATGCCCCTAAAGCATTCATAACAGGAAGTGAGCGTGTCCCAAAGCCGATGTTAACCAAGTGGCCCCTAAAAACCACTCTCGTGTGTTATAGTGGGTATTCATAAAATGTACTCTTGGACTCAGTTTGAGTTTCCTGGGGATCTCAGGGTGTTTTCACATATGCAGTAGTCCTCTTTAAAAGAAACAATCTCAGTCCTCTTTAAAGTGAAGTCTGTGATTAAAAAAAGGTATATAACTCAGTTCTCTTTGCATTCACATTTGCTATCTTTAGAAAGGAAGGCTCGTGCTATCCGGGATATTTGGGACGTCCCTATGCTAAATCCTAACCCTAACTGTAACTCCTACCCTTACCTTAACCTTAACCCTTACCGTAACCATTTTAAATGACAACTTCAATGGGGTACCGTCAGAGTTGTGACGTCCCAAGGCTTCTGGATTGCACGGACCTTGATTTTGTACCTTCCCTATGTTGTGATTCTCACCAAATGTCTTTGTCTTCTCACCCTATTCAAACCCCATAATCAAATAAACAGCGTATGAAGCTTTCTTAGCTTATACTAATTATCAGAAATTCGTGTCAGTACAAAACTCCACACATATTTTGGCATTTCTGTGCATCCTTGACAATCGCTTATCAATATCCAAAAACATTTATTTTCCACGAACCTGCACATCATCATGTTCTTGATTTAGTGGCACCAATGTGAGGGGTTATGGCAGGGGAAATAGTGTTGCGGTAGTCTAGTCTGTCGTGCGGGAATAATGACAAGTGGACCTGGGGAGCTTTGTGTTCACATTGCCTTAAAGAGCACTGGACCGCGGAATTCAAAAGAACTGAACCCACCTCTCGAGACGGTCTCAGTTCGGTACGCTTCGAGGGATCTTTTGAGGGGTCTGAGTTCTTTGGCGTGTTCACACTGAATAACAAAATAAGCGAACCACATTGAGTTCACCAAAAATATCTGAAAAAGACCAAGTGTGGAAACACCCTCAGAGAGTTGGATAACTTTGAAGCTCTTTTCCAGGTACAGTTTAGGCATACACTGTACATCAGAAGCTCTCCTCCCAATACAATTAATATATTACATCACTGATAATGTCTAAATGTTCTATCCATAGCATCAGTGAAGGCTGTGGTCTTCCTGCCCCTGTACATTCCCATTAGGAGCAGAGAAGTCATTAGGGCAGGCTGGGCCTTAGGCCCTGCTCTCTCATTAGCCTCTTCCTGTCGGTCTCGCGTGTAAAGCTGCCCGTGTCTCGGCCCTGCAGCCTGAAGCCCTGGTCTGGAATCCCTGGACTGCTGCCTCCCTCTGGCTGACTGTGTGCGACGCTTATAATCTTATCTCTTGCCCTCTCATTCTCTTGCTCTATCTCTCTCTCTATTTGTCACTCACGTGCACACACACTAATGTGAGCACACAAACACACTGTGTTACAGTATGTGTGATGGTAGTTCATGGCAAGCTGTGCTCTCTCCCATGCTCTGGGTCAGGCTGCTCTCTCCCTCTCGTTAGTGTGTTAGTGTGATGTTCAGATTTAGCACTCCTAATGAGAATGGCTGCCTGGCCGTGTGAGGAGCCTTAACACTGCACACCAGGTTGGGTTGCACTGTGAAATACTTGCCTTTTACAATCGGGTGTTACAAGATAGCAAGATAAGCCCTCAGTGTTTGTCTCTGTAGAGACTACTTTAAAACCCAGGAACATTGTTTATAACAGGTATATGAACCTTTCTGTTAAACAGCTGACCCGCTGTAAGCTTAATGTGGTTTGGAGATGTGGGTTGTAGTCTTGTTGAAAAGATGCTTAACAAGTGTAATCCTTTTAGAGCAGACAGGTACATGTGTGTGAGTGTCTAACATGCCTGTATGTGTGTGTACTGCGTGTACTTGCTGCTGTTTTGTCTCCTCTCCCACTGCGCTGCGTGTTGGCCTGACAGGGCCTGTTGGATTAATGGTGCTGAATAATGTGTGTAGTACAGCTTAGGATCATACGTACAGCACTGTAGTGGACAGAACTGAGGATACTTTTCACAGCTTGTTTTTGTCTTAGGATTCCTGGATCAGTGGACAAATTAACATAACATCACTCATGACCATGTTTATGTTGTAGTCATCCACTGAATAAGATGGCTTGTGTCAAACATTTAAGAAAGAGTGGTGGGTTTGAAACGGGTTAAAGTTGAGGGACAATTACTGCTTGATACTTTCAAGTACCTCACAGAATGTATTACCCTTTAGTACCAGTCGTAGCTAAGTAGCAAACAGGGCATATCTCTGTTAACTACTTCAGTCCCAGAGGCCTGACGACAGTTGGCCAGGGACAAGTACTCATGTATGGGGACTGGAGAGGGTTGGCACAATAAGTAATTGTATTACTTTGAACAGAGATTTGGCACACCTTCCCCCTTCATGGCAGCACGAGTACAAGGCGGGTGACCATCTGTGTATGATTAGAACTGAACCATAGGATAGAGAGACGAGAGAGAAGCAGGTTTCTTAAAAACACAGACTTACCTGGCAGATGGGCAGGATAATGACCTCAGTAAGGATGCCCAGAAGGGACAATTATAAAAAAAAGTCTCTAAGCCCCCACACTGTGTGTCCTATCCTTGTAGTTATAGAGAAATGGAGAGCTGGTTTGTTTATGGGCAGCCATCGCTAATATCCCTGTTGTTTTTATCCTTTGGTAAAAAAAATGAAAAAAGCAGTATAATAAAAGTTCGTTAAGAGTAATTCAGAAAATGACTTGGAGCTTTTTAACCATGTATCTCCAGTATTATTATTTTTCAGGAACTCAGTCGGGGTCTCAACTTACAGTTGCGAGTTAGAATAGTAGAATAAACAAGGTGCCATTTCGAAATTTGTTTGCATGTCATCAGTTTTTCTTGTGTTATGTCAGTCACTGATAGTCAGTTAATTGATAGTCAGTTAGTGAGCAACTGCGGCCCCTCATGATGAGGTGAACTGAGTTTATGAAGTCTTAATAAACCATTTGATCATGCATTTTCAGCTTGCTGAATTTGAATCTAACAAAGAGATCCACAGTCTCTTCTTAATTTATTTATTTACTAAGTGGTTTCCACCCTTTTAAGTTAAACAATCGTCATCTTCGACAGGGTGCATGCCTGCCCGAAGTAGATCGTTGTCTGATTACAGTGTTTTCACAGCCAAGGGCCAAAACTGAGTTCCCATGTCAACCAGTAACACAGTTAAACTTCTGATGGCCAAGGAGTCAGAAGTACAGCACTAAGAAAGATATGAAGACTATCCCTTACTTTTGTACTGTCATTGAACTGTGGAAAATGACAGATTCCTGGATCTGATATTCCATTCCAATCACTCCCTATGGCTTCTAAAGCCCAAGTGTAGGCAAAGTCATAGAGCTAGCTGATTGTGTGTTCAGTTCGGTTCCAAGTCAGTGATGTGAAGAAAGTGGGAGTTTTGATATATAATAGTTCTGACACTTGTTACCTTTGGATTGACTTTGGACCTTATAAAACATAGTCACTCTTTCCATCTGATTTGGAAGCAGAGCATACAGAACATTGGCTCCAGGTTTGTTAACTATTGTATGTCAAGGTATACAATTCTTTATTAACGCAGGTCCACTTTTATGATGCTTCCAATATTGATAGATTACATATAGTCGTCACTTTTCATTTTTACTTAAACTACTTAAAATATGGTAATGTCTTAAAATGTTATTCTACCATGGCTGTTCACCCACTTAAAATCAATGTGTAGAACAAAGTCCCCCACTCCAATGTGTTCCCATAGCAAATAAATGGAGGCTAAATTTACCTTACTCACAGTCAGCACAGCTATGTGTTTGTGTGTTTGTGTGTGTTTGTGTGTGTTTGTGTGTGTTTGTGTGTGTTTGTGGAGCCTGTCCTTGCCAACTGGACTCAGGGGTAGATGTAACATAGAGGAAATAAAATCTGGGACACTCCAATTAGTATGATATCTTAAGTTTCGTATGATATGAATTCATTTGTGGATGTCCATCATCCATTTCGTATGATATGTCACAAATTACAATTCATGTGATATTTTTAGACTTGCAGTTCTTTCAATATGTTATCAATTGCAATTGATACAATATGTAACACATTTGCAAAATGTATGATATGCTACAAATTACAATTTGTTGTGGCTAGGTGGCTATAATGTTAGCTAGGTAGCCAACGTTAGTTAGGCCTTGGGTTAGGGGTTAAGGATAGGGTAGGGGTTAGGTTAAAGGAAGGGTTAGCTAACATTATAAAAAGTAGTAAGTACTTGCAATGTTGCTAATTAGTTAAAATTTTCTGTGATGGTTCTTGACGGTCTGTCTGAGGCTTGCCCTATAGTGTGAATGGTATGAGTATGCATATATTTGCCATCTCTGTCTCGTTCCCCTCCTCTCTGGTTTCTCTCGTTGCTGTGGTAACCCCACAGAATATATGTTTTCAATCAAAATGGTCAAAAATGAAGAGAAATATCTGTCTGGGAGTGGTCTGAGTGGGGAGGGGGGAACTGGAAACTAGCTGTTATTGGCAGAGAGGTTTGGAACTCTCGTATTGGTCTATTAACTCATTTACCACCTGGTGATGTCACCAGGCAGGACAGAACTACATCCCAGCAAAACAGGCAGACATTTCAGGCGGTCTTTTCAAACAGCTCTTACACTAAAAGGGCATCAATTTCACAATTTCACAGTGTTATTCCAACATCATAGTGTGGAAATATATATAAAAGACAGGAAAATCTCATTTTTGACTGCACTAGGTCTTTAAACATTTTGCCTTCTATTCTACCAGGACCCTGACTGTGTTTCAGTACTGGAGAGGTGCATTACTAGACTGTATTGTGTTTATCATAATGTACACCCATACGTCTCTATCTCCACTTGAAGCACTGAACCCCAATTTTCTTTTCCTTAATTTCATTTTCACCTCTGTTTGTGTCTCTCCCCATGTACAGCTGCGAATGAACATGGACCCGGCTATAGCGAGTATCGTAAATGCCCATATGGAGGTATTGTAGTGAAAGCACAGTGTTAACCAATGCAGCTTGCCTATACTACTACACTATAAACCCTATGGAGTTTCTGCAGTGCTGCGTCAAGCCAGACCTGCCATGAAATAACTGGGTTCCCTGACATTAACCTCTATTGTTCCCACATCGTTTTATAATCCCTGCCAACCAGTTTCACTGCTCTTATTGTCCTGCCCATTATTCACGTATGGTCTCTTACCTCCTGTGCGGCTGCCTATATGTATCAAAGTCCCTGCTGAGGTGAAGGAGCAATGAGACGTAGTGTTTAGTTCATTTTAAGCCCTTACAGTAAATGTTGATCCACAATATCTTTCGGGTAAGTCTAGTCAATAAACATGAGAGAAACACTAGAACAGGCGTATGAAGTAGTAAGTAGGTAATGAACACCACCACCTCATAAGAAAAGGTAAGAGAGATATATTGTCCATCCCTACCGCAGGTAACAATAAAGCCCCATAGTGAAACTGCCAAATCATCAGGGATGAGGCCTATGCGTCTCTATCCCCTGTGTCGGCATGGGATAACATCCTTCCCTGGAAACATGGCCATGGCTGCCATATTCCATGCCTGTGATTTGAGCAACATTAACACACTAATCCCAACTTCTGGTACGGTCTTCAATTCTGGGAATTCTGTGGAACTCTTCCCCTTCGCTGTAAGTGCTCCAAGGTAAGGAGGAGCTCTGCCTAGCACCCCTGGAGTTGGAAAGATTGAAGAAGAGATGTTTGGTGCTTCAGGAGGCAGGTGAAAGATGGTAGGCATATGTGTCTTGATATTGAAATATTCAGTGTCTCTGCAAAAACACAGTTGTAGGTTGTGTTGTTGTGTCTATGATGTGTCTATGCACAAACAATCAACCTGAAATGGAAGTCCTGGGTGGTCATCTTAGTATTTTTTCAACACTGAACAAAAATATAAGCACAACATGTGAAGTGTTGGTCCCATGTTTCATGAGCTGAAAAAGCTTTATTATCTCACAGATGTCTGAAGTTTTGAGGGAGCGTGCAATTGGCATGCTGATTGCAGGAATGTCCACCAGAGCAGTTGTCAGGCAATTGAATGTTTATTTCTCTACCATAAGCCACCTCCAACGTTGTTTTAGAGAATTTGGCAGACCACGTGTAACCACGCCAGCCCTTCACATCTATCTTCTTCACGTGTGGGATCGTCTGAGACAAGCCATCCAGACAGCTGTGGGTTTCCACAACCGAATAATTTCTGCACAAACTGTCAGAAACCAACTCAGGGAAGCTCATCTGCATTCTCATCATCCTCACCAGGGTCTTGACCTGACTGCAGTTCAGCGTCGTAACCGACTTCAGTAGTTAAATGTTCACATTCGATGGCCAATGGCACACTGTAGAAGTGTGCTCTACACGAAGGAATCTCAATTTCAACTGTATGGGGCAGATGGCAGACAGCGTCGTGTGGGTGAGCGGTTTGCTGATGTCAACGTTGTGAACAGAATGCCCATCGTGGCGGTGGGGTTATGGTATTGGCAGGCATAAGCTATGGACAACGAACACAACTGCATTTTATCGATCGCAATTTGAATGCACAGAGATACCGTGATGAGATCCTGAGGCCCATTGTTGTACCATTCATCTGCCGCCGTTAGCCTGATAATGCACGGCCCCATGTCGCAAGGGTCTCTACACAATTCCTGGAAGCTGAAAATGTCCCAGTTCTTCCCAGACATTGATGAGGAGTGGGAATACATTCCACAAGCCACAATCAACAGCCTGATTAACTCTATGCAAAGGTGATGTGTGAGGCAAATGGTGGTCACATTAGATACTCATTGGGTTTTTTAAATCCACGCCCCTACCTTTTTTTAAGGTATCTGTGACCAACAGATGCATATCTGTATTCCCAGTCATGTGAAATCCATAGATTAGGGCCCAATTCATTTATTTCAATTGACTGATTACCTTATAAAAACTGTAATTCTGTAGAATCTTTGAAATTGTTGCATTTATGTTTTTGTTCAGTGTATTTCATAGTCCTTTCAATTGTCTCTCTTCTTTCAACTCAATTGTGTGTTCCTCACAGATGCTTTATCTCTCTCAAGGTACCTATAACCTGTATGTTTATGTATTGTCCTCATAATGCTATAGCACGTACAGTGGCAAGAAAAAGTATGTGAACCCTTTGGAATTACCTGGATTTCTGCATAAATTGGTCATAAAATTGTATCTGATCTTCATCTAAGACATAACAATAGACAGTCTGCTTAAACGAATAACAAGCAAACAATTATACGTTTTCATCTTCATTGAATACACTGTGTAAACATTCACAGTGTAGGTTGGGAAAAGTATGTGAACCCCTCGGCTAATGACTTCTCCAAAAGCTAAGTGGAGTCAGGTCTCAGCTAACCTGGAGTCCAATCAACGATACAGTGAAATACCATCACCATCCAATGGGAACTCCTCTGTCATTTCAATGGCATTCAAATAAGCTGTCATACTTATTGATGTCTACCACTGACATCTTGTCAGTGGGAGACTTAGCTACCTTCTTCACTACGAATACATGCTTTGGGTATGGACTACTCATCATCTGAGAGTAGAGTACATTTTCATTTCTCTGCGGGGGAAATCTGTTTTCCCCCGACGGCTCTCTTTGTCTCCTGGCTTCTGGGATCACTGCCTTCAGATTAGACAGCTAATTGCTCCATTAGATTAGCCATCATTTGGGGGATTCTCTTTATCTGTGCTGAAACACCTCTGTCTCTATCTATTTGCTGCTGGCAGGAGGAGAGTAAAGTGGTTCAGTTACCCACTTAGTGTAAAGCACAGGAGGTTGGTGGCACATTAATTGTGGAGGACGGGCTCATGGCAAAGGCTGGAGCGGAACCAATAGAATGGTATCAAATAGTGTTTTCGCTGATTTTTCAACCTCTCCCTGTCTGAGTCTGTAATACCAACATGTCTCAAGCAGACCACCATAGTTCATGTGCCCAAGAACACTAAGGTAACCTGCCTAAATGATTACCGACACGTAGCACTCACGTCTGTAGCCATGGCTCACATCAACATCATTATCCCAGAAACCCTAAACCCACTCCAATTTGCATACCGCCCCAACAGATGCACAGATGATGAAATCTCTATTGCACTCAACACTGCCCTTTCCGACCTGGGCAAAAGGAACACCTACAGTATGTGAGAATGCTATTTATTGACTTCAGCTCAGCATTCAACATCATAGTGCCCTCATAGCTCCTCACTAAGCTAAGGGCCCTGGGACTAAACAACTCCCTCTGCAACTGGATCCTAGACTTCCTGACGGGCCGCCCCCAGGTGGTAAGGGTAGGTAACAACACATCCGCCACGCTGATCCTCAACACAGGGACACCTCAGGGGTGCGTGCTCAGTCCCCTCCTGTACTCCCTGTTCAATCATGACTGCACGGCCAGGCACGACTCCAACACCATCATTAAGTTTGCCGATGACACAACAGTGGTAAGCCTGATCACCGAAAAATGAGATATCCTATAGGGAGGAGGCCAGAGACCTGACCGTGTGGTGCAAGGACAACCTCTCCCTCAACGTGATCAAGACAAAGGAGATGATTGTGGACAACAGGGAAAGGATGACCAAGCACACCCCCATTCTCATTGACAGGGCTGTAGTGGAGCAGGTTGAGAGCTTCAAGTTCCTTGGCGTCCACATCACTAACAAACTAACATGGTCCAAGCACACCAAGACAGTTGTGAAGAGTGCTCGACAAAACCTTTTCCCCCTCAGGAGACTGAAAAGATTTGGCAAAAGGTTTTACATCTGCACCATCGAGAGCATCCTGACGGGTTGCATCATTGCCTGGTATGGCAACTGCTCGGCCTCTGACCGCAAGGCACTACAGAGGGTAGTGCGTACGGCTCAGTACATCACCGGGGCGAAGCTTCCTACCATACAAGACCTCTATACCAGGCGGTGTCAGAGGAAGGCCCTAGAAATCGTCAAAAGACTTCAGCCACCCTAATCATAGACTGTTCTGTCTGCTATCGGTACCGGAGCGCCAAATCTAGGTCTAAGAGGCTTCTAAACAGTTTCTACCACCAAGCCATAAGACTGCTGAACATCTACTCAAAGGGCTACCCCCCCCCACCCCCCCCCCACACACACTTCTACGCTGCTGCTACTCTCTGTTATTATCTATGCATAGCCACTTTAACAACTCTACCTAAATGTACATTTTACCTCAATTACCTCGACATCGGTGCCCCCGCACATTGACTCTGTACCGGTACCCCCTGTATATAGCCCCACTATTGTTATTTACTGATGCTCTTTAATTATTTGTTCATCTTATCTCTTACTTTTTTTGTATTTTCTTAAAACTGCGTTGTTGGTTAACGGCTTGTAAGTAAGCATTTCACTGTAAGGTCTGTTGTATTCAGCGCATGTGACAAATATAATTTGATTTGATTTGAAATACATCAAACACATGGTTTCCAGGTGTTGTATGCCATTCCATTAGCTCCGTTCCAGCCATTATAATGAGCCGTCCTCCCCTCAGCAGCCTCCTTTGGTGTAAAGCCTGTTATCCAGCCAGTGAGGCCGAGGGTAGGTTAGGAGAGCCCCTTGAGGTCAGGCGGCTAATGCTTCGAGGAGAGGAGAAGAGGGTCGTGAAGCTATATGCTGAGTCACACTGTCGTGTCCTGTCCTGTCCTGTCATGTCAAGTTGATGAGAACTAAGTGCAAATCAAGCAGTGAGTTCAAGATATATTAGCACGGGTTTAAGTAAATAATGTCATCATGTTATGTTCTCACTGGTAAGTGGTAAGATACCAAATGATCAACCATTACCTCATTGTGTTCAAATGCCTTTCAGCCTCTATCTTAACAAGTGGTTCTGTTCTCTTTTGTAATTGATGACTTGTCATACTCTTGAGCAATAGGCCTACCAAGCTCACAACACTCTTCTGGTTACTTAGCTGGACACCACTGGGCCTCCCTGGTCTTCCAACAGTCTGTTGTTCTGCTGGTTGTTGACCCTGCCTCTCTCCTGCCTCTCTCCCACCCCTGACTCTCTCCCACCCCTGCCTCTCTCCTGCTTCTCTCCTGCCTCGCCCCTGCCTCTCTCCTGCCTCTCTCCCACCCCTGGCTCTCTCCCACCCCTGCCTCTCTCCTGCCTCTCCCCTGCCTCTCTCCCACACCTGCCTCTCCCCTGCCTCTCTCCCGCTTCTCTCCCCTGCCTCTTTCCACTTCTCTCCCACACCTGCCTCTCGCCTGCCTCTCTCTTTTCTCACTCCTACTTTTCCCCTGCCATTCCCCTGCCTCTCTCCTGCCTCTCGCCTGCCTCTCCCCTGCCTCTCACCTGCCTCTCTTCCACTTCTCTCCCACACCTGCCTCTCTCCTGCCTCTCCCCTGCCTCTCTCCCACTTCTCTCCCACACCTGCCTCTCTCCTGCCTCTCGCCTGCCTCTCTCTTGCCTCACTCCTGCTTCTCCCCTGCCATTCCCCTGCCTCTCTCCTGCCTCTCGCCTGCCTCTCTCTTGCCTCACTCCTGCTTCTCCCCTGCCACTCCCCTGCCTCTACCCTGCCTCTCTCTTGGCTCTCCTCCATCCTTGCCTTTCTCTTGCCTCTCTCCCACCTCTCCCACCCTTGCTTCCCCTCACCCCCTACGTGTCTAAAGGCTACGACTTCGCCGCCGTGCTGGAGTGGTTTGCAGAGCGCGTGGACCGAATCATCCTCCTCTTCGACGCCCACAAGCTGGACATATCAGACGAGTTCTCGGAGGTCATCAAGGCCCTGAAGAATCACGAAGACAAGATCCGGGTGGTTCTAAACAAGGCAGACCAGATTGAGACGCAGCAGCTGATGAGGGTCTACGGTGCACTCATGTGGTCGCTGGGGAAGATCGTCAACACACCCGAGGTGATCCGTGTCTATATAGGGTCATTCTGGTCGCACCCGCTGCTCATCCCCGACAACCGTAAGCTGTTTGAGGCGGAGGAGCAGGACCTGTTCAAGGACATCCAGTCACTGCCCCGCAACGCTGCCCTCAGGAAGCTCAATGACCTCATCAAGAGGGCACGCCTCGCCAAGGTAAGCTCTAACCTCACATACTGTATGCATGGACCAACACACGCGTGCAAACATACATTCTCTCACAAAAGTACGATTGGCTAGTACTCCTAAGCACTATGTTATGTCATTTTGGCCTAACTAGGAAGTTCTCTTTTATTAGTTATTAAGTCTTTTTTCGAAAGAGAAGAAAAGTAATTGTTAAATAGGTATTTTGAATGGAACAGAATCTCCATACAGGAGTTGCTACTGAACTTAATAAGCTACCAATCCTGACTGATGAGTAATGAAGAGTAATGACTGCAATTACATCCACTTTGTCAGGGCAAGATAACCTTTCCCTACTGAGCGAAGCTGCAATCCCTGGACATTGTGTGACTGCGTGGTGTGATGAGGGCTGGTACAGTGGCGGTACCAGGGTGCCTTCCCAACTGAGCTACACATTAATAGAGTCCTAAAGCATTGGTGGCACTAAGAACAGTCACACCAAATCAATTATCAGTCACAGGTCACTACTGTTCATTTGGCATAGAGCGTTGATTGCAATTGGATGTAAACAAGGTATGGTAGATGGAGTTAGTCATGGGACAAAACTTGACCTCAGATTGACCATGTTTTTCAAATAATGAGGTGACAAAGTAGCATTGGTATGCTTTTATTGTCTTATGGCGATAAGAAAAATGTGTTACTATATTGATCATATTATTATATTGATGAATAATTTATTCCAAACTAGATTGCAAGGTCAGTGGTTCTGTGATCAAGGCCTACAATCTTAGAATAAAAGGTTCTATCTAGAACCTTAAAGGGTTATATGGCTGTCCCCATAGGAGAACCCTTTGAAGAGCCCTTTTTGGTTCCAGCTTGAACCCTTTTGGTTCCAGGTAGAAACCTTTTGTAGAGGATTCTACATAGAACCCAAAAAGGTTTTACCTGGAACCAAAAATGTTTTTCCTATGGGGACAGCCGAAGAACCCTTTTGGAACCCATTTCTAAGAGTGTACTGGGTGACCGATAGATGAGCATCCTGGGATCCAAGCAGTGATCAGGATAAAGACAGGTCAATCAACACAGTACAGAGTGTCTGTGTTCATACAATCATCCTCACAGCCACTGATGATTAACAATCCGCCTCACATGAAGAATCTTTCTCCCCAAGGCTGTATTTATGGTATCAGCCTCCCAGACAGCCAGGGAATCCCTCAACCCCTTCTGTCTTTCTGTCTCTTTCTGTCTCTCTCTCCATCTGGTATCTTATTAAGTTCTAGGTAGCACCGTAAGCATTTCACTGTAAGGTCTACCTGTTGTATTTGGCGCACTTGACAAATAAACTTTGATTTGATTTGATCGCCTGTGGATTGGTCTGAGTTCAGGAGATGGAGAAAAGGGGTTTTTCTCCATCTCCTGAACTCAGACCAATCCACAGGCCCTAACACCACTCTGTCTCTTTGGGGGCCTAGCCGTGACTATATGGTGTTGTCACCAGTTACTGTGACGTCTCAGGCAAATTTGATTTGCAGTACAATCTTCTCAGCCCATAGCTAAATGATAGTGTGTGTGTGTGATCAGGAATAGTGGGGAGTGTTTAATTGATGAGGTTGTCAGAATTCCTGGGATGAACTTGGTCTTATCATGTGGTTCCAACTGGATATTTAAACATAAATATCAGCTTCTTGTCCAGTTAGTGTGGAATGGAACTTCATGAGATAATCATCAGAGAGCAGTGAGACAGAGGAGAGACCGTTCTGATGTAAAATAGAGAGAGAGAGAGAGAGAGAGATTGGGTAGCATTGATTTGACATGCCACCTGAGCTCAGGAGGTTATTATGTCATAGCCTATACAGCGGCTTAACTGTGGGCTTCCTCTCCTATTAGCCCCATACCAGTCTATGTGATTGTTGACCAGGTCCTCTGTTGCCATACAATACAGGCACCACCTCATCTCAACACTTCAGATGGCTGTTCTGGAGATCACACAGCCACAGCAGGATTTCCTGAGGAGGGAGTGTGTGTGTGTGTGTGCCCGTGTGTGCGTGTTTTGGGGGCTTCCCTGGCCACAGTCCAAGGAATCACCCCCAAACAGGTGGTCACCTTGAGAGGAAATGGTAACACACCTCCGGCCTCCTCCTGTCCCCTGTCCCCCTATTCCTGGTCCATGGAACCTGGTCCATGTCCTGTCCTATGCCTCTGTCCTGACCAGACCAGAGAAGTGGG
This sequence comes from Oncorhynchus clarkii lewisi, assembly GCF_045791955.1. Classification (NCBI taxonomy): domain Eukaryota; kingdom Metazoa; phylum Chordata; class Actinopteri; order Salmoniformes; family Salmonidae; genus Oncorhynchus; species Oncorhynchus clarkii. Next base: position 24,546,311 of record NC_092154.1, read on the forward strand.
CTTCCTCTGCTGTCAGCAGCAGTGTGCTCATCCATACGCCAAAGGGAAACAGAGGCAGAGGATACAGAGGTTCCACTGAAGGAGCTGGTTACTCAAGTAGTGCCAGCCTGTGCACACACACACACACACACACACACACACACACATACACACACACTATTAAATTGTTTTTTCCTTATCAATCTCCACACAATACTCCATTATCATGAACCAAAACCTGTTTTTTTAGAACATTTTTGCAAATGTATACAAATTTAAAAACTTTAATATTACATTTGCATAAGTATTCAGACCTTTTACTCAGTACTTTGTTGAAGCACCTTTGGCAGTGATTACAACCTCAAGTCGTCTTGGGTATGACGCTACAAGCTTGGCACACCTGTACTTGGAAAGTTTCTCCCATTCTTCTCTGCAGATCCTCTCAAGCTCTGTCAGGTTGGATGGGGAGCATCACTGCACAGATATTTTCACGTCTGCCCAGAGATGTTCGATCAGGCTGGGCCACTCAAGGACACTCAGAGACTTGTCCCGAAGCCAGTCCTGCGTTGCCTTGGCTGTGTGCTTAGGGTCGTTGTCCTGTTGGAAGGTGAACCTTCACTCCAGTCTGAGGACCTGAGTGCTCTGAAGAAGGTTTTCATCAAGGATCTCTCTGTACTTTGCTCCATTAATCTTTGCCTTGAACCTGACTAGTCTCCCAGTCCCTGCCACTGAAAAACATCCCCACACAGGTTGCTCTCACCACCATGATTCACCGTAGGGATGGTGCCAGGTTTCCTCCAGACGTGACACTTGGCATTCATGCCAAAGAGTTCAATCTTGGTTTCATCAGACCAGAGTATCTTGTTTATCATGGTCTGAGAGTCCTTTAGGTGCCCTTTGGCAAAATCCAAGCGGGCTGTCATGTGCCTTGCACTGATGAATGGCTTCTGTCTGGCCACTCTACCATAAAGGCCTGATTGGTGGAGGGCTGCAGAGATGATTGTCCTTCTGGAAGGTTCTCCCATCTCCACAGAGGAACTCTGGAGCTCTGTCAGAGTGATCATCGGGTTCTTGGTCACCTCCCTGACAAAGGCCCTTCTCCCCCGATTGCTCAGTTTGGCCGGGCGGCCAGCTCTAGGAAGAGTCTTGGTACTTTCAAACTTCTTCCAATTAAGAGTGATGGAGGCCACTGTGTTCTTGGGGACATTCAATACTGTAGAAATATTTTGGTAACCATCCCCAGATCTGTGCCTCAACACAATCCTGTCTCGGAGCTCTAAGGACAATTCCTTCGACCTCATGGCTTGGTTTTTGCTCTGACATGCACTGTCAACTCTGGGATCTTATATACACAGGTGTGTGCCTTTACCACAGGTGGACTCCAAACAAGTTGTAGAAACATCTCAACGATGATCAATGGAAACAGGATGCAACTGAGATCAATTTCGCATCTCATAGCAAATGGTCTGAATACTTTTGTTAATAAGGTATTTCTGTTTTTAAGGTTGAATAAATTAGCAAACATTTCTAAAAGCCTGTTTTCACTTTGTCATTATGGGTTATTGTGTGTAGATTGGTAAGGATTTTATTTAATTTGATCAATTTTAGAATAAGGCTGTAATGTAACAAAATGTGGAAAAAGTCAAGGTGTCTGAATACTTTCCGAATGCACTGTATGTAATCTGTGTTCTCTACACATACCATGTTCAGTTCTGCGTTCTGATATAGCACATGCATAACATGTTCTGGTGAAATATCTCTCAGAAATCTCAAGGGGAGTCAGTCGTGTGATGAGGTTATTTTCCCCTTCCCTCTCAGTTCTAGGAAACCCTAAGGAAGGGAAACCTCTTGTGTAGCTGGGTGTGATACCCGCCACATGCTCTCTCATAAAACTGCTTTAAGTGCTTCCTTCCTGTTTGAATGTTCATAATGTTCATTATTTTCAGTTTCAAGGACATCTGAGATATTAGGAGGAACATTGAAGAGCCCTTGGTGGCACAATAGACACATAAACAAAACTATCTTTCTAGCTATGACCCAATAGAAGCTGGCTGCAACACCTGTATGGGTCCCAATCCAGTATTTGAGGAAGCACTATATGAGTGATTTTTCTCTGCCCTACTCAGTCTTAACAGACAGTCCACACTGAGTAGACTGTGTACTGCTCTGTGCCCTGCTAGGTCCATGCCTATATCATCAGCTCTCTGAAAAAGGAGATGCCCAGTGTGTTTGGGAAGGAGGGCAAGAAGAAGGAGCTGATTAACAGTCTGGGAGAGATCTACAGCCGCATTGAGAGAGAACACCAGATCTCCCCTGGAGACTTCCCCAACCTCAAGAAGATGCAGGTGAGATAGAAAGATTGGGCTTCTCTTGAGTAAAGCTAAGGGTAGGTGTCAAATATGGGCTGGACAGATGACATCATACCATAAATACCAAAAAACCTTGAAATATAAAATGACTACGAACATGACTCATGACTCAATGCCATGTTTACCAAGGGAGTGATGGATAAAGCCCACAGTCTGTGCTCTTTTCCTCTGATTACTGAGCTAACTCACAAACATGTCCTACTGGGACTACTTTGAGCCATGGTGACAAAACAAGCTCCTTTCTGATTGGCTGTAATCAGGAATTAGATCTGAACCACCCCCAGTCCATCTGGGCCTGATGAGCACTTTGTTTTCCTCACTGAGAGAAGCACCAACATGACTTGGCTCAGAAAGTAAGCAGTAGTCATGTTGATCCTTTCTGACATACTGTATCTCTGATGCACAGACCAGGACAGTCATGTATCTTGTTCCGACTCCCTCTCACACAAAATAGAATGTAGAGATGCATCAACTAAGATCAGCTTGACCCCAAACTGTTTGTAGTGAGTAAGACACTGCTCTTTTGACCACTTACCTCTGCCCTCTCTTCCCTCCTATAGGAGCAACTTAATGCCCACGACCTGAACAAGTTCCAGCCCCTGAAGATAAAGCTGCTGGACACGGTGGACGACATGCTGGCCCACGACATCGCCGGTCTCATGGTGCTGGTCAGACAGGAGGAGACCAACCGACCCCAGCAGGTGGTGAAGGGAGGGGCCTTCGACGGCACCCTCAACGGGCCCTTCGGCCACGGCTATGGCGAGGGCGCCGGGGAGGGTATCGATGAGGCAGAGTGGGTGGTGGCCCGCGACAAGCCCATGTACGATGAGATCTTCTACACGCTGTCGCCGGTCAACGGGAAGGTGACTGGTGCCAACGCCAAGAAAGAGATGGTGAAGTCCAAGCTTCCCAACACGGTGCTGGGGAAGATCTGGAAGCTGGCTGACATCGATAAGGATGGGATGCTGGATGACGAGGAGTTTGCCCTGGCCAATCACCTGATCAAAGTCAAACTGGAGGGGCACGAGCTACCCGCCGACCTCCCCGGTCATCTCATCCCCCCTTCCAAGAGGAAAATCACTGCTGAGTAGACCCCCCCCCCCCCCCGCACGCTCACCTCCTCAGGGCGCTGAACAAGAGAGGGAGTGAGTAAGAGGGAAGAAGAGAGGGAGTGGGTAAGAGGAAGGACAGTGAAGGATCTATGGTGGGTGTGGGGGTAAATTTATCAAGGTTGGACAACCACGCTTCAACAAGAAACAAAGAAGAGCAGAAACTTTGTGTTTATGCTTAGTGGGAGCAAAGGGATTGGTTTGGTCTTCTGGGAGATTTCTGATTTATTTTTTTTATTTTTTATTGAACCGGGTTGAAGGGGGTAAAGGTCATGGTTCAAAGTTCAGAGTCGAGGGAACTGATATTGGACTCTGCACCGCCCACATGCCCTATTGTTATACACCACTGAGAGTGTGCTATCTGTGATACAATAACCTGCATTATCATTGGATACATGAACACTGTCTGTTTCTCTTCAGCATAAATGATTTGTAATTCATTTGTATTTTATTTGAGCCTGTTTTGTAGTCTGCTTCATATCTCCCCAGAAAATGGGCATGTTTCAAAAGGATAAACTAATATCAATACTAAATCTTAATAATCCTTCTAGTTATCACTTTAAAACACAATAACGGTCAAATGTAGTGACAGGAATCCTTTTTATAAAAAAATAGTGTAGGCATATGATATTTTCTTCTTGTGAACAGGCAGCATCCTAACACATGCAGGCCCTTCATAGCCTGACCAAGAGACTGTTACAACTGTATAGCTGGGATATCGGAAATCTAAGAGTTGGTAGACCTTTAAATGTATAGTGTTTGAAATTGCCTTCTAGTAACTAGTATCCTTGTCAAACGTCTGTATGTTTAATTCCTATTTGATCTATTATTTAGCATACTTATGTAATTCTAATCACTGTTGAGAGAAAGAGACTTCAATCTTTCCATAGATATAAGGAGGTGAACTGACAATGGAGATGATGTTTATGTCCTGTTCTGGCGTTTCCAATTGGACACAGTACAGTATACATACAAATATTCCCTTGTTCATCTGTGCTCATTGGATGCATAACCCATTAAAAAGCAAAGGTTTCAAATCACTACTCACATCCACTTATCTTCGATTGCTTCCCTCGATAAATAGCACCAAAAAATACAATAGTTATAGTCTTGCTATACTCTGACGTTCAATATTCTATCGGCATACAGTGTATATCTATCATAGAGACTGTTCTACGCTCTATATTCTATGATATCCCGTGTTGTAGTTGAGACCACTTCTGGATATTATCCACCATAAATATTATGAAGTCATAATCCAAATACCCTGTGTTCTTGTACCTGATTATTCAGAAACTGAACGGTGGAATAGGTCAGAAATACATGAGAATTGCATGTAGAAAAGGTCCAGGGCAAGTTTAATTTTGTAGCTATAGTTATACAGTGACAGTTATTATTGGGATCATAGTGAGGGAACACTCATCTGAAAGTAGTTCCCAGGGGAAATTGAAATGTTGATAGACTATACTGTACAGTATCTAAGGGAGTTTATTCCACTCACACTGTACACAAGTGGTAGGTTTCTTTCCCTGACTGATATGACTGATACTTGCTCTACTTCTCTTCTGCTGTGTATTCATCTGTTGCTGCTGATAGTACCCTAAGTATCCTGTCTTCATCAAATTGAGTGGATCTTGCAACTAATAAAGGTGACAGAGCCAAGCATTTCTCATTCTGGTTCCTGCTTTTGTTTAGACTAATTACGGTAAGAGTCCTGAATTATGAATCTACAAGATTACTTTTTTCATGCACACCCGTTAGAGATATACAGTACCAGAGATGCACAGTACTATTATACTACATTGTAGAATAATAGTGACATCCAAACTTTGAAATGCATATGGAATCATGTAGTGACCCAAAAAGTGTTAAATCAAAATATATTTTATATTTGAGATTCTTCAAAATAGCCACCCTTTTTGCCTTGATGACAGCTTTGCACACTCTTGGCATTCTCTCAACCAGCTTCATGAGGTAATCACCTGGAATGCATTTCGGTTAGCAGGTGTACCTTGTTAAAAGTTCATTTGTGGAATTTCTTTCCTTCTTAATGTGTTTGAGCCAATCAGTTGTGTTTTGACAAGGTAGGGGTGGTATACAGAAGATAGCCCTATTTGGTAAAAGACAAAGTCCATATTATGGCAAAAGCTCAAATATCCGAATAGAAATGACAGTCCATCATTACTTTAATTAAGACAAGAAGGTCAGTCAGTGGAAAATTTCAAGAACTTTGATAGTTTCTTCAAGTGCAGTTGCAAAAACCATCAAGCGCTATGATGAAACTGGCTATTATGAGGACCATCACAGGAAAGGAAGACCCAGAGTTACCTCTGCTGCATAGTATAAGTTCATTAGAGTTACCAGCCTCAAAAATTGCAGCCCAAATTGTAGCCCAAATAAATGCTTCACAGAGTAAAATCTCAACATCAACTGTTCAGAGGAGACTGCGTGAATCAGGCCTTCATGGTCGAATTGCAAAGAAACCACTACTAAAATACACCAATAAGAAGAGACTTGCTTGGGCCAAGAAACATGAGCAATGGACATTAGACCGGTGGAAATTGGTCCTTTGGTCTGATGAGTCCAAATTTGACATTTTTGGTGTCTTTGGAAAACGCAGAGTAGGTGAACGGATGATCTCAGCATGTATGGTTCCCACCGTGAAGCATGGAGGTGGGGGTGCTTTGCTGGTGACATTGTCAGTGATTTATTTTTTAATTCAAGGCACATTTAACAAGCCTCAAATCAAATGTATTTATAAAGCCCTTATTACGTCAGCCGATGTCACAAAGTGCTATACAGAAACCCAGCCTAAAACCGCAAACAGCAAGCAATGCAGATGTAGAAGCACGGTGGCTAGGAAAAACTCCCTAGAAAGGCAGGAAGGAACCTAGAGAGGAACAAGTCTCTGAGGGGTGGCCAGTCCTCTTCTGGCCATGCCGGGTGGAGATTATAACAGTACATGGCCAAGATGTTCAAACGTTCGTAGATGACCAGCATGGTCAAATAATAATAATCACAGTGGTTGTAGAGGGTGCAAGAGGTCAGCACCTCGGGAGTAAATGTCAGTTAGCTTTTCATAGCCGAGCATTCAGAGTTAGAGACAGCAGGTGCGGACGAGAGAGATTTGAAAAAAACAGCAGGTCCGGGACAAGGTAGCATGTCCGGTGAACAGATCAAGGTTCCATATCCGCAGGCAGAACAGATGAAACTGGAGCAGCAGTATGACCAGGTGGACTGGGGACAGCAAGGAGTCATCAGGCCAGGTAGTCCTGAGGCAAAGTCCCAGGGCTCAGGTCCTCCGGGAGGGGAGGGAGAGGGAGAGAGAGAAGTAGAGGGAACATACTTAAATTCACACAGGACACCAGATAATACAGGAGAAATACTCAGATATAATAGACTGACCCTAGCCCCCCGACACAAACTATTGCAGCATAAATACTGGAGGCTGAGACAGGAGGGGTCGGGAGACACTGTGGCCCCTTACGAAAACAGTGCCACTAGGCAGGATGTAACCCCACCCACTTTTCCAAAGCACAGCCCCCACACCACTAGAAGGATATCTTCAAACCACCAACTTACTACCCTGAGACAAGGCTGAGTATAGCCCATGAAGATCTCCCCCACGGCACAAACCCGAGGGGGGCGCCAACCCGGACAGGATGATCACTTCAGTGACTCAACCCACTCAAGTGACGCACCCCTCCTAGGGACAGCATGGAAGAGCACCAGTAAGCTAGTGACTCAGCCTCCGTAATAGGGTTAGAGGCAGAGAATCCCAGTGGAGAGAGGGGAACCGGTCAGGCAGAGACAGCATGGCTACCACATTATTCTGCAGCGATACGCCATCCCATCTGGTTTGCGCTTAGTAGGACTATAATTCGTTTTTCAACAGAACAATGACCCAAAACACACCTCCAGGCTGTGTAAGGGCTATTTGACCAATACGGATAGTGATGGAGTTCTGCGTCAGATGACCTGGCCTCCACAATCCCCCAACCTCAACCCAATTGAGAATGTTTGGGATTAGTTGGACCGCAGAGTGAAGGAAAAGCAGCCAACAAGTGCTCAACATATGTGGGAACTCCTTCAAGACTGTTGGAAAATCATTCCAGTTGAAGCTGGTTGAGAGAATGCCAAGAAAGTGCAAAGCTGTCACCAAGGCAAATATAACATACATTTTGATTTGTTTAACACCTTTTGGTTACTACATGATACCATATGTGTTATTTCATACTTTTGATGTTTTCACTACGTATTATTCTACAATATAGTACAAATAAAGAAAAACCCTTGAATGAGTAGGTGTGTCCAAACTTTTGACTATATTGTATTTTCAGTTAGATTGCAGCTCCTGATTGTATCTCATGTCACCTGTGTTCAACAGCTACGCTTCACATGTACACAACCAGTTCAATGATAACTCGATACAAACACTGGATGCCTGCTCTGTGTTCATCATCACAACTAAATCCATTACACAGCCACTTGTAAATAAGATCACACATTCTTCCCTATCTGCTAGTGCAGAATACTCAGACAGATGTTGTGGAGACACTCTCTGAGCTAATGGCTAATGGGATGTATCACAAGTGGGAGTGTTGGTGTAGTTTGTGCAGTCTATTTTCTGGGTCATTGATATAGAGAGATAGAAACAGTGTGTACCACGGGCAAATGGAGAGTGGGGTTCTGGGATATGGATCTGTTTTGCCAGTTGGATTTTTAATGACTAACAATGAGAGGTCTCCTTGGTAAACCACTCTCAGTCTCTCAGAATTCTCCATGTTTGTGATTAACCGACTTACAGAAAGCTAGTGTCCATTTTCAAGTGTTTGTTGTTCTATGTAACTGTTCTCTAATTGGTCTGAAGTTGGATGGTAAAACATTCCTCATAGTACGCTCTGCTAGGAAAACGAAATAAAGACCTCATTACTTTACAGTATTACAAAGTGTATTGTGCTGTTTGCTTGTGTCCCTGCCTCTCTTCTTTAGTAAGTCCACATGGAGTAGTACCATGTCCCCACTATAACCTTTTTCCCTAATGTCATGTGTTTATTTTCAGAAACTGTGTGGAGAGGGAAGGGAAGATATGTTTTAGTGGTTGGAGTTTTGTTGTTGTGGTTTCCCTACCAGAGATGTGGGTCACGATTGGTTGTTATGACTATAGGTAGAGAGCAGTGGGGAGGCCAAGAGGCTTAAATACAGCAACCAAAATGTTGGCATGTTATGGTTTTCAACCTTCTTCTGGACTGGACCATAGATGAGACGTTTGTAAAGTGGATGTCTCTTTCCATTTCTCTGTACTTTGGATACAGTAACCAACAGACATGAATCAAACAGAATATTTATTGGAAGGACTGGAAAGATGATACAGGTAGTTAACTTTTATTTGGGAAATTCTTACAATGCATATTTTCGATCATATCCTCTCAATGTTAGTATCTGCAGAATAAATCCTTGGTTACTGTCATGAAGTTAATCATAAGTGTCACCAATTCCGTGATTGATGTTTTCCTGTTTGTTGCATCACACTCTGCTCTTTCCCACACACTCACATGGCCGGTACATCCACATTTGTCAGCTGTGTTGGACACCATGATGTTGCCTGCATCCACCTTCCTTCCCACAGTCCCCCTCCCCTCCCCCTTCTATAGAGTCAGGGGCAAGCTATCCAGACTGTGTTGTTTATGTATACTTGGAGGGCAGAGAGTGGCTCCATCCTGGACCAGAGCAGGGAGACGGGACATGGGCTGGAGGGCTCCAGTGTGTTTCCCTCTTTCCTGGCCCTGCCCTGTGCCTCTTGGCCATGGGGAGGTGAGTCACCTCAGATACTGCCCCTGGTCTGCACAACATCCCAGCTACACACACACGCTAGGGTTGCAAAATTACGATAACTTTCCTTAAATTCCCCGGTTTTCTATAAATCCTGTTTGGAGGATTCCGGATTTCCTGCTTATTCCCTCTTTATTCCGGGAATCCTTCAAGTCACCAGAATTGTGCAAGCCTAACACACGCACACAAACTGCCAGATTACTGTTACAACTGGGAGCCAAAAGAGTCATGGTCACAAGAAGAGACATGGCGCCATGTGTCCCCTTGATGAGAACCCACCCAAATGACAAATTGGATGACATTACTGATTAATACTGAAGGTTCATATAATGACATGAAGATGAAGATGTCTTCAGTTCAGACCAAACTATTCCACTTTGACTTTGACTGTATTGACTCAGGGCGCATTATATAGCAGCGACGATGCACCTTTTAGAAGGCATTTTGACCGGCGTTCGTGGAGATTGCATCCATAGTAAATGCTGAGCATGCATGCCTGCTTTACTTGTAGAAGTCAGTTATAGTGCGCTGCGCTATATTATTCCTTGCATTGAATCCCGACTCTCAGTATCAGCTGACTCCATAGGGTGTCATAACGTTGAGGAAAAGGGAAAGCTGAATGTTGCATGTTGTCACGGGAAATTTTGTAAGTGTGCGTGGGAGATATTTTGGGGAGATGTGGGGGTTTAAGGGAACAGGGGGAGGCCCAGCCCAGAATCCAGGGCTGGCCAAGAGCAGGCCACTGGCCTTGACATACACACACGGACCTGCGGAGGTAGATGAGAAGTACAACATACGTTGCAAACATCCGGCACTCTCTCCACTTCCTACAGGAAATGCTGCCCCCGTCACAGCTGTGCTCTCTGTCCGTGTCCCGCTCCAACCCCTGTCCCCTGACTGAGAATACAGCCGACTACTCCTCACTGCAGTTCCCCCTACAGCCATCCACTATGTGGCTTGTGTTTTCACCCAGTACCAAATCCATAACTATGTCCACAATAATTGTATGTAAAGCTATGGTATACTATCTCTACTGAATAGAAAATCATGAGATCAAATGAGAGATCTGCTTTTGAACTCTTAATGTTGTCTGTGATATGAAAGTAGTAACCATCAGTGACGTTATGCTCATAGTGGGCACAAAGGCTCATGCCCCCTCAGATAGGTCCTGCTTTTACTCAACTTTATTTTTTAAATTGAACCTTTATTTAACTAGGCATGTCAGTTAAGAACAAGTTTTTATTTTACTATGACAGTCTACCCAGGCAAACATTCCCCTAATGACGCTGGGCCAATTGTGCGCCGATCACGGCCGGTTGTGATACAGCCCGGGATCGAACATGGGTCTGTAGTGACGCCTCTAGCACTGAGATGCAGTGCCTTACTCCGCTGCCCCACTCGGAAGCCCAATTTTTATCATAATTATTTATAACAAATATCTGTCAGCTGTATTTTGCGAAGGGGTCAGGCAAAGAGTTAGCCCCCTATTCCCCCTAGTAAGTGGTCCCTCCCAAGGTGCACGGATCAAAGAGATGCCAAGACAGGACACTAGATATTCTGGTGAATGCAGTATCGTCAGTGGAGGAGGAGAGAGAGTGTAGTGACACACAGCGTTTGATTTGATGTTAGTTGCCGGTGGTGGGCAGGAGGTATGTTTGTAAATTGATTTGATCAAGCTACAGTGCATTCAGAAAGTATTCAGAACCCTTGACTTTTTGAAAATGTTGGTACAACCTTATTCTAAAATTGATTAAATTATTTATTTCCCTCATCAATCTACACACAATAACCCATAATGAAAAAAAGCGAAAAGAGGTTTTTAGAAATTTTAGCAAATTTATGAAATAAAAAAACCTGAAATACCTTATTTACCTAAGTATTCAGGCCCTTTGCTATGAGACTCGAAATTGACCTCAGATGCATCCTGTTTACAATGATCATCATTGACATGTTTCTACAACATGATTGGAGTCCACCTGTGGTAAATTCAATTGATTGGACATGATTTGGAAAGGGACACACCTGTCTATATAAGGTCCCACAGTTGCATGCACTGCATGCATGCACTGCATGTCAGAGCAAAAACCAAGCCATGAGGTCGAAGGAATTGTCCTTAGAGCTCCAAGACAGGATTACGTCGAGGCATAGATCTGGGGAAGGGTACCAAAACATTTCTGCAGCATTGAAGGTCCCCAAGAACACGGTGTCCTCCATCATTCTTAAATGGAACAAATTTGGAACCTTCAAGACTCTTCCTAGAGCTGGCCGCCTCTGCCAAACTGAGCAATCGGTGGAGAAGGGCCTTGGTCAGAGAGGTGACCCAGAACCCAATGGTCACTCTGACAGAGCTCCAGAGTTCCTCTGTGGAGATGGGAGAACCATCTCTGCAGCACTCCACCAATCAGGCTTTATGGTAGAGTGGCCAGTAAAAGGCACATGACAGCCCGCATGGAGTTTGCCAAAAGGCACCTCAAGGACTCTCAGACCAAGCAAGATTTTCTGGTCTGATGAAACCAAGATTGAACTCTTTAGCCTGAATGACAAGCGTCACATCTGGAGGACACCTGACACCATCCCAATGGTGAAGCATGGAGGTGGCAGCATCATACTGTGGGGATGTTTTTCAGCCGCAGGGACTGGGAGACTTGTCAGGATAAAGAGAAAAATGAATGGAGCAAAGCACAGAAAGATCCTTGATGAAAACCCGGTCCAAATCATTCAGGACCTCAGACTGGGGCAAAGGTTTGCCTTCCAACAAGACAATGACCCTAACCACACAGCCAAGACAACGCAGGAGTGGCTTGAGTGGCCCAGCCAGAGCCCGAACTTGAACCCGATCGAACATCTCTGGAGAGACCAGAAAATAGCTGTGCAGCGACGCTCTCCATCCAACCTGACAGAACTTGTAAGGATCTGCAGAGAAGCTTCCAAAGGTGCTTCAATAAGGTACTGAGTTAAGGGTCTGAATACTTCTGTAAATATAATATTTCAGTTTTCTTTTTTTTAAAACATTTACAAATTTCTATTAATCTGTTATTGCTTTGTTATTAAGGGGTATTGTGTGTAGATTGATCAAGGGGGAAAAAACAATTTAATTAGAATTATAGAATAAGGCTTTAATGGTAACAAAACGTGAAACATTTCATAGGGTCTGAATACTTTCCGAATGCAGTGTATGTAGCCTATTGATTACTTCTTGGTGAATAGATAAAAGTACAATGTTGTGTTGTTTCTCTAATACTAGCCACCTTGAAATGTTATGATGTTGGAAATTCATAGACGATGAATTCAAATTCATTGTCTATGAATTCAGACTTTTTCTACTTTGAAATTCATAGCAACGGGTTAGAATGCAAAGATTATTTTCAAAACTCCTTATTACAATAATAAGACACAATTTACTAAGACCTTTAATTCTTGAGCTATGATAATACACTGCTAAAAAAAATAAAGGGAACAGTAAAATAACACATCCTAGATCTGAATGAATGAAATATTCTTATTAAATACTTTTTTTTTACATAGTTGAATGTGCTGACAACAAAATCACACAAAAATTATCAATGGAAATCAAATTTATCAACCCATGGAAGTCTGGATTTGGAGTCACACTCAAAATTAAAGTGGAAAACCACACTACAGGTTGATCCAACGTTGATGTAATGTCCTTAAAACAAGTCAAAATGAGGCTCAGTAGTGTGTGTGGCCTCCACGTGCCTGTATTACCTCCCTACAACGCCTGGGCATGCTCCTGATGAGGTGGCGGATGGTCTCCTGAGGGATCTCCTCCTAGACCTGGACTAAAGCATCCGCCAACTCCTGGACAGTCTGTGGTGCAACGTGGCATTGGTGGATGGAGCGAGACATGATGTCCCAGATGTGCTCAATTGGATTCAGGTCTGGGGAACGGGCGGGCCAGTCCATAGCATCAATGCCTTCCTCTTGCAGGAACTGCTGACACACTCCAGCCACATGAGGTCTAGCATTGTCTTGCATTAGGAGGAACCCAGGGCCAACCAGCATATGGTCTCACAAGGGGTCTGAGGATCTCATTTCGGTACCTAATGGCAGTCAGGCTACCTCTGGCGAGCACATGGAGGGCTGTGCGATCCCCCAAAGAAATGCCACCCCACATCATGACTGACCCACTGCCAAACCGGTCATGCTGGAGGATGTTGCAGGCAGTAGAACATTCTCCACGGCGTCTCCAGACTCTGGCACGTCTGTCACATGTGCTCAGTGTGAACCTGCTTTCATCTGTGAAGAGCACAGGGCGCCAGTGGCGAATTTGCCAATCTTGGTGTTCTCTGGCAAATGCCAAACGTCCTGCACGGTGTTGGGCTGTAAGCACAACCCCCACCTGTGGACGTCGGGCCCTCATATCACCCTCATGAAGTCTGTTTCTGACCGTTTGAGCAGACACATGCACATTTGTGGCCTGCTGGAGGTCATTTTGCAGGGCTCTGGCAGTGCTCTTCCTGCTCCTCCTTGCACAAAGGCGGAGGTAGCGGTCCTGCTGCTGGGTTATTGCCCTCCTACGGCCACCTCCACATCTCCTGATGTACTGGCCTGTCTCCTGGTAGGGCCTCCATGCTCTGGACACTACGCTGACAGACACAGCAAACCTTCTTGCCATATCTCGCATTGATGTGCCATCCTGGATGAGCTGCACTACCTGAGCCATTTGTGTGGGTTGTAGACTCCGTCTCATGCTACCACTAGAGTGAAAGCACCGCCATCATTCAAAAGTGACCAAAACATCAGCCAGGAAGCATAGGAACAGAGAAGTGGTCTGTGGTCACCACCTGCAGAACCACATCTTTATTTGGGGTGTCTTGCTAATTGCCTATAATTTCCACCTGTTGTCTATTTGCACAACAGCATGTGAAATTTATTGTCAATCAGTGTTGCTTCCTAAGTGGACAGTTTGATTTCACACCAGTGTGATTGACTTGGAGTTACATTGTTGTTTAAGTGTTCCCTTTATTTTTTTGAGCAGTGTATATAACAGTGTGGCCGTTGTACTAAACTCCTAAGGCATACAAGTTCTTAAATAATCAATGTGGATCATTAATTAAAATGACATTTGAACAGGTAAAGAGGCATGCTCAAAAAAGACGGCATAATAATCACCTGTCTGGTGATGTCTTATCTTTGTTTGTGTATAATTGTGTATCATTTTAGAAACCAGTGTTTTTACAGCTCCTGTGGGGGTGGGAGGGAGAGGTGGACTTCCAGAAACTCCACAGAGAAGGAGAGACAATGTATGATATTTTAAAATACTATATGTTTCCTGGAATCCGTTCAGCAGCGGACACATCGTTCAACAATAGGAATCTTTTATCACCAAGGATGTTCTTGTCATATCACAGTATTTCAAAATGTCTGATTGAGTTTAACGTCTATATCTTCTTAAGAGCCAGGACAATAAAGAGGGTTCATTGACCTCAGACCCCAGGTTGACGCAGACACAAAGCTATGAACTACAGGCTGACTTGCATTGTCTGTGAATTAGACTAGATACCATGGTATATGAGATACTGTACAATCGGTTACAAGTGGTTAACCTGTACATATATGCACGTCCTTTTCATCAAAATACACATCTACAGGGATTTATCAAATACTGTATAAGAACATACACTTGCGTTTCTATTTTTTGAAATATTTGCTAGATGGAAGTCAACTGCTTAACAGCAGCTCTGCACCAGGCCCCTTGTCTATTCATCTTTACCCAGGCCGTCAGACCCTACCACAGTCCTTTGAATTACTTCAGCCAGAGTCATTGCAGTGCCTTCACTTTAACCAAAAATAACACCTCTGCTGTGAATCTAAAAATCTAATCAAATTTGGTCCCATACACTTGTTTAGCAGATGTTATTGCGGGTGTAGCGAAATGCTTGTACTTGTATTACTACAGTGCAGTAATATCTAACAAGTAATATCTAACACAACATATACCCAATACACACAAATCTAGTAAAGGAATGGAATTAAGAATATAAAAATATATGGACAAGCAACGTCAGAGCGGCATAGAATAAGATACATTAGAATAGTATATACAGTATATACAGTACATGTGAGATGGGTAATGCAAGATACAGTATGTAGACATTATTAAAGTGACTAGTGTTCCATTTATTGAAGTGGCCAATGATTTCAAATCTATGTATATAGGCAGCAGCCTCTGTGCTAGTGATGGCTATTTAAAAGTCTGATGGCTTTGATATAGAAGCTGTTTTTCAGTCTCTTGGTCCCTGCTTTGATGCACCTGTACTGAACTCTCCTTCTGGATGATAACGGGGTGAACAGGCAGTGGCTCGGGTGGTTGTTGTCCTTGATGATCTTTTTGGCCTCCTGTGACATCGGTGCTGTAGGAGTCCTGGAGGGCAGGTAGTTTGCCCCCGGTGATGCGTTGGGCTGGCCGCACCACTCTCTGGAGAGTCCTGCGGTTGCGGGCAGTGCAGTTCCCGTACCAAACGGGAACTTGCAAAAGTTTGTTAGGGTTTTAGGTGACAAGCCAAATTTCTGGCCACACACCTATGGGTGAACAGGAAGTACAGGAGGGGACTGTTCACCCATGGAGATTTTAACAAAGCAAATTTGAGAAAAAGGATGCCGAAATTCTATCAACATATTGACTGTACAGCGCCAGCTGTGCCATCAGAGTCCCTGGGTTCGCGCCCAGGCTCTGTCGTAACCGGCCGCGACCGGGAGGTCCGTGGGGCGACGCACAATTGGCCTAGCGTCGTCCGGGTTAGGGAGGGATTGGTCGGTAGGGATCTCCTTGTCTCATCGCGCACCAGCGACTCCTGTGGCGGGCCGGGCGCAGTGCGCGCTAGACAAGGTTGCCAGGTGCACGGTGTTTCCTCCGACACATTGGTGCGGCTGGCTTCCGGGTTGGATGCGCGCTGTGTTAACGCATGACATTCAACCTTCGTCTCTCCCGAGCCCGTACGGGAGTTGTAGCAATGAGACAAGATAATAGCTACTACAACAATTGGATACCACAAAATTTGGGAGAAAAAGGGGTAAAAATTCAAAAAAACAAAAACAAAAACATATTGACTGTAGTACTCACGCTGCCAAAACTCTCCACCCCCCTTACTCCAACTTCCGGGATGCCTATAAGGCCCTCCCCCGCCCTCCTTTTGGCAAATCTGACCATGACTCCATTTTGCTCCTCACTTCCTATAGACAGAAACTCAAACAGGAAGTACCCATGCTAAGAACTATTCAACGTTGGTCTGACCAATCGGAATCCACACTTCAAGATTGTTTTGATCACGTGGACTGGGATATGTTCCGGGTAGCTTCCGAGAATGACATTGATGAATACACTGATTCGGTGACTGAGCTTATCAGGAAGTGTATAGGAGATGTAATACCTACTGTGACTATTAAAACCTACCCCAATCAGAAACCGTGGATAGATGGCAGCATTTGCGCAAAACTGAAAGTGCGAACCACCGCATTTTACCATGGCAAGGTCACTGGGAATATGGAGAGGGTAGTTATTCCCTCTGCAAGGCAATCAAACAGGCAAACGTCAGTATAGAGACAAAGTGGAGTCGCAATTCAACGGCTCAGATACGAGACGTATGTAGCAGGGTCTACAGATAATCACTGACTACAAAAGGAAAACCAGCCATGTCACGGACACCGACATCTTGCTGCCAGACAAGCTAAACACCTTCTTTGCTCGCTTTGAGAACAATACAGTGTCACCGACGCGACCCACTACCAAGGACTGTGGGCTCTATTTCTCTGTGGCCGATGTGAGTAAGACGTTTAAGCGTGTAAATCCTCGCAAGACTGCTGGCCCAGACGGCATCCCTAGCCGGGATGTGTTGGCTGGTGTGTTTACGGACATGTTCAATCTCTCCCTATCCCAGTCTGCTTTCCCCACATGCTTCAAGATGGCTACCATTGTTCCTGTATCCAAGTGTAACAGTCCCCTCGTCCCCTCGCCCATACCTGGGCGCGAACCAGGGACCCTCTGCACACATCAACAACAGTCACCCATGAAGCATCGTTACCCATCGCTCCACAAAAGCCGCGGTCCTTGCAGAGCAAGGAGAACCACTACTTCAGGTCTCAGAGCAAGTGACGTCATCGATTGAAACGCTATTTAGCGCGCACCACCGCTAACTAGCTAGCCATTTCACATCCATTACACAAGCAAGCAAAGGCAACTGAACTAAATGACTATTGCCCCATAGCACTCACTTCTGCCATCATGAAGTGCTTTGAGGGACTAGTCAAGGATCATATCACCTCCACCTTACCTATCACCCTAGACCCACTTCAATTTGTTTACTGCCCCAATAGATACACAGACGATGCAATCGCCATCACACGGCACACTGCCCTATCCCATCTAGACAAGAGGAATACATATGTACTGTAAGAATGCTGTTCATTGACTATAGCTCAGCATTCAACACCATGTACCCTTCAAGCTCATCATTAAACTTGAGGACCCTGGGACTGAATCCCGCCCTGTGCAACTGGGTCCTGGACTTCCTGACGGGCCACCCCCAGGTGGTGAAGGAAGAAAACAACAACTCCACTTTGCTCATCCTCAACACTGGGGCCCCACAAGGTCTGTTATAAACTGGGTGGTTCGAGCCCTGAATGCTGATTGTCTGACAGCCGTGGTATATCAGATCGTATACCACGGGTATGACAAAATAGTTATTTTTACTGCTCTAATTATGTTGGTAACCAGTTTATAATAGCAATAAGGCACCTCAGGGGTTTGTGATATATGGTCAATATACCATGGCTAAGGACTGTGTCCAGGCACTCCGCATTGCATCATGCATACGAACAGCCCTAGCCTTGGTATATTGGTATATTGGTATATTGGCCGTATTGCTTAAATATACCACGGCTATCAGCCAATCAGCATTCAGGGCTCGAACCACCCAGTTTCTAATGCTGATTGGATGATAATAATTCCTCTTCTTAGACATTTGAGACAATTGATTGTACATTTGGTTCTCTTTTTGATGCAATTAAAGAAATTGAATGGGATCTTAAGCATTTTTGTTTTAGTTATTTTTTGCAGGACGTAACATATCATACAAAATGGATGACGTTGTATGCATTTGTGCAACATTTTCTGGGATTTGTTTTGGCTTGTGAGCGCTACTCAAAACTACGGCCTTAAATTATACAAAATCTTTAACACATCTTTAAGAGTTTAACACCCAGAAATCTTAGAATTGAGTACAAAAGCATTTTGGAATACAGAATCCCCATTCTTGTCTGGTACCAATGTGAATAATCTGGATATGGGCTTCAAGAGTTGGAATGATGCTGGTATTCTCAAGACGAATGATGCTGGTATTCTCAAGACGAATGCTCTTTTTGATAATGGCGAGACATAGCCTTCATAAGGCACAAGTGTGACTAGTTTAAGTGTCATAGTGACTGTAAATACTGATGTGACTCCTATTAGTGCTGTCTTAAAGGAGGGGCACAGCCCCCTCTAGTGACTGCTGTTACTTTGCTAATATATACATATATATTTTTAAAATATATGTATTTGTTGTATTATCTTACATATTGTATTTGTTCTGTTCTCTCCAATAAAAAAAGAAAATGACATTTTATATGAATTATTTGAAATTAACCTGTATATCTTTGAAAATGAAAATAAAACATAGAAAATAAACCCCCACAGCCTTCTAAAGTTTAGATTTGAGATTGTTCTTGATCTTGGGGGGGCAGCAGGGGTCGATGGTTAGCAGGGGTGAGGTCTGAGACAGAGTCACATTATGATGGGGTGGAGGGTAGAGGGTGGAGTGAGTTGTGCCCGTGGTCCTGAGTCGTCACCAGGAAGGTTACCTCACCAACCTGGCAGTATGGGGAAGTCACGTGGCCGGCCCCGACCCTGGAACCATACCACCTCACACCCTGGTGCTAATTGACAGTCTCCAACAGTAAGTGTTTACATGGCATTAATGAGGATGAGCAGGACCACAGTAATGTGGAATGACTGTGTGGATCATTGAACCCAGGGCAAGTAGCCTTGTGAGAGGAGATGAAGAGTGGGACGCTGGTTGTCGTGTACATGCCAGAAATGTTCACAAGACCAAAGCTATACCGTTACTGTTGACCTCTATCTGCAAGCTGCAGAGCTGATGACATTTTACAATTCATTAAATAAAATCTCCCTTTTTCAGTGTAAAACATGGTACTGCATAATATCCGATTATGCACACTCTAAAAATGTGTTTTTATGTCTATGGCCATACAACAGCTCCTTTCAGAGAAAACATTGTGGTTTACATGTGAGAATGTATTTCTCCTGTCATCACTGTGCACCAAAAAGCCACAACACAGTCATAGCTCTATCATCAATTTAGGATGAAGTAAGCTTCAGCTCTTGAATGGCTTTGAGTAGTTGACGCCCCCTGTTGCATGCACAGTGCTAGACAACTACATAGCACTAGTACCTCAAGGCTATTGACCAACAACAGAGCAGTCAAACAAACATTCATTGCAGTACAGTGGGGGGTAGTGGGGTTGACAGCAGGCCAGGCAGGGTGAGAGTGGACACATCTGACTGCAGTGTGTTTAGCTGTGTCATTGGAGAAGCCCTGATAGCCCCCACACTCTCCCCTGTGGCTGGTGTAAGTATTCTGGGTAAGTATGTACTCCAGACTGTTGTCTCAGCAGTGGGGGTGGGGTGGGGGGTGCATGTACTCAGATACAGGAAAAGACTGTAGGCTAGAACAACCAATACTCCTAACATAATTGTATATTATAGATATAGAATATCCCTATGAATTGAGTTCCTATCAGAACACTAAGACCAGAGGTGAATGAGTCTATTTCCAATGCGTTTATTAACTATTCCCTAGAAGGTCAGCCAGAGAACATCAAAACAGCCACTGAACATCTACAGCATTGGCCATAATCATACCCAACATGTATATAGGAATTATACAGTGCTGACACAAATCTTAAACAGAAAATTATAAACTATGTATTAGATTCCTTGAATAACATGTGGATTATGGTCTTGTATCATTGACAGGGTGAATGACGGAACTCATGTTCCTGTGATTGAAGTGACCGACCTTATGTCATGTACATTTTCCTTGAGCTCTTCCTCTGTTAATGTTAGAGGGCACAAACAAGGACAGTGCCCACCCTTCCCTAGGCCTGGCCCAAACTTCCACCACTAGCACAACCACTCAAATATTAAGCACAATGGCCCATTCATATCTGTCAATGCCTCTGCATTACTGCCTATTGCTTAGAGGAGGGTGGATGGAGGCTAGAGAGG
The DNA here is from genome assembly GCF_045791955.1 of Oncorhynchus clarkii lewisi. Lineage (NCBI taxonomy): Eukaryota > Metazoa > Chordata > Actinopteri > Salmoniformes > Salmonidae > Oncorhynchus > Oncorhynchus clarkii. The sequence goes on from NC_092154.1 coordinate 24,566,905, forward strand.
GGGACTTTCCTTGACCATAGCAAATGACAAGAACACTGGACTAGACTAATGATCTGCTGTTTAGGATTAGGAAAGTTAAGATTTCATCATTTGAGATACAGCACATAATGTACTTTATACAGGAAAATGGAAGAGCGTGCCTCTTCTGCAGAAAGACCATTACATAATCCACCACATTTCATCAACATAGTAATTGATTAAAGAGAGCTTTCAGGGAATACTCTGTACACTTCTTGAATTGCTGAATTCTTATTTTATCAGATGTTTCATCTTAACCGATGGAAAAGGTATGGGCATTAGCAACATAGCAAGATAGGCCTTTGACTCCTCATACCTCCCTGGAATGGATGGAGGTATTTGCTATAAGTGTGGGAGCAACCACAAGCATCTCTCATAGGTGCCAGGCCAGTGTCTACTGGCAGCAGAGAGAATTAATGAACTGACCCAGCCTTCAGTCTGGGTGTGTTTGAGATGCCTGAGGAGGGAGAGGTGCTTGGGTGATACTGGCTCAGGGGTGTGGGAAGAGAGGATATGGCCATTTAAACTATCTGATAGGATTGGGTAATGAAGTGCGGAGTCTCCCGGAGTTTGGAGTCTGGAGATTGAGTACCACAGTATGAGTCATAACCAGTGGCGACCCCACCTCAAAACAGGGTTGCTTGTTTTGCATGTTATTTTGACATTAATACATGTCACATATCAGTTTCCAAACAATGTAAAAAATCAAAGCTTTTCCAGGCCAAAAGCATCCGTTTGCTCCACCAATAGAAGCCAAGAACTAGAAGAGGCAAGTGGATGTCATTGGTCATTGGTCCTCCTTGGAGAGTCACTCACGTGCCAAGAACAACAAGCACGTGCATGGTCCACTGTCAAAGGAGGAAATCTAACCAGCTGGAGAGCTCAACATTCCATTCTCTGATACTGTACGACAGATCTGGGAACCATCTCTTGTGCTGCTATCAAAAGCACCTAAGTAAATATGAGCTCTTCCTCTGGAGTTTTATATCTAAGTTATATTAATATAATATTTGTGTATATTACACATGAATCTACTTGCATCTAAAACACAAATGCAAGACATGTACAGTATTATTGGGCTGTTACAAAGCTGATTAAAAGTTAACACTCACCTATTTTGTCATCCACATTTCCATAACATTGTAGAGTTATTAACATGCTGCATAGTGCTTGTAACACAGTCTGTGTCACCTGTTTGGTGAGAATGTTGTGAAAATGTTATAGTCCCAACCCAAACACTGACCCCTGTGCTCTGAGTATAAGTGTCTGTTTGATTTATACTGCTCTAAGACACAGCCACGGGCCCCTCAGAGGCCCCATCATATCATAACAACTCCATATACATTCAATTCTGCACCTGTTTTATTACATCAAACACAGTGCATTACTCAGCTACAGCTGTTCAAATCATTGGCATGTTTGTGGTCATATATGCCATACTGGGCCTGCTCTACCCATGAGGAGTCTGGGTTGTGTACATGTAGTTCTAGTAATACTACTCGTTAATGTACTGAATGTCTGGTTGTTCAGTTTGAGACAATTGTTTACTCTTCTCTAAAGCTGGGTGTCAGCAGTAAAGCATGAAGGCTTTTATTAAATATCAGGGATGTATACCTAGAGAGCTGCTCTTGATAATAGGCCTAGACCTGGAAAGAATGTTGTGCTATTAATCATTTGGGTTTATTCTGATGAAGGAAACCATATTTTAGATAAGGTATCTCCATGTTTTATTTAGACATTATAGAATTGTTCTTTTGTCTTATATAAGAGCTAGCCTATGGGAAACCATAGATATCCTATCTGTAAACCTATAATAGATCTAGAAATGATCCGGTGGTATACTGGCCAAGCCTGTCGAAGACGATAACAGTGAATGACAGGGAGATTGTGACCGTTTTATGCTGAACTTCCTACAGAAAAGAGACCTTTCTCTCCCACGGGTGACTGATAGTGATGATGAATGACATCCACTAAAACGGATACAATGATTGGGACACATTCCACACCCCTGACAGGTCATATAGCTGTTTGTTACATACAATGTTTGCTTTGTGGACTTCACAGGACAGATGTTGCTCTCCGGTTTTGTGATCAAACAAACGTATGTGTAGTTTAATTTATTCCGCCACTGTGTGACTGTTGTTCTTTTGTTGTCATGGCTGGCAAATGAAGGAATGGGTTGTAGAGCAAACATCAACATTATCACAACATGGGCTTTAATATGTATTTTTTACTGACTTGGATTGGCTTCCTCAGTGATTTTACCCATACACCACTAGTGCCTGACACCTCCATTAGCTTGGCACTAAACACTACAGAAATAGCCAAGTTGGGAATAGACCGAGACAAAACACAGAAAAGACGAGTGACAGACATCATGCCCTTTCCCAAGCAGCATCTTCCTGTTTTCATCAGTCTCCTATCTCCAGCTCCCATCCTGTGAGGAAAGGAATATTGCTCTGAGAGATCATGGCAGGATGTTTGGCTTTTGACAAGAGACTTCTTTCGTCATGAGTGGAGGCGCCGTGAATAAAAGGGATGTGGTCATAGAGCCTTGGGTTGACGTTGAGCTTCAGTATGCCAATGTGGCAGTATGACACAAGCAAAGAATGAGGTGTCTTCAATGACAGTCATGTTGCTTAAAATAGTGCCTTGGGTTGAGTTTCAGTATGACATTATGTCACTATGACAGAGGCCCTACTGTATAGACAGAGCAGTGATGCAGTTTACATCCTGTAGTGATTCCAAAGGAGGATTAACATGTTATACATCTTAATGGGTCCCACAGGCCTCCGTAGTGAGATATTATCCAGTCTGGAGAAGGGATTGTCTGCTGAGATGGGTGTGGGAGAGGGTCCAGGCAGTCTGTGGTACTGCTTACTCTCAGGCAGTTTTATTAGTTCAGAAGTAAGATGTGTGGCTGAGGATTTATGTTGGTGTCAGACTACAAGTTCATCAGAGCTGAGTTAAACATTTATAATTTCAAATATTGACTATACGCCGGAGTCAATTCCCCTGCCAATCACTGGCTGTTGAATTCATTGGTTATTTCAAATTCAAGTAATTTGCATGCCTTTCCAGCAGCAGGCTATCAACACTGGTAATGTTAACCAATGGCACCACATAGTGGCCAATCAACTGAAGTTCTTTGGACTACTGTACTGTATGTCTGAAATTATCCTAAATTATCAGTGTGTTTAATGTCCCTGACAGTACAAAATAGCCAATGACAACAGACAACCTTTTAACAGTTTTCTTCCTGGGAAGGAGAGGCGGACCAAAACGCAGCGTGGTTATAGTTCATGGTTCTTTAATAAGAGAACTCAAACATGAACAAACTACAAAACAATAAACATGAAAACCATAACAGTCCTAACTGGTGCATAAAACACAAAGACAGGAAACAATCACCCACAAAATACCCAAAGAATATGGATGCCTAAATATGGTTCCCAATCAGAGACAACAATAAACACCTGCCTCTGATTGAGAACCAATCTAGGCAACCATAGACTTACCTAGACACTTAAACTGAACACAACCCCATAAATCTACAAAAAACCCCTAGACAAGAAAACACATAAATCACCCATGTCACACCCTGGCCTAACCAAAATAATAAAGAAAACAAAGGTAACTAAGGCCAGGCCATGACAACAGTATGCTATTTAAAGAACAACTCCTCCAATTCTGATCTTGAGGTTATAATCAGATGAAAAATGTCAGGGGCGGACTGGGACAAAAATTCAGCCCTGGCAATTTAGCCACACCAGCCCACATCACTGCGCAACTTTGACTGTACCAGTGACCGTTTAAGACAAATACAACATGTAAAAACCCCACTGGAGATAAAACTCACCACTATAACTGTGCCTCTGTTACCTCCCTGTTGTGCAGTCTGTCTCTGCATCTTCTCTGCTGTTTGCTTGTCTATCACTCTGTCAGTTTGTGCTTCTCCTTGTCCTCCTCTTTTGTCACTTCATCTGTCTGCATGTCACCCTGTCTGTCACTCCTAAGTGTTAATTGCTATTACATAATAGAACCAACATAAAAGGGATGGCAGTACATCTGTGTCTCTCTGTTTTCTACCTTCACTGCACTCACCTCTGAGCCGTCTCTGCTAAGCCTAGCATCCTTTCCCACAGCACTTGTACCAGAAGACCAGGGGACCCCACTGCCTGTGCTGGGCACAGCAACATGATAGTTGTGAATGAATGAACATGTTTTTTTAGATAAAGAAGAAAAATGACTGAGTACATGCCTCATAGATGACTATTGGTTCATAATAAATGGTAAAAGCCTAACTATTTATATTGCAAATATAAGTGCCTGGATTTCGTACATGTCCCCCCTATCCTAAGGGTTAATTACAATTATATACAGTGCCAGTATTCAGACCTCTTGAATATCTTCACAATTTTATGTGTTACAAAATGGATTTAATTATACTTTTTTTGTAAACAATCTACACAAAACACTCTGTAATGTTAAACTGGAAGAAAAATCATTCTTATTTTTGATAAATAAAACAATTCATAACTCAAATATAGTCTTTGCATAAGTATTCTGACACTTTGTTTAGGCAAACCTAAATTAGTTCAGTGGTAAAATGTGGCTTAACAAATCACAAAGTAAGTTACATGGGCTCACTCTGTGTGAAATAAAATCCAATCAAATCACATTTTATTGATCACATACACATGGTTAGCAGATGTTAATGCAAGTGTTGGGAAATGCTTATGCTTCTAGTTCTGACAGTGCAGTAATATCTAACAATTAATCTAACAAATTCACAACGAATAAGAATATGTACATATAAATATATGGATGAGTGATGGCCATGTGGCATAGGCAAGATGCAGTAGATGGTATAGAGTACAGTATATACATATGAGATGAGTAATGTAGGATATGTAAACATTATTAAAGTGCCGTTATTTAAAGTGACTGGTGATAACTTTTTTTATTTTGTATTTTTTTTTAAGTGGCCAGAGATTCGGTCTGTATGTTGGCAGCAGCCTCTATGTTAGTGATGGCTGTTTAACAGTCTGATGGCCTTGAGATAGAAGCTATTTTTCAGTCTCTCTGTCCCAGCTTTGATGCACCTATACTGACCTTGCCGTCTGGATGATAGCAGGGTGAACAGGCAGTGGCTCGAGTGGTTGTTGTCCTTGATGATCTTTTTGGCCTCCTGTGACATCGGTGCTGTAGGTGTCCTACTCTGTCTGTGTGAGTGAAACATTTCAGTTTGTCCGTGATTAAATTATTTCAGGGGACATCGAGGTATCTGCTTTGGGGGAGGGGGGGGGGGGGGGTGTACACAGCTGTGACTATAATCGAAGAGAATTCTCTTGGAGGATAATGCAGCCGGCATCTGATTGCAAGGAATTCTCGGTCAGGTGAACAAAAGGACTTGAGTTCCTGTATGTTGTTATGATTACACCATGAGTCATTAATCATACCAGAGAGATGTTTGTTTCTGTTGGCGCGATGCATGAGGAAACCGGGTGGCTGTACCGACTCAGACAACATATCCCGAATGAGCCATGTTTCCGTGAAACATATAGCGTTACAATCTCTGATGTCTCTCTGGAAGGCAACTCGTGCCCTGATTTCGTCCACCTTGTTGTCTAGAGATTGGACATTGGGGAGTAATATGCTCAGAAGCGGTTGATGGTGTGCTCGCCTTCTGAGTCTAGCCAGTAGGCCGCTCCATCTGCCTTTCCTGCGGCGACCACATTGTTTTGGGTCGGCCTCTGGGATTAGATCCCATGTTCAGGGTGGAGGTCCGTACAAAGGATTTGCTTCAGGAAAGTCGTATTCCTGGTCGTAATGTTGGTAAGTTGACGTCACTTTTATATCCAATAGTTCTTATATAATAACACTTGATATTTTCTGGGCTAACGATGTAAAAAAAATACTGCATAGTTTCCTAAAGACCTGACGCGAGGCGACCATCTCTGTCGGCGTCATCTTGCTGAAATAATGTCTGTAAGGTCTTTTTGCAAACAGGATACATGTTTTGGAATATTTTAACTCTGTACAGGCTTCCTTCTTTTCACTTTGTCAATGATGTTAGTATTGTGGAGTAACTACAATGTTGTTTATCCATCCTCAGTTATCTCCTATCACATCCATTAAACTCTGTAACTGTTTTAAAATCACCATTGGCCTCATGGTGAAATCCCTGAGCGATTTCCTTCCTTTCTAGCAACTGAGTTAGGAAGGGTGCCTGTGTATTTGTAAGTGACTGGATGTATTGCTGCACCATCCAAATAACTGCACCATACTCAAAGGGATCTTCAATGTCAGTGTTTTTTTGTTGTTGCCCCATCTACCAACAGGCACCCTTCTTCGTGAATCATTGGAAAAACCTTCCTTGTCTTTGTGGTTGTATGTGTGGGGTACTGAGATGGATGAGGTCATTTAAAAATCATGTTAAACACTATTTTTGCTAAGATGTCGAATGCTTCCCCAGTCTGGACGACCTGCAATGATACAGAGAAGATTTCTAATGCTCACTAGCTTCGTCCTTCTTCTCAGGATCATGCCCATACTCTAAATAACTCAACCTTCTAGTTTGCCTGTCTGTAAAGAGAAGGGTGTGTTGTATATTGATCCTGCTGCTCTGATTGGATAGAGCGAAGCCATCTCCATTCACTCGCTTTATATTTCACCCAATCACTTCTCATCACACTGCTTTCAGTTTTCAAACAGTTTTTAACTGTAGTTTAAACACTGACAACAACCACCCAACTATTGACCAAACAACTACTGAACGACACAACTACTAACCACAACCACACAACTACTGAACACAATTGCTGACCACAACCACACAACTACTGACCACAACCACCCAACTACTGACAACTATTGACAACAACTACTGTCCACAACAACACAAATACAGACCATAACTACTGACCAGTACTGACCACAACACCACAGCTACTGACCACAGCTCGTGACCCCAACTCGTGACCACAACCATACAACGACTGACCACAACCACACAACTGACCACATCTACTGACCACAACTACTGACCACATACTACTGAACCACACAACTACTGACCACAAATACGGAACAAAACTACTGACAACAAATAATGAAGAAAACACCAACCACAACCACACAACTACTGACCACAAATACTGAACAATACTACTGACCACAAGCACACAATTACTGAACACAACTACTGACCACAACCACACAACTACTGATCATAAGCACACAATTGCTGACCACACAACTACTGACCACAATTACTAACCACAATCAAACAACTGCTGGCCACAACCACACAATTACTGAACATACAACTGCTGACCACACACTTACTGAACACAACTACTGACCACAACCACACAACTACTGACCACAACTACACAATTTCTGACCACACAACTACTGACCACAACTACTGACTACAACCACACCACTAATGACCGCAGCTACCGAACCATACAACAACTGACCATAACAACTGACCACATCTACTGACAAAAACTACTGACTACAACCACACAACTATTGACCACAACTATTGACCACAACCACACATTTGCTGACCACACAACTACTGACCACAACTACTGACAACAACTACTGACTACAACCACACAACTACTGATATAAAGGAAAGTTTCAAAAAACATAATGCGCGAGCAGCATTAGGGGAAAATGGATGAGAAATAGACAGACGGAAATAAAAACTTTCTGGAAAATGTACCAAATCCTGACAGCATTTAGCAAATCCTAACAGCAAGTTAATGTCATTTATTCTTTGCATCTGTGATGCAGCGTTGATAGCTTTTGATGTAGCTGCTGTCAAACAACCTCACATTTCATGAAGCAGCATCAGCTGAAAACCACGTTGACTAAAAACCACGTTGACTAAATACCATAGCAGAGACTCAACTGTGATGCTACTTTCTATAACCTGGCTGTCCCCTAACTCTTTTTCCATGGTGCATCATAGACATCCAATTAATTACTGCACCAGCAGGGTCAAATAATAACAATCACAGTGGTTGTAGAAGGGGCAACAGGTCAGCACCTCAGGAGTAAATGTCAATTGGCTTTTCATAGCCGATGAACTGACTACAACGGTTCGCAAAGAAGGGTGCCTATTGGTAGATGGGGGAGAAAAAAATTACTGCACCATGCACTAATGCTCACTGGCTTCGTCCTTCTGCTCTGATTGGATAGAGCGAAGCCATCTCCATTCACTTGCTTCATATTTCACCCAATCATTTCTACTGAACACACAACTACTGACCACAACCACACAACAACTGACCACAACCACACAACTACTGACCACAACCACACAATGCTGACCACTGCTACTGAACCACAACACTACTGACCACAACTACTGAACCACAACACTACTGACCCACACAACTGCTGGTAACAACTACTGGCAACAACTACTGACCTAACCTACTGACCACAACCACATAACTACTGACCACAACTACTGACCACTATCAATGATATGAAAGTAAAGTTAAACTCTTTTTCCATGGTGCATTATAGACCGTTCGGTAGTTTCACACTTAGCTTTTTTCCCTAAGCTCTGACCTCGAGCACTCCTAAGCAGAGAGTAATGGTTAGATAGATGTGGTTTTACTCATGGAAAATGCCACGTCCCACGCATCTGTGTTAACTGAGAAAAGGGGACAGGGTATGAGAGAGGGATACCAGAGATCTAAAGATAAGCTACTGCTCAACACCTCAACCTGACTAGGAAGACAGACAGCCATGAATCCCACCAGCCTGATCGCCACTACTCTCCTCTTCTATGCATTGTGTGTTCTGGCTCTCTGTGAATGTAAGTTGTCATCTATTTGGTTCTCTTTGTCATCTCTTTGTGACCTTACTGTGTAATCTTTAGTGTGGTTTATGCTGATCCAGTGGTACTACAGTAATGTAGTTCTGTTATAGTATAGGAGTATGCCACGCTCAAGCTTTTCTTGATTTAAGTCAAATATATGTTTCACAGCATCCATTGATTCCAGTGTGCATGTAAATGAGAAGGGTAACGACACAAATCTTTACATTCACTTCACAGCCAGCTTTGGGGCAAGTGAATGCTGCTTTAAATACTACCCCAAAATGCTCCCAAAAGATCGAGTGGTGAAAGGACTATTCTAGTCTATGCTCTATGGATGGTGTCAGGTGAGTAGGCTATTTACTATTTACTACATAATCTCCTTTATATAGTATATTTGAAGAGAATCTCAATTAACCATTCAGCCAGTATGGGCCTTATGTGATACTCATAATTAGTATTTCAGATTTGCCATTAATAATGGTGATGTGCCAACCCGGATCAGGAGTGGGTGCATGATTTGATGCGTAGAGTTGTGCCTGTAATACAGGAGGGGTCTCGGACCCTGGAAAACAGAATCAAATCATCATCTATTGTATTACCTGGAAATCATGCCTGTACGCTTTTGTCAAGTCAAACCACAACCTGTAAGATTTACAGTCATTTCAACAAATTATTTTTTATTTCAACTTAGAGTACATAAAATATTGTTGGATATGACTGACGAGAGCGATAATATTTGTTTTGGGATGGTATGCAAATCTGTATTTGTTTTGCTTTGTTATTGTGGGATGTACATTGAAGTTGTATAAGCTTATTAATTTGGAAAATAAAATATATCTAATTTTATACATGGCTTAATCCTGTAAAGATAATTTTCATAAAGAACCACTGATGTGTAATGTCATGTAGGTGTTAGACTGTGCTGTACCACAGAGGGCAATAGATGTCCCTGTTTTCTCACAGTCCCGCAGCTGAGCTGACACTAAACATCTGCAATGCAATGTTCTAAAGATTGCATCCCATTGAATATGCATCTTTATGGTACGCTCGTTACGCTATTAGGCCTAACAATAACCACATGATGAACTGATTGAGGTTGAATGGAAATAATACATCCTATTTGGATATGATCAGATGTTATTTCTGTTCTTGTCAGTTTTGCCACCCACTGTAATATAAGGTCTAAAGACCTCAGAATAAATGACCATATTGTTATTATCTACATGCACTTAATGTCAGGGGTACATTGACCTTGGTAATTGGCCTTGATGAAGGAAATTAAGAGGTCAGTCGTGGTGGAACAACATCATATTAACATTAGCATTATTTGTTTCTCTGTGTGAGTAACATCCTGTTGCAGACTGTGGCTCTCTCAGCGCCTAATACTGGTCTCTTTCTCAGAACAAGATAAAAAAAAAATGGAGGTCTCAGAACAAGATAAAAAATGGAGGGCTACTTTCTAAATAAACGAACATGGACGCGATCAAATCAAATATTATTTTATTTGTCACATGCTTCGTAAACAACAGGTGAAATGCTTACTTTACGGGTCTTTTTCCAATGATATAGAGTTAAAGACAAAGATACAAATAATACAATAAAAGTATAAATAGTGACACGAGGAATAAATACACAGTGAATAACGAATAAAAATAACAAGTAAAAATAACATGGCTAGATACAGGGAGTACCAGTACTGAGTCAATGTGCAGGGGTACGAGTTAATAACATGGTTATATACAGGAAGTACCAGTACCGAGTCAATGTGCAGGGGTACGAGTTAATAACATGGTCATATACAGGGAGTACCAGTACTGAGTCAATGTGCAGGGGTACAAGGTAATTGAGGTAGCTATGTACATATAGGTAGGGTCAAAATGACTAGGCCAAAGGATAGATTTGTATTTTATTTTTTATTTCACCTTTGTTTAACCAGGTAGGCCAGTCAACAGGTATATTCTCTGATCTTGGGTTCAACATTACCATGTCACAATCCAAGATTCAGTTGCAGAGGGAGGTATTCAGTTCCAGGGTCCTAAACTTGGTGATGAGCTCAGAGGAGACTATGGTGTTAGTCAATGAACAGCATTCTTACATATGTATTCCTTTTTTCCATGTGGATGAGGGCAGTGTGCAGTGGGTCCAGGGTGTCTGGGATGATGGTGTTGATGTGAGCCATGAACAGCCTTTCAAAGTATTTCATTGCTATAGATGTGAGTGCTACGGGTCGATAGTCATTTAGGCAGGTTACCTTGGAGTTCTTGGGCAAGGGGATTATGGTGGTCTGCTTGAAACAAGTTGGAATTACAGACCAAACTAACATGCAAACTCGTCAAGTAAAAATGGACACCCTCTAAAATATGACTCATGATTCTGACAAGGAAGCATGTTGACTTCTTCTCAAGTGTCTCAACTCTCAAGTATGACTCATGCCATATAGCTCCTGAAATAGAACACATGATATGATGGGAACACAGTACTGAGCTCCTGTTAACTCAAGCCATACTGTGTTCAGCTGCTGTAGCTTTGGTGTAGCAGCAGAAAGAAAAACACACAGACGAGCTCCAGCAACAGTTGCCTTTCATGGTCTTCAGCCATGGCCTGTCTTAGAATGTTTACACTCTGTCATTCTTTCCATTTTAAGTTGCACGTTTGAACATCTCAGGTTTTGCCTAAGACAAATGTGTTGAAGTTAACTCTTCTTGCACGCCTCTTTAACAACTGCTTATGCTCGACTTACGTGCTGTGATCATTGCAGCTGGTTACCTGACTAAAATCACAATCTAAACACTTTATATACACAGCCTCATTGCTCATATAGACTGTTCTATAATGAGCCCTTTCTAGGCTTTCTGGGCATGTGAGAAGGGTTAGTAGAACATGGGTCATGCCATGTGAGCACGTAATCCACATGGCTTATTAAGAGGACATGATCCATTTGTGAAACAAAGATGCAACAGGGTTGAGTCTCTCCAAAGAGAATCCTTGTACCTGAAAAGGTAGCAAGAGCCAGAATCCAATTCCACTAATTGCCCTGTTTTCTTCTGTGAATGTGATGATATGTATAGTGGATTGCTGCACAATCACCACAGTAATGATCCAGTTACAGCCTTCTGCACAATAGGGTACCAGGGGCTTCAAACAAACCCTGGGGTCTCAGCCAAAACTCTGTGATGTCAGCTTTCACTGACAGATGGAACAAAGTCAATTAGCATCATGGTATTAAAGAGGGAGAGAGAAAGAGGGAGAGAGAAAAAGGGAAGGAGAGGGGGAACAGGGAGAGAGAGGGGGGGGGTGTATTTAATTGCACATGGATCCTTTCGTGCACTCCAAAGTGTGGGCAGGGCGTATTTTCTGACAGCTTGAGCAAACAGCTCGTGCCGACAGTGCGGGCCGACAGCGCATGCCAACGCCAAAGCCATGGAGGAGAATGCCAGCTCCAGCTTCAACTCTATCCACACACTGGGGCATATTTCTGTGCTGGAGACACAAAGGAACAGGCTTCATTATGCCGGTGTCTACTCCTAATTGCTGCTCATCGCTGAGAGACAATATCTCTGTCCAATCCCAGGTGTTAAGACCGTAACAATTAAACATTAGAATTTTACCATCATTAAGAGAAGTGTTGGCAGGGGAGAAGCAACGAAGCCCATAAATGTTGTGAGGTTTAAACTGTATCTAATGATGCAGTATCTATTATCCTTGTGTGCAAATGTCATGGTATGAATATATGAATTTGCAGTGTTGGGGAAGATACTGTGAAAATATAGTTTGCCAAGCTACCAATTGCTTCACACTGGAAGAAGTTAAGCTACACTAATGCTACCCTTCAGAAATATGTAGTTTTCTTCACTGAAGCTACTTTGAAAAAGTAGTTCACTACATCCAAACTACTTTGTGAAGAATTATCATATCTTAATCTGAAATGTCATTGAATACAAATGGCAAGAATAGATCCCTCTGTAGTCAGATGTTAACAGAATGTGTAATTAATCCTTTTAATCACAAAAAGGATGTTTCAGGTGAAAATTAGGCAGGTCTGATGCTGAAAAGAAAGGACATTCTTGCCTACTTCACCCATATTTTATTTTTGCAAAGAAAAGTAGTTAGCTACACCCCTACATGGCAAAAAAAAGTAATGAACAAGTGAAAACACTACCAAGATTTGTATTTAGTTCAACTAACACCAAAATACTGAAAAATGAAGTTTCATTACTAATTAAACTACATGCACTACACTGCTACCCAACACTGTGAATTTATAAAGTAATTTATAATCTACAGAACGCCAATAACGCTTTACTCTACTTAATGGAATTTTGAGTCAAATAGAAACTATTTTTAAAACCGGTATAAGTTGATTTTGAAGCATAAACTGTAGATTTGATATTTTAGACCAATATTATGACTATCTCTTTGTTTCATCGCTGCGAAGTAGTTAAAACAGTGTCTGTTCCACTTTAAGGTTAGGGTCAAACAATGCACTTGTAGAGAGCACAGTGCAGCTCGATTCAGGAGGTGGGTATAATGGAAAGAGAGACATGGGGTGAGAAATTAAGGACATTCCTTTGTTACATTTGGCCTATTGCGAAGCAAACCACCAAGACTAAAGTTTCTGAATCACTATGTTGGCTTGATTTAGAGAGTGCACCCTGGATGTTAACTAACCTATGTGGTACTTTTAGATTAGGGTAATATACAGGAACCTGCACTTTACTGTAATCTCATCAACAAACCTGTTGAGAAACGTAATTGTGTTTCCTTGTCGTGAGTGGCATCTCGGTCCCCCACACACTGAGGCATTAACACAATATTATTCCCTGCCTGCTAGACAAACTGGACTCGTTTAGCATTGGGAAGCATTTAGACAGTACTTCTCTGTTGTTCTGTTGAATTGTAATCGAAATTTCCAGTTCAGTTGGCAATGTATTGAACCTGTGATCAGTATGCACTTGCCCTACACCCTTAGAAAAAAGGGTTCCAAAAGGGTTCTTCAGTTGTCCCCATAAGAGCACCCTATTTGGTTCCAGGTAGAAACCTATTGGGTTCCATGTAGAACCCTCGAAAGGGTTCTACATGGAACACAAAAAGGTTATACCAGGAACAAAAACGGTATTTTCAAAGGGTTCTCCTATGGGGACAGCCAAATAACCTTTTTAGATTCTAGATAGCAATTTTTTTTCTTAGAGTGTATAGGTGTGGAGGGGCACTCTGCCTTCCCAGAAACAACAGGAGAAGGCTTACATTATTAGAGTAGGGGTGTAAAACAATTAAAACGGTGAACTATATGACCCTGTGATGCATGCGTGTCTTTGCATTTTGAAAATTGAACTGAAGCTTGACAACCGCTGAATATAAGATGTTTTGCTGTCTGGGGTTGAAAGCACCTGTTGGTTGCGCCCAGTCGTGCTCACAAACACACTGGCATAGATGTGAATGCATGACAAGCCGATGAATGTTTCTCATGCAACACATGCAAAGACGGTCCTTAGTTGACAGTTGTCAGTGATGAGGAATTTGGAAAGCCACTATTTTTGGGACAACATATACACACTGAAGGATATCACTTACTGTTTTCAATACATCACAAATCAGACAGGCAATATGATTGAGGGACGTAAGCAGAAAGTAGTCCTGTCCCTCTTGCAGTGCTTCCAAGGCTCTCTCTCTCTCAGTGAGTGACAGGAAGACTAAATTGTAGGCTTTTGAAGTTCACCCCAACCCTGCCTTGGGGTCCCAGCTCAGCTGGATCCTCCCCACCTCACCTTTCCAGCTCCCCCTGCCCTAGCCCCGCCCCAGCCTCAGATCTGACTAGGGATTATCCATTATTTACAGTAGCATTATGCACAGTAACTGCTGCTCAGAACCAGAGGCGGACTTAATGATTTGGAGGCCCCAGGCAGAGGCCAGTCCAAGGCCCTCCCATGTCTCTTCCACACAGTCATGGCTACTGGATGAAGGGCTGTTCAGAGCTGGCTCTTTTAGGTGAACGAACCAGAATGAAAATGCTAACAGATAAGACTTGAAAAGCCCTTCACTACTAAAGGTCTTTGCAACACCACATAGAACAGGATTGGGCAACAATTCTTGCTCAAATTTAATGGAGGGTCTAACATTTTGGGAGGGGGGGCGATTTGTTTGTCAAAAGCAATTTGTGGGCCAGAAAAAAGGCAGCTATTTAAAAATATAGACTATAGGTGCATTATCATTTATAGATAATTGCTATCTGCTATTAGTTAGTGAGGGATGCACTGATGTAGAAACTCTGGGCTGATATTTTTCATTGCAATATCGACCTTCCTGTTCATAAAACTAATAAACTTGAAACTGAATAGTACTTTGCCTTTAGAAAGTATTCACACACCTTGACTTTTTCCACATTTAGTTGTATTACAGCCTGAATTTAAAATCTATCAAAATTAGATTTTTGGGGGCACTAGCCTACACACAGGACCCCAAAATATAAAAGTGGAATTATGTTTTTCAAAATGTTTACAAGTTAATAAAAAATGAAAAGCAGATATGAAATAAACAGACAATCATAATATAAGTCCAAAATATACAATCCCCAGTTGATGCTACAAGGTTATATTTGACTCAACATTCCATGACGTACAGAAAGGCATTGTTGGCAGAATAGATGGATGAAGTTCACTGCATGATTAATATAGTTCACCACTACATTACTTGGTAGTCCAAAAAACAGGTTGTAAATCACAGCTGGCCTGGTACATTGTTTGCTGCCTCCATTCGGGATGCACTGTTTCAGTTTCAATGAGTCAATATTTTGGACAAAAACAGACGAATGTAACTAAGGCTGGGAATGTCAATACAATCAAATTAGCAAGGACAATGATCACAAAGCAGTCATAACGTGGCTAATCGGCTAGTGTATTTATTTATGTAGCAAGCTAAAAACAAGGAGCCTAACATTAACTAGATAGCTAGCTGCTAGGATGTCATGTCATGTCATTGGAGGAATAGGTGAGTGACTGACTTTTTCCCTCCTATCATATTTTGGTGGCAATACACAGCTAGAGATGCAAGTGTCATTTCGTTAGCTAGCAATAACTTGAATAACTGCTATCCAGTTAGCATCTCTCTTGCGTTCGCAAATTCACTCTGGCTATCTATTCCGATTTCAAAGCACTCTAGTCTGAGTGTGCCAGATTGCAGAATAACTGATTTATGAACGCGCAACACCCGGTCAGTAAATGTAGATAACATGTAAACAGCCTAACCAGCTCTGCTACCATGAGTAAAATGGTCAGAGTGAGGTGTTCTCTCATTTGTGTCTGGAAGTAGCTAGCTAGTGATGGAGTCAAATTGGGGTCATGATAGGGGCTGTACCAAGTGTTTGATGTATTCTAATAATTGATTATGCTTATGTTGTATTAATAGAAGGGGAAGGGTTATAAGACCCCTCCCCACTACATTTCTAGGATCCTAGACTACAGATTAACAATATTTATTCATTATAAGATTTTAAAATTGTTCCACAGTATTTTCTAAGTTTCTGCCTCTTATGAAGAAATGGTCTGCGAAATGTGTGAGTTATTGCATGGGGTCTGTGAGAAAGCACTTCAAAGATAAACATAGAGCCCTGGGGAGTAAAAGAGATAAGAGGCTAGTCAGACATACCTCTCTCTATAAATCAACTTGGGGGAGTGGACATTTACTGCTGAGGCTTTAGAAAACACTGGAACTATTGTATCGCTTTTGCAAGTTTGTGTAGCTGTGTATGTATGGACTTGGTCTGAGGAGTAGCAGGTAATGATGTATGCAGTGACATCACAGGGGGGGGGGGGGGGTTGACTACAAGCATGATAAAAGTAACTTGGACTTTTCCTATTTTGCAGAACTCAGGAGAAACATTAATTGTATGTGTGATGTTTGATCTTTGACTTCTGTCTACAGCTGTATTTGATTTAAATTGTTATGATTTATAAGTGCATATTTTGAGTGTCCTTATTTGTTAAGTAATTAAAATGGAGCACAGAACAACGGAACCAACACTAGCAAGCAAGCCAACTTTAGCCAGTTAGCTTGGGTGCTTGGTTGGGACAAGAATGAATGCATTGGTTGCGGCAGGTAGCCTAGTGGTTAGAGCGTTGGGCCAGTAACCAAAAGGTTGCTCGATTGAATCCCTGATTGTAAAAAATAATTTGTTCTTAACTGACTTACCTAGTTAAATAAAAATTAAAAAAAATTGAAATGGTAGGCAAGCTGCAGAAGGACAAGTAGGCTACAATTCCCCATCGTTTTTCAGTGCAATTTTGATGGGCATCTAGCTGAAAAGGTTTGAGAGGGTTTATCTAATGTTCCTTTGTTAGATTTTAGCTAATCTTTCTCTGGCTAGCATTAGTGCTTGATCTTGTTGTTATTGATGTGCATAACTGAGGGAGAGAGAGCCTACTTTTTCATGGTTGTTTGATCAATAGGACTGTAATGTCACCAAATGTAAGAGGACTCCTGTGGTATTTACATATTGAAATCCATTCAGGTGTATTTTGTGGCTTTTGGCGAATGCGTTCTAATGATCTAAAATTGCGCTGTTGCAACTGCCTGCAAACACACAGTCCAGTTCAAAGTGAATGATGACAGGCCTGTGTGACAAATGGCTTGTTTGTATAAAGGCCTACTGTAGCTCTGATTGGCTATGGCGCACCGGTCTGCGTAGACGAGACACATGTTTTTATTAGGTTTTATTTCCTGCAGTGTCTAATGATTGTCCAAATGAACGGCCGCTTTCCCACTCTATATTGCTATAGACTTTCACAAATTCCTTAGTATACTTCATTCCCAGACATTCTAAGAGTTGTTGAAAACGTGAAAATGACCATATCTAAGTGCTTGCTTGTCAGAAAATGTTTAATATTATATTCTTCATGGCGGTGTATATGAACAGATTTGAATAAGATTTCATGTTGCTAAAATGCTGTTGGTTCCTCTTTACGTCAATAAGTATTCAACCCCTTTATTATGGCAAGCCTAAATAAATCCAGGAGTAAAAATACCTAGTCTGTACTCATACAATACAATTATCTGTAAGGACCCTCAGTCAAGCAGTGCATTTCAAACACAGATTCAACCACAAAGACCAGGGAAGGTTCCTTGTTTGCAACAAGGCACTAAAGTAATACTGCAAAGAATGTGGCAAAGCAATTAACTGTTGTCCTGAATACAAAGTGTTATGTTGGGGCAATTCCAATACAACACTTTACTGAGTGCAAATGTCCATATTTTCAAGCTTAGTGGTGGCTGCATCATGTTATGGGTTGTAATTGATAAGGGAGTTTTTCACAATAAAAAAATAAACGGAATGGTGCTAAGCACAGGCAAAATCCTAGAGGAAAACTTTGTTCAGTCTGCTTTCCACCAGACACTGGGAGATTAATTCATCTTTCAGCAGGACAACAATTTTAAAAAACAAGGCCAAATCTACACAGGAATTGCTTACCAAGAAAGGGAAAGGAAAGATACCTCATCAGTTGTACAACTGAATGCCTTCAACTGAAATGTGTCTTCCACATTTAGCAACGATCAACAACAAATTTGACAGAGCTTGAAGAATTTTGAAAAGAATAATGGGCAAATGTTGCACAATCCAGGTGTGGAAAGCTGTTTGAGACTTACCCAGAAAGAGTCACAGCTGTAATTACTGATAAACGTGATTCTGAATACTTATCTAATCAAGACGTATTAATATTTTATTTTTCATTAATATTTTTTACAAATGTGAGAATTGTTCTTCCACTTTGACATTACAGAGTAATTTGTGTAGATCGTTGACAAAAAAATGGCAATTACATCCATTTTAATCCCACTTTGTAAAACAACCAAATGTGGAAAAGGTCCTGAGGTGTGAATACTTTCTCAAGGTACTATTTACAAAGTACCAGTCAACCTTTTGGAAACACCTACTCATTCAAGGGTTTTTCTTTATTTTACTATTTTCTACAATGTAGAATAGTAGTGAAGACATCAAAACTATGAAATAGCACATATAGAATCATGTAGTAACCAAAAAAGTGTTAAATATTTTAGATTCTTTGCCTTGATGACAGTTTTGCACACTCTTGGCATTCTCTCAACAGGCTTCACCTGGAATGCTTTTCCAACAGTCTTGAAGGAGTTCCCACATATGCTGAGCACTTGTTGTCTGCTTTTCCTTCACTCTGCGGTCCAACTCATCCCAAAGCATCTCAATTGGGTTGAGGTTGGATGATTGTGGAGGCCAGGTCATCTGATTCAGCACTCCATCACTCTGCTTCTTGGGCAAATGTATGTATATACTGTATATATATTTTATTTAACTAGGCAAGTCAGTTAAGAACAAATTCATATTAACAATGACGGCCTACCGGAGAACAGTGCCTTGTTCAGGGGCAGAATGACAGATTTTTACCTTGTCAGCTCGGGGATTCGATCCAGCAACCTTTCGGTTACTGGCCCAACGATCTAACCACTAACCTGCCGCCCCAAATAGCCCTTACACAGCGGTGTAAGGTGTGTTGGGTCATTGTTCTGTTGAAAGGTAAATGATATTGGGACTAACTACAAACCAGATGGGATGGCGTATCACTGCAGAATGCTGTGGTAGCCATGCTGGTTAAATGTGCCTTGAATTCTAAATAAATCACAGACAGTGTCACCAGCAAGCACCCCCACACCATCACACCTCCTTCTCCATGCTTCACGGTGGGAACCACACATGCAGAGATCATTCATTCACCTACTCTGCATCTCACAAAGACACGGCGGTTAGAACCAAAAATCTCAAATTTGGACTCAAAGGACAGATTTCCACCGGTCTAATGTCCATTGCTCATGCTTCTTAGCCCAAGCAAGTCTCTTCTTATTATTGATGTCCTTTATAATGGTTTCTCTGCAGCAATTTGACCATGAAGGCCTCATTCACACAGTCTCTTCTGAACAGTTGATGTTGAGATGTGTCTGTTACTTGAACTGTGAAGTATTTATTTGGGCTGCAATTTCTGAGGGTGGTAACACAAATTAACTTAACCTCTGCAGCAGCAGTAACTCTGGGTCTTCCTTTCCTGTGGCGGTCTTCATGAGAGCCAGTTTAATCGTAGTGCTTGATGGTTTTTGAGGCTGCACTTGAAGAAACTTTCAAAGTTCTTGACATTTTCTGGATTAACTGACCTTCATGTATTCAAGTAAAGATAGACTGTCGTTTGTCTTTGCTTTTTAAAGCTGTTCTTGCCAGGTGACTGACTACCTCATGAAGCTGGTTGAGAGAATGTCAAGAGTGTGCAAAGCTGTCATCAAGGCAAAGGGTGGCTACTTTGAAGAATGTCAAATATAAAATATATTTTTATTTGTTTAACACTTTTATGGTTACTACTTGATTTCATGTGCTATTTCATGGTTTTGAAGTCTTCACTATTATTGTACAACGTAGAAAATAGTAAAAATAAAGAAAAACCCTTGGATGAGTAGGTGTTCTAAACCTTTTGACTGGTACTGTACTGTATATACAGTGCATTCGAAAAGTATTCAGACCTCTTGACTTTTTCCACATTTTGGATAATTGCTATGTTATTCTTTTTTTTTAATGGATGAAATTGTTTTTTCTCCATAATTCTCCACACAATACACCACAACCAAAAAAGCTAAAACATTTTTGTGTTTTTTTGGCAAATGTATAAAAAAATGTAAACTGGAATTTCACATTTACGTAAGTATTCAGAAACTTTAATCAGTACTTTGTTGAAGCACCTTTAGTAACGATTACAGCCTCAAGTCTTCTACAAGCATGGCACACCTGTATTTGGGGAGTTTCTACCATTCTTCTCTGGAGATCCTGGCAAGCTGCACAGCTATTTTCAGGTCTGTCCAGAGATGTTCGATCGGGTTCAAGTCCGGGTTCTGGCTGGGCCACTCAAGGACAGTCATAGACTTGTCCCGAAGCCACTCCTGCGTTGTCTTGGCTGTGTGCTTAAGGTCGTTGTCCTTTTGGAAGGTGAACCTTTCCCCAGTCTGAGGTCCTGAGCACTCTGGAGCAGATTTTCATCAAGGATCTCGCTGTACTTTGCTCTGTTCATCTTTCCCTCAATTTCTTAGACCTCATGGCTTGGTTTTTGCACTGATATTCACTGTCAACTCTGGGACCTTAAATAGACAGGTGTGTGCCTTTCCAAAATCTTCCTCCAACCAATTGAATTTACCACTGGTGGACTCCAATCAAGTTGTAGAAACATCTCAAGTATGATCAATGGAAATATGATGCACCTGAGCTCAGTTTCTAGATTCATAGCAAAGGGTCTGAATACTTTTATCAATAAGGAATTTCTGTTTTTTTTTTTTAAACAAATGTGCAAACATTTCTAAAAACCTGTATTCACTTAGTCATTATGGGGTATTGTGTGTAGATTCATGAATCAAACAAATAATTTCATACATTTTCGAATAAGGCTGTAACAAAATGTTTTGGGGAAAAAGTCCAGGGGTCTGAATACTTTCCGAATGCACTGTATTTTCCTCAATGTTGATTTATGAGTCGAGGATGGATTCATCTTTAAATATTTTCATCAGTATTCTTAAAAGAATCCTGCAGCATTGAGTCGGCCTCCTCTGTCCAGCACCTCACTATTCTCTGTGTTGGTAGCTCCCTCGAGTTTCTGCATGTAGGCGGGGAGTAGGAACAGAGAGACATGATCTGATTGGCCGATTGAAGGCGGGGGATGGCTTTGTATGTGTCACGGATATTTGTATAAACATGTTCTAGCAAGTTGTTTCCTCTCTCGTGGGGCAGGATACATGTTGGTGATACTTTGGAAGAATTTGTTTTAAAATTGCTTGGTTAAAATCTCCCACGACAATAAAGACTGCTTCCGGGTGAGAGGATTATTTCTGGCTTATGTTCTTGTACAGTATGCTGAGTGCTGCCTTGATGTTTGCTTGTGAAAGTATGTACAGAGCTGTGATAATAACCCACGTGAATTCCCTCGACACATAGTGAGGTCGGCATTTTAGCATTAGAAACTCCAGTTCAGGTGAACAGGAACTCTTAGCAGAAGGCGCCATTCAGTACATACGGAAAATGGAAAAGCCGTGTATATACTGTATCAGCTATATTTTATTTTATTTTAGCACAGAGATAAACTGCAACCAAGTTTCTATGTTTATAAGGGTCATTTGAAAATATGTAATATGACTTGAGTATGGGAAAGGTGTATTACTCAATCAAAACTGAATCAAAAAATGAGTAATGCATAAGAAATATTGTAAAGTTCGGGAAAACATCAGGAAACATCATCAGGTAATACTTGTAAGCATAGAAAAACAAAAGATAGCGCCAAATTCAGAGAAAGAAAACAAAAATCACTCCATTTGTCACAACCTGAGACGGTCACAACCGCTATATAGCACACATTGGAGGAGTGACTTCAGCACACATCAGAAAAATGATGTATTATTAAACAAAATTATGCAAAGTTCACGAGGCTTCTGATGATGTGAGGCCCCAGCCAATTGCCTGAATTGCCTAATGGTAAGTCCACCACTGCTCAGAACAGGGGGTATAGAGAATACAGTGGAGCGTAGAGAAAAGCTTTCCCCTCCCATCAGTCCTGCCGATAAAGACCCTTCATTGAAAGGTCACTCTGACACGAACAGAGAGGAAACAGAGCAGCCCAACAACAGCCTAAATATGAGGAGCTGCTATCTCGGAAGTCTCACATACTGTGGAAAATATGAGAGAATAATCAACGCTGCTGTGCTCATTGAGAGAATCAAATGAAATATACAATTAATTGATTGTGCATCTCCTTGATGCAATGAGCCTTTGTGAATAAAGTCACAGTGCTGAATAGCGAGCTACTTCAAAGGGAGTGTTATGCTCTCCTGAGGTGACGAGACACATTCGATGGAATAAGATAGTCTTTATTACATTAGAAGGGTTGCTCTTACTCCTCTCACACTGAGGCAGAATAGGAAGGCTAATGAACCACTGTTCATCTATTACTGTATCTAACCATGTTATTAAGCAAATGGCATTGCCCTGTGAGAGGAGAGATTCTCACCAATCAGAAGGTTGTGCTTTGAAAGGCTGCCGTTTCCTCCCGTACACCACATGTATTTTTCAAAGTCAGGTATAGTTATTCTGTGTGAAATGCTACATCAAGTCAGGTTCTCTTATTCAGAACTGTAAAATCAGACTCTGGATCAGTGGTATTCAACGTCGGGGTCGCAACCCTTAGAGGGACGCGGGGGAACTGCAGTGGGGTCGCGAATATATATATTATATATAAAATAATCTTTTTCAAATGATCTTTCTCAAAAAATGTTGTCTATTATCCCATACAATAATTACAACAAATAATTAAGAGTTCAGATTATTGTATGGGATAATATACAAACATTTTTGAGAAAGATAATTAGAAAAGTATTATTTTCATGAGTAAATATATTTCTTGGTTTCGCATTGATGGTGAACACTTACGTCGTTTTAACGTGGCATCCGGTTTAATCTGCCTGATACACAAGCTAGCATCGAGGCTAACCAGAAAACACATAACATGTCACTTATCTCAGAACATAATTCAGGAAAGGGGAAATACATCCTAGCAAACTTTGCAAAGTACACTGAACAAAAATATAAACACAACATGCAACAATTTCAAATATTTTACTGAGTTACAGTTCACATAAGGAAATCAGTCAATTGAAATAAATTCAGTAGGCCATAATCTATGGATTTCACATGACTGGGAATACAGATATGTATCTGCTCGTCACAGATACCTTAAAAAAAATAGTTTGGGACGTGGATCAGAAAACCAGTCTGTATCTGGTGTGACCACCACTTACCTAATGCAGCGCGACACATCTCCTTCACATAGAGTTGATCAGGCTGTTGATTGTGGTCTGTGGAATGTTGTTCCACTCCTCTTTAATGTTTGTGTGAAGTTACTGGATATTGGCGGGAACTGGAACACGCTGTCATACACCTTTGATACAGAGCATCCCAAACATGGTCAATGTGTGAAATGTCTGGTGAGTGTGCAGGCCATGGAATAACTGGGACTTTTTCAGCTTCCAGGAAATGTGTACAGATCCTTGCAATATGGGGCCGTGCATTATCATGCTGAAACATGAGGTTATGGTGGCAGATGAATGGCACGACAATGGGTCTCAGGATCTCGTGTACGGTATCTCTGTGCATTCAAATTGCCATCAATAAAATGCAATTGTGTTCATTGTCTGTAGCTTATGCCTGCGCATACCATAACCCCACCGCCACCATAGGACACTCTGTTCACTTTGTTGACATCCACAAACATCACCATACATGCTGTCTGCCTGGAACAGTTGAAACTGGGAGTCACACTTCTCCAGCGTGCCAGTGGCCAAGTCGGTTACGACGCCGAACTACAGTCAGGTCAAGACCCCGGTGAAGATGACGAGCACGCAGATGAGCTTCCCTGAGACGGTATCTGATGGTTTGCACAGAAATTCTTCAGTTCTGCAAACCCACAGTTTCATCAGCTGTCCTGGTGTCTGGTCTCAGACGATCCCGCAGGTGAAGAAGGAGATCCTGGGCTGGTTTGGTTACACATGGTCTACGGTTGTGAGGCCGGTTGGACGTACTGCCAAATTCTCTAAAATGACTTTGGATCATTTAACATTCAATTCTCTGGCAACAGCACTGGTGGATAGTTCAGCAGTCAGCAGGCCAATTGCATGCTCCCTCAAAACCTGTGACATCTGTGGCATTGTGTTGTGTGACAAAATGGTATATATTTGATTGTCCCCAGCACAAGGTGCATCTGTGTAAGGATCATACTGTTGAATCAGCTTATTGACATGCCACATCTGTCACGTGGATTGCTTTAAACAAAATCGCACATCATTTTCAGACAAATAAGCTTTTTGTGCATATTTCTGGGGTCTTTTATTTCAGGTCATGAAACATGGGACCAACACTTTACATGGGTTTATATTTTTGTTCATTGCAAGTAATTGGGAGGATGACATGAGGAATTGGCCGCCAGTAGATGACTTGTGAGGATATTTACTTGGTGTGGATGGCTCAATACAAAACTACAGTAGGCTTACAACTGAAGAGGAATATCAGTACTTGCAGCGGCAAGGGACTGCACGTTATTTATAATAAGGGACACCAGGAGAAAATCTGACCTCTCTTAAATGAAAATGGATGGCCCTCCCTTCAGTAAAATATACCCTAACTGAATGCTTGAAAAAAAGTGACCCTCCCCTTGAAGTCAGAAGTTTACATAAACCTTAGCCAAATACATTTAAATTCAGTTTTATATAATTCCTGACATTTAATCCTAGTAAAAATGATCCGTCTTAGGTCAGTTAGGATCACCACTTTATTTTAAGAATGTGAAATGTCAGAATAATAGTAGAGAATGATTAATTTTGGCTTTTATTTCTTTCATCACATTCCCAGTGGGCCAGAAGTTTACATACACTCAATTAGTATTTGACAGCATTACCTTGCCTTCCACAAGCTTCCCACAACAAGTTGGGTGAATTTTGGCCCGTTCCTCCTGACAGAGCTGATGCAACTGAGTCAGGTTTGTAGGCCTCCTTGCTTCCACACACTTTTTCAGTTCTGCCCACAAATTTTCTATAGGATTGTGGTCAGTGCTTTGTGATGGCCACTCCAATACCTTGACTGTTGTCCTTAAGCCATTTTGCCACAACTTTGGAGGTATGCTTTGGGGTCATTGTCCATTTGGAAGACCCATTTGCGACCAAGCTTTTCTGGAATTTTCAACTTAGTGTATGTAAACTTCTGACCCACTGGAATTGTGATACAGTGAAATGACCCACTGGAATTATGAATTATAAGTGAAATGATCTGTCTGTAAACGATTGTTGAAAAATTACTTGTGTCATGCACAAAGTAGATGTCCTAACCGACTTGCCAAGACATTTTTGGAGTGGTTGAAAAACGAGTTAATGATTCCAACCTAAGTGTATGTAAACGTCCGACTTCAAATCAAATCAAATGTATTTATAAAGCCCTTCTTACATCAGCTGATATCTCAAAGTGCTGTACAGAAACCCATCCTAAAACCCCAAACAGCAAGCAATGCAGATGTAGAAGCACAGTGGCTAGGAAAAACTCCCTAGAAAGGCCAGAACCTAGGAAGAAACCTAGAGAGGAACCAGGCTATGTGGGGTGGCCAGTCCTCTTCTGGCTGTGCCGGGTGGAGATTATAACAGAACATGGCCAAGATGTTCAAATGTTCATAGATGACCAGCAGGGTCAAATAATAATAATCACAGTGGTTGTCGAGGGTGCAACAGATCACCACCTCAGGAGTAAATGGCAGTTGGCTTTTCATAGCCGATCATTCAGAGTATCTCTACCGCTCCTGCGGTCTCTAGTGAGTTGAAAACAGCAGGTCTGGGACAGGTAGCACATCAGGTGAACAGGTCAGGGTTCCATAGCCGTAGGCAGACCAGTTGAAACTGAAGCAGCAGCATGGCCAGGTGGACTGGGGACAGCAAGGAGTCATCAGGCCAGGTAGTCCTGAGGCATGGTCCTAGGGCTCAGGTCCTTCGAGAGAGAAAGAATTAGAGAGCATACTTAAATTCACACAGGACACCCGATAAGACAGGAGAAATACTCCAGATATAACAGGCTGACCCTAGCCCCCCAACACAAACTACTGCAGCATAAATACTGGAGGCTGAGACAGGACGGGTCGTGAGACACTGTGGCCACGTCCGACAACACCACCGGACAGGGCCAAACAAGCAGGTTATAACTCCACCCACTTTGCCAAAGCACAGCCCCCACACCACTAGAGGGACATCTTCAACCACCAACTTACCATCCTGAGACAAGGCCGAGTATAGCCCACAAAGATCTCCGCCACGGCACAACCCAAGGGCGGGGCGCCAACCCAGACAGTAAGATCATGTCAGTGACTCAACCCACTCAAGTGACCCCTCCTAGGGACGGCATGGAAGAGCACCAGTAAGCCAGTGACTCAGCCCCTGTAATAGGATTAGAGGCAGAGACAACAAGGGCGGTTCGTTGCTCCAATGCCTTTCTGTTCACCTTCACTTCTAGACAAGACTACACTCAATCATAGGACCTACTGAAGAGATGAGTCTTCAATAAAGCCTTATAAGTTGAGTCTGCATCTCTCAAATGGGTAGGCAGACCATTCCATACAAATTTAGCTCTATAGGAGAAAGCCCTGCCTCCAGCTGTTTGCTTAGAAATTCTAGGGACAGTTAGGAGGCCTGCGTCTTGTGACTGTAGCATACGTGTAGGTATGTACGGCATGACCAAATCGGAAAGATAGGTAGGAGCAAGCCCATGTAATGCTTTGTAGGTTAGCAGTAAAACCTTGAAATCAGCCCTTGCCTTAACAGGAAGCCAGTGTAGAGGCTAGCACTGGAGTAATATGATCACCTTTTCGGTTCTAGTCAAGATTCTAGCAGTCATGTTTAGCACTAACTGAAGTTTATTTAGTGCTTTATCCAGGTAGCCGGAAAGTAGAGCATTGCAGTAGTCTAACCTAGACGTGACAAAAACACGGATACATTTTTTTGCATAATATTTTGAACAGAAAGTTTCAGATTTTTGCAATGTTACGTAGATGGAAAAAAGCTGTCCTTGATATGTTCGTCAAAAGAGAGATCAGGGTCCAGAGTAACGCCGAGGTCCTTCACAGTTTTATTTGATACGACTATACAATCATCAAGATGAATTGTCAGATTCGTTTCGATTGTCGTTTCGATTGTTTCATCGAAATGTTAAGCTGTGTGTCATCTGCATAGCAGTGAAAGTTAACATTATGTTTCCGAATTACATCACCAAGAGGTAAAATATATAGTGAAAACAATAGGGGTCCTAAAACGGAACCTGTAGGAACACCGACATTTACAGTTGATTTGTCAGAGGACAAACCATCCACAGAGACAAACATATCTTTCCAACAGATAAGATATAAACCAGGCCAGACCTTGTAGACCAATTTGGGTTTCCAATCTCTCCAAAAGAATGTGGTGATCGATGGTATCAAAAGCAGCCCTAAGGTCTAGCAGCACGAGGAAAGATGCAGAGCCTCGGTCTGACGCCATTAAAAGGTCATTTACCACTTTCACAAGTGCAGTCTCAGTGCTATGATGGGGTCTAAAACCAGACTGAAGCTTTTCGTATACATTGTTCGTCTTCAGGAATGCAATGAGTCGCTGCGCAACAGCTTTTTCCAAATTTTTTGAGAGGAATGGGAGATTCGATATAGGCCGATTAGTTTTTTATATTTTCTGGGTCAGGTTTTGGCTTTTTTAAAAGAGGCTTTTTTGGTACACATCCGGTGGATAGAGAGTAATTTATTATGTTCAACATAGGAGGGCCAAGAACAGGAAGCAGATCTTTCAGTAGTTTAGTTGGAATAGGGTCCAGTATGCAGCTTGAAGGTTGAGGCCATGATTATTTTCATCATTTTGTCAAGAGATATAGTACTAAAACACTTGAGTGTCTCCCTTGATCCTAGGTCCTGGCAGAAATGTGCAGACTCAGGAAAACGGAGCTTTGGAGGAATACAAAGATTTAAATAGTCCGTAATTTGCTTTCTAATGATCATGATCTTTTCCTCAAGAAGTTTGTGAATTTATCACTGCTGAAGTGAAAGCCATCCTCTTGGGGAATGCTGCTTTTTAGTTAGCTTTGCGACAGTATCAAAAATACATTTTGTATTGTTCTTATTTTCCTCAATTAAGTTGGAGAAAAAGGATGATCAAGCAGCAGTGCATGGTACTGTCTTTCCAGGCTTGTCAGAAGACTTCCAGTTTGGTGTGGCGCCATTTCCGTTCCAATTTTCTGGAAGCTTGCTTCAGAGCTCAGGTATTTTCTGTATACCAGGGAGCTAGTTTCTTATGACAAATATTTTGGGTTTTTATGGGTGCGACTGCATCTAGGGTATTGTGCAAGGTTAAATTGTGTTCCTCAGTTAGGTGGTTAACTGATTTTGTACTCTGACGTCCTTGGGTAGGCGGAGGGAGTCTGGAAGGGCATCTAGGAATCTTTGGGTTGTCCGAGAATTTATAGCACGACTTTTGATGATCCTTAGTCAGGGTCTGAGCAGATTACTTGTTGCAATTGCAAACATAATAAAATGGTGGTCCGATAGTCCAGGATTGAGGAAAAACATTAAGATCCACAACATTTATTCCACTGAACAAAACTAGGTCCAGAGTATGACTGTGGCAGTGAGTAGGTCCAGAGACATGTTGGACGAAACCCACTGAGTCGATGATGACGCCGAAAGCCTATTGGAGTGGGTCTGTGGACTTATCCATGTGAATATTAAAGTCACCAAAAATGTGAATATTATCTGCCATGACTACAAGGTCCGATAGGAATTCAGGGAACTCAGTGAGGAATGTTGTATATGGCCCAGGAGGCCTGTAAACAGTAGCTATAAAACGTGATTGAGTAGGCTGCATAAATTTCATGACTAGAAGCTCAAAAGACGAAAAAAAACAATTTTTTTGTAAATTGAAATTTGCTATCATAAATGTTAGCAACACCTCCGCCTTTGCGGGATGCACAGGGGATATGGTCACTAGTGTAACCAGGAGGTGAGGCATCAGACTTCAACTGTATAAGTGGATAGCAGAGAACATGCCGACCATTTACCCTCACTCATAGGAGAGACCAGAGCCTTAGTTATGCGGTTCTAGAAACTGTACTTCGTTTTTTTAAGAAGCATTCAGAAGGTTGTGATTCACAGACCACCGCAGACAAGGGTAGGTGTGAAAAGAGCTCCATTATAATAAAGCAGTGCATGAATCCATTATCTTATTTGCGGTCCTAATTTTTTTTATTTTTTATAAACGCATTTCATGCAATTCTACGTAATTTTACATGACTGGAGACAAGTGGAATCTTTTTAAATTTTGCAACAGAGCATGACCACGAATGAGCGAATGCTGCATAACCTGGAACAGTGCTAAAGTTGTCTGTCAACTGTACAAATTTAGCACAACAGAACCAGTTACAACTGATCATCAATGAATTCGAGAAAAAGTCATTTGTTTTTTAACACAGCAGCCACATATAATCAGGTCGGCCTGCATGCACTTGTAACTTTTTGTTCATTTGGGAAACTATAATTTTCTAATTTATTCTATTTTATTACATGATATGGTTGTTACAAAACAGATGTATTTACTATGACTAGGGCATGGGAATATAACAGCATCTTAAATGGCAAGCTATAGCCTTGAAATAATTATAATAATAATATAGCCTAAATAATCTATTTTAATGTATTTCTCAGGCTACCTGGCTTGCTCCTGACTGAGTTAGAGTTCATATTCGGGTTAATAGCCTGATGAAATGTTGAACGTCAATTAATAGTGACAGAATCACACATTTCTTCCCAGCAAAGTACATTTTGTCTTCTCAGCTATAGAAGGTTGTAGAGCAGCCTCTGAATGTCAATGGCCCAGACAATGGCCCACATCAACACCATTATCCCAGAAACCCTAGACCCATTGTCACGCCCTGACCTTTGACAAACCAAATATATCCCATATGCATCGGAGTCATGTCTTTCCCCGGCATCTTACACCTTATTTCTAGGCTAACAAGAGGCAAGACAATGCTTGTAGTCATTAACAAAACCTTCAATACCCTCACATACCCACTCAATTCGATCCCTGGTTTTAACTTAGCACACCAAGCCCTTCACTGAATCAGATATTTAAGGAGTGCATGGAGGAATTGGCTGACAATCTATGGATAGACTATAATTTCATCGGAAGAAATATGCTCCAACACAAAGCCCTAATGTTGTTAGTAGCCTAAAGTCTAATTAAAATTAGGACTGTTTAAATGAATTACTTGAATATGGCTTATTGCGAGGTCAATAACTCTGATAAATAGCTTCATTACGGGCAACAAAACATTGCTATTGCTATAATTGATTTTAATAAAAACAAACTTACCTCATGTCCTCATCTTCACACTATCCCTCTCAAACTGAACAGGACCTCAGACCTAGCGCACAGATTTAGCATTTTTTGGACAAATGAATGAAACAAATTCATAAGACTGACTCGCCTCCTAATGTGCCACTGTACACAGCACAGTCATTGGTTAGGCAGCACAAAAGGGTTCACCTCAGCAAGAGCAGGGCAGTCCTGGGCTCATGATTGGAATAGCCTATCTGTAACGAATGTCGTGGGGAGAAGGAGAAGAGGACCAAGGTGCAGCGTGGTAAGTATTCATAATGCGTTTAATAAATACAAACAAAAACAGTTCTGCAAGGTGCAATACACAAAACAACTACCCACAAACACAGGTGGGAACAGGCTACCTAAGTATGGTTTTCAATCAGAGGCAACGATTGACAGCTGCCTCTGATTGGGAACCATACCAGGCCAAACACATAGAAATACAACACACAGAACAAAACAGAATGAAAAACATAGAATGCCCACCCCAACTCACATCCCCTGACCAAACCAAAATAGTGACTTAAAAAAGGAACTAAGTGTCACGTCCTGACCTATCTATTGCAGTGTGTAATGCAGTGTAGCCTAGTTTTATATACACCATCTCAGCAGCACAAACTCGGGAAGTAAGCACATTTGATTAGAAATAACTTTTCCCTGTGCTACTCAGAGCATGTTCTTCAGATAGCCTAGGCCTTTAGCCTATAGTATAGGCTATGGATAATTTTATTGAGACCACACTATTACAAGCCCAGCAGAGAATCCAGGATGAGGGCCAGCATCGGGCACCTCGAGATAGAATAAGCAACGAATTCTCAAACACTGAGCAATATGACATTTAATTGATTACAAATGATATGACCCTCCACTGTGTCACGTCGTATAACTGATTGGAGACAGGTGCAGGAATACGTAATAGGGAGGTTTAATACTCCACCCAGATTATAACATGTCATGAAAAGGCATGGGGACGAAGCCCAATACAAACACGTATACAAAACACAGGGATGTAACCCAAACAAGAGAGTGAGGTTAAACCTCTAAATACACAGGACGAGACCCGTAATGACAATACCCGGGACGAGACCCGTAATAACAAGTGCATAATACACGCAGCACGAAAACCGAAACAACAAAGCACAGGTACTCACAAGACCAACAGACATGGGGACAATAAACAACCAGGACAATGGGGAACAGAGGGCACATATATACAATTACTAATCAGGGGAAATGGGAATCAGGTGTGGGTAATGAGACAGTTCAGTGACGCCTAGAGGCCGGTGACGTAGACCTCCAGGACTGGTGCACAGAATGAGCAGCAGTACCGGGGGAATCCGTGACACACTGGACTGACTAAAAAAATAGTAAACCGTCATGCTGACTGAAATTGAAAAAGCATGAACCTCCCCTATTTAAAAATGGTTTACACGGTTGTCGTCTGGAGATAGAGACCAAGATGCGGCGTGGTAAGTGTGCGTCATTTTAATGAAAAAAAAACTGATCACTAGAAAACAACAAAGTGACAACCGTCACGGTTGCTAATCAAACACTGTGCTAACAAGCAACATAACATAGACAATCACTCACAATGACAAAACAGGCTACCTAAATATGGTTCCCAATCAGAGACAATGACTAACACCTGCCTCTGATTGAGAACCATATCAGGCCAAACACAGAAACAGACAAACTAGACATACAACATAGAATACCCACTCAGATCACACCCTGACCAAACCAAACATATAAACATACAAAGCAAACTATGGTCAGGGCGTGACAATGGTGTACATTTTGACTGCTCCCTAATAATAATAATAATAACGATAATAATAACAATAATAAATAATAATAACTTATTACATTTCTATAGCGCTTTTCATAAGAATCTCAAAGCACTTTAAAAGCAAAAAACAAACAACCAGTACATCATCATGAGTAGTCTAGCTATAGCTAAGCTACTCATGATGGTGTACTGGTCGACCTAACTATAGTTAGGTCAACCAATAGAGGCCAAGTCTTTGAGTGCATACATCCTCCAAAGATGAAGAGGGAGGGTTCATGGCTTAATCAGAGGAAGATGGTCAGGGAGATGGTTGATGAAGAATCTAGTGGCGATCATGTAGAGGGCTGCTCCTGGGTCCAGCCTGTTGTGTAGCTACTGGACTTCTCCTCCTTCAATCTGTGTATCACCACTTGGGTGATGCCTCAGCAGTTCTGGGCGCCAGAAAGCTCACCACACACAGTTCAGAGTGGTAGCCAGTCGTCCTCACTATGAGTCCTCTGCCTCAGCACTGCATTCCTTTACTGCATCTCCCATTCCTCTCAAGCTTCAGGTGACTCTTCAATTGATGTTTTCAAAAGATCAGGAAATAGCAACCAGGTGAAACAAAAAAGCTGGTACAGGGCCCAGATGCATCATTCAAACAAAAACAATTAGCCGGCTATCTAGCTAACTAGCCAAGCCAGTCCATCTGCAAATCTGTGGGTCAAAACCACCCGAAATATGCAATAAAACTAAATGTTATCAAAAACAAAATACATGATTAAAAAACACAATTAAAAACACTTACAAATAATAAAATATGTGCATATTTAGATTTTATAAAGTGAGACCCATAGAAATATAATTATTTCTAACTCTATGGTGAGACCAACCAATCTTCATAAAATCCAAATTAGCGCCTCTTAAATGGATGCAATGCATCTTTGAAATGCTTTAGGGCTGTGTTGCAGGGATTTCAGCATATTCCCTTATTATAGTTTTAATGACACAAATCCCTCATACAGGACAGGATGCGAGACAAGAAATCCCCTAGACACAATAAGCCCCCTTCTATCTACAGTTTTCACTGTTGCTAGGCGACCTCGTTGTGATGAAGAGTGACTTAATGGTTGGAGGGTTAGGTTATGATTATTTATTGACAATTACATTTCCCGGTCCACTCCTTGTGAAACACTATCTGTTTGACCTCTACCGTCTCACCACACAGTATCAAGGTCCCATTTCTGCCAACAATTCTACACTCACAAATGGTTTAAATTGTTCAAAATCCCCAATTTTTATACAGCATGTTATATAGTACCATAATGGAATAATACCACTCGTACTTTACTGGAAGAATCAAATTTAGATTGCCAGAAAAGATTTCTCAAATTCTTATTAGGGGATTTCTTATTTCTGTCATAAAGACATTACAAAGCAATCATGTTCACAAAACAAGGACAACATAATTAGGCCTGCGCATGGAGAAAGGAACCAATATTACACCAACCCTAAAGAAAAAAAACACTTCAGGCATAATAATAATAATAATTATAACCCTCTTACAACATGAACATAGAGGATCATGCTCAATAAACCAGTCGATCAGAGAGAAATGTCTAAGTGGTGACTTCCAATAAGGCAGAGAGGCACTATACTAAGGTCAGAGTAAAAGGTCCTCCTGTCATATCCAGTGACAGTCCTTGTGTATCTCTGGGACGGTGCCCTTGATTTGGACCCATACGGCCCTTTTGAGAGTGTCCTCCAATGAATTATAGCGTAAACCCAGCTACGAGGAACTCTGATAGGATATCTCTGTGATTTTGAGTCCCAGTGATGTCAGTTCTGATCTGTGGGCCCACTGGAGACATCAGGCATGATGGCACAGCAGCAGCCAGGGAGCAGGAGCAGGGCTAAGAGACCAGTGGATCATTTAAAAGGCTCAGGACAGCCTTAATCTATAACATGTCAAGCTGTCTCACCTTTTTCTCACTCTCTGTTTTCTCTCTCTTTCTCTCACTTAGCCAAATATTTTATTAAGTAATGAGACAAGGTATAAGGGCAATCCATTACAGCTACGTTCGAGCTGAGATTACTCATGGTCCAATAAATGTACCTGTAGCATCTAAAAATTGGATTTAATAGTTTAATAGCCTGTGACGTATTCAACATTCATCAATAATTTTAGGTGTTGGACCAACGCCAGTGGACCAACAACAGTGAAGTTGTTATATCGAGGGAGGAGCATTTTTTTGTATATGATTTTTCTGTATATGAAAATATATAGGATTATTTGTATAGGATTTTTTTTTATATAGGATTTTTTGTATATGGCAATGAAATATTCTTCTGAATACCGTAAAACTACTTGGCACCTTCAAATCTTTCTCAGAAAAAGTCTCTTTTAACACTGTCCACTCAGGCAAAATGTTGAACTTGGAACCAATCAGAACTCCCGTGCTGCTTCTATCGAAAACGTAAACACAGCCTCACATGATATCGTGATCTGCTGTTAGTGTGTTAAGAGGAACTAAAATAGCTCCCAAAGACTGATATAAGATAAATATTTGTTTTCGAGTGCACTTGAAGTATGCAGCATGCAATACGAATGGTCTTGATCATATGAAGAGGTAACTTCATTGACCATTTAGACAATTTATTGAATGTGCCTGCTCAGGAAGCTAGTGTTTTATTAGCTATCGGTGAATTCAATTTTGAGTCATGATTGTCTCATTTCAAGCAACTTGCTGCAGACTTAAAGAAACATGCAATTATACAATTTGCATACAAACTCAAATAAAAGCAAATAGATAGAAAGATGTGTGTGTCATGTATGCTAGAATGGAGGTAAAAAATGACAGATGCATAGCCTACACATATAGCATACCTTGCAAAACAATATTATCTTAAATAAAATTTCAATTTAAATTGTGTTTGTCACATGCACCGAATACAACAGTTGTAGACAAAGTGAAATGCTTACTTGGAAGCTCTTAACCAACAATGCAGTTTTAAGAAAAATTTGAAAAGTGTTTAGTAAAAAATAGATAAGTAAAAAGAAAAAGAACAAATAATTCAAGAGCAGCAGTAAAATAAAAGTAGCGAGGCTATATACAGGTGATACCGGTACAGAGTCAATGTGCGGGGGCACAGGTTAGTCGAGGTAATGAGGTAATATGTACATGTAGGTAGAGTTAAAGTCACTTAAGACAGTTGTACAATGTCTTCTGCAATAAGATAACCAGAGTTTGATTTCAAAACCAGATGAGTTCTCAAATAGCAGCTAACCAGCACAATGATGGGCACACATAATGTTAGATCTATTTACAGTGCATTTGGAAAGTATTCAGACCATTTAACTTTTTCCACATTTTGTTACATTTTGTTATAAAATTGATTCAATTGTTTATTTTTTTGCAAATCTGTTAAAAATAAAGAACTAAAATATCAAATTTACATAAATATTCAGACCCTTCACTCAGTACTTGGTTGAAGCACCTTTGGCAGTGATTACAGCCGAGTCTTCTTGGCTGGCGACGCTACATGCTTGGCACACCTGTATTTGGGGAGTTTCTCCCATTCTCTGCAGATCCTCTCAAGCTCTGTTAATTGGATCGCTGCTATTTTCAGGTCTCTCCAGAGATGTTCGATCGGCTTCAAGTCCGAGCTCTGGCTGGGCCACTCAAAGACATTGAGAGGCCACTCCTGCGTAGTCTTGGCTGTGTGTTTAGGGTCGTTGTCATGTTAGAAGGTGAACCTTCACCCCAGTCTGAGGTTCTGAGGCTCTGGAGCAGGTTTTCATCAAGGATCACTCTGTACTTTGCTCCGTTCATCTTTCCCTCGATCATGACTAGTCTCCTAGTCCCCTCCGATGAAAAACATCCCCACAGCATGATGCTGCCACCACCGTGCTTCACCATAGGGATGGTGCCAGGTTTCCTCCAGATGTGATGCTTGGCATTCAGGTCAAATTGTTCAGTCTTGGTTTCATCAGAACAGAGAATCTTGTTTCTCATGGTCTGAGAGTCTTTAGGTGCCTTTGTGCAAACTCCAAGCCGACTGTCATGTGCCTTTTGCTGAGGAGTGGCTTCCGTCTGGCCACTCTACCATAAAGGCCTGATTGGAGGAGTGCTGCAGAGATGGTTGTCCTTCTGGAAGGTTCTCCCATCTCCACAGAGGATCTCTGGAACTTTGTCAAAGTGACCATCGGGATCTTGGTCACCTCCCTTCTCCCCCGATTGCTCAGTTTGACTGGGCCGCCAGCTCTAGGAATAGTCGTAATAATAGTTTTGGTACCCTTCCCCCCAAATCCTGTCTCAGAGTTCTACAGACAATACCTTCGACCTCATGGCTTGGTTTTTGCTCTGACATGCATTGTTAACTGTGGGACCTTGTATAGACAGGTGTCTGCCTTTCCAAATCATGTCCAATTGAATTTACCACAGGTGAACTCCAATCAAGTTGTAGAAACATCTCAAGTATGATCAATGGAAACAGGATAAACCTGAGCACAATTTCGTGTCTCGTAGCAAAGGGTCTGAATACTTATGTAAATCAGAAATGTCAGTTTTTTGTTTTATTTTTAAATATATCCTCCAAACACCGGCATCGAGGGAGTATTATCGCTTTTATACAATGGGTTATCAACATATTCAAATAATGGTAGACATATTTTCATAAAAAATGTTATTTGATGAATTTATCCATACTATTTCATCCTTCCACAAGATATAGTCTCAACACAAATCTAGGTTTGCTACCCAAGCCGGATGGTTGTTCGTTCTATCGGTCCGGTTGCCATACTGGCTGGCAACGTTCTTATCCCTTGCTTGCTAGCTAGCCAACTATGGCTAACTTAGTCACATCAAACAGTGCAGCCAGAGTAGTTGCATTTGTTTCTGTTGAATAGTGACATTTATTTGGATACATCCATAACAATTAACTAATGATGCGCGATTTATCTGGCATAGAAAATGTGCTCTCTTGTCAGGACACTGTTGTTCGAGAGCTAGCCAACAACACAGCTAAAATAATCACTTCAAACTGAAGCTGGAAAGACTGCAAACTAGCTGCACTTCATTTAGTTATACCTGTTTTCTATTGATAGTTCTTTGTATATATCCATAAAAATTTCACTGATTCATAATTTCGACTGGCTGAGAAAAGCTTTCTGCCTGTCTGTCTCGTCCCGACTCCCGTCACACTGATTACTATGGGACAGCTGGAGATCGAATTTGAATATTGAAACAATGTTGCAAATGTCGGAGAGACAGGCGGCAAGGTTTATACAAATATCCGCTGTTGAACATCAAATGCTAGTCTAAATAGAAATGTGAGATAATGTCTAGATGCTATTTATAGTGGAGATGAAGTTCATACATTGCCTGGCTGGGCTGATGAGACAGTGGATTGTGCAGTGAGATGGAACAGAGTAAATAGGCTTTTCAACGTCATAGCTTTAGCCGGTGGTAACTTGTCGAATAGACACCGACTGGAATGCGATTTTTACCAATCAACATCCAGGATTAGACCCACCCGTTGTATAATAGTAAAATAATACGCTTGTCACCTGTCAAACAAGCATGTGTATCTGTAGTTGATGTTCTTCAACTCTAAAATGCACTAGACTGTGTAAGACAAAACCCGCAAAGAGAAGACATCAGCCAAATGCATATGTGGTCCCAATATCTAAATAGTGACGGCAGGGTTAGTTCAAACTGCAGGACATGGTGAATAGATCATGGAAGACAAAAGTGAGAGATAATAATGAATAAAGATGGTCTGTGTATCTGTAGTGGGTGTTCTTCAACTCTAAAATGCACTAGACGGTGTAAGAGAAAATCCACAAAGAAAAGACAACAGTCAAATGCATGTGTTCCCAATGTTTAAATAGTGATGGCAAGGAAAGTTCAAACTGCAATAGAACAGTTCTCCTCCCAGGTGAGTGAATTTGCCCACTTGAGACAAAAGTGAGGGACAAGAATGAATCAAATTAATCAGCAAAGGAATGTAGTTTGTGAGCTAGAAATAACAGATCTACATGTTGTACGCTATCTGCATTACTAAGGTTGCTATGTTCTAAGTTGGGAGTCATTTTACAGCTTGCATTGATGGTATCACGTTTCTATAACTAGTTACATTACAAATAACAAACAAATACTTTACCAGATAGCAGTTTGTCAGACGGAAATCTCTCTCGAGCTGTCACCAAGCTAGCTACTACCTGAGGTACGGATGACTTGATTTGCAGACATTACCAGCAGAGATAGTACCATGAATAGTACAAGTTTTGATTGGTTTACAATACTCTGCGACATTTGACTGTCCAGCTAGCAAACATAAAAGTAAGTATTTGAAGAAAAAAAAGATCAAGAATTTACATTGCCTATCACGTTTTAGGGAAGACCCAGATGCAAACAGTGTCGAAGCAACAAAAATGTATTACTAGAACAGGGGGCAGGCTAAACGACAGGTCATAGGCCAGAATCACTGTGGAACGCTTTCAAAATCTTGTAGAGTCCATGCCCCAACAAATTAAGGCTGTTCTTTTTTTTACCTTTATTTAACTAGACAAGTCAGTTAAGAACAAATTATTATTTTCAATGACAGCCTAGGAACTGCCTGTTCAGGGGCAGAATGACAGATTTATACCTTGTCAGCTCAGGGGTTTGAACTTGCAACCTTCCGGTTACTAGTCCAACTCTCTAACCACTAGGCTACCCTGCCACCACTTCTCTGAGGGAAAAGGGGGGGCAACTCAATATTAGGAAGGTGTTCTTAATGTTTTGTACACTCAGTGTACAGTAGTCCACTACTGTTCATAAAACTAACCAGGACTAATTACAATTTGTATGATATGTAACGAATTGCAATTCATACAATATGTTACGATGAAGTGGATGCTAAGCTACAGGACTGTTTCGCTAGCATAGACTGGAATATGTCCCGGGGTTCATCCGATAACATTGAGGAGATTACCACATCAGTCAGCAACATCACTAAAAAGTGCATTGACAACATTGTCCCCCACAGTGACCATACTTACATATCCCATCCAGAAGCCATGGATTGCAGGCAACATATGCACTAATAGGCTTATTAAGGCTAGAGCTACCGAGGAGGAGTGGAACACTTATTCAGACGCTTATAAGAAATTCTTCTACAAACTGATACGATCCATAAAATAGTCAAAACGTCTATACAGCACTAAGATCGAATTCTAATACGCCGGCTCTGGCACTCGTTAAATGTGGCAGGGCTTGAAAACTGCCGCGAGCTGCCCAGTGAAGCAAATCTACCAAGAAACAAGCTATGTTTCTTCTAAGCTCACTTTGAGGAAAGCAACACTAAACCATGCATGAGAGCACCAGCTGTTCCGGACGACTGTGTGATCTCGCTCTCCGTAGAAGATGTGAGTAAAACCTTTAAACAGGTTAACATTCACAACGCTGATGGGCCAGACGTATTACCAGGAAGCGTACTTAGAACATGCGCTGACCAGCTGGCAAGTGTCTTAATTGACATTTTTAACCTCTCCCTCACCCATTCTAATACCTCTCCTGGAACACGTACGTGGGAATGCTGTTCATTGACTACAGCTCAGCGTTCAACACCATAGTGTCCTCCAAACTCATCACTAAGCTCAGGACCATGTGACTGAACACCTCCCTCTGTAAATGGATCCTGGACTTCCTGACGGGCCGCCCCCAGGTGGTGAGGGTAGGCAACAACGCATCCGTCACACTGACCGTCAACACATGGTCCCCTAAGGTGTGCTTGCTTAGTCCCCTCTTGTACTCCCTGTTCAACCACAACTGGCCAAACACAACTCCACAATATCATCATTAAGTTTGCTGACAACACAACAGTGCTTGGCATGAACACCAACGTCAGTGACCTCTCCCTAAATTTTAGCATGACAGAGGAGCTGATCGTGGACTACAGGAAATGGAGGGCCGAGCATGCCATCATCCACATCGATGGGGCTGTAGTGGAGCGGGTCGATAGCTTCAAGTTCCTCGGTGTCCACATCACTAAGGAATTATCATGGTCGGCACACATCAACACAGTCATGAAGAAGGCATGACAATGCCTCTTCCCCCTCAGGAGGCTGAAAAGATTTGGCACTACAGAGGGTAGTGCGTATGGCAAAGTATAACGCTGGGGCCAAGCTCCCTGCCATCCAGGACCTCTATACCAGACAGTGCCATAGGAAGGCCCTAAATATTGTCTAAGACTCCTGTCACCCAAGTCATAGACTGTTCTCTCTGCTACCACAAGGCAAGTGGTACCAATGCACCAAGTCTGGAACTAACAAGACCCAGACCAGCTTCTACTCCCAAGCCATAAGAGTGCTAAATAGTTAGCTAAATAGTCAACCAATAGCTCCCCGGACTATCTGCATTGATCCTTTTTGCACTAACTCTTTTGACTCATACAGTGGTACTACTGTTTATTATCTATCTTATTCCCTACCTATATGTACATATGTACCTCATACCCTGCACATTGACTCGGTACTGGTACCCCATGTATATAGTTATCGTTACTCATTGTGTATGTATTATTATTTTTCTATTATTTATATTTATATTTTCTCTCTGCATTGTTTAGAAGGGCATTTCACTGTTAGTGTACACCTGTTGTTTACGAAGCCTGTGACAAATCAAATTTGATTTTTGAATTTGCAATACGTATGATGTGTTACGAATTCCAATTAGTCGTGGCTAATGTTAGCTGGGCTAGTGTTTAGGGTTAAAACCTATCTAGGTTATGTGGGACACGTCCCACCTGGCCAACATCCAGTGAGATTGCAGAGCGCCAAATTCAAATACAGAAATACTCATAAGAATTCATTAAAAAAATACAACTATTTTACATAGGATTAAAGATTAACTTCTTGTGAATCCAACCACAGTGTCAGATTTCAAACATGCTTTTCGGCGAAAGCATATTGTACAATTATTTGAGAACATAGCCCAGCAGACAAATCATTACAAACAGTAACCAGCCAAGTAGAAGAGTTACACAAGTCAGAAATAGAGAAAAAAATGAATCACTTACCTTTGATGATCTTCATATGTTTACACTCAGAAGACATTCATTTATTCAATAAATGTTCCTTTTGTTTGATAGTCTCTCTATATCCGAAAACCTTCGTTTTGTTCGCGTGTTTTCTTCAGTAATCCACAGGCTAAAACGCAGTCACAACAGGCAGACAAAAAATCCAAATTGCATCCGTAAAGTTCATAGAAACATGTCAAACGATGTTAATATTCAATCCTCAGGTGGTTTTTAGCCTAAATAATCGATAATATGTCAACCGGACAATAACGCCGTCAATATAAAAGGTAAACAAGAAAGGCACTCTCTTGGTTGTGCGCATGAAAAAGCTCTGTGACATGACAGGGTCCACAATCAGACTGCTCTTACTCCCTAATTTTTCAGAATACAAGCCTGAAACAATTTCTAAAGACTGTTGACATCTAGTGGAAGGCATAGGAACTGCAAATTGAGTCCTAAGTCAATGGATACTGTAATGGGATTGAATAGAAAACTTTAAAAAATAAAAAATCCTACTTCCTGAATGGATTTGTCTCAGGTTTTTGCCTGCCAAATCAGTTTTGGAGTGTTTTCTATCCAAATCTACTAATTACAGTGGGGAGAACAAGTATTTGATACACTGCCGATTTTGCAGGTTTTCCTACTTACAAAGCGTGTAGAGGTCTGTAATTTTTATCATAGGTACATATCAAGTGTGAGAGACGGAAACTAAAACAAAAATCTGTATAATTTTTAAGTAATTAATTTGCATTTTATTGCATGACATAAGTATTTGATCACCTACCAACCAGTAAGAATTCCGGCTCTCACAGACCTGTTAGTTTTTATTTAAGAAGTCCTCCTGTTCTCCACTCATTACCTGTATTAACTGCACCTGTTTGAACTCGTTACCTGTATAAAAGACACCTGTCCACGCACTAAATCAAACAGACTCCAACCTCTCCACAATGGCCAAGACCAGATAGCTGTGTAAGGACATCAGGGATAAAATTGTAGACCTGCACAAGGCTGGGATGGGCTACAGGACAATAGGCAAGCAGCTTGGTGGAAAGGCAACAACTGTTGGCGCAATTATTAGAAAATGGAAGAAGTTCAAGATGACGGTCAATCTACCTTGGTCTGGGGCTCCATGCAAGATCTCACCTCGTGGGGCATCAATGATGATATGGAAGGTGAGGGATCAGCCCAGAACTACACAGCAGGACCTGCTCAATGACCTGAAGAGAGCTGGGACCACAGTCTCAAAGAAAACCATTAGTAACACACTACGCCGTCATGGATTAAAATCCTGCAGCGCATGCAAGGTCCCCCTGCTCAAGCCAGCGCATGTCCAGGCCCGTCTGAAGTTTGCCAATGACCATCTGGATGATCCAGAGGAAGAATGGGAGAAGGTCATGTGGTCTGATGAGACAAAAATAGAGCTTTTTGGTCTAAACTCCACTCGCCGTGTTTGGAGGAAGAAGAAGGACGAGTACAACCCCAAGAACCCCATCCCAACCGTGAAGCATTGAGGTGGAAACATTATTCTTTGTGGATGCTTTTCTGCAAAGGGGACAGGACGACAGCACCGTATTGAGGGGAGGATGGATGGGGCCATGTATTGCGAGATCTTGGCCAACAACCTCCTTCCCTCAGTAAGAGCATTGAAGATGGGTCGTGGCTTGGTCTTCCAGCATGACAACGACCCGAAACCTACAGCCAGGGCAACTAAGGAGTGGCTCCGTAAGAAGCATCTCAAGGTCCTGGAGTGGCCTAGCCAGTCTCCAGACCTGAACCCAATAGAAAATCTTTGGAGATAACTGAAAGTCCGTATTGCCCAGCGACAGCCCCGAAACCTGAATGATCTGGAGAAGGTTTGTATGGAGGAGTGGGCCAAAATCCCTGCTGGAGTGTGTGCAAACCTGGTCAAGAACTACAGGAAACGTATGATCTCTGTAATTGCAAACAAAGGTTTCTGTACCAAATTTTAAGTTCTGCTTTTCTGATGTATCAAATACTTATGTCATGCAATAAAATGCAAATTAGTTACTTAAAAATCATACAATGTGATTTTCTGGATTTTTGTTTTAGATTCCGTCTCTCACAGTTGAAGTGTACCTATGATAAAAATGTACAGACCTCTACATGCTTTGTAAGTAGGAAAACCTGCAAAATCGGCAGTGTATCAAATACTTGTTCTCCCCACTGTATATGCATATCCTATCTTCCGGCCTGAGTAGAAGGCAGTTTAATTTGGGCATGCTTTTCTTTTCATTTTTTCAATTTAAAGTTTTATTAAGTTCTTGTTTTTCAATCAACCAACAAAACACATTCTGTAACGGCATTCCTCCTCCTCTTCTGAGGAGGAGAAGTGAGAAGGATTGGAGGACCAATGCGCAGCGTGGTAAGTGTCCATAACGTTTATTTAAAAATATAAACTGAACACTATGAAATATAAAACAATAAACGTGAACATGAACGAAAACCGAAACAGTACCGTGTGGCAACAAACACTCACATGGAAACAAACACCCACAACTCAAAAGTGAAACCCAGGCTACCTAAGTATGATTCTCAATCAGAGACAACTAACGACACCTTTCTCTGATTGAGAACCATACTAGGCCGAAAGAGAAACCAAACATAGAAAAACAAACAGACTGCCCACCCCAACTCACGCCATGACCATACTAAATAAAGACAAAACAAAGGAAATAAAGATCAGAACGTGACACATTCCCAGATGTGACAGGCTTAAAAAATAAAATAATAATAATAATAAATAATAGTATATACACACATATCTTTCATACATGTACATATATATATACATACACATATACATACACACAAATAACTATTTAAAAATAAACATATATATAAAACTTGCAGCAGCACTATCAAGGTTCTTATTAGCTATTTCTAGCCTTAGCTGAGACAACGAGCAAATAATTCGTTTTTAGATTTTACAGCACCTTACACAACATGTATCTGCTCATTTCCCTAATCACCCCATTCACTCTGTCCAATTTGAA
Source organism: Oncorhynchus clarkii lewisi (assembly GCF_045791955.1). Taxonomy (NCBI): domain Eukaryota; kingdom Metazoa; phylum Chordata; class Actinopteri; order Salmoniformes; family Salmonidae; genus Oncorhynchus; species Oncorhynchus clarkii. The sequence continues at coordinate 24,611,600 of NC_092154.1, forward strand.
ATAGAGTTGAGTAGTGGAGACCAGAGTCTATCAAACTTGGGCTGTCTCTTGTGGAGACAGATAAGATAAGTGAGCTTTTCAAGAGGGAAAAGTCAACAATCTGGTAAATCCACATTTTAAATGTAGGAGAGGTATTAGAGGCCCACAATAGAATAATACATTTCTTAGCAAAGTATGTAATAGTCATTAGCAAATTTTCTCTGTCAGGATCAAGAACAAAGTCCTGCTGGGCATTAAGAAGATGGAGACATGGAGTCATATCAAACTGTACATCTAGTATTTTCTTTGCAGCAGTATGTATAGATTGCCAGATTCTGGCACTCTCTCTACAGCTCCAAAATACATGCATATAGGTTCCACTTTCAGAGGTACATCTTTTACAGTTAGGAGACATGTCTGTTTTCATTCTATGGAATCTCAAAGGAGTGTAATAAAATTTGTACAAAAATTTGTAATTAGATTCTTTCAATTTTACATTAGTAGAGGAGCAGTGTACCCTGTCACAAACCTCCGCCCATAACTCATCACTGATAGTCAGACCAAGGTCCTTTTCCCAGATTATTTTCAAAGGAGTAAAGGAGGAGCCTCCTTTCTCAGAAAGGAGTCTATAGATATAATATATTTAGCCTTTAATGGATTGTGCTGTGACAAGAAGGGTTTCAACTTCATTCAACTGAGTTCTAAACCTCCTCTTGGAAGTAAATGAGGAAATTACATGTCTAATTTGAAGATTATTTTTTTCAAAATGGGATCTTGGCACATTGAATTCACTGCAGAGCTCTTGAAAGGACTTTTGGTTTTCTAATGAAATAGGTCTGAAAAGGTCCTGATTCCTAGAGTATGCCAAAGATTAAAGTTGGCATCCCTCAGTGCTTTTGGCAAGTTTTGAATCCCCTGAAGATGCCTCAGTCAATGGATTATTTATTCACCTCCTCTGCGCTTTCGGCGTATTCCAGCTGACAGGTCCTGGTGTAAAGTGAGTTTGGTGTTTCCCACTGTAATGGGGTTGATTTTTGCCGCCTGTAGGACTCGTTCCTTGTCAGTGAATCTCAGGAAACGTATGGTGAATGGGCGTGGTGGTTGTCTGGCTGCAGGTGGGGGCCTCAGTGCTCGGTGAGCTCTCTTGAGTTCTATGGGCCTGTCAGTGGACAGGTAGAGCCACTCGGGAAGTTTGTCTTGCAGGTAGCCGATCAGTGGCATGTTTCCCTCTTCTTTTTCGCCCAGATTGAATAGAACACAATTATTCCTTCGCCCCCTGTTTTCCAGGTCCTCTGTTTTCTCTTCCAGATGCTCTATTTTCTTTTTAGCATATGCTATTGTTTCCATGGCATATGTCAATACGTTTTCCATGGATAGGATTCGCCCCTCTGCCTCACCCAGGCGCCCGCGTTATCTTGTTGTTGATGTCAGGCAAAGCGTTTTCCAGGATTGTCACCTTATCGCACTGAGCTGAGAGTTAATGGCATCTAATTTAATGTTGAGTTCTGTATGTCAACTCAAAAAGGATGTCTTCGACAGAGTGCGAGGTTGGCATTCATTGGGCCTCAGGGGGGAACGGGTCCTCTTGCTCCTGGCTAATGGAGCAAGCTTTGTCTGAAGCTAGCTGCTTCTTGGAGGCTTTTTCCGTCGCTTATGCTCGAGTCCGGGTAAAAATGTCACCTGTAATGTCGCCTTATGTAGCCGCCATGACTTTTTTACTAAAGCTAAAGGAGTTTAAACTTGAAGTGGAGGTAAGATTAGGAATTGGAAACTACTTGTGCAGAGTTCTTAGTTCATGCGGCCATCTCGTTCAAGGGTCACGTGATCCCCCCCTGGGCATGCTATTCCAAAATTTAAAATGCTACCCCCTACCCTAGAGAAGTTAAGATTAAGGTTAAGTTTAGGATTAAGAATTAGTTAAGATTAAGGCCTTTACAAATGTGTTAATTAGCTAAAATGGTAAAGTTATCCGTGATGAGATTTAAGCATGCAACCTTTACGTTGCTAGACGTTCGCATTACATGCCTACCCATCCACCCCAACCAACCATCCCCCTTTTGTTTCTGCTGTTTTTGCCTAAACATGCCCCAGGGGAAGTTGCAAACACTATTTCGATGTAATTTCCTGTCCTAGAGAGGAAATGCATGTTTAGTTTTCCCCTTCGAAGGCTACATATACATACTCATAAATTGGGTGTGGGAATTTCCACATGGAGTTGATAAACATCAACAATTAGAGCTCGCCAGCTTGTAGTCCTAAAAAACGTAAATTATTTACATCTGGTTCATTCAGCTATTCCTATGTGCAAAATGAATGGGGAAAGAATAAGGTTTTGGAATAAATGAAAATAAGGTCCGAGGTTAACAAAGGCTTACGAGAATTTATATGTTTTGTTCTATGTGATAATATCAGTCACTTAACATGACCTTTATGAATTTTGAAGGCTTTATGTGTGTTGATGTTTTTTTATTGCATACATTTTTTTTAGGGTTAGGGGTTAAGGTTAAATTCACTAAAGTGACGTTAGCTGATGAAGTTTACCTGATAGAAAAAAAACATATTAGATCTCCTAAGCCTGTGTTTACCACGGACCTTATTTTCGATGTTCGCTTTGTTCAACAAACCATGGCAGAGTTAGTGCCAACAAAAAGATGCCATTGATATTTCTCTCTACAGGCTACACTTGTGCCCCACATGGATTGGCTTGTACAGTACATAAAATAGGACACTGGTAGCTGTCAGTATAGCCAGCTATCATTCTAAACTTATCTAGCCAGCTAGCTATCTTGCTAACCTTATCTAGCTAGCTAATGTTATCTTTTGTTGCTGTGGGGGGGGGGGGGGGGGGGGGGGGGGGGGGTTATGCACCATATTAAAAAGTTTTGCCAACTAGCTCCATGGCTGGTTCTGGAGCTGGATTTGTCATAGGCATTGATTAATGGAAAACTTTGCCACAGATAGAAAGCACTAAGCTATCTTTGACTTTGCTTTCTAATGTTATCTCCGAAGTTGTGGTATCTTCCATAAATTGCGTCTGCAAATCTGCCATAGAAATAGTTAGAAAGAATAAGATAACGCTCCGTCCGGTATTATGGATAACTATTAAAAATAGCTGATATGCGTTTTTTATACATTGTAATGGACACGGTGCAACCTTTGGTAGGTAGGTTGCTGGCAGGCTTTGGTTGTGGTACAGTAAAGCCAAGTCAGCCCATGCTCATGGTTCTCACAGGGGAATTGAAATAATTTTTATTTATTTTACCTTTATTTAACCAGGTAGGCAAGTTGAGAACAAGTTCTCATTTACAATTGCGACCTGGCCAAGATAAAGCAAAGCAGTTTGACACATACAACAACACAGAGTTACACATGGAGTAAAACAAACATACAGTCAATAATACAGTAGAAACAAGTCTATATAAGATGTGAGCAGATGAGGTGAGATAAGGGAGGTAAAGGCAAAAAAAAGGCCATGGTGGCAAAGTAAATACAATATAGCAAGTAAAACACTGGAATGGTAGATTTGCAGTGGAAGAATGTGCAAAGTTGAAAAAAAAAATTGTGGGGTGCAAAGGAGCTAAATAAATTAAAATAAAATACAGTAGGGAAAGAGGTAGTTGTTTGGGCTAAAGTTGCAGTAATCTGTGAGCTGCTCTGACAGCTGGTGCTTAAAGCTAGTGAGGGAGATAAGTGTTTCCAGTTTCAGAGATTTTTGTAGTTCGTTCCAGTCATTGGCAGCAGAGAACTGGAAGGAGAGGCGGCCAAAGAAAGAATTGGTTTTGGGGGTGGCCAGAGAGATATACCTGCTGGAGCGCGTGCTACAGGTGGGCGATGCTATGGTGACCAGTGAGCTGAGATAAGGGGGGACTTTACCTAGCAGGGTCTTGTAGATAACATGGAGCCAGTGGGTTTGGCGACGGTGACAAAACGGATGGCACTGAGATAGACTGCATCCAATTTATTGAGTAGGGTATTGGAGGCTATTTTGTAAATGACATCGCCGAAGTCGAGGATCGGTAGGATGGTCAGTTTTACAAGGGTATGTTTGGCATGAGTGAAGGATGCTTTGTTGTGAAATAGGAAGCCAATTCTAGATTTAACTTTGGATTGGAGATGTTTGATGTGAGTCTGGAAGGAGAGTTTACAGTCTAACCAGACACCTAGGTATTTGTAGTTGTCCACATATTCTAAGTCAGAACCGTCCAGAGTAGTGATGTTGGACAGTTGGGCAGGTGCAGGCAGCGATCGGTTGAAGAGCATGCATTTAGTTTTACTTGCATTTAAGAGCAATTGGAAGCCACGGAAGGAGAGTTGTATGGCATTGAAGCTCGTCTGAAGGTTTGTTAACACAGTGTCCAAAGAAGGGCCATAAGTATACAGAATGGTGTCGTCTGTGTAGAGGTGGATCAGAGACTCACCAGCAGCAAGAGCTACATCATTGATGTATACAGAGAAGAGAGTTGGTCCAAGAATTGAACCCTGTGGTACCCCCATAGAGACTGTCAGAGGCCCGGACAACAGGCCCTCCGATTTGACACACTGAACTCTATCAGAGAAGAGGTTGGTGAACCAGGCGAGGCAATCATTTGAGAAACCAAGGCTATCGAGTCTGCCGATGAGGATGTGGTGATTGATAGTCGAAAGCCTTGGACAATAAATACGGCTGCACAGTATTATTTCTTATCGATGGATAATAGGCTACATTGACTTTTTTCATGATCATGCATGCCGCAAATGACATGTAACATTTTGGGGTATATTTAGAGGTGGAAATATTCCATGGGAATTAACGGGAATATATGAGAATTAACGGGAATAAATGGGAATTAATATAAATACCAATTTAAATGTAGATCATTTTTGCATTGGATATATTTACCACATAATATGGAGACAGAAACATACAGTGGCTTGCGAAAGTATTCACCCCCTTGGCATTATTATTTTATTGCCTTACAACATGGAATTAAAATTGTTTTTTTGTTTTTTTATCTTTTGATTTACACAACATGCCTACAAACAAGAAATAAGACAAAAAAAACAGAAAACTTGAGTGTGCATAACTATTCACCCCCCCCCCCCCCTATAAACTTGGCACATCTAGCCACTGGGATTTTTGCCCATTCTTCAAGGCAAAACTGCTCTAGCTTCTTCAAGTTGGATGGGTTCTGCTGGTGTACAGCAATATTTAAGTCATACCACAGATTCTCAATATTATTTAGGTCTGGGCTTTGACTAAGCCACTCCAAGACATTCAAATGTTTCCCCTTAAACCACTCGAGTGTTTCTTTAGCAGTATGCTTAGGGTCATTGTCCTGCTGGAAGGTGAACCTCCATCCCAGTCTCAAATCTCTGGGAGACTGAAACAGGTTTCCCTCAAGAATTTCCCTGTATTTAGAGCCATCCATCATTCCTTCAATTCTGACCAGTTGATGATGCTGCTGCCACCACCATGCTTCCCTGTGTGGATGGTGTTCTCGGAGTGATAAGAGGTATTAGTGTAAGGGGTGCGTAACTGGTGGCAGGGAAGTCAGATGCAGGAGAGCAGAACTAGTTAATAGCCGGAGCAGTTTAATAGTAAAACCAACAGCATAAGAAATACAAAATATGGGCACAATAACCCGATGCGCACCAGTCAAACAAATGTGCACAAACACTTACAACAAACAATACTGCACAAAGACATGGGGGGAACAGAGGGTTAAATACACAACACTAAATGAGGGAATGAAAACCAGGTGTGTGGGAAAAAAATACAAAACAAATTGAAAATGAAAAATGGATCGGCGATGGCTAGAAGACCGGCAACGTCGACCACCAAACACCGCCCGAACAAGGAGAGGCACCGACTTCAGCAGAAGTCGTGACAGTTAGGTTTGTGCCAGACATTTGTGCCAGGCGTTTTCCTTGATGGCCAAAAAGCTATTTTTTAGTCTCATCTAACCAGAGTACCTTCTTCCATATGTTTTGGGAGTCTCCCACATAACTTTTGACGACCATCAAACGTGTTTGCATTTTTTTTTCTTTAAGCAATGGCTTTTTTCTGGCCACTCTTCTGTAAAGCCTAGCTCTGTGGAGTGTACAGCTTAAAGTGGTCCTATGGACAGATACTCCAATCTCTGCTGTGGAGCTTTGCAGCTCCTTCAGAGTTACCTTTGGTCTCTTTGTTGCCTCTCTGATTAATGCCCTCCTTGCCTGGTCCGTGAGTTTTGGTGGGCGGCCTTCTCTTGGCAGGTTTGTAGTGGTGCCTTATTCTTTAAAGTTTTTTTTATAACGGAATTAATAGTGCTCCGTGGGATGTTCAAAGTTTCTGATATTTTTTTATAACCCAACCCTGATCTGTACTTCTCCACAACTTTGTCCCTGACCTGTTTGGAGAGCTGCTTGGTATTCATGGTGCCACTTGCTTGTTAGTGTTGTGGACTCTGGGCTTTTCAGTACAGGTGTATATATACTGAGATCATGTGACACTTACATTGCACACAGGTGGACTTTATTTAACTAATTATGTGACTTCTGAAGGTAATTGGTTGCACCAGATCTTATTTAGGGGCTTCATAGCAAAGCGATGAATACATATGCACGCACCACTTTTCCGTTTAATTTTTGTTCAATTTTTTAAAATTCACTTCACCAATTTGGACTATTTTGTGTATGTCCATTACATGAAATCCAAATAAAAATCTATTTAAATTACAGCTTGTGATGCAACAAAATAGGAAAACGCCAAGGGGGATGAATACTTTTGCAAGGCACAGTAAACCTTATCATAAGAAGACATAATTGCAAGTTAAATCCTTTCAATAGAAAAACTTAAAATTAGTTACAAATTGAACTTTAATTAAATGCGTTGACTCTTCACATGGGATGATTTCACTGAACAACAAAAGAAAGGGAATATTGAATGATCCCCAATGATCCATCGCATCCCCCAAAAACGTTTTCAACATACATCTGTAAAATTGTAGTCTAGAAAATAAAGCTTTGGTTGTCTTCCTCTCAGGCTTCCATGTCTGCTCCCTAAACCCCCTCAATGTCCACCTCTTGAACATCAGACTCTGTGGCCTCATCTTCACTGTCACTTTCCGACCTTGTTGAGGATGGCTCGTTGTCAGGCTCAAAAAGCCTCAACTGTGCCCGGCTGGCCACCAATTTTTAAAATGTTGTATTGGTCACCCTGTTGCGTTCCTTGGTGTGTGTGTTCCCAAACAAGAACCAGTTGCGCTCTGAGGCGGCTGAGGCGGTTGATGTTGGAGGGATTTGGAGGATTATGGAGGCAACAGGGGAAGGAGCCTCAGATCCACAAAGTCTCTTCCACCAGGTGGCTGATGAGATATGTTGGCACGACTGCCATATTACATCTCCATCCCAAAGCCCTTACATTAAAGTGTACTTCGCCAGACTGCCAAGAACCTTGCCCTCATCCAGACCAAGGTGGTGAGACATGGTAGTGATGACACCATAGGCCTTGTTGATCTCTGCACCCGACAGGATGCTCATGCCAGCATACTTGGGGTCCAACATGTACACTGCTGCATGTATGGGCTTCAGGCAGAAGTCTTCACGCTTTTTGATGTATTTCTGAACTGCAGTTTCCTCTGCTTGGAGCAACAGTGAAGTAGGCAGGGCAGTACGGATTTATTCTCTTACATCTGCAAGCAGAGTCTGAACATCAGACAATATGGCATTGTTTCCCTCAATCTGTGCAATGGCTACTGCTATAGGTTTCAGGAGTTTCAGGCTGCTTACCACTCTCTCCCAAAATATCCTCATGATGGGGCTGTCCATATCGGCAGACTGTGATATGGCCATTTCTTGCAGACTCCTTCACCTCCAGGAGACTGTCAAACATGATGATAACACCACCCTAACAGGTGTTGCTTGGCAGCTTCAATGTGGTCCTCTTATTCTTCTCACTTTGCTTGGTGAGGTAGATTGCTGCTATAACTTGATGACCCTTCACATACCTAACCCTTTCCTTGGCTATCTTGTAGAGTGTATCCATTGGTTTCAGTGCCATGATGTCCATAGAGGAGCAGAATAAATGCATGAGCAGCACAGCCAATGGTGTGATGTGAGGGTAGGACTCCTCCACTTTAGACCAAGCAGCCTTCATGTTCGCAGCATTGTCTGTCACCAGTGCAAATACCTTCTGTGGTCCAAGGTCATTGATGACTGCCTTCAGCTCATCTCCAATGTAGAGACCGGTGTGTCTGTTGTCCCTTGTGTCTGTGCTCTTGTAGAATACCGGTTGAGGGGTGGAAATGATGTAGTTAATTATTCCTTGCCCACGGACATTAGACCACCCATCAAAGATGATTGCAATACAGTCTGCTTTCTCTATGATTTGCTTGACCTTCACTTGAACTCTGTTGAACTCTGCATCCAGCAATTAGGTTGAAGGGTTAAGAGTTAGGGGAAAGGTTAGCTAACATGCTAAGTAGTTGCAAAGTAGCTAAAAAATAGTAAGTAGTTGCAAAGTTGCTAATTAGCTAAAATGGTAAAGTTATCTGTGATGAGATTTAAACATGCAACCTTTAGGTAAAGCATGTCCGGTTGATAAAGCATGTCTGGTTTGAGGTGTGTATGCTGGGCGAAGAACATTCAGAAATCTCTTTCAATACACATTGCTTGTGAGCATCAGAGGTGAACAAATTGCATACACAGCTGAGCAAGACATTCATCAGCATTTCTCTGACTACGTTCCTCCACTGAGTCAAAAAAACTTCTGATTCCAGGAGGACCATGAGCTGTTGCTATCGATAAGGTGTCCGATTCATAATTTTCACTTTGAATAGAAGTAGAAGGACTTTTGTCAGAGGTTGCTTGTTGTAAGCGCTGAGGGAACTTTATGCACTTGGCCAGATGATTCTACATCTTTGCTGCATTCTTCACATATGATTTGACATAATATTTGCAAATGTACCTAGCTTTTCCTTCTATATTAGCTGCAGTGAAATGTCTCTACATATTAGATAGTGCCTGAGGCATTTTCCTGTAAAGATTAGAAAAAAATGAGTAAAAAACCCCAAATACAATTCCGTGTACAGGTAAATATTTAAGCAGTTAGATTAAACAACTCCTTTGTGAGACAAATGTTTAAAATGAAACATGTATGGAAACAGGTGAATTAACACTCCTCAGTTAGCAGGCTCAAGCAAGCTGAAACCCACATGGTAGAAAAAACAAACTAGCAGAAATTGTTAACAAGTTAGAAATTATTTAAACAATAGGCTACTATTTACTAGTTAACAAAAATCATGTATGTCATATAAAATATATTGACCCCACCCAGTATTGTAATCAAAGCTTACCAGAAAGCATGTAGTTCTTGGCTCAGTGTAGTGTGGGCTCAATAGCATCTCAATAGTGTGCAAGGTCTTGAGAATCAGCTGTACATGTGATGGAAGAATGCACTGTGCATGCAGAGGGTTGCAATTCCATTGAATTTGGGATAGTTTAACCAAAATATGTCACAAGACCTAGAATTGCCTTGTGTATCTCACCAAAAAAAGTAACTTTTTGATCAATTTAAGCAAAATTACCAAAATTCCAAGGCTTAACTTCCCATGGAATATTTAGGGAAAAATTACAGAAATTTACCGGAAAGTTTACGACCCTTTGCATCCCTACATGTAACTATAAATGCATTGAATTTTCTTTTGCACAAAGTTGGCGGTTCGGATTTGTCACTTCAAGCCCAATATCATACGTTGATTAAAATAATGACTTATTGACTTAAATCATTGTGCAACATCATGGGTAAGCTCTGGCCATAGTCTTCCAGCTCAAACAAGTGGATTTCTACTGGTGTGGTGTAACGAGTTTCGTCTTCATACGAAGGAGAGTCGGACCAAAATGCAGCGTGTGGTTTACGATCCATATTTATTAATAATACGAAACACGAATCTCCAATACAATACTACAAAACAAAACAAAACGAACGTAACGAAAACCTAAACAGCCTATCTGGTGAAAAAACACATAGACAGGAACAATCACCCACAAACAAACAGTGAAACCCAGGCTACCTAAGTATGATTCTCAATCAGAGACAACTAATGACACCTGCCTCTGATTGAGAACCATACTAGGCCGAAAACATAGAACTGACCCAAAACATAGAAAAACGAACATAGACTGCCCACCCAACTCACGCCCTGACCATACTAAATAAATACAAAAACAAAGGAAATAGAGGTCAGAACGTGACAGTACCCCCCCCCAAAGGTGCGGACTCCGGCCGCAAAACCTTGACCTATAGGGGAGGGTCTGGGTGGGCGTCTGTCCGCGGTGGCGGCTCTGGCGCGGGACGCGGACCCCACTTCGCCATTGTCTTAGTCCGCCGTATTGTCCGCCTCCGTGGCTTACTCCCCATGCCCACCCCTCTCAATGACCCCACTGGACAGAGGGGCTGCTTGGGACAGAGGGGCAGCTCGGGACAGAGGTGAAGCAGCAGCTCGGGACAGAGGGGCAGCTGCTCGGGACAGAGGGGCAGCTGCTCGGGACAGAGGGGCAGCTGCTCGGGACAGAGGGGCAGCTGCTCGGGACAGAGGGGCAGCTGCTCGGGACAGAGGGGCAGCTGCTCGGGACAGAGGGACAGCTGCTCGGGACAGAGGGACAGCTGCTCGGGACAGAGGGACAGCTGCTCGGGACGGAGGGGCAGCTGCTCCGGGCGGAGGGGCTCTAGCGGCCCCTGGCTGACTGGCGGCACTGGCGGCCCCTGGCTGACTGGCGGCACTGGCGGCCCCTGGTTGACTGGCGGCACTGGCGGCCCCTGGCTGACTGGCGGCACTGGCGGCCCCTGGCTGACGGGCGGCACTGGCGGCCCCTGGCTGACGGGCGGCACTGGCGGCCCCTGGCTGACGGGCGGCACTGGCGGCCCCTGGCTGACGGGCGGCACTGGCGGCCCCTGGCTGACTGGCGGCACTGGCGGCCCCTGGCTGACGGGCGGCACTGGCGGCCCCTGGCTGACGGGCGGCACTGGCGGCCCCTGGCTGACGGGCGGCATTGGCGGCTCCTGGCAGACGGGCGGCACTGGCGGCGCTGGGCAGACGGGCGGCGCTGGCGGCGCTGGGCAGACGGGCGGCGCTGGCGGCGCTGGGCAGACGGGCGGCGCTGGCGGCGCTGGGCAGACGGGCGGCGCTGGCGGCGTTGGGCAGACGGGCGGCGCTGGCGGCGTTGGGCAGACGGGCGGCGCTGGCGACGTTGGGCAGACGGGAGGCTCCGGCAGAGGCGCCGGACAGGCGGGAGGCTCCGGCAGAGGCGCCGGACAGGCGGGAGGCTCCGGCAGAGGCGCCGGACAGGCGGGAGACTCCGGCAGAGGCGCCGGACAGGCGGGAGGCTCCGGCAGAGGCGCCGGACAGGCGGGAGGCTCCGGCAGAGGCGCCGGACAGGCGGGAGGCTCCGGCCGAGGCGCCGGACAGGCGGGAGGCTCCGGCAGAGGCGCCGGACAGGCGGGAGGCTCCGGCAGCGGCGCCGGACAGGCGGGAGGCTCCGGCAGAGGCGCCGGACAGGCGGGAGGCTCCGGCAGAGGCGCCGGACAGACGGGAGACTCCGGCAGAGGCGCCGGACAGACGGGAGACTCCGGCAGCGCTGGAGAGGAGGAAGGCTCTGGTAGCGCCGGAGAGGCGGGAGACTCCGGCAGCGCTGGAGAGGAGGAAGGCTCTGGACGGATGGGCCGGAGAGACAGCCTGGTACGGGGAGCTGCCACCGGAGGGCTGGGGTGTGGAGGTGGTGACGGATAGACCGGGCCGTGCAGGCGCACTGGAGCTCTTGAGCACCGAGCCTGCCCAACCTTACCCGGTTGAATGGTCCCGGTCGCCCTGCCAGTGCGGCGAGGTGGAATAGCCCGCACTGGGCTATGCAGGCGAACCGGGGACACCGTGCGCAAGGCTGGTGCCATGTAAGCCGGCCCAAGGAGACGCACTGGAGACCAGATGCGTAGAGCCGGCTTCATGGCACTTGGCTCGATGCCCACTCTAGCCCGGCCGATACGCGGAGCTGGAATGTACCGCACCGGGCTGTGCACCCGCACTGGGGACACCGTGCGCTCCACAGCATAACACGGTGCCTGCCCGGTCTCTCTAGCCCCCCGGTAACCACAGGAAGTTGGCTCAGGTCTCCTACCTGGCGTAGCCATACTCCCTGTTAGCCCCCCCCCAAGAAATTTTTGGGGCTGACTCCCGGGCTTCCTTGCCAACCGTGTTCCCTCATATCGCCGGCTCCTCTCTCCGGCTGCCTCTGCTCTCCTCGCTGCCTCCACCTGTTCCCATGGAAGGCGATCCTTTCCCGCCAGGATCTCCTCCCATGTGTAGCAACCCTTGCCGTCCAACACATCATCCCAAGTCCATTCCTCCTTGTGCCGCTGTTGCCCGTTACCACGCCGCTTGGTCCTGTTGCGGTGGGTGATTCTGTAACGAGTTTCGTCTTCATACGAAGGAGAGTCGGACCAAAATGCAGCGTGTGGTTTACGATCCATATTTATTAATAATACGAAACACGAATCTCCAATACAATACTACAAAACAAAACAAAACGAACGTAACGAAAACCTAAACAGCCTATCTGGTGAAAAAACACATAGACAGGAACAATCACCCACAAACAAACAGTGAAACCCAGGCTACCTAAGTATGATTCTCAATCAGAGACAACTAATGACACCTGCCTCTGATTGAGAACCATACTAGGCCGAAAACATAGAACTGACCCAAAACATAGAAAAACGAACATAGACTGCCCACCCAACTCACGCCCTGACCATACTAAATAAATACAAAAACAAAGGAAATAGAGGTCAGAACGTGACATGTGGGCATTTTAAGTAACCTTCTGTCTTGTGTAACAATACCAAATGTAACATATCATGCTAATTTGAGTGTCGTGTATGTTGTTTATTATGTTACGTTTAGTCTATGAGACCAGCCTAGTTGTTTTCGGTCTCTCTTTATGTAGTGTTGTGTTGTCTCTCTTGTCGGGATGTGTGTTTTGTCCTATATTTATATAACTATTTTAATCCCAGCCCCAATCCACGCATTTTGCCTTTTGGTAGGCCGTCATTGTAAATGAGAATTTGTTCTTAACTGACTTGCCGAGTTAAATAAAGGTTGAATAAAAATAAATAAATAAGAAATAGTTAAACTGTGCAAGGGAGCAGATGCTCAGTGCTTGTTAGTGATGGGCATTCCCAGTTTTTTTAGTGAGCCGGATCTTTTGGCTCCGTTTACATTATGAACGCCTCTTTGTTCAGTAGCACAGTGCTAAAACAAATATGAAAAATATAAACAGTCTAATGTAAACAATAAAAAGTTGCATACCGTTATGTCAGATTGTGAAATGTGAGTTAAAATAAAAAAATGTACATGACGAAATGAAATCGCTTGCAAAAACACTACATTTTGCTCCCGCGGTGAGGATTTACCATCTTCAGATAATGTTTTTTATAATATATACATGTAATGTCTCGCGCTCAAAAGGCAGCAGTAGCAGAACACAAATCAGTGAGTCAAATGAACGGCTCTTTCACGGATGCGATTCGTTTCCCAACAAAAAGAGCCGTTTAAAAAGAGCCTTTCGTTTGCGAACTACCCATCATAAATGCTTGCGCGCCGCTTACGTGCACACAGTCCACCTCATGCAGTTGGTCATTTTTGGAGAGGTGTGCTCATCCTGTGTTGCGGAAGGGAGTCTTTGACAGATAGAGAATCAACAGTAATTCATATTTCACACTTTGCCTGTTTACGCTCAACATGGACCAAAAAGACACCGAAATGAATGAGAAGGGAGTTACTTCTTCGACCAGTGGAGTTGTGGTCCAAGTAAGAGAGAAGAAAGGACCTTTGCGTGCAGCTATTCCATACATGCCATTCCCAGTAGCTGTATTATGCCTATTTCTCAACACATTTGTACCTGGTTTAGGTGAGTTTACACTTTGATGTTGTTACTTTTTAATCACATCATGTGTTGTAGTAACACTGTCGAAAACGTACAGTGGTCATATATGGCACTGTTTAGAATGTGATACTTGCATAATTTTTGCAAACGTTATGTTGTCATCAGAACTTCGTTTTTATTATCACTGTATTTTACCATTATGCTCGCCTGGGGTGTATTCATCACGGAAACCGTTTACCGTTTAAGAACCAAATGGATGCAAATGGAACGAAACGGAGGGATTTACCAGAATTTGTCCAATAGAAACTCTCGTTTGCGTTTTCCGTTTGGAGTTAACGATTTCTGTTGCAAAACGTTTTGTAGCAACAGAATCGGCGTAATGATTACATCCCTGATCCATGTGGCGTTGTTGCAATGTTTGCTCTAGGAGTTGCCTAAACATTTTTAGAAAACGAGACAGTAAAGCTGATAGAAGTGTCTCTTTTGGTAAAGTTTACAACCTCGGGAGTTTGGACAGTATGGTGCGAACCAGTCCTCTGGTGAGATGTTCCCTCCTTTGCCAGTGATGCAAGAGAGGTTATAGCTTTAAACAAAGCAAAATACACATTAGTGATACAAACCCCCAAAAGGCAGGCTTATGACAACAGTTGTGGCAAACCTTTGGCCAATTTGTCACAAATTTGCTGCATACTCATATTTTCACATTTTAAATTAGCTTTGTGGCAATTTGTAACTTGCGAACTACTGGCAAACAATTCTGGGAAACTTGTGGAGAACATTTTGCAAATTTGCTGCAAACTCCGTATGAATATGCTAATTAGATCCGGTTTTGGTTACTGTGGATTAACAACATTGAAATGTTTTATCTACATTAACCAAATCACATAACTTAGTTCTCTGAGAAAAAAAAACGTAAATATTAAATGTGGTAAATATACTGAACATGTGTACAATGAGCATGGTAATGAAGAAAAGAGCAAAGACTGGATATTTCTCAAATAAATTGTTTAGTTAATGTTTTTATGTAGCTTCAACATTTACATGAGAGAAATGGGAAAACTTTGGGGATGTTGACCTTAGGATGTTTAAAGGGGCAACTACATAATTATTTACATGAGCCAAGTGATAACTGAGCAATATATTTCAACCATTGGAAGTTTAAAAGATAATTAACAATGTTATGAATTAAAAACAAAAACAAACCCAGTTCAGAACTATTGCCTTTTTAGTGAACTTTGGAGATGGCAGTCCTGTGGAAGTCCTTTGTCCAACGCTTGTTGAATGCATGCACTGAAACAATCAGAAAACATAAAACAAACAAAATCAGGACACTGAAAGCAATTAATTTTGCTTACACATTTTTGATTTCCCTACCATCCCAGCCCCTCCCTTTCCTACACACAATCAAGGTACAGTGTTGAATTTTAAATAATTAATTTGTTTTGCCTGCATTTCAAAAAATACATCACATCATAGAATTGTCCACAATGTACAATAATATATATATTTTTTAAATAGCACATTGAAACAAAGCCCTATTGTCTAAGTATGTGTTATTTCATAAGATAACAATCAATCATATCTTATGAAATCTTAAAATGTATTTATATTGTTTCATGAACAAAACAGCTGAACTTGATGTGCACACTCAGATTGCAATCTGATAAAAACAAAGCATTTGTGTGTGTTACATTGTCCTAAGTGGTATCAACACAGATCTGTCTATCAGACTGTGCCAGAGCAAATCCATAGATATTCACATTCACTGACACACTTCAGCTACAGTATCTTAGGTGACAGCACACATAATGTTCTATATTTGGGTAGAGTCAAAACATTTTTACACAGTTAACAAGTGTAAAATATTACGTTTGAAGGTCACTCTACTAAGGACATGGACTAATGACTGTCATTACTTATAAAGCACTTTTCACAATTTCCAAAATGTAGCATTTCTATTTAAAATAAATATTTGTGATAGGATGAAAGGGTAGAGGAATGTGCTTCAGCCCAGCTTGAACAAAAAATGTCATTCTATATGTTAATCATACAAATGTTTAAAGATATTAAAACAAAGGGGATACCTAGTCAGTTGCACAACTGAATGCATTCCACATTTAACCCAACCCCTCTGAATCAGAGAGACACTCATGGCTCATCCATTCATTGAGTTAGTCACACTACGAAATGCTACCAAATAAAGCACAATTCATTCATAATACTGTGAATATATAGTTTCACAGACATATTTTTTTTCTTTCTGGTTTGCTGGAAATCGTTAAAAATAATATAAAACCAGTCTGCACACCACCAAGGTGAACTGGTTTAGTTTTGACTCTTGGTTGACAGTGTTGGGGGATGGGTAATGTACTGAAGCTCGAGTGCCAAATCAACACAACTGGATAAGAAAAGGTCTAAGCCATCAGGTGCCCAGTTTAGGAAAAAGAGGAAAGAAGAGGAGAAACACTCAAAAGATAAAAGGTATGCAGCTATGTCATCTCTTTATGAGTATAATATTATGCATGTAATGAAGTAGGCTAGTATAATACTTATGTTTGTTAGTCTATATCACTTGCTATGCTATTACACATAGGGTGACAACATTAAATTTTCTGTCCAACTAGCTTACATAACATTGGATGTAATTTCACACAGTTTCATCATGACAATGTGTGTAACCTGCAGCAAAATGATTACAACCTAACTAGCACACCATTGATTTGGTTCACTTTCATTGAGGTGACATCATAAAGGTGAATATGCACATTGTATTGTGTTGACTTGGTCCTGAGCTCAGTAAGGGGAATTTCCAATGCTGTAGGCCATCTTAAGACGTATATATTATGATTATATCATGTATCTTTTGTGATATATTGCGTCTTTTGGGTGTCTTATGCCTAGAATTGGCCAAGGATGTTGTATGGTTCATTTGGTTCCTATCCTGAAAGTTTGATAAATTGTGCATAATGACATGTATATTTAATTGTGCAACAAATCGATTTAGGGTGTCATTCATATACTGTATTCCAATACCAATTCAGGGGCACTTCTGAAATATTTTGGAGCACCCTCTGGCACTGGCCAGGATGAGAAGCCATCTATCTCCTCAGCCACACAGGCCTCTTCAGAAATGATCTCGGAGCCTCAGGATGAGGAACCATCCATTTCCTCAGCCACACAGGTGTCTTCACAAATGTTGTCTGAGCCTGAGGATGAGGATGAAGACCCATTCACTTCCACTTCTCCCCAGCAGGATTCTTCAAGTGTGTTTGTGCGCACGCACATGTGTGCATCCCTTATAAAAAAAAATCTCCCTTTTGCAAAGTTGTACGTTTCCATTTTGTAGGTAACAATGATGATTTTATTATGTACAGTGGGGCAAAAAAGTATTTAGTCAGCCACCAATTGTGCAAGTTCTCCCACTTAAAGATGAGAGAGGCCTGTAATTTTCATCATAGGTACACTTCAACTATGACTGACAAAATGAGAAGAAAAAAAATCCAGAAAATCACATTGTAGGATTTTTAATGAATTTATTTGCAAATTATGGTGGAAAATAAGTATTTGGTCACCTACAAACAAGCAAGATTTCTGGCTCTCACAGACCTGCAACTTCTTCTTTAAGAGGCTCGTCTGTCCTCCACTCGTTACCTGTATTAATGGCACCTGTTTGAACTTGTTATCAGTATAAAAGACACCTGTCCACAACCTCAAACAGTCACACTCCAAACTCCACTATGGCCAAGACCAAAGAGCTGTCAAAGGACACCAGAAACAAAATTGTAGACCTGCACCAGGCTGGGAAGACTGAATCTGCAATAGATTTTTTTTCTCATTTTGTCTGTCATAGTTGAAGTGTACCTATGATGAAAATTACAGGCCTCTCATCTTTTTAAGTGGGAGAACTTGCACAATTGGTGGCTGACTAAATACTTTTTTACCCCACTGTATGTGGGATGTTCCACCACTATAAATAATGTGAATAACGTGTGTAAACTAATACCCATGTGCTCTCCATTAGAAATGCCTGTAGCAGCATCCCCACCAAACCCTGCTGCTGAGGATGAATCACTGTCTACAGACCCTGCTGACAGGCCTTCAGTTCTGACTGACAGAATTCAGACACAGCTAGTTTGCAGAGGACCAAGTGAGGTACCACCTAAAACTTCCCATAATTAAAATTCCTCAAACATACAAATATTTTACACCATTTTAAAGATAAACTTGTCGTAAATCCAGCCACAGTGTCCGATTTTAAAAAGGCTTTACGACGAAAGCACACCAAACAATTATGTTAGGTCAGTACCTAGTCACAGAAAAACACAGCCATTTATCTAGCCAAAGAAAGCAGTCACAAAAAGCAGAAATAAAGAAAATTAATCACTAACCTTTGATGATATTCATCAGATGACACTCATAGGACTTTGTTACACACTACATGTATGTTTTGTTCGATAAAGTTCATATTTATATCCAAAAATCTCAGTTTACATTGGCTTTAATTTAACAATTGAGTATTTAATATTTTAAGATTTTATTTAAACATTGAAAAGTGTTATTTAAGTAATAAATGGAAAGCAAAGTTATTTGTCTCCCTCTTTTTCTGATCCGGAAAAATTATCCGATCCGTGACTCAAAACCGTGATCCGATCCGAACTATGAGTTTTGTGATCCGTTGCACCACTCGAAGACCATGACCCTGCATGACCCTGCTGATATTTATACACAAAAGGGATCTTTTAGAAATGTATCCAAATTTGTGGACTGCTCTCAGAATTTGTCTTACTCTTCCAGTGACCGTAGCTGAAGCAGAGAGGAGCTTTTCAAAGCTCATCAAATTCTACCTGAGGTCCACCATGTCACAGGAATGCCTTAGTGGCCTTGCTGTCATTAGTATTAACCATGCAATTGCTGGGCAGATTTCTTATGATGTAATTGATGACTTTGCATCAAGGAAGGCAAGAAAGGTCAGGGTTTAGATGGCAGTTGTGCAATTTAGTTTGTGTTTCTTGTTTGAAGTACAATACACAGGTTCTCTTCTTTATAAGTGTGTTATTCTAGTTGTGTATGTGTGATATAGGATTCGTGCAATTTAGTTGTATGTGTTTTTTGTTAGCAATAGGGAAATAGAATCAAATTATTACACTAACTTTTATTTGTATACTACATTTTGTTTCTATTCGTCTTTGTTATGATTATTTATTTGTGTTCCAAATGTCTGAATAAAAATTACAGTTAGTGCAGAATGGTGCTTTTTATTTTGGGGGGGGGGGGGGGTTCACACAGGGAGCCATACAAGCTAGAACCGCCACTGGCCATCTGACTGTAGGCTATGGGATTTAAAACAATCCACAACTTTTTTAAAGAGGCTAATGATGCTCTGTGGCCAAATCATGCTTTCTGGTGTAGTAGCCTATTTTGAATGATTGTATTTATTTCTGTATAGACAGGAGTAAGCTAATTAGGCTATGTAATTTTTGCAATTCAATTTATTTTAGGGAAACCTTAGCTTCCCATAGCCTTATGGAGACGCCGCCTCTACCTTTTAATGTGGCATTAACACAACCAGTCATGACGTTTTCATCTGACTGTCAAACAATCACTTAACAAAGCCGGTCCTGTAGGCTACTCGAGCACATTCGTTCACTCACAAAATAATTTCAGCATCCAAACCTCAACAGTGAACTGTGCACCCGCAATTTGACGAATGGAAATTGATATTTGTTCCAAAACACTTACTTGTAGTGTAATGTTGTAGTTCTGCTATTGTTATTAGGCCTACACATGTAGCCTGAATTGATGCATCCACTGTTATCCACGTGCGCCTCGGTCTCGGCCACTCATCACCGCCTTGACAAAATGTAAGCGTTCTCCTCAAACCACAACTCAATTTGAAGCGTATACCACCTGGTTTCCAGTCAATTCACTAATGTTTCATGTGGCTGACATGCAGTAATAGTAAATAATGGTCTAATAGCCTTTAGTTTTTTGGGCATGTTGTATTCATTGTGATAGGCTCACGTTTCACCAGTACAGTTTACCCCCACTATTTATTTTACTGGACGCCGGACCGTACTTCCACCCGTGCTCTCAACAGTCTAACTGCGGGGGATTCTGTTCCTGATATACTGTGGTCTGTATAAAAGTTGATATCCAACACATAATAGGACTTGAAACACACAACCAGTGCCCCAAGCAATGTACCATGCTCCAATGCCTGTCCACTAATGACTGTAAACACGTGTGAGCAGAGACAATTGTCCCCAAGAGCTAACACAAATGGGTAGGATCTGGTCACCTCCGCCTGGTGCAGTTAATCAACCATGTTGGTCCCATCCTGTTAGATAGAAATCATTCGATTTTAGAATATGAGAACTTGTGCAAAGCTTGGAGACACACTGACAATGCCATCTCACACCATTTATTTTTGTATACTATATAGCCATTTACACTTCAACATCAATATAAACACCCAATCCCTGTTTGATGCCTACATCTTCCATTCATTGGGGGCTTATGCTCATAGGTTCAATTACATAACAATGTCTTGGAGTGTGCATTTAACCAATTTTGGAATGCTGTTCCTTTCATTCAAGGTTTACAAATGCTGTCATCTAATTTCACCATCTATCTCCCTATGCCTATCCACTATTTAAACGTCCAGGCCGCAAGTCAATGAAGGACGTTCAGGTCTCTTCAAAGGTGGGTCTTTCTGCCAGACTTACAGCACTTGCTCCTTCCATCAAGTCTTAAAGCGATGTCCTTGTGTATATGGAGAGAAGAATGGTTAGTGAATAACTTGATTGTTTCAGGCAACAAATTAATGAGTATCTGAGGCACCACCAGGAGGGTCATTTCTAACTATGCCTGCACTTCAAAAGAGAAGATCTTGGACCTGCAATATTTTTTTGTCCTTGAAGACAGCGATCCAGTTCTTAGTGAGTTTCCCCGAGGCATCGAAGCAATTACTTTTTCATTGCAGTTCATCATTAGTCTGGCTAACACCTAACTTTCAAAGTCCTCCTGACTTCAGTCTGGAATGGCTCTTTGATATTTTCGTCTCAATGCGACAATAATGAAGGGGGCTGTGCTTTTACTGGTTGGCTCTCCTCTGTGTCTTTCTCACTCAAACACCCGCACGTACAGCCACACTCAAACCCGAACGCCGCCCCCTTGTATTACAATGGTTGGATATTCAAATCCAAACAATGGGAGGTCTCAACCCAAGGAAAAAAAACATTTGAGAGAACCAATCAAACCCTGTCGCACAATTTATGAGCGCACTAAAAAAAAACAGCCTCCTCTCCCTGCGCTGAGACCCGTGGGTCGCCTCAGCCAGGCTAGTAAATCACAGCAAATGCTTTTGTAAACAATTAAACCCACCATGCCTGGTGTATCCAGCAGACGCAAATCCTCTCAAACTATTTAGACTGTCTTGGCCCCATTCTGTCTTGTCCTCTGAGCCCACTGGATCGCAGTCTACTTCATGTAATCTGCAATTTTGTTTGTAAGCTAAAGGTTGTTCTTCAACAACTCAGTCATATGGGCTGTCCTCTCGAGCACAAAGTATTCAATCAATTAAAAATTCCTTTTAACAATCAGTTTTCAAAATAGACAATGCTTTGAACATGTACCTGGCAAGACCCGGCTAAAGCTTTATGTATCGCTTGGTGTGTCCACAGTCCTATCCACGTGTGTCCCGAGGACCTTCCCTCGTGTATAAAAAAAGGTGGCATTTACAGAATACTCACTGTGTGTAAGTCTTTCATATTCTTCCACTCCAGCCATCACCATGAACCCGTCCTCCCCAATTAAGGTCCCACCAACCTCCTGTGGTTTCCTGGTCTAACTCCTCAGCTGCAAAAGAGAAAGGGGGTACCTAGTCAGTTGCACAACTGAATGCATTTAACCTAAATGTGTCTTCCGCACTTAACCCAACCCCTCTGAATATGAGAGATTGGGGGGGCTGCCTTAATCGACATCCACGTCTTTGGCACCCGGGGAGCAGTTGTTGTTGTTGGGGGTTAACTGCCTTGCTCAAGGGGAAGAACAGCAGATTCTTTCACCTTACTGCCACAGGGATTTGATGACGGAATCTCAATTGCACACCACACTGCCAATTCCCACCTGCACAAAAGGAACACCTATGTGAGAATTCTGTTCATTGACTACAGCTCAGCTTTCAACAACATAGTGCCCCCAAAGCTCATCACTAAGCTAAGGACCCAGGGACTATACACCACCCTCTGCAACTGGATCCTGGACCCCCAGGTGATAAGAGTAGGCAACAACAAATCTCCTACGCTGATCCTCAACACAGGGGCCCCTGAGGGGTGCATGCTTAGTCCCCTCCTGTACTCCCTGTTCACCCACAACTGTGTGGCCAAGCACGACTCCAACACCATCATTAAGTTTGCTGACGACACAACGGTGCTGATCACCGACAACAATGAGACAGCCTATAGGGTGGAGGTCAGAGACTGCCAGTACAGCAACCTCTCCCTCAGCATAAGCAAGACAAAGGAGCTGATCGTGGACAAAGGAGCTTCAAGTTCCTTGGTGTCCACATTACCAACAAACTATCATGGTCCAAACACACCAGTACACTCGTGAAGAGGGCACAATAATGCCTATTCCCCCTCAGGAGACCGAAAATATTTGGTATGGGTCCCCAGATCCTCAAAAAGTTATACAGCTGCACCATCAAGAACATAATGACTGGTTGCATCACCGCCTGGCATGGTAACTGCTCGGCATCTGACCGTAAGGCAAGACTCCAGCCACCATAGTCACAGACTGTTCTCTCTGCTACCGCATGGCAAGCGGTACCAGAGCACCAAGTCTAGATCCAAAAGGCTTCCTTAACAGCTTCTACCCACAAGCCATAAGACTGCTGAATAATTAATCAAATGGCTGCCCAGACTATTTACATTGACCCCCTTTATTTATTTTTTACGCTGCTACTCGCTGTTTATTATCTATGCATAGTCACTTTACCCATACCTACATGTACATACTACCTCAATTACCTCGACTAACCTGTACCCCCGCACATTGACTCGGTACCAGTACCCCCTGTATATAGCCTTGTTATGTTATTGTGTTACTTTTTTTACTTACATTTATTTAATAAATATTTCCTTAACTTTTATTTTCTTAAAACTGCACTGTTGGTTAAGGGCTTGTAAGTAAGCATTTCACGTTAAGGTTTTCACCTGTTGTAGGGACAGCCCCAGCAGTCAACTGGTCGGACCTCCATTATGGCATCTGCTGAGGGATTCCTTCGTGCTGCATCCCCAGTTGCTCTCTCGTCAAACAGCATCCAAACAGCAGATGTTAGTGGCACTACTGCTGGTGCTTCTGCTCCATCTGCTCCCTCTTCTTCCTGTTGCCCTGGTGCCTGAGCCAGTTGACTGCTGGGGCTGTCCCTCCCTGCTGCTGAGGTTATTCTTTTGAAGAGCCTCATCAATTGCTCTGGCATCACTGAAGGCTAAGTTCTTAAACCTGGTGTCAAGTGCAGCGAGTGGCAAACATTTGCAAACTTCTGGCAACATTCTGTGGCACACTATTTAGTTTGCACCAAATTTTCTGCAACAAATTCATTTTTGTAAGGGTAATCATTAGAACAATATTTTTAAGACAGTGTAATTATAAAAAAGTGCACAATGTATGTTGATGAAAATTATACATAATGTACTTTAGAAAGACATTTCATCAGCAAACTATTAGGCCTACTCCCCTCTCTTCACCTCAGTTAGGATGGATTCATTGAGTCCCCTTTTGCTATGCAACCAATTACCTTCAAGTCACAATTAGTTAAATAAAGTCCACCTGTGTGCAATGTAAGTGTCACATGATCTCAGTTTCTATACACCTGTACTGAAAGGCCCCAGAGTTTGCAACACCACTAAGCAAGGGAAACCACCAAGCAAGCGGCATCATGAAGACCAAGGAGCTCACTAAACAGGTCAGGGACAAATTTGTGGAGAAGTACAGATCAGGGTTAGGTTATAAAACATCCTACGGAGCACCATTAAATCTGTTATAAAAAAATGGAAAGAATATGTCACCACAACAAACCTGCCAAGAGAAGGCCGCCCACCAAAACTCACGGACCAGGCAAGGAGGGCATTAATCAGAGGCAACAAAGAGACCAAAGATAACCCTGAAGGAGTTGCAAAGCTCCACAGCGGAGATTGGAGTATCTGTCCATAAGACCACTTTAAGCCGTTGTCTCCACAGAGCTGGGCTTTACGGAAGAGCTTAAATAAAAATAAGTAAACACGTTTGGGGTTTGCCAAAAGGCATGTGGGAGACTTCCCAAACATTTGGAAGGAAAATTCTTGAGGGAAACTTGCTTCAGTCTTCCAGAGATTTGAGACTGGGACGGAGGTTCACCTTCCAGCAGGACAATAAGCATACTGCTAAAGCAACACTCGAGTGGTTTAAGCGAAACATTTAAATGTCTTGGAATGGCCTAGTTGTAACGAGATTCTTCCTGGGAAGGAGAGGCGGACCAAAATGCAGCGTGGTTATAATTCATGGTTCTTTAATAATGAAACTATACATGAATAAACTACAAAACAAGAAACGTGAAAACCCGATACAGTCCCGTGTGGTACTGACACAGGAGACAACCACCCACAAAACCCAACACAAAACAGGCTACCTAAATATGATTCCCAATCAGAGACAATGACTAACACCTGCCTCTGATTGAAACCATATCAGGCCCAAACACAGAAACAGACAAACTAGACATCCAACATAGAATGCCCACTCAGATCACACCCTGACCAAACAAAACATAGAAACATACAAAGCAAACTATGGTCAGGGTGTGACACTAGTCAAAGCCCAGACCTCAATCCAATTGAGAATCTGTGGTATGACTTAAATATTGCTCTACACCAGCAGAACCCATCCAACTTGAAGGAGCTGGAGCAGTTTTGCCTTGAAGAATGGACAAAAATCCCAGTGGCTAGATGTGCCAAGCTTATGGAGACATACCCCAAAAGACTTGCAGCTGTAATTGCTGCAAAAGGTGGATCTACAAAGTAATGACTTTGGGGGGGTGAATAGTTATGCACGCTCAAGTATTCAGTCTTTTTGTCTTATTTCTTGTTTGTTTCACACATTTTTTTTTTAACATCTTCAAAGTGGTAGGCATGTTGTGTAAATCAAATGATACAACAAAGGGGGGTGAATACTTTTGCAAGCCACTGTATTTAGCAATTTGGGTTATAATCCTTCCCTTATTCCCAATCCTCATTAATCTTCAACTCTTCCTCATCTCCTAATTGTCAAGAGGGGTTGCTGGGCTGGCAATAGGTCCATCTGTCTTTGTACCGATGCCACTGTACCATATCTGGAGTGTGGAGTTAGAGAAGCTGGAGTAATAGTAATGGGATCTGTATGGTAATGATTTCCAGTTTCTCAGTGGAATGGCACACTGCATGCACCACGTAGCATCAACATAACATTGATCTCCACACTATCCTCCACTGAACCTAATGAGGGCTGTGGAGCCCAGGCCCACTGATCCCTTTCATATCAGGCACATCTGAAAGGAGAGGACACAGGAGCGGCTCGGGACCCTGTTAAAAGAACTACTGCGCTGTTCTCTGCTGGGGCCATTCACTGACTGAGTCACTGTTATTATTTGATCATTTTTCTATTCAGTATCTGTTTCCCCAGAGCCAGATGGAGGCTACACCCAGTCTGTCTTAGTCTAATTACAGATACATGTATCCATGGTTATTGATCACAGTTATTGACCGTCAAGCAAGTGACTCGGGTACTAGTTATGACATGTCCGTCCTTAGACTGTCTGTGTGGTGATTCAATGGCACTGAGTGTGTAACATTAGAAATGTGTCTCCCATGTGACATATCTGTGGCATCCCAGTAATGTCGTTGTGTGCCTGGCTGGCCCAGATGTCATGGGGTGATCGGTTCCACCAGTGAAAAAGAGCTGTCCTCCCCTCATCACTGGCTGTAATGAGCATTGAGACTGAGACTGCCACCTGCCAACACGCATTCCCAGTTACCACGTCACCCAGCAGCAGCTGAGGGCTCTGTGACTAGCGTGTCACTTCAGGTTTGGTCCAATCATCAGTCTGAGTCTTGTTGTTGTGGTTGGACCCATGCCCTGGCTGGCATTGCTGTCTCATCAGCCAGTTTCTACTAAACAGGCTACAGCATCTTCACACCACCTTAACACCACAAGGCCATCACGTCAACTGGGATGTCTCCAAGTCCGAAGACTGAAAGAAAATAAATACATGTAGCCACATTCACAGGAGCTGGGCTTAGTTGATATTTGTATTATTATGAGGGATTGATCTTTGCGAGGCCCAGATTTAGACTGGTCTCTGTTGGGCTGCTGAGTTGTCACACATCTCTTCCCCTCTTGAGTCAGTGAGCCATATCTAACACACCCTGTCCTTGTGTTTTCTGTATTGCTAGTGGCATGTGCTGTGTGTCAAATTAAGTTAAACAAAATCTTGTTAATTTGCACTGGATTTGATATGGCTATAATTGAAATAAATATATTTTCTGAACTGACAAAATAAATTAAAATCTGCTGGAATGTTTGTTAGTACGTCACCAGCAGCTTTCTAGAGAGAGATAACCAAGTGGAATATTAATATTTATTATTAATTAGGCTGCCTTGCGAGGAAGATCAGATAGTGTGAGGACAGAGGGATGGGGATTCATTGACTGAGGGAAATGGCATTAGTTTTCATCCCCTGTGATCCTTATCTGTTTGGCGAGGCCCGTCCAATTGGAATTCAGTTTCTCTATCAGCTTTCACCTTTCATACTTCAATCGAGATCAAAGACTGTTCGTGGAAACACCCTTCAAAGATATGCCAATGGAAATGTTAAAATTAGACTTTGGTATCTGCTATTTTAACTGTTCAGCATAGACCTATCCTCATTGTAGGCTGCATAAAGGTATATACAAGTAAATACAGTATATTAGGTCAATTAGGTCAACTGTTCATTTGATTGGTCTTGATGGAGAATTAAAGAAAGACTCCTCTTTTAGTTCATTTTCCTCTACCTTTGTGTCTTCCCATTGTTTACATCATGTCAAGCTGTTGTGGAGAGAAAGACAGAGAGAGACAGTTGGATACGTCATATAATGGTATTTTGACCATAGCAAACCATTACAATGGGATTCGCATAATGAAAAAGGCAGAATCAAAAACAACTTAGGAACCCAATTGGAAAGCCCATAGAGACTCTTAAAAGTAAAACCACTGAAGCCCCTAACCTGTTACATAGCAGTTTTTAGTGCTTATGTTTATCACAAGGCCTTCTGAATGGTTACATGGCCCCTATTGTATCACTCCCATTGCACTCCCTCCCCATGGCACAGCTGCGGTTTCCATGACAGCAGCTAGAGCCTACCAGAACAGAAGGCTTTTCCTACCTGTCTGCTCCATGGACGGTTGTGCCTGTCTTTCTGGAGTAGGATGCATAACGGGAGATTACGGGCTGTTTTAGGGAAAGCTAATTGCGTACACTTGAAACGACCACTCACATTTTTAAACCCTAGATGAAGTGATTGAAAAGGAATAATGACATCGTACTGGGCTTTAGTAAACTTGTAGTACAACCCATGACTGACATGCTTAGATTGAGCCCCTACATGCACAAGCATCAAATGCATCTCTAAGCTTCTCCACCGCCAGTCATGAATAAGACTTAACGTAACCTTGACATCTCTAGAACACCAGTCATGACGTGAGTGAACACAGTAGGGCATATGCAGTATCTTACAGTACAATAGTGGTGCATCCAACACATGGAAAAGTTAACTAGCTTAATTAGGACTGTGAGAAAGAGAGAGAGATAAAAGTGTGAGAGAGAGAGAGAGAGAGAGAGAGAGAGAAAGAGATGCCATAGAGATGGAGATGCTTGGTCCTTGGTCCGGCACCACACCTGGCTTACATATCCTCATCCCAACAGAATCACAGAGGGTAGATTTATGTTTCATCCTTTAGATGAGTAAGATAATGTCAGGCACACTCCTTCCCTCTCTTCATCCATCCTGCTTTAATACTGTACAGCAACCAGGTGGCCATTAGAAATGTAAATACACTGGGCTATAAAACATTTGCCGTCCGTGGTGAGTGGTTAAAGTCAGGTGTCAGAGTATGTACGGTACCAGCTGCATGCTGAATAATTAATGACAAGCCCTCTCTAAGAAATACACATGAGCCTTCCTTCCTAGAAGCAACTTAATCAGCTCCATCCGGACACATTCACATTTCCATTACTGAAAACAGAGGAAAATGAGGTCTGGGTACACATCACAAAAGGATTCATAAGAGTACAGATCCCTCATATGATTCACGAGCTTCGGGCTGCATGCGGACATGTGGATGTGCTTCCCCAGTCTCTAATTGTGTTGACTGAACTCCCATAATGGCTTTGTGTCTTGGGTTAGAAAATAGATTAAATTGTGGGTTTATTCAGATGCAGACAAGCAGACACTAAGTTACACTATTTGTGATCTTGGTTGAGAGTTGACTAATTGATCTTTGACAGTGGGAATGCATTAATTTCAAAACTCCTTGAGGAGCTCTGTTAGTCCATTTAATCAGATTAACTACAGGCTTTGGACCAATGCTCATGTTGTCCTTCTCTGCTCCACCTCTCTAGAAATAAGACTGTTGGTTGTCCTGTGGGAGACATAGCACTGGTATCATTGGCTGTCCCCCATCAGGATAATCCTGTTCCAGTCTCTCCCTTAGAATTGACTGTATTGTAAGCTAACATTGTTAGCATTGATAAACATTGATAAAGTGGAGTCTAATACCAGTGGGAGAATGGTGTCTGTTGCCAAGTTTTTCTGACTCTCCTTTAGATGTAGAAATGTTCTACAACCCACCCCAATTACAACAGATCAATGGAGTTGATATGAGATACTGTCTTTTATAACACAGTCAATCAATCTAGTATATTTCAATTCATACTGGATCTCTTTCTGTTCTAGATTCTGGCCATTCTCAATTAGACAGGTCATACATTGTAGCACCTGCAGCCTGTTAGTGTCTGGGGGCGATGTCTCAGGCCCAGAGTACCTTCTAGGCTTGTCCTGGAGCTTGAGCCCCTGCTTAATGTCATAAATTGAGGTCACTTATGCTCATAGAATTGTCCATTTCGGGTCTGTGCGCCAGGAAGACTTGGAAAATTGCACCATCAGAGCAGACTACACATCTGCATGTAACCTCAAGGCTAATACCATGTCTCCCACGCACACACGCACGCACGCACACGCACGCACGCACACACACACACACACACACACGCACACACACACACACACACACACACACACACGCACACAATGTTACCAAGCTGTCACAGACAGTGTGTTAGCATCTGGGGACCAAAAACACACAGCAAGGCACAGAGTACTGTATGTGGGTCATGCTTTGATGCAAGCCCAAATGTCCAGTATTTTTATACTCTGTCGGCTGCCCCAATATGTTAGGAGGAGCCATAAAGATATAACCATAACAAAATTATGTTTATGTCCCTCTCCAGCTTGCTAGAGCATGGATGTTGTGGTATAATGCCTCAATGAGAGAGAGCAGATCTGGGAGGAAGTTGAGCCCAGGCAGGGAGGGAGGCCCAGTAAGAGTGGGTGCAGGTTCCTGGGTGGATGATTGATGGGGTGTGTCTGCTAGTAATGTTGACAAATGCCCTCACCTGCCTGGCTTATATACAGTGCCTTGCGAAAGTATTCGGCCCCCTTGAACTTTGCGAACTTTTGCCACATTTCAGGCTTCAAACATAAAGATATAAAACTGTATTTTTTTGTGAAGAATCAACAACAAGTGGGACACAATCATGAAGTGGAACGACATTTATTGGATATTTCAAACTTTTTTAACAAATCAAAAACTGAAAAATTGGGCGTGCAAAATTATTCAGCCCCTTTACTTTCAGTGCAGCAAACTCTCTCCAGAAGTTCAGTGAGGATCTCTGAATGATCCAATGTTGACCTAAATGACTAATGATGATAAATACAATCCACCTGTATGTAATCAAGTCTCCGTATAAATGCACCTGCACTGTGATAGTCTCAGAGGTCCGTTAAAAGCGCAGAGAGCATCATGAAGAACAAGGAACACACCAGGCAGGTCCGAGATACTGTCGTGAAGAAGTTTAAAGCCGGATTTGGATACAAAAAGATTTCCCAAGCTTTAAACATCCCAAGGAGCACTGTGCAAGCGATAATATTGAAATGGAAGGAGTATCAGACCACTGCAAATCTACCAAGACCTGGCCGTCCCTCTAAACTTTCAGCTCATACAAGGAGAAGACTGATCAGAGATGCAGCCAAGAGGCCCATGATCACTCTGGATGAACTGCAGAGATCTACAGCTGAGGTGGGAGACTCTGTCCATAGGACAACAATCAGTCAGTCGTATATTGCACAAATCTGGCCTTTATGGAAGAGTGGCAAGAAGAAAGCCATTTCTTAAAGATATCCATAAAAAGTGTTGTTTAAGGTTTGCCACAAGCCACCTGGGAGACACACCAAACATGTGGAAGAAGGTGCTCTGGTCAGATGAAACCAAAATTGAACTTTTTGGCAACAATGCAAAACGTTATGTTTGGCGTAAAAGCAACACAGCTCATCACCCTGAACACACCATCCCCACTGTCAAACATGGTGGTGGCAGCATCATGGTTTGGGCTTGCTTTTCTTCAGCAGGGACAGGGAAGATGGTTAAAATTTATGGGAAGATGGATGGAGCCAAATACAGGACCATTCTGGAAGAAAACCTGATGGAGTCTGCAAAAGACCTGAGACTGGGACAGAGATTTGTCTTCCAACAAGACAATGATCCAAAACATAAAGCAAAATCTATAATGGAATGGTTCAAAAATAAACATATCCAGGTGTTAGAATGGCCAAGTCAAAGTCCAGACCTGAATCCAATCGAGAATCTGTGGAAAGAACTGAAAACTGCTGTTCACAAATGCTCTCCATCCAACCTCACTGAGCTCGAGCTGTTTTGCAAGGAGGAATGGGAAAAAATGTCAGTCTCTCGATGTGCAAAACTGATAGAGACATACCCCAAGCGACTTACAGCTGTAATCGCAGCAAAAGGTGGCGCTACAAAGTATTAACTTAAGGGGGCTGAATAATTTTGCACGCCCAATTTTTCCGTTTTTGATTTGTTTAAAAAGTTTGAAATATCCAATAAATGTCGTTCCACTTCATGATTGTGTCCCACTTGTTGTTGATTCTTCACAAAAAAATACAGTTTTATATCTTTATGTTTGAAGCCTGAAATGTGGCAAAAGGTCGCAAAGTTCAAGGGGGCCGAATACTTTCGCAAGGCACTGTAGGTCTAAAGTGAGTGGAGGTGGAGAAGGGATGGGAAGGGTGCGGTTGTTGTGAGGCAGGGGAGTATGTTTAGCAGAGGTCATTTTCTATTTCCATCCTGGCATATCCAATGGTCTCTCTCTGTATGGGTTAGCACACGCCTGTGAATGCTTACGGGTTCAGTTTACTCGTGCATTTTTTGCCCAAGCCTTCGTATGTTTACTTTACAAAGACAGTGTATCTAAATATTGCGGGAAACTGACCTTTTTTAATCATTCTGAAACTACATCATGTACAATGTTCAATCATAAATGTGAAAATCTAAGCTTTGAGCAGCACAGGCAAAAGTACCATTCAAATCATGAAGAAAAAGCTTTTTAGGTTATCGAACACGTTAGCACCTAGACTGAAGTGTGGAACAACATACGAGGCCCATTGTTGCTCAGTACTGTTGGCGTTGAGTTTGAGTTGTTAAATAGGGCAACTGCAAATAATAAAACCCCTCTTACTGTAGATCAAAGCAACTCAACTTTCCTTTAAAAAAATGTGTTCTTTCTCTCTCTTTCTCTCTCTCTCTTTCTCTCTGGAAGGTAGAAGCATTCACAATACTGGAGGGGACAAAACACACACACAAACAAACACAAACAGGCAGGGAGAGAGAGAGGCAGGAAAGCCTTTGTATAAAAGTTCTGCTTCCTCACTGAGCTTAGATGAGTTCCCCTTTAATTCTGTCCCAAGTGGTCCCTTCCAAGGCCACTTGCAGTGAAAGTTCTCTCTCAAAAAAAAAACAAGGACTAAATGGGATAATTAACCTTCCACATTTTCAGTTGGCACTAAGTGCGAACGCTTCAGAAAATTACAGTCATCAGTGGCGTTAATGCATGACGACGATGACACTAACCATACTCCTGGCTCTCACTCCACACACAGACTCTGTGCACGGGTGGGCGGGAGGAGGGAGGGAGGGATGGATGGATGGAGGGGTTGATGGGGGTTGAAATGTTGCTAATGAGGATTGGCCTGGGTGTGAAGGCGTTAGTAAGTCAGGGAGACAGTTGACTGTGGACAATGCTCTCAGTCTGTTAACAGCTTAGTGTCACAGATATAGAGGGAAAGAGAGAGAGGATAAGAGAGAGACAGAAACAGAGAGTGAGACATCATTAGTGATGAAAATTCCACCAAGAGATTTAACTTTCATTCGCATTTCTTGGCATTTTAGGATTCTTGAAAGATGGGACGATCTCATTTTTCCCCAAAATATTTGTATTCATAACATTTTAAATATATATTTTGATAGACCAAAGTACTGTATCAGCTATCACACCTAATTATTGCATTTGTTTATAAAATGCAACTAACTGGATTTATGTCAACTCTGTCAGACATCATAAAAGGCATTTCATTTTTAAATGTATTGTTCAACAAGTGTTTTAAATGTCTTGATTGTTTAATCCTAACATTAGATTATTCAAATATGTAATACAAGTCTCGAAACATGTTTTTATTTTATAGTGCTATGTAATGTTCCAGGGCTAATTTTGTT
The DNA here is from genome assembly GCF_045791955.1 of Oncorhynchus clarkii lewisi. Classification (NCBI taxonomy): domain Eukaryota; kingdom Metazoa; phylum Chordata; class Actinopteri; order Salmoniformes; family Salmonidae; genus Oncorhynchus; species Oncorhynchus clarkii. The sequence goes on from NC_092154.1 coordinate 24,644,375, forward strand.
AGAATTTTAGTTTTTCTAGATTCAGAGCATAAACAAACATTTAAAAAAGCAAACATTATCTAGCACAGCAAATACTGAAATAGTTTAAGCATATGTTCTTTTTTAATTTTTTAGGGAGAATATTTTCAAAAAAATCCCCCCCAAAAAGAATTCACATGCTATCTTAATATATCAGGGAGCTGGAGTTAACAGTTTATGGTTGTGACCTTGGTCATTTCAACTTTGTTTGTTTAAATATATCAAAAGTAGAGAACTTTACAAACCATGAGTGTTTTTGTTGTACTACATGTAATGAGGACATGATGGTATACAGTGCATTCGGAAAGTATTCAGACCACTTTACTTCTTCCACATTTTGTTACATTACAGCCTTATTCTAAAATGGATTAAATAAAAATACAATCCTCATCAATCTACACACAACATCCCATAAGGACAAAGGGAAAACTGGTTTTTAGAAATGTTTGCAAATGTAATAAATATAAAAGACTGAAATACCTTATTTACATAAATATTCAGACCCTTTGCTATGAGACTCGAAATTAAGCTCTGGTGCATCCTGTTTCCATTGATCATCCTTGATGTTTCTACAACTTGATTGGAGTCCACCTGTGGTAAATTCAATTGATTAGACATGATTTGGATAGGCACACACTTGTCTATATAAGGTCCCACAGTTGACAGTGTATGTCAGAGCAAAAACCAAAACATGAGGTCAAAGGAATTATCTGAAGAGCTCTGAGACAGGATTGTGTCAAGGCACAGATGTGGGGAAGGGTAGCAAAACATTTCTGCAGCATTGGAGGTCCCCAAGAGCACAGTGGCCTCCATCATTCTTAATTGCAAGAAGTTTGGAACCTCCAAGACTCTTCCTAGAGCTGACCACTTGGCCAAATGGAGCAATCGGGGGAGAAGGGCCTTGGTCAGGGAGCTGAACATTTTTTGTGTTTTTTTCATTAGCCCACTGTTGTATACAGTCCTAAAATGTTTTGCATGTCAGAAGTTGATGCCCTCACATTCCTATGTGTACTCTGGTTGTATTTAGAATTACTGGGAGGAGACTGTTTTCTGTCATCTCTCATGAATTTATATTTTTTACTCTCCAGAACCATGGCATAATTTAGATTTTAATCACACTCGTCTGACTATCTCTAGATCAGTTTGTAACTGATTAATTTTCAGCAGGATGTAGCCTTCATTTGAAAAGGACACAGCAATTAAGCAGCATCTTAAGTCGGTCCGAAATCACCTGACCTGCCATGTTCAATCTCACATACATAACCCTCTAAAGGATTTGGATGAGATCCTTATATCAATCAATTAAAGAACATATTACAAAGATTAAGATTATGGTCCTTCTAACATTTTGTGTAGAATTGATTCTCTATGACCCCCCCCCCCCCCCCCCCCCCCATGTAAACCTACCAATCTGATCAAATTATTAAATGGGCTCACCATCTGAACAAGCCAAACTTGGCACAGGACCAGTGAACACAAGGACTGCTCGTTCCCTGCTGCCAATAGATTTTTGGGCTCTTTCCCTGTAAATTATGTTTATCTGTGTTTGGACGAAAGGCTATTCTTAGCCTGATTGGCCCGTTGTAAAGGAAAGGGAGGCAGACCTCTGGCACTAAGTACTCTATGTGTCTCGTTGGATTCTCGAGTATGATTAATGGTATGTCTCATTGATCAACCAGATTAAAATGAAACATAGTGGAAAAGGGGAAGGTTATTTATCCGTCCACTTCCTTTAGTTCCTATTTAGGGGAAGTAACCCTGATTTATTTGACGATTGAGAATAGTTCATATTGTGGAAGCACTGATATTTTCCTCTTAATTGTGGTTCTCCTCCTGGTAAATGACCCAGCAATGACAGAGAATAGATGTCCCTTGCTTCCATCCATTTTGTTTTGGGATTATCTGTTTGATTTCCCCAAAAAAGGTAGACTGTGACTACTGCAGAATCAAGCTAGTTAAGTGGGCATTATCTTTGGAATTCCTTTTCCTCTCCTTCCTAAAGGCTAATTTAGGGACGGGTGTTGTAAATTAGCATTAGCTATACGCACACACACATGCACACACACTCTGTGGTCCCTATTCAAAACAACCATAAAATATGTTGATGCTAATTAAACATTATCCTAGTCACATGAGACAGCTCCAACCCAACCCTCTGACCTAGAACTGTAAATAATATGTAATTTAGCTTTAGATTCAGGGCTGTGTGTGTGTGTGGGGAGGGGGGGGGTGTCAGGACCTGTATGAGTTGGCGACAGAAAGGGTTTGGTTCAGATCCCCAAAGGCACAAGGAGTTGCATCAGTCTCAGCCATATATACTTCAAGCTTATTATTCAACCTTAGCCTAATTGACTGAACAATGTTTTGGGCCATAAGTCAGTATACATAGTGTTACTCTGCTGCGTATGAATTCATACTGTATTTTAAACTGCCTTTTCTCTTTGATCTCCCAAAATCCTGTCTTTGTGAATTTTCTTTGTCCCAAGTCCTAATATGTGTGCATGTTTGCGTGCGTGCATTCGTGCCTCTGCGTGTTCTCTCTGCAGGTACTTTCGTGTCTGCCTTCACGGTGCTGTGCGGAGCGCGGACAGACCTGCCTGACCGCCACATGTGCTGTGTGTTTTGGCTGAACATCGCAGCAGCCTTCATCCAGATCCTCACAGCCATCATCATGGTGGGCTGGATCATGAGTATTTTCTGGGGCATGGACATGGTCATCCTGGCAAGTATGTGTCACTCTGTATTATGCATTTTGACGTGATTGAGGTAACTTCAGAAAGTCTATGTGGATTAGGTTTATTATTGTGTATCAACGGTCTTTACGGGACATTTTCAAGGAGCCCATCATAAGACAGGTTAGAAAAGGTCCAGAAAGAACATATGGGTGTAACGCTCAAGAGTGTATAGGTGTGGAGTCAGGCGCAGAGAGCAAAAGGATGCGGGAAAAACACGCTTTAATGTCCAGAATAAATCACAGGAACAATAATGTGAAAAAAATAAAGGACAGCGAGAAACCCGAAATGCAAACACAAACCACTCGAACACATACATACGAACAAGCCCGCACAAACAGAAGCGGGCTGAACAAACTTATATAATCCCACCCTTAATAACCAAACAAGAAACAGGTGAAACCAATTAGACAAAACCAAACGAACACAGAACAAAGGATCGGTGGCAGCTAGTAGACCGGCGACGACGACCGCCGAGCGCCACCCGAACAAGGGGAGTCACCTTCGGTGATATTTGTGACAGTACCCCCCCTGACGCGCAGCTCCCGCAGCGCGCTGACGCCGGCCTCGGGGACGACCCGGGGGCCGAGGCGCCGGGCGATCCGGATGGAGGCGATGGAACTCTCTCAACATAGATGGATCCAGAATATCCCCCACCGGGACCCAGCACCTCTCCTCCGGACTGTACCCCTCCCAGTCAATGAGGTACTGCAAGCCCCTCACCCGGCGTCTCGAGTCCAGAATAGCTCGTATCGTGCACGCCGGGGACCCCTCGATGTCCAGAGGGGGCGGAGGGACCTCCAGAACCTCACCTTCCTGCATGGGACCAGCTACCACCGGCCTGAGAAGAGACACATGAAACGAGGGGTTAATGCGATAATACGAAGGAAGTAATAATCGATAACAAACCTCGTTTATTCTCCTCAGGACTTTAAATGGCCCTACACACTGCGGACCCAGCTTCCGGCAGGGCAAGCGGAGGGGCAGGTTTCGGGTCGAGAGCCAGACTCTGTCCCCTGGTGCAAACACGGGGGCCTCACTGCGGTGACGGTCAGCACTCTTCTGCCGTCCACTCGCTTGGCGTAATGACTCCTGGACGGCCCTCCAGGTCTCCTTAGAGTGCTGCACCCACTCCTCCACCACAGGAGCCTCAGTCTGGCTCTGATGCCATGGTGCCAGGACTTAGAGAACCGATCCACAACGACCAGGATCGTTGTGTTCCCCTGAGAGGGGGGAAGGTCAGTAAGAAAATCCACCGATAGATGGGTCCACGGCCGTTGTGGAACGGGGAGGGGTTGTAATTTTCCTCGTGGCAGGTGCCTAGGAGCCTTACTCTGGGCGCACACCGAACAGGAGGAGACATAGAATCGCACATCCCTCACCAAGGTGGGCCACCAGTACTTCCTCCTAAGACCTCGCACTGTCCTAGAAATACCTGGGTGACCCGACGAGGGTAGACTATGAGCCCATCGAATCAATTGATCACGAACAGCGAGCGGCACGTACCTACGACCCTCCGGACACTGTGGAGGCGCAGGTTCCTCCCTTAGCGCCCGCTCGATGTCCGCGTCCACCTCCCATACTACTGGTGCTACCAGCTTAGCCGCCGGAATGATGGGAGTAGGATCGATGGACCGGTCCTCAGTGTCATAGAGTCGGGACAGTGCGTCAGCCTTAGTGTTGAGGGAACCTGGTCGATACGATATAGTAAAACGAAATCTAGTGAAATACATGGCCCACCTTGCCTGACGAGGATTCAGTCTCCTAGCTGATCGGATATACTCCAGGTTACGGTGGTCAGTCCAGATAAGGAAAGGGTGCTTAGCCCCCTCAAGCCAGTGTCTCCACACCTTCAGGGCCTTAACCATAGCCAACAATTCCCTGTCCCCCACATCATAATTCCGCTCCGCCGGCCCGAGCTTCTTCGAAAAAAAGGCACAGGGGCGTAGCTTCGGTGGCACACCCGAGCGCTGTGAGAGCACCGCTCCAACCCCAGCCTCGGATGCGTCCACCTCTACTATGAACGCCAAAGAAGGTTCCGGATGCGCCAACACTGGCGCCTCAATGAACAGCGCCTTCAACCTACGGAAAGCTCCGTCCGCCTCTGCTGACCACTGCAAACGCACCGGCCCCCCCTTCAGCAGTGAGGTAATAGGAGCTGCTACCTGACCAAAACCCCGGATAAACCTCTGGTAGTAATTGGCAAACCCTAAAAACCGCTGCACCTCCTTTACCGTGGTCGGAGTCGGCCAATTACGCACGGCCTTGACGCGGTCACCCTCCATTACCACCCCCGAGCTGGAAATGCGATAACCCAGGAAGGAAATGGCTCGTTTGGAAAACTCACATTTCTCCGCCTTCACGTACAGGTCATGCTCTAGCAGTCGTCCAAGAACCTTGCGCACCAGAGACACATGCGCAGTACGTGTAGCGGAGTAGATCAAAATATCGTCAATATACACTACCACACCCTGTCCGTGCAGGTCTCTGAGAATCTCATCCACGAAGGATTGAAAGATAGCTGGAGCATTCTTTAACCCGTATGGCATGACGAGGTACTCATTGTGGCCAGATGTAGTGCTAAATGCAGTTTTCCACTCATCTCCCTCCCGAATACGCACCAGATTATACGCACTCTTGAGATCCAGTTTCGTGAAGAACTGCGCTCCGTGAAATGATTCCACTGCCGTAGCAATGAGAGGTAGTGGGTAACTAAAACCCACCATGATGGAATTTAGACCTCGATAATCAATACACGGACGCAAACCACCATCCTTTTTCTTCACAAAAAATAAACTCGAGGAGACGGGTGACATGGAGGGCCAAATGTACCCCTGTCCCAGAGCGTCGGTGACATATGTCTCCATAGCCAACGTCTCCTCCTGGGATAAAGGATACACATGACTCCTGGGGAGTGCAGCGTTTACCTGGAAGTTTATCACGCAATCCCCCTGTCGATGGGGTGGTAATTGGGTCGCCTTCTTTTTACTGAAAGCGATAGCCAAATTGTGATACTCAGCGGGAATGCGCACGGTGGAAACCTGGTCTGGACTCTCCACAATTGTCGCACCGATGGAAACCCCTACACACCTGCCTGAACACTCATCAGACCACCCCTGGAGAGTTCCCTGTTTCCACGAAATCGTAGGATTGTGAATAGCCAGCCAGGGAATCCCCAGCACCACCAGAAACGCAGGTGAATCAATAAGGAACAGACTAATTCGCTCCTTATGATTCCCCTGCGTAATCATCTCCAAAGGAATTGTGGCTTTCCTGACCAGCCCTGACCCTAATGGTCGACAATCTAAAGAGTGCACGGGAAAAGGGGGGTCTACTTTTACTAACGGAATCCTCAACCTCTGAGCGAGTCCGCAATCTATAAAGTTCCCAGCTGCGCCTGAATCTACTAGCGCCTTATGCTGGAGAGAGGGAAAAAATTTAAGGAAACAAATTAATAAAAACATGTGACCAACAGGAAACTCTGGGAGAGTGTGGTGCTTACTCACCTGGGTGACCGAGGAGTGTTCTGCCTGCCTTCTCGATTCCCAGATGAACTCCTCCAGCACCAACCTGAAGTGTGCCCTCTCCGGCCACAACTGGTACAGGAGGAGCCTCCTCCTCCGATCTCCCTAGACGCGGCCCCTCCTAGCTCCATCGGAATAAGAGCAGGAGGGTCAGGAGGTGGAACTAACAGGACCCTTTCAGAACGTCCGCGAGCAGCTAGCAGATGGTCTAACCGGATCGACAGGTCTATCAGTTCATCCAGGCTAAGCGTAGTATCCCGACAAGCCAGCTCCCTGCGGACGTCCTCTCTCAGGCTACACCTGTAATGGTCTATCAGGGCCCTGTCGTTCCACCCTGCTCCAGCGGCCAAGGTCCGGAAATCCAGCGCGAAGTCCTGCGCGCTCCTCGTCCCCTGCCTGAGATGGAACAACCTCTCACCCGCCGCTCGGCCCTCCGGAGGGTGATCGAACACGGCCCGGAAACGGCGGGTGAACTCCGGGTAGTTGCCCCTCGCTGAGTCGGGCCCGTTCCAGACAGCATTGGCCCACTCCAGGGCTCTACCCGTAAGGCAAGTGACGAGGACACTCACGCTCTCCTCGTCCAAGGGAGCCGGCCGAACGGCGGCCAGGTAGAGGTCTAGTTGAAGCAGGAATCCCTGGCACCCCGCCGCTGCTCCATCGTACTCCCTCGGAGGCGTAATGCGCAGAGCGCTGGAACCAGATCCCGCTGGGGGAGATGGTAGAGTTGCTGGTGGGAGGGTAGGTGGGGTAGTAGGGAGACCACTCCTCTCCCAACGATCCATCCTCTCCATCATTTGATCCATCGCTGATCCGATGCGATGGAGGATGGACGTGTGATGAAGGACTCTCCTCCATCGTGGGAAGAGGGGTGGTCGCTGCTCCTGCTGACTCCATATTATGGTGCGGGCTTCTGTAACGCTCAAGAGTGTATAGGTGTGGAGTCAGGCGCAGAGAGCAAAAGGATGCGGGAAAAACACGCTTTAATGTCCAGAATAAATCACAGGAACAATAATGTGAAAAAAATAAAGGACAGCGAGAAACCCGAAATGCAAACACAAACCACTCGAACACATACATACGAACAAGCCCGCACAAACAGAAGTGGGCTGAACTAACTTATATAACCCCACCCTAATAACCAAACAAGAAACAGGTGAAACCAAGTAGACAAAACCAAACGAACACAGAACAAAGGATCGGTGGCAGCTAGTAGACCGGCGACGACGACCGCCGAGCGTCACCCGAACAAGAAGGGGAGTCACCTTCGGTAATATTCGTGACAATGGGAACCCCACACATGTACTGAACACAGAGTTCCAGCTGATGTCAGCACGGAGGCGTTATAAGGTGCCTAGATAAGGTGCCTAGATGCAGGCGGAACAGATACGAACATTCCATGAACTAATGCATTTTTGTGTGGGTGGGGAGGGTGTGTATGATGATGGTGTTGTTTGTATGTTGCGTCAATTGATTTGATGTATTTATGTGGAAGCAGCAGCACTCTTATTGTCCAAGTCAACGTAGATAATATCATATCTATGTTCATGGGCAGGGTTAGGAGTTTTTCTTGACCACAGGAAAAGCTCCTGGTCCTGTTCATAGAGGGTTGTGTATGATATCCTCTCTATACACTTTGCAGCCACAGCCCCAACAGATAGACAGGTTTTTACATGTGGTTTGATGGGTGCTGTAATTATCTCTCTCTCTCTTCAACGCTCACTGCAGATTGAATTGCGTAGCTGAAGGCACTTTTCTGAATGTGAATTTCAAAATATCTCCATCTCTTTAAGAGGAAATGACCAGAATAGATATATTGGCTCACATTGTGAATGAGATACTTGGCATATAGATCCCGCTCTTCCGCTTGTACTATCTTGTGTCTGCTTTATGTTATCACTTGAGGCAGTTTCATTCAAATTAACCATGCTCTATAGCTACAGAGTTCTCCCCATTGGTTCCACTGATGCTTCTCAGATTGGCTTGGATTTCATTAGTAGAGTTCTCTCTCTCCATGCCACATAAGGGGATGGATTCCTTTGAATCGTGACAATTGCTATTGTTCGCAGAGAGCAGGCCTTTATCAGGATAGCAATGTGGTATTAATTGCTGTGAGCGTGAGAGGAACACTGTTGAGCATATTCGTGTTGTTATTATTAATCCTGTTATTGAATTTAACCACTGAGCTCCGGATCTTGCCTTCTAACTAACTTCTCTTCTTTTCATATCGAAGAGGGTTGTTTTCAACAGTGTTTGTTACTACAGTAATCTTTCTCTGGACATTTTCTAGAACATGCTGTTCCACTGTGTAACATGCAGCTTCTCACAGTCGAAATATTAATGGTTCTCATGTTTCTTTTCTCTGTTACTCCTCCTAAATGGATGAAAGTTTCTGATGGTAGGTACTGCATGCATAGTACTACACAGCTGCCTCATCTCACTCGCTGCCACCATAGCTTTTTCCTATTCCATCAACTCTCCATCTCCGTCAATGTGCCTCCACCACCTCCCCTCTGGCTGTACCTCACACTGTTTGGGTTTGATGTCCTCCGTCGTGCTCATTATAACGGTCCCCTGAATGTCCTCAGCCCTGTCCCAGTCCGAGCATGCTTTGCAGCTTGCATCGTCACAGATCAGCGAAGACACTATGCTTCTGAGCTGTTCTGGATCTGCAACTGAGATCAGGACTCTGCCTCAGCAGTGCATGTCTGGGAAGAGTTCTCTAAAGGATTGTCCAATAGTATATATTAAAATGTAATTCACTTATCTTAAAGTTTCACTTGGAAACATTATGCATTTACTCAGGTTATTCAGGGGTCACTTATACCCCAGGCCATTGCACTCAGTTTATTCAGGTGATGTGTAACCTCACTACGCCCTCTCTCTCCTCCAGGCTATAGGGATCAGAGGGTTCCCCAGCAGGTTTAAGGTTGGCCCAGCCCAGCTCAACGTGAAGCCTTGATGTACAGTTGTCTCCTATCGCAACATCCCCCTAGGGGAGAGCCAAGGCAGGATGATATTCACAGGCTTAACCCCATCCTGCCTACTGTACCATATCGCTTACTGCTACTACTGCAGCTGCAGCTCCACTTCACAGCTCAGTGGTAGAATGAGGAGCACGTCAACATTGATGGAGAGGTGTTTTCTACATGTGCCCAAAGTGTCCTGTGAAGAAAATAACAGAATGAATTATGAATATGTGCCAACTGTATGTACAATACTATACCGTGTGCTAAGGACTATCCATCCTGTCTGGGGCACTAATTCAGTGTTCAGGGGTCTTTATGAAAAAAATGAAATGTGCAGTTTATTCCTCTGTGTATGTTATCAGCTGTTCAACCACACTCTTATTATGACTAGTAGACTGAAGATGGTATCAGTGCCTGTCAAGTCCGCCAGGATTGTATAGTATGTGATGTTATTAATGGTCCAATGCCGCCGTTTTTATCTCAATATCAATCATTTCTTGGTAACAATTAAGTACCTTACTGTAATAGTTTTCCATTAAATTGGTCAAAAAGAAACAAAAAGGGCTTCTTAGCGAAGGGCAATTACTCAAGCAAGAATTCCACTAGGACTGTCTGGGAGTGGTTTGAGTAGGGAGGGGAAAACTGAAAATTAGCTGTTATTGGCAGAGAGGTTTGGAACTCTCTTTCTTATTGGTCTATTAACTATTTTAACGCCTGGTGATGTCACCATGGAAGGACAGCACTCCATCCCACCAAAACAGGCTGAAATTTCAGGCAGCCATTTCAAACAGCTCTTACACTATAAGGGCATTATCATAATTCGTACGAATTCACAGTATTATTCCAACCTCATAGTGTGGAAATATATATAAAACACAGACAAATCTCATTTTTGACTGCACTGGGCCTTTAAAACTTATGGCATATGGAGATGCACTTGTTTTATATACAGTAATATTCTGCATGGATACCTTTGTATCGTTTTTCAGATATGTCTATCGTATATAAAGACTACTCACATCACACACACACACATTTATAGCCTTCTGTGACTTTTGTACTACTATTTAATGGTTGTTGTTTTTGTTGTTCAATGTCAGTGTATTGTTCAGTAAATCATTCTGGGCCAGTTGCCATAGATACTGTCCATTAATTAAGTGTCTGTGTGTACACATGGAACTAAAATTAATGTAATTGGTTATTTTTGCCTCCTGCAAATGGCAGGAGAAGAGTGAGACACAACTACAGCGACCAGTTGTGCTGTATGATCCATTTAAATAGTGGTATTTTTTTAGCTAGAAATAATAGGAAAGTGGAAAAACATGGATGGTAGCATACGCTTTGATTGTGTTTTGAAGACATCTATTTTTTAAACCCGTTTGTTACAGTCAATTCCCTTAAATAGAACCAGGCGAGAGCTGACGGGAGAAAAAAAGTGTCAGAGGAATGTAGCTAGCAGTCTGCCAGATATCATATTTTGTTCAGATGGATACTTTAAGTTATGCAGTTTAATCTTGTACTTTGTCAAGATTCAAGAATGGAAGCATTTGTCAGTGGCTTGTGTTTGAAGAAGAGTGTGTGATAAATTTATTTCAGTATTACGGATAACAAAAGTACAAAGAAAAAGATTTAGCTCCAAGCATTGATATGTCACATTTCATGATCCCTGCACTTGAATGCAATGGATTGTGAAGAATATAAAATCCTCATTGGTGACTGAAACGACTTTCACAAAAGGAGATATTCAATGTATCTGTGAAATTTAAAGACCACTTCTAACTGTTCAATTATTTTACAGAATAAATAAGATGATTGTAACAAATAGCTGTAATATCACATTGGTGTACAGAATATCAAATATAAGTGACACGCTCAATAAACAAAGTATGTAATGAAAAACTCTGTTTTTGTACTGAATATGTGGAGGTTTTAGCAGGCTCTCTCTTGTCTTGATCGGCCAGAGATGTTACTAGACCATTCCCACTAGACCATTCCCCCCTCAGAAGCAGACCTATTGTTGAGAGGTTTTTTGGTACTTCTCCACTTGCTACGATAACAGCACTTGAACAAAGGTGCCATTGGGGGACACAGAGGCTTTGAGGGACGGGAGGATTGCGAGGGAGGGGTCAGCCATTGTGCAGAGCTGAGCGGGAGAGTTGATAGAGAGACAAAGGTGCCTGCGCGCTCTAGTGGTCAGTACAGGGCCCAAAAGTATTAGAAAAACTCGGTATGGCTTGTTGTGGGTAGGCAGACATGGCTTCACAATTGTCCTAAGACCAATTGTCTAAGGTTTATGATGGAATGTTGTATAAGAGGGTATTTACATAGAGCAATTTGTCTTTTGCGTCTCACATTTATTGTTGTAAATGCAACCAGACTGTTTAACAATGTGTCATTGATGTAGCGTGCAGGGTAATTGTTATCCTTGGATATCCTCTTTTTCTCTGCTTCAAAGCAGCAGACAGACAAACATCATCTCTATTGAATCAACAGTAAAAAGGATATTGTTACAGTATTTGTCTTTAATATGTCTTGGAAGGATTCCTTCCCTCTGATAGCGGGCTATTAGATCCCTTTTCTCCAAATTTGGAATTCTCTCTCCTGGTTGAACAGACATTTCATGTTGGATCTTTTCAGACAGCGACCGACAGTACACAGCATTCTATTAGTGATTAGGAGACAGTAAGGTGATGGTGATACACCAAGACGGTAGAGATTTGATCCCAGAGCCTTCGGTGGGAGAAGAAAGAGCATTAGTCCATTGTTTCAACCATGACATTACAGGCCAGTAGGGGGCGCTCTGACCTTTATAAAACGACTAAGACACTGCTCATCTCAGCAATGGTGCCACTGAAAACCTGACTATGCTGATCTCTAGTAGAGTCTTCATGGTTATAACTCAAGGTGCCTCACGTTACTGGTTGACACAGATGTCTAATGTCATTCATTTTCACGCATCACCTATCTGATGGAGTCCTACTTCTCAGCGGGCTGTTCATTTTCTGTCTCAGAGAATGTGAGTGAATGTAAGGTAATGGGAGACAGTGCTTCCTCGATCCTTTGGATATGTTGAGGCCTCAGCTCTGCTTCTTTTCTGAGGGTTATCAGAGGTATGACATACATTTCCTCTGGGTTTCTGTGAAGTGGGACTCCAGCATTCCACGCTCTCTGTTTCCTATGATGCTGTTGGCTGAGGAATGTACAAGAAGTGTTCTCACCATCACCAGCTGCTCTGTTTCTCAGTGACATCACTGAATAAACAACACATGCGTATGTAAAGTAAAGGTAATCCTTTGGGATGTATGCTGTACATAATTGTTTGGAAGCCCAAAATGTTCTGACTGTGGCATGCATTTTGGGCAATTTCTACCATGGACGTGATGTCCCTCACACTAATGCAGTCAGCTAGGACTGTTGAATGGCATTAATGACATTTGTTCAAATGCAACCTAAACCTCTACAAATTGACCTCATAGATTGCTCTGTTGTTTGATAGACCTGTCCCAGGGGCTAATTGGGCATGTTGCCACGGTGATCCATAAACATCTTGGGCAATTCCTATAACTTGATTGACAGAGCTGTACTTCCCTGCAAAATGTATGTGCAAACTAACTTCAAGACTTCAAAAAAGTACAGTGTTTGAAATTCTCTGAACATTACACCCAGTTCAATTGATGACAGCTGACCACAGGAGGTTGGGGGTACCTTAATTGGGGAGAACAAGCTTGTGTCAGTGAGTGGAGCAGAATGAGTGGAATGGTATCAGATACATTAAACATATTATTTCCAGGTGTTTGATGCTATTCCATTTGCTCTGTTCTGGAAATTATTATGAGCCATTCTCCCCTCAGCAGCCTCCTGTGCAGCTGACATGTCATCCTTACCCCATGACTGAGATTTGCTTTATCACTTTCTGTCATCATCTCTGGAGATCAGCCCTGAGCCTTTTTATATCGACACTTCACGAGATGACAGGCAGAAAGGCTTACCCTGTTACACATGCAAGCCGTTGGCTACAGTATATTGTGACGAATATGGATGGGAAGATGGGATGGGGAAGAGAGGGAGGAGAGAAGAAGAGAGGATGTATGGGTGGGTTTCCTGCATGGCCCTTCTCCACGCCTCCCTCTCCCCAGGCCAGCAGCGTTGTTCAGGCTTCCTGCCTGCCGCCTGACTCAGGCCAAGCATTACTAAATAAGGCAGTCCTCTCCTCCTACTTTGGGGAAAAAACACCCGAGCAACTCAATAAGATCATCATCATTCTCCCACAGCCACACCACCTCTTCTCACACTTCTGCATTAGTTCTGTTTTTAGTGTTCATGTAGGGTTTATTTTGACCTGTAACTCTGACGCACGCAGAGAATTATACTGTTTGTGGAAATGTAATGCTTCTCATGCCCCCTGACCTTCCATCTAACAAATAACATCTGCTTGTCATGATGTAGTTTGGCCACCAGAGAACAGCAATTCCATCACCCAAACAAAAGAGCCTGATCTGAAATGAGCGAATCACACCATCTAAACACTGATAGATTTGGTGCTATTTCGGTGCTGTAACCATTTCAGCGGAAATCAACAGTTTGTTATACAGTAATTGACCACATAATATAATTAGATGAATCTCTATTTATACTTTCAGTGCTTGGGATTGTTGACATTATATTATATTTTTATGTTAGCTAGTGGCCAAGCGGTACATACATACTAACAACACTTTTATCTGCTACAATGCCATGCTGAAAATGACCCATGTAATAAGCTGATGACTAAGAGCAGACATTAATAGACAAACATCATTAATAAACAAACCCCTACAGCACCAGCAAATGATGTATTTGTCTTTACATGTCAAGTGGCAGATTCATATATGGCTAACTATGACCTTCCTCATCTAGGGTTGGTGTTCTTCTAAATGTGTTGATGCGTGATTGTTGTCGTGTTTCCAGGTGCTGGTGGCTCCTTGCCTGTCAGTTGTCACGTGAGCAGTTGGTGTGAGTGTTTACTCTCTGACCATAATCATGTTCTGGTAAAAACAACACTTCCTAGAACAGGTATATTCTTAGACAATACCCCATGTAGCAAAGCGGCCTAGGGGTGGGATGGTGTACTTCTCCTCTCTGCGGGGAGCTCTGAAAGCATGCTGCCATGTACCTCCTTAGATTTACCTGATCTGATTCCAAGTCGAATGTAGGCTACTGTGCTTGTGAGATCTGGTTGGTCAAATGTCTATACATGCTCTGAAAATAGGTCAAGCAGAACAGGGAGATGAGGGAGACAGGGAGAGAGATTTGTCTCATATAACATGATGAAAAGATTAAGAGCAGACTGTGTGAAATGTGCTTGACAAGAAGCCCATGTGGAATAGCTACACTTACCTGTGTCGTTACCGTAGCAGAGAGCACGTTGTACATTCAAATAAAAGGCACACACACATGGTAGCGTTTAAGCAATTGTTCAAATTTACTACAGTAAAAATGGTACAGTCAAGCATATTTTTGCTTGCAGTATTGACATGATGGCATGATTTACATGAGCAGATCCATGGGGAGACAGCACAATGACCTGAAGACCAGGGGTGGGATTTGTTCCACAACTCCCTGTAAATGCCATTTCATTCAATAAAAATTCCAGGTCAGTCTTTGAATTCGGAGATAATTCAATATTATCCCCAACAATTCCCACATTCCAATTCAAATTCAATTTCCTCAGGCTTTCAGATCATGTCACTGTTCAGACAGCCTAGCTATATTGGAAATATAGAAATATAAGTTGAAATTATTTCAAACAAATCCTGCGGTCAATGTTTGATACTAAGTGCATTAATTAAATTTACTAGGAAATGTACCAATATTGAATTCCATTGCCAATTCGATTTAAATCCAAACAGTCCAAACAATATCATTTCAATTAAATTGCAATTACATAACTTGAAGATAGCTGAATTAACTCTCCACTTCATGAGCGAATTAAAGAATTCCAAATGAAATTGGAATGAACCCCAACCCTGCAGAGGATCTCAGGCGCAATGTCCCCACAGTGTCACAGCACAAGGCTGGGAGAGGAAGGACTCAATCATGTCAACCTGGACCAGGGATGACAGATGAGGTTGCTATGGCAATCTCCATGTCAACCACTCTTTGGCCAGCGTAGCCCAAAACCAGGTCTATACAGATCATAGGTGTCACAAGGCACAAAAGAACACCTGGTAGAGTGCACAGAACACAGACTTCTTGTTCATCTCTAAAACATACAGTATTATTTACACATTGTAAGAAGCAGTGACCATTGTATATTACAGTGACTTACTAAATGATTATATCATGACTGACTTTCAACAAAAATGAAAACACATGCATTAGTGTTCTTGTGCAAATGTCACAAAGAAATAAATATGGTCATGAGTATATCATTCTAAGAGACTTCACAAAAACGACAAGCACAACGACAGAGGAGGGATTTGAAAGAAGCTACTGAAGAAATATTGAAGTAAGAGAATAAAGGCAACATATTAAAATCAAAGTCACAATGTGTTTCTGGAAAATGCACCCATGTCATTTGTTTTATGCTGCTCAATGTAATACAGTTCAGTAACAGCAGAGGGCACTCTACTCTTTATTTCTGTCCTTTCTGGTCCAGTGCAATGGGCCGATAGTATCACTCTCATGCAAACGCACCACAATCCTGTACATCACATTAGATTTAGATTCAGAAAGTGTATTAGTC
Source organism: Oncorhynchus clarkii lewisi (assembly GCF_045791955.1). Classification (NCBI taxonomy): domain Eukaryota; kingdom Metazoa; phylum Chordata; class Actinopteri; order Salmoniformes; family Salmonidae; genus Oncorhynchus; species Oncorhynchus clarkii. The sequence goes on from NC_092154.1 coordinate 24,660,339, forward strand.
ACATGCACAGGGTTGCAGATGTAAATGCAGGGTACAGTGAACATCTTAAGCTCCGAGCTCCAACAGTGCAGGCCATTAACATCAAGTCATACTTTAACATACCAAACTGTATTTATTTCGAAACGTTTCAGGTTGATAACCCTGATGCAAAGGTAAAGTAGTTCAACGGCACTCAAAGACAGGACACGTAAAGCACAACGTTTTACACCTTGGGTATTGGTCAAAACTATTGGTCCAGTTTGTCCTGCTAGAATCAACTGCCTCAAGCTCCACCCATTAAAGGCCATGGAGAAGTGAGCTGTTTCTTTAGGACATGATGTTTGCAGTCCTAACACACCACACCCCTCTCAGTTCCTTAGATATAGGTGAGAGAACAGTCATTTCAAAACAAGGCCAACCTCACCTCACTCTCATAACTAGGACTATTGTATGTGATATGGCTATTAAAGGTGAATGACTATTAAACCCTAAAGTAAACTATTAAAAAAGGGTATTAACGCCCATAAAAAACTCCCATACCATGCAAGTTACTCTTTCTATGGTCAATGTCATGCGCGTGTGATCCGACTGTGATCAAAAACATGACTCAATGCTAATTGAATCCAAACAGACAATGATGACAATGGTGATCTGTTAAATGCCTATCTCTCTGTCTGTAACCTTAATAAATAGACAGTAGACAGACAACACCCCATTCGTTTTGTTTGCCACCTCAGAGGATGTTTGGGCATCAGGCAGGAATGGTATATATGAATGTCAAATTGCCATGCAAACAGCAATCACCATCTGTCTTGTGCACAATAACAGGATCCTAGGAAAACAGGATGGGGTGGGTTCATTCTAAGAGCAGTGATTATTATGGGTGTACAGTGGTAGACGATATACATTAATGACGGAGTCACAGGTGATGTCATCTCTGACTAATGGAATCATTAAAATAAGATAATAAAACCTGGGCCCGGTTTCCCAAAAGCATCTTAAGACTAAGTTCATCTTAGAACCATAGGGTACTAGCATGCTAGCAGATACCCATAGACTTTTGAGTCATTGCGCTAACGCTAGTTAGTATTGGCTCACAAAACTACCTCTAACTTCCTTCATCCTGGACACAAAAACATGAAAATGGTATCCACTAGTTGATCTGAGTCAAAGTAGATAAAGGGCCTCACTGCCAAGATCCCGAAGTATCCCTTTAAGATGCTTTTGGGAAACCGGGCCCTGGTCTTTTTATGTCTGCTGAAAGGCTGAGGCACTTGGCATATTTAGAATGCAAACTCATTCTCACTTGGTTAAGAGTAGTTTCCTGTTAGTCGCCCACTCCATCTGCTTCATGTACATTGACCTCTGAACTGACAGTCACTCCTCAATGGTTTGGATTACAGGAATGTCAACATTAGCCTTAATAAAATAGGTCATAATTACATATCGGAGTGCATTAACTTATACCACCTTCTCTACTTTCCCTCCAAAGAAACTGGAATGAATATAGGCACAGCACAGTCTCAAGTACACTATTACATAATGAGGTACAAATGAATAATAAACATTGGAGAATTCAGCAAGGGAATATTACAAATAGTATTACAAATATTACAACTGAATGCATTCTACTGAAATGTGTCTTCTGCATTTAACCCAACCCCTCTGAATCAGAGATGTGCAGAGGGCTGCCTTAATCGACATCCACGGCGCCCGGGGAACAGTGGGTTAACTGCCTTGCTCAGAACAACAGATTTTTACATGGTCAGCTCGGGGATTCGATCCAGCAACTGCCCAACGCTCCTACCCGCCAGGCTACCTGACCCTGGACATTTTCTGTAAATCTTAAATTGTATATAAGTTTATAAACACAGGAAGTGCCACAATTCTGAATCCAACTATTTCAAATGTTTGGTTTTTACCACAAGGCCATGCACCACAGAAGTTGTAACTGCAGTGATACACACTGTTAGCTAACACTAAAATATATTCTTAAACTGTTATAAAACAAAACAAACTAAAATCTCAAGAAGGGTTGTCACGGACTAGCTGCAGAGAAGGAACCTAACCTAACCCATGGTCTCATCAGAACAGAAACACACTGTACAGCAGTATGTACAGAATCTACAAGTTTACACAAAACACTTGTGTGGTTACAGTTTGATATCTGGGGCCAGGGGAGAAGGGGAATAAGGGAGGGAGGGGTAGCTTTTTGGGGACATCAGAGGCGTCATTGTAGTGCGAGGTGGTGGTCTTGTCGGGGTTAGGATTGAGTTGAGGGGGGGGACAGTCCCTTTTTAGAGTGAGTCTGGCTTTGGGGTCACCACCATGTGGGTGAGAATGTCTATGAGGTGGTCCAGGCCATAGAGGTAGCCATCCTCGCGGTTGCCCTCCTCCCAGGTGGCCCTGTGACTCAGGACCTGTCCTTTAGGCAGAGGGGTAGTCTTCCCAAAGTCTATCATCCACACCTTGGCCTGCTCACGCTTGTCATGGACGAACAGCAGTGAGCTGCCAATCACCTGGGGAAGGAGAGAGGGATCCATCTTAGTCCTCAAAACACTGAGACCAAAACAAAAAAACATGTTTACAATAGGCTAGGACAGAAAGTTTCAAATAGAGTTGGAATGTGTGTATGGTAGCCATTTTAATAATAATAGTAACTTATTACGTTTATACAGTGCCTTGCAAAAGTCTTTACCCTCCTATTTTGTTGCATTACAACCTGTAATTTAAATTTATTTTTATTTGGATTTCATGTCATGGACATACACAAAATAGTCCAAATTGGTGAATTGAAATGAAAAAAATAACTTATTTAAAAAAATTACAAAAAATTAAAAATTGAAAAGTGGTGTGTGCATATGTATTCACCCCCTTTGCTATGAAGCCCCTAAATAAGATCTGGTGCAACCAATTACCTTCAGAAGTCACATAATTAAGTAAATAAAGTCCACTTGTGTGCAATCTAAGTGTCACATGATCTGTCACATGATCTCAGTATATATACACTTGTTCTGAAAGGCCCAAGAGTCTGCAACACCACTAAGCAAGTGGCACCATGAAGACCAAGGAGTTCTCCAAACAGGTCAGGGACAAAGTTGTGGAGAAGTACAGATCAGGGTTGGGTTATAAAAAAAGATCTGAAACTTTGAACATCCCACGGAGCACCATTAAATCCATTATTAAAAAATTGAAAGAATATGGCACCACAACAAAACTACCAAGTGAGGGCCGCCCACCAAAACTCACTGACCAGGCAAGGAGGGCATTAATCAGAGAGGCAACAAAGAGACCAAAGATAACCCTGAAGGAGCTGCAAAGCTCCACAGTGGAGATTGGAGTATCTGTCCATAGGACCACTTTAAGCCATACACTCCACAGAGCTGGGCTTTAATGGAAGAGTGTCCAGAAAAAAGTCATTGTTAAATTCAAAAATAAGCAAAGACGTTTGTGGTTCGCCAAAAGTTATGTGGGAGACTCCCAAAACATATGGAAGAAGGCACTTTGGTCAGATGAGACAAAAATTTAGCTTTTTGGCCATCAAGGAAAACGCTATGTCTGGCACAAACCCAATACCTCTCATTACCCCGAGAACAACATCCCCACAGGGAAGCATGGTGGTGGCAGCATCATGCTGTGGGGATGTTTTTCATCGGCAGGTACTGGGAAACTAGTCAGAATTGAAGGGATGATAGATGGCGCTAAATACAGGGAAATTCTTGAGGGAAACCTGTTTCAGTTGTCCAGAGATTTGAGACTGGGACCGAGGTTCACCTTCCAGCAGGACAATGACCCTAAGCATACTGCTAAAGCAACACTCGAGTGGTTTAAGGGGAAACATTTAAATGTCTTGGAATGGCCTAGTCAAAGCCCAGACCTCAATCCAATTGAGAGTCTGTGGTATGACTTAAAGATTGCTGTACACCAGCGGAATCCATCCAACTTGAAGGAGCTAGAGCAGTTTTGCCTTGAAGAATGGGCAAAAATCCCAGTGACTAGATGTGCCAAGGTTATAGGGACATATCCCAAGAGACTTACAGCTGTAATTGCTGCAAAAGGTGGCTCTACAAATTATTGACTTTGGGGGTTGAATAGTTCTGCATGCTTTCAGTTTCTTTGTCTTATTTCTTGTTTGTTTCACAATAAAAAATATTAAGCATCTTCAAAGTGGTAGGCATGTTGCGTAAATGAAACAAGACATACCCCTCAAAAATCTATTTTAATTCCAGGTTGTAAGGCAACAAAAATGTAAAAATGCCAAGGGGGGTGAATACTTTCGCAAGGCAGTGTATAGCTCTTTTCATCGAATCTCAAAGCGCTTAATTCTTTTTTTACCTTTATTTAAATAGGCAAATAAGTTAATAACAAATTCTACCCCGGCCAAACCTGGACCAATTGTGCACCACCCTATGGGACTTCCAATCACAGCCAGATGTGATACAGCCTGGATTTGAACCAGTGACTGTAGTGATGCAGTGCCTCAGACTGCTGCGCCACTCGGGAGCCCAAAAATAAATGTAAGAATAAAGTCGGAGAAGCCTAATGAAGCATATCCTGTTAAGTATGGTCTATAATCGCCACATATAATCATGTTAAGTATGTTATCTACACCAAGTAAATAACTGCCCATTAAATCAACATTCTTCAAGCACCCCTCTTATTACTGTAAAGGTCAATCATGATTCAGCTGTATTTGACTACTGTATGCACATAGTTCATTTACTGTTACACTTTATCTTCCGACTTAGAAGATCAGATACATATTTGATCAAATAGTTTTATGCTTTCTGTAGTTAGGTGACGGGGAAAATACTATTGTATGTTACAGGTTGTGTCTCACTACAGTATGTCTGGACAGATGGTCGATGTAAACGGGATTCCAAATAATCGTATTAGGCAGCTATTCCTGAGTTTACGTAAAATGTCACTATAAAGTCAAATACAGTAGGCATGAATGAGGGATTAACAGACACACCCTGTACTTAATGTACACACCCTGTATTTGACTCCACCTAAGCAGCAGGACATAGGTTATTCCAGAAAGGGTTTGTTCTAGGGCCTGTGTCTCAACCTTTCCTCTGAAACGCCACAGTACCTTCAGAAGCCTGACAACGCTTCCTGTTTAGATTAACAATGTCCTGTGATTGGTTGGTGTTTGTGTGGATGCCATTGTTCATGGGTTTCCACTGCACAGATTGTAGCCTCCTGTATCAGTTGAGTGGTACATGGGCGGATCTCAAATGCTTCTATTTCGGTAAATGTTACAACTCAAAAAATAGATTTGTTTACCTCGTGGGTCTTGAAGAAGGTTGATATTTCCAGAGTGTCCCTAATGTCCTTCAGTCGGTGCAGATAACAGTTCTGAAAACAGACAGATGAGAGCGCAAGATGTACAGTATTATTAAAACTACCCAGGGTGATGTGGGAAAATCTGAGCTGAAAAGCTTTCAGTATTTCGCCAATTTTAAGGAAACAGAAAAAAAACATAAACTAAACTATTATTATACTGGATACCAGATATATACTGAACAAAAATGTAAACACAACATGTAGTGTTGGTCCCATGTTTCATGAGCTGAAATAAAAGATCCCAGAAATGTTCCATATGCACAAAAAGCTTATTTCTCTCAAATTTTGTGCACAAATTAGTTTACATCCCTGTTAGTGAGCATTTATCCTTTGCCAAGATAATCCATCCACCTAACAGTTGTGGCATATCATGAAGCTGATTAAACAGCATGATCATTACACAGATGCACCTTGTGCTGGGGACATTAAAATGTGCAATTTTGTCACACAACAATGCCACGTATGCCTCATGTTTGAGGGGAGTGTGCAATTGGAATGCTGACTGCAGGAATATCCACCAGAACTTTTGCCAGAGAATGTAATGTGCATTTCTCTACCAACGCCGTTTTAGAGAATTTGGCAGTATGTCCAACCGGCCTCACAACTGCTGACCACGCGTAACCACGCCACCCCAGGACCTCCACATCTGGCTTCTTCACCTGTGGGATCGTCTGAGACCAGCCACCCAGATGGCTGATGAAATTGTGGGTTTGCACAACCAAGGAATTTCTGTATAAACTGTCAGAAACCGTCTCAGGGAAGCTCATCTGCGCGCTCGTCGTCCTCACCAGGGTCTTGACATGACTGCAGTTCGGCGTCGTAACCAACTTCAGTGGGCAAATGCTCACCTTCAAAGACCACTGGCATGCTGGAGAAGAGTGCTCTTCACAGATGAATCCCAGTTCAATAGTACCAGGCAGATGGCAGACAGCATGTATGGCAGAGTGCCCCATGGTGAACACAGATGAATCCCAGTCCAACTATACCGGGCAGATGGCAGACAGCATGTATGGCAGAGTTCCACATGTTGAACAGAGTGCCCCATGGTGAACACATATGAATCCCAGTTCAATAGTACCAGGCAGATGGCAGACAGCATGTATGGCAGAGTGCCCCATGGTGAACAGAGTGCCCCATGGTGGCAGTCGGGTTACGGTATGGGCAGGCAAAAGCTACGGACAACGAACATAATTTCATTTCTTCGATGGCAATTTGAATGCACAGCGAGACCATGACGAGATCCTGAGGCCCATTGTCGTGCTATTCATCCTCCACCATCACCTCATGTTTCAGCATGATAATGCACAGCCCCATGTCACAAGGATCTGTACACAACTCCTCAAAGCTGAAAATGTCCCAGTTCTTCCATGACCTGCATACTCAGCAGACATGTCACCCAGTGAGCCTGTTTGAGATGCTCTGGATCTACATGTACGACAGCGTATTCCAGTTCCGGCCAATATCCAGCTACTTCAAACAGCCATTGAAGAGGAGTGGGACAACATTCTACAGGCAACAATCAACAGCCTGATCAACCCTATGTGAAGGAGATGTGTTGTGCTGCATAAGGCAAATAGTGGTCACACCAGATACTGACTGGTTTTCTGATCCACGCCCTTAACTTTTTTTTGAAGGTATCTGTGACCAACATATACATATCTGTATTCCCAGTCATGTGAAATCCATAGATTAGGGCCTCATTAATTTATTTAAATTGACTGATTTCCCTATATGAACTGTAACTCAGTAAAATCTTTGAAATTGTTGCATGTTGCGTTTATATTTATGTTCAGTGTACTTTCTTTTTTCCCGATAGAAATAACAGCATTCTCCATGCACTGTAATTTATAAATGGATAAGAGCTAGGTAAATGAGTAATCTGTTTGGATAAGGGGATTGTAAATACAAAATAGCAATTGTTCCCTATATTTCGATTTATGTACATTTTAGCAAACACTCTTATCCAGAGCGACTTACAAGAGCAATTCGGGTTAACTACTGTACCTCCCCCAGGGGAACATCAGCATATTTTTCACACAGACTGCTCGGGGATTCAAACCAGCAACTTTTCAGTTCCAGGTCCAACACTCTTAACTGCTAGGCTACCTGCTGACCTTATAATTTCTGGAGACGAATGTGAAACCAGCCATATGGAATCAAACCGAAAATCATATCATCATGACATGTATTGCGGCCTCTTTTCCAAAGTGAAATAGGCTATAAATAGTTGTGCCATTGTTCTGAATTTGTATTGTGTGCCCTCATAATTTGCGTGGATGAAATTTGGACACCCAAGCCATAGGCTTCTTTAGGGCTGAACCTGCCGAGCTGATGTATGCGCTTTAGAATGTTTTAATTATAGCCTATGCCCAGGCTTTCCTCTCTTCTTTTTTACAATTTGTATCATGTTAAATATTAGCCGCTGGGCCTCCCGGGTGGCGCAGTGGTCTATCGCAGTGCTAGCTGTGCCACCAGAAACTCTGGGTTCGAGCCCAGGCTCTGTCGCTGCCAGCCATTGCCGGGAGGTCCATGGGACGTCGCACAATTGGCCTAGCATCGTCCGGGTTAGGGAGAGTCTGGCCGGTAGGGATATCCTTGTCTCATCGCACACTAGCGACTCCTGTGGCGGGCCAGGCGCAGTGCAAGCTGACCAGGTCACTAGGTGCACAGTGTTTCCTCTGACACATGGGTGCGGCTGGCTTCCGGGTTGGATGTGCGCTGTGTTAAGAAGCAGTGCGGCTTGGTTGGATTGTGTTTCGGAGGACGCATGGCTCTCGACCTTTGTCTCTCCCGAGCCCGTACAGGAGTTGTAGCGATGAGACAAGATAGTAACTACTAACAATTGGATACCACGAAATTGGGTAAAAAAAAGAAAATATTAGCCACTATAAATAATACCCACATACATTTATAACTGTCACTTCAGTGTAAGTTTCCTTCAATTTGTACAGTAGTGTCCATTTAGCTTCAATCCGTTCCATTCCATGTGTTACACCTTCCATTATTTCATGGATTGAACTTGATTATGACAACAGGATGAATCAAACCACTGTATTTTTTACTCATCAATATGTGTTGTGCTTAAAGGCTCTCCAAACCATTTCCCAAACCCTAAAATGTGCCTAAATAATCTACAAGATGACAGTATTTTTTTATTTACCAGTTGCGCTGAAACGGAGACAAAGATGGCATTCCAAAGATGGCATTCTTTCTTTGATCCCAATTTTCTGACCTTGTTCTCTCAACATATTCTAGTCTGTGGACAAAAGTCCAATTAAAGGTAAACTGTATTTAAAGGGATGGCTTCAGATAAATGTACTGAAATCCCTATTGAATGAAAACTCCACGAGAAAATCTGTTGGCCAGCAAGTGGGAGGGTTTTCAGCAGTTGAATTACATGTATTCAGCGCGTGCAAGGGAACCACACCGGCAAAGCACATTACGAACCTGCCTAAGGTAAGTCTGAATACCATCTACTGAGAACTGGGTAGGAAAGCCGTGCGTAAGAAAGGCGTAATTTCCTAAGTTGGAATCAGCCCCCATAGCCTAGTTGATTTGATTATGTTTAAAAGTTGAAGTGGTGCTGGAATAGCAGATGCAGTGCTCACTTGTTGTAGCTCTCTGTGGTTCTAAATCAGTAGATGTTTAGTAAACTGTTGGAAACATTAACTTGATTGACCATGTTGTAGGTCAATAGCAATATGTAATAGTAGTTTTTTCCTGGCTTGGCTTCCACAGTGATTTTACCCACACACCGCTACTGGATTCCTAGGACCTTTTCTGAGACGCTTTGTGGATACAGGCCCTGTATTCATTACAGAACATTACCCATAAACAGACCATTCTATGAATTATGATAACTCCATAGTGCAAAACCCTATGGGACAACAGCTCAGCTCAGTAGAGAGAGAGTGCGGCTTGGTTGGATTGTGTTTCGGAGGACGCATGGCTCTCGACCTTTGTCTCTCCCGAGCCCGTACAGGAGTTGTAGCGACCTTTGTCTCTCCCGAGCCCGTACAGGAGTTGTAGCGATGAGACAAGATAGTAACTACTAACAATTGGATACCACGAAATTGGGTAAAAAAAAGAAAATATTAGCCACTATAAATAATACCCACATACATTTATAACTGTCACTTCAGTGTAAGTTTCCTTCAATTTGTACAGTAGTGTCCATTTAGCTTCAATCCGTTCCATTCCATGTGTTACACCTTCCATTATTTTATGGATTGAACTTGATTATGACAACAGGATGAATCAAACCACTGTATTTTTTACTCATCAATATGTGTTGTGCTTAAAGGCTCTCCAAACCATTTCCCAAACCCTAAAATGTGCCTAAATAATCTACAAGATGACAGTATTTTTTTATTTACCAGTTGCGCTGAAACGGAGACAAAGATGGCATTCCAAAGATGGCATTCTTTCTTTGATCCCAATTTTCTGACCTTGTTCTCTCAACATATTCTAGTCTGTGGACAAAAGTCCAATTAAAGGTAAACTGTATTTAAAGGGATGGCTTCAGATAAATGTACTGAAATCCCTATTGAATGAAAACTCCACGAGAAAATCTGTTGGCCAGCAAGTGGGAGGGTTTTCAGCAGTTGAATTACATGTATTCAGCGCGTGCAAGGGAACCACACCGGCAAAGCACATTACGAACCTGCCTAAGGTAAGTCTGAATACCATCTACTGAGAACTGGGTAGGAAAGCCGTGCGTAAGAAAGGCGTAATTTCCTAAGTTGGAATCAGCCCCCATAGCCTAGTTGATTTGATTATGTTTAAAAGTTGACGTGGTGCTGGAATAGCAGATGCAGTGCTCACTTGTTGTAGCTCTCTGTGGTTCTAAATCAGTAGATGTTTAGTAAACTGTTGGAAACATTAACTTGATTGACCATGTTGTAGGTCAATAGCAATATGTAATAGTAGTTTTTTCCTGGCTTGGCTTCCACAGTGATTTTACCCACACACCGCTACTGGATTCCTAGGACCTTTTCTGAGACGCTTTGTGGATACAGGCCCTGTATTCATTACAGAACATTACCCATAAACAGACCATTCTATGAATTATGATAACTCCATAGTGCAAAACCCTATGGGACAACAGCTCAGCTCAGTAGAGAGAGAGATGAAGACCACACATGAGTGACAGTACACAACAGTAGGGCCAAGGCCCACCACACAGTGACAGATACAGTGTGTTTGGCTTGGGTCTAGTGGTACTAGATAAACACATGACAAACCAATGTGGAATGGAGGACATCTTGTTTGAGTGTTTCATTTCCCTGCTCTGTTTCCAGGACCCCGGGAGACCTAAATCACACACAGCCGCCCCGGCTATGACCTCACTTCCTGGGCCATTAGAGAGGTGGAAGTCCTTGGGAGTTCCCTCCAGGGGCCATTTGACCATGGGGCAGGGAGAGGTCTGCCGGAGCATTAGGGGGCTCCGGCTCACACACAAACACCCCGAAAGAATCACAGAGACATATGCACACACACTCACCAGGATGTTCTGGTTTCCTTTGACAAAGTCGTTGAATGCCTCTGTCACTTGCTCCATGCTCCTGGTCTTTTTAAAGTCTCTGTTTACCGTCCCGTCTTCCTTCTGCACAGACGAAGGGAAAGAAAGGCAGATATTTTTAGAGTCCAGCAGGATGGGGCCTCCAACAATTACATGATGTCTGAGGTCCCCCGTATACATGTGACACACACTGCTAGCTTGATACAAATGGCCTCTGTTATTCAAGGGGAGGCTAAAGAACTTCAGAAGTCAGACCCATACCGTGGCATCAGCATGCTTCAGTTAGGCTGGCGTCTAGCGAAAGTCAGCTAGGCAAACCGAACGAGTGTGCTCGCATACTCCCTTAAAAGAATAAGAGGCAATAGTTTCCTCAAAATAGTCAGAATTCATCTAAGATAACTAAAGAAATCGGTCATTCATTTGGACGTTTTTGCAGAGATCTTATTTTATATACATTTTATATCTACTCTAACTGAGATGTTTGGTGCAGTATTTCCAACTGAAAAAATATGCATGAAAACGAGTCTCGTTAAATGACAACAAAGACTTTATTGAAGAATCCCTACTGTTGACCAATCACCAACGAAGGGGCGTAGACTTCGGCTACCGACTTCGGCTACCGACACCGGCTACCGACTTCGGCTTGCCTCCAGAAAAATAATTGTCTGCCCGAACAGCCAAAAAAAACCTCACCGAAGTCTAAAACATCACAAAATGTCGTCATTATATACTGTATGCACAAACTCGTCCAAACAGTTTCGGATGGGAAGCATTATTCCTACTACTCAGTGCTATACTATACTATTAAGCAGCAAAACCCTGCTGAAAGAGGTGACTAAAACAGGAAAATGGCCCAACGTTTTGCATCATCTAAGACAAGAGGACGTGTCTCCACACACTTAATGTGCTCATATTCTAACTCTACCACAGCACCGTGCTCTACCGTGCTCTACTGTCTCCGTAGAAATGCAGGCAGACAATAATATGGGCATTGAGCTGGGGCCCAACAGACACAACAGCAGCTGTGTGCTCTCTAAAAACTCACAGAACCTTTTGATTCTACAGACAGTCTCCGAGGGCAACCCCTGGTGTCATGACAACAGAGAGAGACATCAAAGCTCTGCGGGCCGTGGCCATCTATGGACATGGCTGGAGTCGGGAAAGAGAGACAAAGGAGTGGAAACTCCGGACAGCCCTGTTGCTGCCACTGCTCCCTACGCTGCCAGTCCAGTCTGAACTATTCATCCTGCACATCTGTCTTAAGCCCTCCAGAGTCAAATATCAGGGCCTCATTAGAGGAGACAGATTCTGGAAGATGGTGTTACGGCCCAAACATAGCCAGGATGTCTCCCTCTTGGCTTTAGGAGGAATTAGACCCATGTAATCTAATTGCCTAGGAAGAATATGTTGCAGATGTGCTCTTTTTGTTGTTGCACCCAGCTTTCTCCGAATAGGATTATTAGTGTGCTTAGGTTTACTAAGGCAGAATCACATGATCAGGCTGTCTGTCAGTCTGTCTGTCTGTCTGTCTGTCTGTGTGCTGCTGCATTGAATCTATTAGTTTCAGCTTGAAGGAGAGTGATGGTGTGTAGGAGCAAATGGGACGTGTCAGCAACTGAAGTTACTGTCAGTAGAGGTGTCACAAGCAGGCCCTATGTGTGAAAAAAACACGCAACACACTCTATACACACTGACACCAAATAGAGGGTATTCCTTCCTGTTGGCCCTGGCAACCCTCAGTATGAAGAATGCTATTAAGGGGCGACTGCAGGGTATGTCTGTACACAAACCAAGCAGGACCATCAAGGTCAGCCCTTCTAAGTGGAATTATACTCTCAATTTCACATTATTACTGTTTTAATTATTATAAAATCATCAACCAGTAACTACTGAGTGTACAGACTGACAGATGGAGTATTTGGTCACCTTTCCTAGAGTGTTTACTTCCTCCAATAATGGACTGTTAAATTAGTTTTACAGAGTATGACTTTATAGCACAATGCATCACTCCACTGCAAGGATAGGCAACTAGATTCAGCCAATGGACCATTTTTGTCAGAGCGGATGGTCGGGGGGATGGAACATAATCATCATAATTTGTACTCTGCTAAATTTACTACAACTAAGCCCAAATGTTTTTTATTTTATTTGAAACTTTGATTACATTGAGACACGCTCATATACGTCTCTTTTTAGAAAATTCATGGCAATAGCTAGGAACAGATTTCCTTAATCAAACCGATTTTCTTGCTGAATTCCTGGTGATTTTATAGTCATTTTTGACCCCCCACCCCACAAAAAAACTCCTGTTGCCGACCCCTGCTCTACCGTATACCCCAGTACATAATCTGTGCCGTGGCTTACTTTGATGCCCTCGATGCGGAAGCCCAGGGTAGCGGTGGAGCTGATGGTCTCCCTCCACTGCATGTAGCGGGGCTTGGTGACCGCCTGCTGCTCCTGCTCCTCGGGGGTGGGCGCCAGGGGTTCCACCTCCACCATCTTCTGGTACATGTCCTTCCTCAGACTGGTATTCTTACGGGCCTTGGTCAGCTCCTCCTCCAGGTATGTCCTTTGGTGGACAGAGAAGCCACATCTGTTTGGTACTGACTTTGTTGAATGAGATTTTATGTTGTAACCAGTCCAGCAACCAAATTAATTTCCTTTTATGAGCCAATATAAAGGATAATTTGACTCTACTTCTTAGAATACAATCACTGTGCAAACATTGTGCAATACAATATTGATCATTCAGATGTTGTTTGACAAAGCCGTTGAGTGATCATGCCCCAGGGGACAACATGTGAATGAAGAAGAGAAACTGTTTTCTTTCACATAATAATTATACTGTAGAATTATTATTGCAGTGAAGACAGGAGGAGGGGTTCCCTTCTCTTCAGTTCATCCCTGAATAAGGGATTGTCTTAACCTTTCCTAGATTCAAATTCTCCTTCTCACTAGCCAGCTACCTCAAGAACAGGCCAGGCTTTAGTCTGTTAGCACTGCACCAAATTGTTGTGTTTGGAGGGGCTGGTTTATCATTTCCTAACATTCCGGCCAATCCAGAGAAGGCTCACACAACCAAAGTTGTGCTAGAGAGGAAAGGAGATGAGAGGAGAAGGATATAGCAGGGAGAGTGATGAAGGCCACCCGGCAACAAAGCTATTCGTCACAACGGTAGAGTACAGGATACACTAGCAAAACAAGCCTGACCTGTTTACACCCAGTTCAAAGTGTCTCAGAAGAGTCTCCAATATTTCACTGGTTAGTAATAACTTTGCAAAGTGTCTCGGTATACCCATATCTGATATACATCTGATGTAAACTTAACAAGGGAGATTTTGACAACTGTAACATGTACAGTATGTGGAGTTCGGCAGCCCAATAATGAACCCAAAGGAATGGAAGTTGTTTCCCAATACTTGTTTCCCAATACAGGCTGATTTAATGGTGTGTCTGTGAAGGGCCAGCTGGCTACAGTACATATCTCCTCTCTAGGGGAGTGTGATGGTCACTCTTAGACCTTACGCCTAATGGATGTCTGCCTGATTGAATATTGGACCTTACCCTAACCTGTCAAAATGGAACAAAGAGATCTGAGAGCTACAATGATGTCTAACACTGATCTAAGGTCTATTTTCATTCACCCCCAAAAAGTTTAGATTAGGATATCCAGAGGGTAAACTGAGATATGTGCCTATGTGTAACTTCAACAAAGAGATGCACCTGCCAATAAAGGTCCGTCAACCCACACTCACCTGACGCCCATCTTGCAGTCCATGACGCAGGGCAGGTCGAACTCAGAGAGCAGATCATCCATCTGGTTGTACTTCTCCCCATCCTTCTCCACGTCTCCGTGGTAGGCCGGTACGTAGGGACGCAGCACGTCTTTCATCAGCCAATCCAAGCAGCGCTGCTCACAGTCACAGTGCTTCTTCAGGATACGCCCGTTAGCCCCTGCCTTGAAACTGCCTGAGAGGAACCAAAACATGCAATAAAAACATTAGAGGATGTTCAGTGTTAACAGTAGGCCTGCTTTACTTTGTTTTGTCCTGTTGCTAAAGAAAAGGTTGTATCTGATTCTGAATGGACCATTCCATTTCAGATAGCCTAGCTACAGTATATACAAATAGGATGAAACTCTTAGTTATGCCCTAGTACTGAGCCTTTGAATATATGATTTGCAAGTATATCCCAACACTTAGCCTGAGACTAGATTTGAATTCCAAACACACTGGCCATTGGCCACTGTATCGTATCCAATCCAGCCAGGAGAATGAGAGCGGAACACAGAACACACATTCCTTCCATAGCCTTATCCCAGAATCCCCACATTCCAGAGGCAGCGTTGTCAAGGCCTACCTGCATGACCAGCCAGCTGGATCCAAGGGTACTTCTTCTTGAAAGACATGACGAATGGAGACCAGTGGACAATGTTCTTGATCTTCTTCCATGACTTGTGCTGTATGGACAAACAAACAGAGGACGCTTTGAGTAAACCTACTGTGCGTTGTGTTCCTCGCACAATCCTTGTCTGTTTTCATTACAAGCACTGTAGTATTACAAGAGACAAAAAACACAGAACAATGCTCTGTTGTGTGTGGACGGCATTGTTACTTTATTACATTTAGAATACAGCCCACCACACATGAACATTTGACTCCTTTTGTTGTCATTCATTGATGTAGTTGAGTGTATTATTTAGCAGTTTATGATTCAAACAGGGATTTCTCTCACAGAAGACAGTCACAGAGTCAGGCACACATTTGAACCAATATTAGCATACACCACAGAATTATTACAGACCACAGGAAACAACAACAACAAGTAGAAACAGCAACAAGAAGTAGAAACAAAAACAAAAAACATAAGACATCCAGTGTCTCTCCACCTGACTGCTGAGGAGAAGAATCTGTAGTTTTTTACACTAGAGTACAAATGCTTTCCCACTTGAAATGAATTAAACTATTTGTGGCTGTAGGGAAAAGTGATAATACCAGTTATTTCAGTATAATTCAGAAAATTGTATAATATACTTCCTCCAACCCAGCTTATAATAACAGTCTGAAGTCTGAAGTGAGTATTCAGCTCATTGATTGGAGTTGCTCTTGCTGCTCTAACACAAAACAATGCTGGGTTAAAAACAACCCAATTTGGATTCTTTGGTAACCCAGTGCTGGCTAAATATTAGACAGGTCACACGCTGGGTTATTTTGACCCAGTCAGTTGGGTTGCGTGAATAACCCAACATGTTGGGTTGTTGGGATTACCCAAACATGGGTTCATTTAATCATCAATTGGGTAGTTTTATTTTCATGCTGCTGGGTTGATCTAGCAGCTGGGTCTTTTTTAATGTAATCCTCAGGTTATTTTCAGGAGGAGTGGCTTATTGGAGGCGTGGATTTCAGATAGATCTTATTGGCCACCAGTGAGAGTCATGTTAACTTTACAGTTGAAATGTTCCTTATTTTTTTGGGTGAATTTTATACATTCTTCTAGAATATAAAAAATATTTATTATATATTATAATAAGGTGGTATCTATCCCAACAATGGGATTTCCATTGGCTTTTAGGGAACTGTAAGCAACAAAAATGTAAATGTTTAACCTTAACATGTGTACAGATAAACAGCAATGACATTTACTCTCACGGGTGGTTAAAAATAACTATATGAAAGCCACGACCCTTCTAAACTACGCCTCCAATCTCCTGATCTGACTCGCTGGGTCATATCTCAATAACCCAGCACCAATAACCCAGCATAAACAACCCAAACCTACTCTTGTTAAAGAAAACAACCCAACTAAGTGACCAATGCCTGCAACCAAGCAGTCGGGTCATCCAGACAACCCAGTATTGTTTAGAGTGTACACATAATGAGCACCTATTCATGCAGAAACACCTCCAGATGGTCAGATTCACACACCAGTCCAGTGCTGCCGATGGTTAGCTAACTGTTCTTGGCAATCTAGTACCCATCGATTTAGGCATTAGCCTAGCACATTTCAACGGAGAGCCTATCACCTCAGAGAAAAGGTGTTAGGTGTCTGCTGCTATCAAATCATTAGGATGGTATCAATCTAACTAAGGGCATACGGTCAGAGCTATGGGCTAATGAGCACCAGTTAAAACAGTTAACTTCCTTTAGGAGTCTAAAAATATTTGGCATGGGCATTCAAATCCTCAAAAAGTTCTACAGCTGCACCATTGAGAGCATCTTGACTGGCTGCATCACCACTTGGTATGGCAACTGCTTGGCATCCGACCGCAAGGCGCTACAGAGGGTAGTGCATTTGGCCCAGTTCATCACTGGGGCTGAGCTCCTTGCCATCCAGGACCTCCGTACCAGGCGGTGTCAGAGGAAGGCCCTAAAAATTGTGAAAGACTCCAGCCACCCAAGTCATAGATTGTTCTCTCAGCTACCGCATGGCAAGCGGCAAGTCTGGAACCAACAGGACTCTGAACAGCTTCTACCCCCAAGCAATAAGACTGCTAAACAGTTTAAATAGTTAACCAAATAGCTACCCGGACTATCTGCGTTGACCCTTTTCACACTAACTTTTTTGACTCATCACATAAGCTGCTGCTACTGTTTACTATCTGTCACTTTATTCTACCTCAATTACCTCATACCCCTGCACATCAACTCAGCACTGGTACCCCATGTACGTATATAGCCAAGTTATTGTTATTAATTATCTGTTTATTGTTATGCGTTTTACTTTTCTATTATTTCTCTATTTTCTTTGTCTCTGCATTGTTGGGAAGTACCCGTAAGTAAGCATTTCACTGTTAGTCTATACCTGTTGTTTACGAAGCATGTGACAAATACAATTTGATTTGATTTTGATTTAACGGCAGAGTGTGTTTTTCGGTTCCAATCCTAGTCGCTGTGCTCTGCTGATGGTTACACTGTGTTATTCCCTCTCACTGGCCGTCCCGGAGACAGCTCTCTTTAATTTTCCGTCTTGGCATGGCCAGTGAATTCTTCACTCCACTAGCTGCTCTCCACCATGGATGGATGTGGGGTTTCCCTTAGCCACCAACTAACCACAGCACTCTGGTCTCTCTCCCCACAAGCACCAGAGCCAGCAGGGTAATATCGTTGTTCCAAGCCTGGGAGTTCAGGGCCTCCCTCACACACACAAACACACAATAGCAAGGACCAACGCACAAACAAGAGCCATTCTAGCAAACAGAAGTCAGTCACAAGAAGCCCCTTCTCTCTCAGTGAGACGTTTAAGAGCAATACTTAAGAGTCAGAACCATTAAAATGTACTTAATCAGGAGATAGATACAGTATATGCTTGGCTATATATTTTCTCTCAGCTGACTTTGAAAAATCAATGACAAAGCAACTTCCCATACATGAAAGGATTTATATCTAGATGTGATTATAAGGTATAGGGCAGTAAAATCTTAAATGTCGCTGACTCAACTAAAAAATAAGCATTTTGCATCTAGGAAATGTGTGTGTATATTTTTTCCCCCCCATTTCCCCCCACTCCAGTGGACTTCTGCTTTCAGTAACACGATAGATTATGTTACATTCAGACGCTCACTGAGTTCCTCTCAGTGCTGGCTTGGTTTTTCATCACGAGACTGTGCTGCTGTGCTCCAGCGGTGGGGGGAGTCACTCAACTTGCTCTTCACACTACAGTGGGTGTGAGAGAGTATCAGACATACATGTAAGTGCGTGAAAACACACAGTGCTCTTTCTCTATCTCTCTCTCTCACACACACACACACACACACACACACACACACACACACACACACACACACACACACACACACATACACACACGGTGACATCACCTGGTTGATGTCTCTGGTTGATGTCTCTAGCGACAATGCCTCTCTCATCATCACTCAATGCCTAGGTTTACCTCAACTGTATTCACATCCTACCATACCTTTGTCAGACATACATGTAAGTGCGTGAAAACACACAGTGCTCTTTCTCTATCTTTATCTCTCTCACTCACACACACACACACACACACACACACACACACACACACACACACACACACACACACACTCGTCTTTCAGAAACACTCGTCTTTCAGGTGGTGGAAACTGACTGATCTTGGGGTCAGCGGCAGAGAGGAGGTGCTCAGGGGACAGGCAGGGGCCAGCCATCAGATACAGGCCTGAGTGTGAGCTTTCCCCTTAGACCTGTTAATGTGTTTTTTAGATAGGCCACGATCATAACAGCAACACAGCTGAAACACAGCACACTAGAAATACAGCACACACAAACACAGGCCTACAACAATACATACATCAACGACACAATAAGATGACCACATGCTTAAATGTTTTCCTGACGTTACTCGGTCTAAAAAAGTAAGTAGTTCAAGTATAATGATGCAGTAATAACTTCACACGCATTCCCACAGAGGACACACACCAGATGCGTCACTTTGATATTTGAAGTAGAAATTGTGCACTAATATTGCATTTTAAAAGCCTGTTATATTCAATGAAGTGTCCTTTAATATATACCACATGGAAAATTCAATAAATCAGATTTTGTACATGAATAAAGACTTGCTAAAGTGCCGAAATGCAGCATTTTGCAGTTGTGAAAAGTATTTAAGTAAAAATCCTTTCAAGTACTACTTAAGCTACAAGCTAGTAGTCAGCTAGCTACTGCTAGTGGTCATCAGCTAACCTTTAGCCAGGACATCTCCTGCCATTCTGTACAGCGTGTTTCAACCCAGAGCTTATCGGACTCCTTTTTCTCCATATCTCCGGATTCCTACCGCAAGCTCTGAACCTCTTCACCTGGATCATTGCAGCTAGCTAGCTGCTATCCAATTGGCTTCTCCTGGCTAAAGTCCCTGTCTCGAAGCAAGCACCAATTAGCCTGGAGCTAGCCTATGCTAGGCCCATCTCCCAGCAAGCTGAAGAGGCCCATCAGCCACTCCTTGGGCTACATTACCTATTTTGCCAATTGACCTGAACCCTTTTACTACACGGACCCCTGCTGATCCATCACAACTGGTCTGCCAACATAACCGCACGAGGGGGCTACAACAACAGACTTCTTCCGTCGCGACGTCCCTCTAAGGCCCTTCTGCTAGCCTGCTATCCCCGGCCCGCTAGCTGTCTGAATCGCCATGTCTCCAGCCCGTCCAGCTACTCATTGGACCCTATGATCACTCGGCTACGCATGCCTCTCCCTAATGTCAATTTGCCTTGTCCATTGCTGTTTTGGTTCGTGATTATTGTCTTATTTCACTGTAGAGCCTCCAGCCCTGCTCAATAACCCTTTAGTTCCACCTCCCACACATGCAGTGACATCACCTGGTTGAATTGATGTCTCTAGCGACAATTCCTCTCTCATCATCACTCAATACCTAGGTTTAGCTCAACTGTATTCACATCCTACCATACCTTTGTCTGTACATTATGCATGGAATCTATTCTACCGCGCCCAGAAACCGGCTCCTTTTAGTCTCTGTCCCAAACATACTAGACGACCAGTTCTTAGAGCCCTTAGCCGTACCCTTATCCTACTCCTCCTCTGCTCCTCTGGTGAGGTAGAGGTTAATCCAGGCCCTGCAGTGCCTAGCTCCACTCCCATTCCAGAGGCCCTCTCATTTGTTGACTTCTGTAACTGCAAAAGCCTTGGTTTCATGCATGTTAACATTAGAAGCCTCCTCCCTAAGTTTGTTTTATTCACTGCTTTAACACACTCTGCCAACCCGGATGTCCTAGCTGTGTCTGAATCCTGGCTTAGGAAGGCCACCAAAAACCCTGACATTTCCATCCCAAACTATAGCATTTTCCGACAAGATAGAACTGCCAAAGGGGGCGGAGTTGCAATCTACTGCAGAGATAGCCCGCAGAGTTCTGTCTTACTATCCACGTCTGTGCCCAAACAATTTGAGCTTCTACTTTTAAAAATCCACCTTTCCAGAAACAAGTCTCTCACCGTTGCCGCTTGCTATAGACCACCTTCTGCCCCCAGCTGTGCCCTGGACACCATATGTGAATTGATTGCCCCCACATCTGTGTTCAGAGCTCATGCTGTTAGGTGACCTAAACTGGGACATGCTTAACACCACCCCGGCCATCCTACAATCTAAGTTGGATGCACTTAATCTCACACAAATGATCAATGAACCTACCAGGTACAAGCCCAAATCCGTAAACACATGCACAAACATAGATATCATCTTAACCAACCTACCCTCCAAATACACCTCTGCTGTCTTCAACCAGGATCTCAGTGATTACTGCCTCATTGCTTGCATCCGTAATGGGTCTGCGGTCAAACGACCACCCCTCATCACTGTCAAACACTCCCTGAAACACTTCAGCGAGTAAGCCTTTCTAATCGACCTGGCCCGGGTATCCTGGAAGGAAATTGACCTCATTCCGTCAGTAGAAGATGCCTGGTTATTCCTTAAAAGTGCTTTCCTCACAATCTTAAATAAGCATGCCCCGTTCAAAAAATGTAGAACAAGGAACAGATATAGCCTGTGGTTCACTCCAGACCTGACTGCCTCGGACCAGCACAAAAACATCCTGTGGCGTACGGCATTAGCATTTTCAAGGAAGTTAGGAACCAATATACACAGGCAGTTAGGAAAGCAAAGGCAAGCTTTTTCAAACAGAAATTTTAAGAAATTTTGAAAATAAGAATTTGTTCTTAACTGACTTGCCTTTTAAAGGTAAGTATTGCAAGTTTTGCCTTTTAAAGGTAAAAACAATTATCACTAGTTAACTACACATGGTTGATGATATTACTAGATATTATCTAGCGTGTTGCATATAATCTGACTGAGCATACAAGTATCTAAGTATCGGACTGAATGGTGGTAGGCAGCAGGCGTGTAAACATTCATTCAAACAGCACTTTTGTGCGTTTTGCCAGCAGCTCTTCGTTGTGCATCAAGCATTGCGCTGTTTATGACTTCAAGCCTATCAACTCCTGAGATGAGGCTGGTGTAACCGAAGTGAAATGGCTAGCTAGTTAGCGCGCTAATAGCGTTTCAAACGTCAATCGCTCTGAGCCTTCTAGTAGTTGTTCCCCTGTTGTTGTTGTGTTGCTGGTTCGAGCCCAGGGAGGAGCGAGGAGAGGGATGGAAGCTATACTGTTACACTGGCAATACTAAAGTGCCTATAAGAACATCCAATAGTCAAAGGTTAATGAAATGCAAATGGTATAGAGGGAAATAGTCCTATAATTCCTATAATAACTACAACCTAAAACTTCTTACCTGGGAATATTGAAGACTCATGTTAAAAGGAACCACCAGCTTTCATATGTTCTCATGTTCTGAGCAAGGAACTGAAACGTTAGCTTTCTTACATAGCACATATTGCACTTTTACTTTCTTCTCCAACACTTTGTTTTTGCATTATTTAAACCAAATTGAACATGTTTCATTATTTACTTTAGGCTAAATTGATTTTATTGATGTATTATATTAAGTTAAAATAAGTGTTCATTCAGTATTGTTGTAATTGTCATTATTACAAAAAAATATATAAAAAACGCCTGATTAATCGGTATAGGCTTTTTTGGTCCTCCAATAATCGGTATCGGCGTTGAATAATCATAATCGGCCGACCTCTACTCTGGACGGTTCTGACTTAGAATATGTGGACAACTACAAATACCTAGGTGTCTGGTTAGACTGTAAACTCTCCTTCCAGACTCACATTAAGCATCTCCAACCCAAAATTAAATCTAGAATCGGCTTCCTATTTCACAACAAAGCATCCTTCACTCATGCTGCCAAAAATGTAAAACTGACTATCCGGCCGATCCTTGGCTTTACAAAATAGCCTCCAACACTCTACTCAGCAAATTGGATGCAGTCTATCACAGTGCCATCCGTTTTGTCACGAAAGCCCCATATACTACTCACCACTGCGACCTGTATGCTTTTGTTGGCTGGCCCTTGCTTCATATTCGTCGCCAAACCCACTGGCTCCAGGTCATCTATAAGTCTTTGCTAGGTAAAGCCCCGCCTTATCTCAGCCTTATCTCAGCTCACTGGTCACCATAGCAGCACCCATCCAGCAGGTATATTTCAATGGTCATCCCCAAAGCCAATTCCTCATTTTCCTTCCAGTTCTCTGCTGCCAATGACTGGAACGAATTACAAAAATGAAGCTGAAGCTGGAGACCCATATCTCCCTCACTAACTTTAAGCACCAGCTGTCAGAGCAGCTCAAAGATCACTGCACCTGTACATATCCCAAACAACTACCTCATCCCCATACTGTTATTTTTTTTTGCTCCTTTGCACCCCCAGTATCTCTACTTGCACATTCATCTTCTGCACATCTATCACTCCAGTGTTTCATTGCTAAATTGTAATTATTTTGCCACTATGGCCTATTTATTGCCTTACCTCCCTTATCTTACCTCATTTGCACACACTGTATATAAACGTTTCATCTATTGTGTTATTGACTGTATGTTTGTTTATCCCATGTGTAACTCTGTGTTGTTGTTTGTGTCGCACTTCTTTGCTTTATCTTGGCCAGGTCGCAGTTGTAAATGAGAACTTGTTCTCAACTAGCCTAACTGGTTAAATAAAGGTAAAATATATCAATTTAAAAAATAAAGTAGTTTTTTTTACTTTATTATTTTTATTTTTGACAACTTGTACTGTTACTTCACTACATTCTTAAAGAAAATAATGTACTTTTTACTCCATACATTTTAACTGACACCCAAAAGTACTTGTTACATGCTGAATGCTTAGCAGGATGGGAAAATGGTCCAATACATGCACTTATTGTCACGCCCTGACCTTAGTTATCTTAGTTTTCTTTATTATTTTGGTTAGGTCAGGGTGTGATGAGGGTGGTATGTGTGTCACGCCCTGGTCGAAGTATTTTGTGTTTTTGTCTTGTCTGGGTATTTTTGTATATCTATGGGGTTTTGGTATTGTCTAGGTAAATTGACTTGTCTAGGGTTTTTTGTATATCTATTGGGTTTTGTGATTGTCTAGGTAAATGTAGGTCTATGGTGGCCTGAATTGGTTCCCAATCAGAGACAGCTGTTTATCGTTGTCTCTGATTGGGGATCCTATTTAGGTTGCCATTTTCCATTTTGGTTTTGTGGGTTATTGTCTATGTGTAGTTGCATGTCAACAATAGTTATTATTAGCGGCATGTTTGTTTTGTTATTTTTTTTCGTTTGTTTAGTGTTCTTTGTTAATAAAGAAGAATGTGTTCAAATCACGCTGCACCTTGGTCTCGTCGTTACGACGAACGTGACAGAATAACCCACCATAACAGGACCAAACAGCGTGAAAAGGAGGAGCAGACGTTATGGACTTGGGAGGAGATTTTGGATGGAAAAGGATCCTGGACATGGGAGGAAATACTAGATGGAGCAGGACCCTGGACGCAGCCTGGGGAGTATCGCCGTTCTAAGGAGTAGAAATACCGGAGAAAAGAGGAACGGCGACGATATGAGGGGACACGGCTAGCACGGAAACCCGAGAGGAGCCCAGTCCGGCGCCTCCAGCGACGGGCCCCAGTCCAGAACATCCGGCCATGATCCACGCA
Source organism: Oncorhynchus clarkii lewisi (assembly GCF_045791955.1). Classification (NCBI taxonomy): domain Eukaryota; kingdom Metazoa; phylum Chordata; class Actinopteri; order Salmoniformes; family Salmonidae; genus Oncorhynchus; species Oncorhynchus clarkii. The sequence continues at coordinate 24,684,734 of NC_092154.1, forward strand.
GCGAGGGTCCAGAGCCTCCGACGATGATCCATGGGTCTGTGCTACAAGAGCGGACTCTGAGTAAAGAAGGGGGGGGGCGGCGTCCAGGACCAGAGCCGCCACCGAGGTTAGATGCCCACCCAGACCCTCCCGTTTAGGTTTGTGGCAAGGAGTCCGCACCTTTGGTGGGGGGGGGGGGGGGGTACTGTCACGCCCTGACCTTAATTATCTTTGTTTTCTTTATTTTGGTTAGGTCAGGGGTGACGAGGGTTGTGTTTTTGTCTTGTCTAGTTTTTTTTTTTTTTACAAATCTATGGGGTTTTGGTATTGTCTATGGTTGCCTGAATTGGTTCCCAATCAGACAGCTGTTTATCGTTCTCTGATTGGGGATCCTATTTAGGTTGCCATTTTCCATTTAGGTTTTTGGGGTTATTGTCTGTGTAGTTGCATGTCAGCACACGTTATTATTAGCTTCTTGTTTGTTTTGTTATTTTGTTAGATTGTTTAGTGTTCTTCATTTAATAAAGAATCACGCTGCGCCTTGGTCTCATCGTTACAACGAACGTGACACTTATCAAGAGAACATCCCTGGTCATCTCTACTGCCTCCGATCTGGTCGACTCACTAAACACAAATGCTTCATTTGTAAAGGATGTCTGAGTTTTGGAGTGTGCCCCTGTCTATTCGTAAATTTAAAAAACAAGAAAATCGTGCTGTCTGGTTTGTTTAATATAAGGAATTTGAAATGGGTTTTACTTTTGATACTTAAGTACATTTTATCAATTACATGTACTTTTAATACTTAAGTATATTAACCAAATAATTGTAGACTTTTAGTCAGTATTTTACTGTGACTTTCACTTTTGAGTCATTTTCTATTAACGTATCATTACTTTTACTCAAGTATGACAATTGGGTACTTCTACCACTGTCATTTTGACATGTCCCTCAGTGTACCCTCTGTGACCTCTAGGAAGATTTTAACCCACTTAACTCCAAAATGTTTTCACTATCATTGTAAAAACCCTAGTCATTATTTTGTTGCTTTGACAAAGTAATTTCGGAAGATTTATTCATCTACATCTGCCCCTCATTTTAAGGACACCCTATGATGTGAAACTATTCCTTTTTTTATTCAAAGACATTCAACATGTAATAGTGAAATCATAGTGTAAAAGCAGGTGAGCTGGTTCTACTCGTTTAGGCTATTTTTCTGGTGTTTTGTGGAAGAAAACTGAGCAGATTGAGTTTAATACGTCAAACCTGTTACCCACAGACAGGCTACAATGTTATAATTTAAATAGCCTTTGTGAAGCTTGCATTCAATTGCCACTCCCTGTTGCACACAAGCTTCCATTCCCCCTTGTCACAAGATGTATGGCTGATTTAAGATGAAATCGTCAACCCTGTTACTGTCAACCCTGTTAATTTATTTGGCACTTAAACTATCCACTTACTATAGGCATTTTGTTTTATTTAACTTTGAGATGGGAAAACATGTTTTTTATGAAGTTGAACAACCTAACTTTTTATAACATAAAAAAATGGTGAAATCAACAAAAAAACGACCAACTTATACATCTCAAAAGACTTGAATTGGTGGAACAACCCAGTACATGTACATCTGAGCAGAGGAGGCTGGTGGGCGGCACTATAGGAGATTTGGCTCATTGTAATGGCTGGAATGGAATAAAAGGAACGCTATCAAATATATGGAAACCACATGTTTGACTTCATTCCACTAATTCCATTCCAGCCATTACAATGAGCCCGTCCTCCTATAGTTCCTCCCACCAGCCTCCTCTGCATTCAATCTATAATAGCACTTTTTGGTGCTATTCCATCCATAGGGAGAAAGTAGCTAAGTAGTGAGCACAATATAATGGCTCCACCTAGTTCTGTTCAAAATAAATCTCTGAGAAATCCTCAAACCCCATCCATCACTAGTGTTGGAACATTGTGAATACATTCTCCCTTTGAGTTAACGGTTTAAAAGAGAAGGTATCTCTGTGTTCTGTGATATTTCTGTGCGTTCAGATGAAAGAAGAGTGAGTGGCTCATCTGAGTCTCTCACAGCTCAGCTCAGGCACTGGGGTTCTGGTATGTATCAAAGTTGCTGATGGGAAACAAAACCTGCCAGCCGTTGTGGTTGGGGGTGCTTAAAAACACATTAGTAACACAGACTGACAGGTACTGGGCCACTGCACCGAGCCGACATGGAGGAGTGCAGGAGAAGACGACCGGCAGTACCCCTCACAGACAGAGAGACGGATCAAAACAGCTCAGTGTTAGAAGGAAGCAGAGAGGAGCCATGGAGACGCGCTGGGGAAACAGACGATGCAGGAAGAGTCTGTGAGACAGGAACTGACTGGAGACTGGGGAAACAGACGATGCAGGAAGAGTCTGTGAGACAGGAACTGACTGGAGACTGGGGAAACAGACGATGCAGGAAGAGTCTGTGAGACAGGAACTGACTGGAGACTGGGGAAACAGACGATGCAGGAAGAGTCTGTGAGACAGGAACTGACTGGAGACTGAGGAAACAGACGATGCAGGAAGAGTCTGTGAGACAGGAACTGACTGGAGCGACTCTGGTATGGAGGGATGGAAAAGGGAGGAGGGTGGAGGGAGGATGTCAGGTCAAGATGACCGCATGTGCGGTCAAAAGTATTCATGGAAGTTTGTGACAGAGAAATGTTATGCATTTATTAATTCAATATTATCCATGCTGAATAAGATACATACAGTATATAAGCACTGCAGTCATAACCTATTTCCTCATATCTAAAAGCACTCTACATATGTCACTGAATTCCTTTCATGACCTCTGACCACCCATCAGAACTTACAAAACATGATAACTTTTGATCAGGATAGAGATAAGACCCATACAGAACACAGAATTAGTTTTGGTTTAATAAACGAGAGTAGCACCTCTATACTGCTATAAAATAAAGCAACAGGCAAGTGTTTCCCCTATATTCATTGGGGGACATCGCTGCTAAATTGTTGCCACCGTTACACAATAATGTGTTGTAATTTTTCTTCAATATATATTTCTGCCCCCTGCTATCCTTGCCACCACTGCTGAAAAAAATCATAGGGAAAACACTGAACAGGCACTTCAGTATAAACTGATCTATAAAGCCAGAAAGTTGCTGTTACAGTACCTGCAGCTCTCTGAGAAAGAAGAGGATAGACGCTGAGACAACATCCAGCACAGGGACAACCAGGCTCCACAGGTGAAAGACAAAAGATGACATGGTGATAGATGAATGGGATGGATGCTGCACTCTGTCTCTCCACTTTCCTCTCAAGCTGCTGGCTATAATCTGAGGCTTCACAGGGGCAGGACAATAGGGTTTATGGCTCATTTGTTTCACAAAGCCACCTTAGAAAAACAAAGGGCCATGCAAATGAGTTGGTATGACTTTGAGAGTGAGGACTTGAGAGACAGGCGACCCAGCGTCCGTAGACATGGCCTTGCCTGCCCGTAGTCAGGTCTGAATCTATGTGCCTTCTGCGCCCATGCAAATCACCTGTTCCTTAAACACACAAATCACAAACATGTGGGCAATGCATAGACAGCAGACTGCTCAGGTAGTGACATGTAAAACACACATCAGGACTAGGATTGAATGGAGGGAACACGGTTACCAAGATTTACCAGGATTTAACGCCCAAAACCACTCCCCTTTCCCAGGATAAATAACTGCGAGAAACCAGTAAATTCTAATAAATTATTTATTTGAACAGCATGGCGTGAAATGGAACTGTTAAACGATATGCAATGTTCAAATCTGGCTTCTCTACGGCCTCTGCATGACGAATCATCAATGCTCAGGTTATGAACAGACAGCCCATCTCAGTATGGAGCGCATGTAAATTTCATCATGGTAACTTTTATTCTTGTGACAGGTAGGCTTGCATTTTCTGAAGCATAGTCTATGCTACAGCCTATCACTCGAATATCATTGCTTTAAATCAGTGCATGTGCAAGCAGTCTCTAGCAGTCTTTCTCTCTCTCCATCAACTCCATTCAAATTGCATTTCAAATAGGTTATCCTGTTCTAGATTGATATATAGCCCTATATATAGATGTCCTAGCCTACCTCTTTCAGGTAATACATTCAATGCAGCATTAGCCTAATTTTTTGCTAATTAATGATGGGTTATGGGTTCTGATGAGTTCTAATTTATATCCTCTGTCTCTTGAACAAAACGCACACACTATGCTTCGCTGGCCTCTCTCCTTGAAAAACGCTCCTTAGCTCTTGGAGCCTCATGCAGGAAAAGCTAGACTAGAATAGCTTACTGCACATCATTTTTTTTGTTGCATTTCTTATACCAATAGACTATTTGAAGAGGGACGCAAGCTTTTTTTGATGAATGTTAAATACAGCAGCCAAAGGAACTCAGGGGTAGTTTGCTAGAAGAGTGAACACACGATGGTGGTAGGCTATAGCAGTTATTTATTAACCCCATAACCATTCAATCTTTGTGAAGAGAAGTGATAGCCTTCTGCATCTAATTATAGTCCTATATTATTCAAGGATGTCATTAGAATGATGAAGATAAGGACAACAAAACGTATTTAAGTGTTGAAAGCGAGGAAGGAATGAAGCAACAATAGAAAAGAGGTAGGCTGATAACATCAGGGGAAATATTATGAAAAGTGTACATGCAACAGCCTACTAATTATACAAATAGGCCCTATTATTTATCAAAAATCAAATTAGCTAGCCTTTACTTGTAACTTTGTAGGCCGCATGTGCTGCACCATAATCGCATGTTCTCTTCTGCTTTATCATGGTTTGAACAATGTTTGTAATTCCACACAATATAATACAATACAGTAATACAGTTTACACTCAAAAAGATTAGCCTACTGGAGCTAGTATAGTTTATTTAGCCAAGAGAGTATATAGCTAGCTACATTTATGTGTTTCTGTTTGCGGAATATGCAGTAGCCTATATCATATATGTATTGGATAACGGCAAAATCATTTGGATGTTTTTGGGGTACGGCTCATAACAGACGGACCGACACTCAACAGCACACAGTTAACATACTAAATCCCAGCTCTGTCTGAGAAGGAATGACTGAGGGCAGGGGTGGACTAATATGGAGTTTTAGTGTATTTAGGCTATACTTGGTAAACACTTGGTAGTACAAGAGTAGTGTTATCACTGTTTATTTTCATATCCAGATTATAACTGCCACTAAATCCATAAAACACACAGTGGTTTACTTTTAGAATCAAGATTCAGTGTGTGACTATTGGCTAACTAAAGTACTAGAATATACCATGTGTACAAAACATGCTCTTTCCATGACATAGACTGACCAGGTGAATCCAGGTGAAAGCTATGATCCCTTATTGATGTCCTTGATAAATCCACTTCAATCAGTGTAGATGAAAGGGAGGAGACAGGATAAATAAGGGTTTTTAAGCATTGAAACAATTGGGAATTGGATTTCTTATTTGTGCCATTCAGAGTGTGAATGGGCAAGACAAAATATTTAAGTGCCTTTGAATGGGGTATGGGAGTAGGTACCTGGCACACCGATTTGAGTGTGTCAAGAACTGCAACACTGCTGGGTTTTTCACACTCAACAGTTTCCCGTGTGTATCAAGAATGGTCCACCACTGAAAGGACATCCAGCCAACTGTTACAGCCTTATTCTAAAATGGATTAAATAGTATTTTTCCCTCATCAATCTACACACAAAGCCCCATATTGACAAAGCAAAAACAGGTTTTTAGAAATGTTTATAAAAAAATGTAAATTAAAAACTTCAATATCACATTTACATAATATTCAGACCCTTTACTCAGTACTTTGTTGAAGCACCTTTGGCAGCGAATAAAGCCTCAAGTCTTCTTGGGTATGACGCTACAAGCTTGGCACACCTGTATTTCTCCCATTCTTCTCTGCAGATCCTCTCAAGCACTGTCAGGTTGGATGGGGAGCATCGTGCACAGCTATTTTCAGGTCTCTCCAGAGATGTTTGATCGGGTTCAAGTCCGGGCTCTGGCTGGGCCACTCAAGGACATTCATCCCTATCATCCCCTGGTAGGGGTGGTGCCAGGTTTCCTCCAGACGCTTGGCATTCAGGCCAAAGAGTTCAATCTTGGTTTCATCAGACCAGAGAATCTTGTTTCTCATGGTCTGAGAGTCCTTAATGTGTCTTTTAGCAAACTCCAAGTGGGCTGTCATGTGCCTTTTGCTGAGGAGTGGCTTCGGTCTGGCCACTCCACCATAATGGCCTGATTGGTGGAGTGCTGCAGGGATGGTTATCCTTCTGGAAGGTTCTCTCATCTCCACAAAGGAACTATGTCAGAGTGACAATCGGGTTCTTGTTCACTTCCCAGACCAAGGCCCTTCTCCCACAATTGCTCAATTTAGAATAGTCTTGGAGGTTCCAAACTTCTTCCATTTAAGAGTGATGGAGGCCACTGTGTTCTTAGGGAACTTCAATGTTGCAGACATGTTTTGGTACCCTTGCCCAGATCTGTGCCTTGACACAATCCTGTCTCAGAGCTCTATGGACAATTCCTTCGACCTCATGGCTTGGTTTTTGCTCTGACATGCACTGTCAACTGTAGGACCTTATATAAACAGGTGTGTGGCTTTCCAAATCATGTCCAATCAATTGAATTTCCCACAGGTGGACTCCAATCAAGTTGTTGAAACTTCTCAAGGATGATCAATGGAAACATGTACCTGAGCTCAATTTTGAGTCTCATAGCAAAGGGTCTGTATACTTATGTTAATAAGATATTTCTGTTATTTGTAATACATTTGCAAAAATGTCTAAAAACCTGTTTTCACTTTGTAATTATGGGGTATTGTGTGTAGATTGGTGAGGACACTTTTGTAATGAATCCATTTTAGAAAAAGGCTGTAACGTAACAAATGTGAAAAAAGTCAAGGGGTCTGAATACTTTCCGAATGCACTGTAGGTTATTTACATAAACTAATTTCCTGAGGATTCTCCGGGGTTGTGTTCAGAGAGTATCTGAGGTCCCTCCAGTGGTGTGACGTATTTGGGGTGATTTGTCCCAGTGAGACTTCCTTTTCCTGTATTCTTGGGATGATGGATTCCCCCAGCTCTGCTGCTCCTCTCTGGACTCAATAATTCTCTCCACTTCCATCAAAGTTAGGAAGCACATAATATACAGTGCCTGTCATTATTCCTACTCAGCAGCCATGCCAAGCACTGGAGAGATGTGTTTTGAGGGAAAAACTGACAGTACTATCCATTCAAGTGAAATCTAGTCATTGTTTACTTTTTAGTAACATAATCCTTGATGGAATACTTATAGCTGTTACTTATGCAGTTGTGTAGTATTTGCAGTACATAATGAACCATTGTGTCCACACATAGACATTAAAGGTCACTCTGTCATTGGCAGAGCTGAAAATGGTCAGGTATTTGCATCCAGACTCAGAGACAGATTTGCATGACTATACTATTGAGGAGTTGTTTCTGCTGTATCAATCAGTTTCAATTAGGTTATTGAGGCCGTTTTACATATGCAAGTTAGTCTACTAAATTTTACAGAGGTTGAATAGATTTGTGAAGTTAAAGACATAAGGTCATACCAGGCCAAACACCAGGTATTGAGATGAGTTGAGACTACGTCATTGGGTATCTATGACAATTGTGGCCATTGGTCATAATCAAACTAAGTTAGTTCAATATTGAGGTTATGGGCAAATGAGCCTTAAAACTCATTTGTAATTCTCTTAAGCATTTATTCTCCAGATTTTCTCAAACTGCTTTGTGCTCTTAAAAATCTGAAATGTTACACACATCATTGACATCCAGATCTTGGCTCCAGGTGATGTTTTTTGAATGATTTGATGAGCCCAAGTTTGTCTGTACATGTTTGTGGCAATTATGATGACAGTAGGATATACAGCACATACAGTCCTTTAGCACGTATTCACACTCGTTGACTTTTTCCACATGTTGTTGTGCAAAAATGGAGGAGCCCTTTCCTGCAGTCAAATGGGTGGAATGTTATAAACTTAATTTTTTAAATTTTATATATAGTACCAGTCAAACGTGTGGACACACCTACTCATTCAAGGGGTTTTATTTTTTGCCGAGAGTGTGCAAAGATGTCATCAAGGCAAAGGGTGGCTATTTTGAAGAATCTCAAATATAAAATATATTTTGATTTGTTTAACACTTTTTTTGGTTACTACATGAATCCATATGTGTTATTTCATGGTGTTGATGTCTTCACCATTATTCTACAATGTAGAACATTGTTTTTAAATTAAGAAAAACCCTGGAATGAGTAGGTGTGTCCAAACTTTTGACTGTATGTGTAAAGCCTCGGAGAATATGATCTAAATTCATCCAAGCTTTAGTCTTCCCTCAGCAGCATCACAACAGTAACCATTCAGAGGGCAATCAGACAGACAGACCGACCGACCTAGTCCTGGAGGACAAGGGGTCCTCAATTACATTCAGCAGTGGGACGATTCTTCTTTGAGCGGATGGTCGGAGGGCCGGCACATAGTTAAAAATAATTTGTACACTGCAAATTGACAGCAACAATCCCAATCAGATATAGTATTTCACAAAAACAAAATAATTTCAAACCTTGATTACATTAGTAGACGATCACATATGCCACTATATCTATGCGTAGCAATACTTGATCAGGTGTGTCCAAACTTTTGACTGGTACTGTATATATCATTTCATTTCACAATTATTACACTTTTTTCTTTTTTTAACAGCAGAATATCTGTTGTTTCTATGTCAAATTATTTTGTTATATTTCAGTCTTCTATGATGTATATAAAGTGTAATATTGGGAAGCAAACTCAAAATGGAATAGATTTCAACTCAAAATATTCACATGGTCAGGTGTCTTTTTTTCTTTAAGCCCATAACCATGTCTGTGAAGTGTGTACTTTGGTTTCAAAGTACATTTGTTTAAGACAACCAAGAAACACTGTGTGACCATGATTTAGCCCACTGCAGTAAAAGGTTACATTTAGATTTGATTGTCACTGGCCTACACATAATACCCCATAATGTCAAAGTTGAATTATGTTTTTTCAAATTAAACATTTAAAATAACATTTTTACAAATCAATTAAAAATGAAAAGCTGAAATGTCTTCGGTCAATAAGTATTTAATGGCTGTAATAGGATAAAACTGAGGAAGGATAAAAAAACATTGTAGTGACTCCACAATACTAGAAGGAAGCCTGTACAGAATTGAAATATTCCAAAACATGCATCCTGTTTACAATAAGACACAAAGTAAAACTGAATAAAATGTGGCTAAATAATGAACCTGAATACAAAGTGTTATGTTTGGGGAAAATACAAGACAACACATTACTGAGTACCACTCTTCATATTTTCAAGCATGGTTGTGGCTGCATCATGTTATGGGTATGCTTGTCATCGGTAAGGACTTGGGAGTTTTTTATAATAAAAATTAACGGAATAGAGCTAAACACAGGCAAAATTCTAGAGGAAAACCTGGTCGAGACTTTTTCCAACAGACACTGGGAGACACATTTACTTTTCAGCAGAACCTAAAACACAAGACTAAATATACACTGGAGTTGCATACCAAGACGACATTGAATGTTTTTGAGTGGCCTAGTTACATTTTTTACCTAAATCAGTTAGAAAATCAATGGCAAGACTTGAAAATGGCTGTCTAACGATGATCAACAACCAACTTGACAGAGCTTGAAGAATTTTAAAAAGAATAATGCAAATATTGTACAATTCAGGTGTGAAAAGCTCTTAGAGACTTACCCAGATAGACCGCCAAATGTCACTTTGACATTACAGAGTATTTTGTGTAGATCGTTACAATTAAATCTATTTTAACTGCACTTTGTAACACAACAAAATAAGAAAAAATTTAAATCAATATATCTATACATTTAAACGCAAGCCACACAGACAGGACAAATAGTCGAGCCGACTTCACATTCAGATAATGCAGTTGAAGTCGGAAGTTTATATACAGTTAGGTTAGAATCCTGAAAACTAGTTTTTTAACCACTCCAAAAATGTCTTGTTAACAAACTATACATTGTGCATGACAAGTAATTTGTCCAACAATTGTTTACAGACAGACTATTTCACTTATAACTAACTCACTGTATCACAATTACAGTGGGTCAGAAGGTTACATACAGTACATTAAGTTGACTGTGCCTTTAAACAGCTTGGAAAATTCCAGAAAACAATGACATGGCTTCAGAAGCCTCTGATAGGCTAATTGACATCATATGAGTCAATTGGAGGTGTACCTGTGGATGTATTTCAAGGCCTACCTTCAAACTCTTTGCCTCTATGCTTGAAATCATGGTAGAATCTAAAGAAATCAGCCAAAACCTCAGAATAAACATTGTAGACCTCCACAAGTCTGGTTCATCCTTAGGAGCAATTTCCAAATGCCTGAAGATACCACGTTCATCTGTACAAACAATGGTACGCAAGTATAAACACCATGGGACCATGCAGCCGTCATACCGCTCAGGAAGGAGACGCTTTCTGTCTCCTAGAGATGAACGTACTTTGGTGCGAAAAATGCAAATCAATCCCAGAACAACAGCAAAGGACCTTGTGAAGAAGCTGGAGGAAACAGGTATAAAAGTATCTATATCCACAATAAAACGAGTCCTATATCGACATAACTTGAAAGGCCACTCAGCAAGGAAGAAGCCACTGCTTCAAATCCACCATAAAAAAGGCCAGACTACGGTTTGCAACTGCACATGGGGACAAAGATCGTACTTTTTGGAGAAATGTCCTCTGGTCTGATGAAACAAAAATAGAACTGTTTGTCCATAATGACCATCGTTATGTTTGGAGGAAAAGGGGGGAGGCTTGCAAGCCGAAGAACACCATCCTAACCGTGATGCACAGGGGTGGCAGCATCATGTTGTGGGGGTGCTTTGCTGCAGGAGGGACTGGTGCACTTCACAAAACAGATGCCAGGAAAATTATCTGGATATATTTAAGCAACATCTCAAGACATCAGTCAGGAAGTTAAAGCTTGATCGCAATGGGTCTTCCAAATGAACAATTACCCCAAGCATACTTCCAAAGTTGTGGCAAAAGGACAACAAAGTCAGGGTATTGGAGTGGCCATCACAAAGCCCTGACCTCAATCCTATAGAAAATGTGTGGGCAGAACTGAAAAAGCATGTGCGAGCAAGGAGGCCTACAAACCTGACTCAGATACACCAGCTCTGTCAGGAGGAATGGGCCAAAATTCACCAAACTTATTGTGGGAAGCTTGTGGAAGGCTACCCAAAACGTTTGACCCAAGTTAAACAATTTAAAGGCAATGCTACCAAATACTAATTGAGTGTATGTAAACTTCTGACCCACAGGGAATGTGATTAAAGAAATAAAAGCTTAAATAAATCACTCTCTGCACTATTATTCTGACATGTCACATTCTTAAAATAAAGTGGTGATCCTAATTGACCTAACAGAGGGAATTTTTACTAGGATTAAATGTCAGGAATTGTGAAAAACTGAATTTAAATGTACTTGGCTAAGGTGTATGTAAACTTCCGACTTCAACTCTAGGTATGAAGACATATCAGCTTCTGTTGAGTTTTCAGTACAGCACAGCTAGCACCACGTGAAACCACAAAACTTTCCTACTATCGTCTCCCCCGTGCTGCAGCAATCACTCACCTAGTGTCAGGCATGAATAGAGGTAAGCAAGCTGCCATTGTATCCTAGCAGGGCAGGGAGGGAGGCAGGCAGCATTAATTCTGTGTTCAAGCGATAATAGATGGGATTTTTCTGTTAATTTCGTACAGTAACTGTTGACGAAGACGTTGAGATTCAAAACACCTCCATGTGCAGTGTTTTTCTTACTCAAATCCTCAGAGCAGAGCGAGAACTGGTGATTTGTAGTCAAGCTCATGGCATTTGGATATTACCACCTTAATTGGGATATGAAGTGCTCCTCAGTGCATCAGTAACAGTCATCTAATGGTCTGGCACAGTGATGAGAATCACATGGCCAGTGCTGGAGGTAAATAGTTTAGATAGACCATACCAAAACAAGCAACACAGCAGGGCAGAGGCTGGGGGCCGACGCTCAGTATAACCTCTGAACAAGTGTTCAACAGTCTTCATCCATCCTAAAAGGCCCACAGATCCTTCCTTCTCCACCTAATCCTGTATGACTGTTCTATCCTACTGTAAATAAGTTTCAGCCATGGTGGGTTTTAAACCATTTTTCCTCAACATAGTCTACTCCAGTGAATACATGTCCCCACACATGTTTAAGTCATAAACTCTATTATACTCCCTGATATTAATTTGTAGTTGAATGAACTAAAGTTTTGGCATCCAGTGTATACCGGGGCCCTGACAGAATGGGTGTGAATGTTCATGACGGCCATGGACCAGAAGACCTCTCTCTTTCTCTACCCCTCACCATCTATCCATCCATCCCTCTTTCTCCATTCCAGCCGTTCTACATGCACACTATTAATAGCACAGCCAGGTTTGTTAGTTGGGGACTGGAAGAGGCAGCTCCGTATCGTGGGGAGAGCGCGCAACCTCATTGCGTCGTGCTATTGTTCTGCTATAGAGACCCAGGCAGCGTTCTATATTGAGCAGGAGGAAAGGCATGCCGCAGTTCTACAGTGACTCCTCCACCTCATTGGTGTTGTTAAAGTTTCCACTGAGCACGGCACCGAGCACAGAGAGGAAGTGGTTTTTAACCCCTCTAAAGGAACCTCTCTACGAGAGATAGGAAAGTGGTAGGGGCTCGTTAGTGGCGACAGTATTTTCCACATCTGTGACAGAAGTGACAAAAAAAGAGAGGTCTTATGAAGATAAGAGTACACATTCCACTGGCCAACAAAACCTATCTGTCTTTCTGACTGTCTGACCTTAATCTGAGCAAAGATGAGGTCCAATTAGTTATTTACATTTTACTTCTACTATTGTTATATAGCATACCATCTTATCCAGAGTTACTTACAGTTAGTGCATTAATCTTAAGATACCTAGGTGGGACAACCACATATCGCAGGCATAAAGGTGAGGAGGATTATTAAAGATACTCTTTGAAGAGGTAGGGTTTCAGATGTTTTTGGAAGATGGGCAGAAACTCTGCTGTCCTGGCGCCAGGGGGAAGCTGGTTCCACGATTGGGGTGCCAGGACAGAGAAGAGCTTGAACATGGCAGAGCTGGTGCTGCCTTCCCGTAGGGGTGGGAGGGCCAAAAAACCTGTGGTGGCAGAACAGAGTGCTTGGGTTGGGGTGTAGGGTTCCTCTTCCTGTTCCATAGGTAAGCATCATGGTCTTGTAGCTTTGACTTGAAGCCAGTGGAGTGTATGGAGGAGCGGGGTGACATACGAGAACTTGGGAATGTTGAAAACCAGGCGGGATGCAGCGTTTTGGATACATTGCAGGGGTTTGATGGCACAAGGGGGGAGCCCAGCCAACAGTGAGTTGCAGTAGACCAGCGAGAGAGGACAAGTGCCTGGATTAGGAACTGAGCCGCTTCCTGTGTGAGGTAGGGTCATACTCTACAAATGTTGTAAAGCATGAACCTGTAGGAGTGAGCTTTGATGTTTGCAGAGAATTACAGGGTGTTGTCCACAGACACGCCAAAGTTCTTTGCACTCGGGGAGGGTGACACTGTGGAGTTATCAATTGTGATGGAGAAGTCTTTGAGCGGGCAGGCCTTCCCCGGGAGGAAGAGCAGCTCGGTCTTGACGAGGTTGAGCTCATGGATGTGGGCCGACATCCAAGTTGAGATTTCTGCCAGGCACACAGAAATAGATGCGTGTCGCCACCTGGGTGTCAGAAGGTGGGAAGTAGAAACGTAGCTGAGGGTCATCCGCATAGCAATGATAGGAGAGACCATGTGAGGATATGACAACGCCGTGTGACTTGGTGTACAGAGAGAAAAGGAGAGGGCTTGAAACTAAGCCCTGGGGGACACCAGTAGTGAGAGTACATGGTGCAGACACACATCCTCTCTACGTCACCTGGTAGGAGCGGCCTGCTAGGTAGGATGCAACCCAAGAGTGTGCAGAGCCTGAGACGCCCAGCCCTGAGAGGGTGGAGAGGAGGATATGATGGTTTGTGGTATCGAAGGCAGTGGATAGATCTAGGAGGATGAGAACAGAGGAGAGAGAGTCAGCTTTGGTAGTGCTTCTGTGATACAGAGAAGAGCAGTCTCGGTTGAGTGACCCATCTTGACTGGTTAGGGACAAGAAGATCGTTCTGAGAAAGATAACAAGAGAGTTGATCCGAGACAGAACGCTCAAGTGTTTTGGAAAGAAAAGAAAGAAGGGATACAGGTCTATAGTTTTGACGTCAGATGAGTCGAGTGTTGGTTTCTTGAGGAGGGGAGCAACTCGGGCCATTTTGAGGTCAGAGGGGACTTAAACCAGTGGTCAGGATGAGCTGATGAGGAATGAGAGAAGGTCTCCAGAGATGGTCTTGAGGAGGGAAGAAGGAATGAGGTCGAGTGGGCAGGTTGTCGGCCAGCCAGACCTCACTAGTCGCAAGATGTCATCTGGAGAGAGAGGATAGAAAGAGGTCAAGGCGTAGGGTAGTTATGTTTGAGTGGGAACAAAGGACTCAAAAGGCTGAATGAGGCGCGAATGTCATCAACTTTCTTTTAGTCCGCAAAGTCGTCCACAGAGAGGGAGGAGGGAGGGTGAGCGGGTGGAGGATTAAAGAGGGAGGAGAAGGTGGAAACTAGTTTCCTAGTGTTTCAAGCTAGAAGCTTGACATTTAGAGTGGTATAAAGTGACTTTAGCAGCAGATACAGAGGAAGAGAAGGTAGAGAGGAAGGAGTGAAAGGATCCGGAAGTTTAGTTTTCCTAAAATCTTGCTCAGTTGCCCGCAGCCATGTTCTGCGATGAGTATCTCAGCCACGGAGCCAGGGAGGGGAGGAACAAGAGGAAAGGGGACAGTGTGAGTCATAGGGTGCAGAAAGGGAGGCGAGTAGGGTCGAAGAGGCAGAATCTGTGCTGTGCACCTTCCCATTAACACCAGAAATCTGTATATAATGATGTGATTCTCACGTCTCCTCCCTAACAATGGGAGTCGTTGTCCAAAGGCAGGAAGGCAGGCGACAAGCTTGGGATCAAAATAAGCGCATTGGGATTATTTTGGACAGAACTTGGCTAGGAGTGAAAACTCTCGCTTCGCCTCTTTCTCCTAAGCCTCTCCCCCTGCCACTCACAACAACAAAGATGAGATCACTTTTTCCTCTGACAAATGGTTTAAACTCACTATTTGCATTTGAGGTTTGGTTCAACAGAATTGGTCATATGGACACTGAAACACATGGAGACATTATTTTACTGTAATACAGGGGAAGTTAACTTTTTGAACCATACCATGTTTATGTTTCAACTCCTAAAATGTTGAGCAGAGCAGACACTACTAAAACAGATGTACCAATGAACATTAATTCTGGAAAATGTGGTTTGTAGCGCGCATTACGGTACCACGTATCACTAGCAGCATTTTAGTCAAATAAAGATTGTTATAGTAGCTGTTAAGTCTGTTTTATAAATGTGAAATAAGCATAAAACAATTCAATAAAGAATTGGCAACTCGTTCTCATTAACGAGAAATAAGGTAGGCAACGTGATTTCAACATCTGAACAAAGTGGACAGGCCAGCATGCTGTTCAAACAGTTGGAGACGGACAGAAGGGTGTCTTCATAACAATTCAACTGTTCTACCTTGTTAGCTGGATTCAGAGCTTGTGAAAATATACCTAGATCCAAGTTGGCTAAACTTGAAATATAAATATTATCTGGCCACTCACTAGAATGTGGGCTTGTGCTTGAGAGATTGTTCATGAGACCGGTGTTCATTTTCTATAATGCCTGCTACATTATTAGTGAATGTGCCTTATGCACATGGTTCTGGTTACATTTGTGACAAAAAAAATGCTTTTTTATAGACAAACCTGAAAGCCAGATCAGTGATTATTGCAACAACAAAAAACAGGTACAACAATTTTGATAAAATAATGTAATTATTAGTGGGTCTTATGATTGTGGAATAAATATATTCAGCCTAGGTATAAATTCACAAGCCCTGAATTCATTATATTATTGCTGACTGTTTAAGTGCAGTGTTCTTGACCTTTAATTGTACAACAAGGCTTACATTGAAACATTGAAAAAAAATCTACATATATATCGTGAATCACCCATAAGTTTGAAAACATTGAGATATATTGCCCAGCCCTCACCTGTAGTATACTGTAGTAGTAAGAGGAGAGGTTGTTTACAGATATACAAGTCAAGGAGGGCTGTGAATCAAATTCTATGAATCCACTTCAAGGAAGAGAGACTCAAAGCAAATCTCTCTGCTTATTTACTGGAGTTGAACTCGGCATGTCACTGTAGGTCATTGTGTGGCAGGCAGCAGCAGCTAGTCACTCTTCAAACACTCAAAATGTATTATATTACTGTACAGCCATATGACTGTATGGTATATCTCTCACCACTCTTCTACTAGATGAGGAATGCATTTACTTAAAGCTGATAATTACTTTCATCTCTAATCCTCAGGTTAATGTAATAACTATAACTATTTACTATGTGTAAAGCCTCTGAGAATATGATCTAAACTCATCCGGGCTTTAGTCTTCCCTCAGCACAACAGTAACCATTCAGAGGGTAATCAGACAGACAGACAGACAGACAGACAGACAGACAGACAGACAGACAGACCTAGTCCTGGAGGACAAGGGGTCCTCAATTACATTCAGCAGTGGGACGATTCTTCTTTGAGCGGATGGTCGGAGGGCCGAAACATAGTTAAAAATAATTTGTACACTGCAAATTGACCGCAACAATCCCAATCAGATATAGTATTTTTTTTAAAACGAATCATTTCAAACCTTGATTACATTAGTAGACGATCACATATGCCACTATATCTATGTGTGGCAATACTTGGGAACAGATATACTCAATTAACAAAACATTGAGCTCATTTCCTGGTGTTTTTACAGTCTTTTATATCCAAGAAAACTTGGGGGGACAAATAAAATCAGGCCGCCTTTTGGGAAAATATAGCATGCTAGTTACTGGCAATAGGCCATAAACAACAAGTAAATCCTTTAACAGGCCTCTGCTAAAATCATGCCTTGTCATTACAGTCTTTATTACGCTGATGCCCTGAGAGAGGCAGACATGTGGAAACTTGTAAATAACACCCCTAGACTGAAAGGATGCACACAATAAACTAGACTAGAGGACTCCATGTCCCATTTCTGTTCCACTCTATGCAGGGTAAATAACTTGCTTTCTATGTAATGAGAATTGTTCAATGTACACCATTTGTGTTTCTTCAATAACAGTGTGAGTTAGACACACAGTAAGCAAGGGCCAGGGGTAGGATTCATCTAGGTAGACTATACCTGTAGTATACTGTGGTAGTAAGAGGAGAGGTTGTTTACAGATATAAAAGTCAAGTAGGGGCTGTGAATCGACGGCTATGAATCCACTTCAAGGATGAGTGCATCAAAGCAGCATCTCTCTACTTATTTGCTGGAGTTCAACTCGGCATGTCACTGTAGATCATTGTGGCAGGCAGCATCAACTATACAGGGGTTACCTTACCCTTAGGGTATCTAACAGGTTTATCAATTCTGAACACAAGGTTTTTGAGTGAGTGGCAGTTTCTTACAAGCCATTGGCCCTTGTTCTCACAAACCGTTCATAACACAACTTGCAAATAAATCAACCTGGACTCAGTGGTAGACCTAACATATGAAACATACATCTGTCTCCCCCCATTTCCTATGATATGGTATGTATTAATTTGTGGATGTCCATCATTTCGTATGATATATTACAAATTGCAATTTGTATAGCATGTTATGAATTTGGAATACATATGATACACTATATATACAAAAGTATGTGGATACCCCTTCAAATTTGTGGATTTGGCTATTTCAGCCGCAATCTCCATAGACAAACATTGGCAGTAGAATGGCCTTACTGAAGAGCTCAGTGACTTTTAACGTGGCACTGTAATAGGGTGCCACATTCCCAACAAGTCAGTTCGTCAAATTTCTGCCCTGCTATAGCTGCCCCGGTCAACTGTAAGTGCTGTTATTGTGAAGTGGAAACATCTAGGAGCAACAACGGCTCAGCCACAAAGTGGTAGGCTACACAAGCTCACAGAATGGGACCGCCGAGTGCTGAAGCGCGTAGCACGTAAAAACCGACTGTCCTCGGTTGCAACACTCACTACCGAGTTCCAAACTGCCTCTAGAAGCAACGTCAGCACAATAACTGTTTGTTGGGAGCTTCATGAAATGGGTTTCTATAGTCGAGCAGTCGCACACTAGCCTAAAACCACTGTTGCGCAATGCCAAGCTTCGGGTGGATTGGTGTAAAGTTCGCTGCCATTGGACTCTGGAGCAGTGGAAACACGTTCTCTGGAGTGATGAATCACGCTTCACCATCTGGCAGTCTGATGGATGAATCTGGGTTTGGCTGATACCAGGAAAACACTACCTGCCCCAATGCATAGTACCAAGTGTAAAGTTTGGTGGAGGAGGAATAATGGTCATGGGCTGTTTTTCATGGTTCGGGCTAGGCCCCTTAGTTCCAGTGAAGGGAAATCTTAACTCTACAGCATACAATGACATTCTAGACGATTCTGTGCTTCCAATTTTGTGGCAAAGGTTTGGGGAAGGCCCTTTCCATGAGAATGCCCTTCTGCATAAAGCGAGATCCATACAGAAATGGTTTGTCAAGATCGGTGTGGAAGAACTTGACTGGCCTGCACAGAGCCCTGACCTCAACTCCATCGAACACCTTTGGGATAAATTGGAACGCCGACTGTGAGCCAGGCCTCATCGCCCAACACCAGTGCCCGACCTCACTAATGAACTTGTGGCAGAATGGAAGTCCCCGCAACAATGTTCCAACATCTAGAGTGGAGACTGTTATAGCAGCAAAGAACGGACCAACTCCATATTAATGCCCATGATTTTGGAATGAGATGTTCGATGAGCAGGTGTCCACATACTTTTGGTAATGTAGTGTATGTTACAAATTTCAATTGGTTTGTTTAACGTTAGCTAGGTGGATGATGCTTAGCTAGGTTAGGGGTTAGGGGTTAAGGTTAGGGTTATGAGTTAAGGTAAGAGTTAGGGGAAGGGTTAGCTAACACGCTAGGTAGTTGCAAAGTACAGTAGCTAATTAGCTAAAATGCTAAAGTTGTCCGTGATAAGATTCAAACACGCAACCTTTTTGTTTTTGCCTTAAGTAAGCTTATGTCTCAAGTAACCATACCAAACGTAACATATCAAAGTCATTTGAGTGTCCTGGATGTATGTTTACCATGTTACAGCTAGTCTATGAGACCAGGCTGAATGAGTAGAGAACTGGTAAGGCATCTGCACTTCTAAAAGTTGAGTACAACCGCCAACAAGCCTCTTGAGAAATGCAAACGCCTTTTCTACATCGACAGAATAAGTTAGTAAACACAAACAGATTAGGAGTTTACTGGTACTTTCCCTACCGTGGCTACGCAACCAGCAAGGCTAAGCTCTCTGCTGTGCATTAGGGTCTGCCTCATACACACTAAAAGACACTTCCTGCCTCATGCATAAGAAAGCAGGTCCCTCCCTCCCTTCAGCAGTGCGGCTCTCTCTCAATTCAATTCAATTCAATTCAAGGGGCTTTATTGGCATGGGAAACATATGTTAACATTGCCAAAGCAAGTGAAATGGGTAAACAAAAGTGAAATAAACAATACAAAGTAAATATTACACTCACTCTCTCTCTAACTCTCTCTGTTTGAAGCCGTCTTGACGTCACATGGTCTCCCAGGCAACAGGCTACCACAGGAGTGCTACTTTTTCCATTGCTTCTGAGCCCTCAAGATCCTTCCCCTAAATTAACTTGGGTTTAGAAAGTTTACCTTTGGATTGAAACCATGACCAAATAGTGTGTGTGTGAAAAGTGCGTGTGTTTGAGAAGTGTGTGCGTGTGTATTTTGTTAACATCACTGCTGAGTGTGAATAGTGAAAACTCTCTCACTCTCTGAAAACTCAATCCCTCTCACTGAGCTCAAAGGATTGCCTATCTGTCAAAATATATATTTAGTCTATTATAAAAGACTGACTATTCTTCCTGCATTGACCCAACTACGATAAAAGGAATAATTGCGCTACAAAATCATTCAAATTAATTTAAACAAATCGTCCTGAGTAAACAACAATAACACAAAACATGTCAATCTCTCTCATTAGAACACGAGAGATAAATTCATTATAAAGTGTTCAAAGGATATGAGGTCATCTAAACCCTGACTGTGTTTCACTATCCTGCTAATAACCCAGGCACCACAACACATCACCTCCTGCTAGCCTTAGCACCACAACACCATGTCCAGCCTTGTGGTTGTGATAAGCGCCCTTCATCAAATCAAATCACATTTATTTATATAGCCCTTCGTACATCAGCTGATACCTCAAAGTGCTGTACAGAAACCCAGCCTAAAACCCCAAACAGCAAGCAATGCAGGTGTTGAAGCACGTTGGCTAGGAAAAACTCCCTAGAAAGGCCAAAACCTAGGAAGAAACCTAGAGAAACCTTCATCCTTCCTGTTGGAGACAGGAGGCTGTCATCAGTCACTGCAGCCTCATTGACTACTCAGCCCTTTACACTGGTGTGACCAGGAAAAACCAAAGCATCAACAACAACAACAACAACAACAAACTGCTAACACAACAGATAAAGCCACATGGGGTTTCCAATGTGAGTCTTCCTTGTGAGTCTGGCCATTTGGATTCTGCCTGGACTTGAACTGAACTTCAATTCATGAAAATCTGTCAGGTACAACAAGAACTGGTCACAGTCCAGGAGAAAAATATCATTTAAATATGTATGTATTCTGGCATGTGAGTAATAGTATTTTTGGCATCATAATAGAATATTAGCGCAACAGTCAGTCCAACTAATGACTAATGTTATTGCACCACTGTAGAACTATTTTACAACGCTAGAGAAATACCTGCCTGCAACACAGTGCTGACAACAGCTCCTCTGGGCACTTGTTATTGGGTCTGTTACAACAGGCAACCACAAGCCTTCTGCATCTGCACTGCAGAGAACCTTGTTAGACTTCTACTCTGAGTCGCTCGCTGTAGCACGCAGGGCTCTTTCCTCCTCTGGCCGGCACAGGAAAAGGAGACACCACCGTGACATGATTTCACTGTGACATGGTTTCAGTACCCCGACCGAGCGGGTGTCACTATGCCCGGCCGCAGCCAAGAGAACCCACCTAATAAGACTGCATACAGGCCTAGTGAGCCTGGTAGCAAATCAGTTTGTTCTCCAGCAAAACTCCTCTGTTGTGTTCGTTGTCATGCCAAAATCTACTACAGCTCAATAGCACATGACAAAGGACTTGGCTAAAGCATTAGTTCTGCATCCAGGTTATAAAAAGCAACCTGAATACTTGATGCTATAAACAATAGAGCTATAAAGACCATTTAGTAAATAATATATGCCATTTAGCAGACTCTTTGATCCAAAGCAACTTACCATTCACTTGTGCATACATTTTAAATATGGGTGGTCCCAGGAATTGAACCCACTATCCTTGTGTTACAAGCGCCATACTCTACCAACTGAGCCACAGAGGACCACAATGTAAGTAAGCTATAATAAGCCAATATATAATGAACCTTTCAATCATACGCTTCCTTTACTTTTGTTGTTGGGATTGGGAAACCTCATTGGTACAGAGGCAAGTAGACAGCTCCTGTCTTAATAGGAGCTGTTATAATGTCGTAGGTTTGGTGTAGTACGTACTTCAGTAGTTGTCATCATTTTAGTCTAATGTATACTTCTCCGGACCCACGCTGACTACAGAACGGCACTCAAGCCATAGGCCTGAGATGTAGGGAAACTCCCACAGGAGTGACACAACCTGTCCAAATGCACCTCTGTGATTGGGACAGGAAGGGGATAGATGCTAGAACATGTTGAAGTGTTTTGAAGAGCTGAGGTTTTCAGTGTGTGAGCGTAAACAAGGATACCTGCCCAGGGACATTCCATTCTGCGATAATCAACCCTATCAAAAGTAAACCAAATCTTAAGGAATGATCTTGTCTTCTGAGGAACATGCTGCCTTTCCCTATTGGACACTGTTCTTCACTGTCTTCCTGTCTCTCTCTCTCTTTCTCTTTCTCACATGTATAGTACAGAGAGAATACCAGTGCATGACAGATGACATCTCTCACTAAGCTTCTGTTTCTTTCTCTAATAGCAAAGCATATTAAATCCTGCCAAGAAAGCCCTTAAAGGTGTGTGTTATAAGGATGTTGTAACATGGTAGCCTCTTTTTAAATGATTACAAACATATTCCTGCTGGATTCCTCTTCCAGGGAACTTTCCGTGAACTTTGATCAAATCAAATCAAAATGTATTTGCCACATGCGCTGAATACAACAAGTGTAGACTTTACCATGAAATGCTTACTTACAAGCCCTTAACCAACAGTGCAGTTCAAGAAGAAGAACATATTTACCAAGTAGGCTAAAATAAAAAGTAACACAATAAGAATAACGAGGCTATATACAGGGGGCACTGGTACCGAGTCAGTGTGCAGGGGTACAGGCTAGTTGAGGTAATCGGTACATGTAGGTGGAGCGAAGTGACTATGCACAGGTAACAAACAAACAGCGAGTAACAGCAGTGTACAAGAGGGGGAGTGTCAATGTAAATTGTCCGGTGGCAATTTTTATGAATTGTTCAGCAGTTTAATGGCTTGGGTGTAGAAGCTGTTGAGTTGGGAAGAGAAGTGACGAAGACATTCCAGGGAATGGACAAGGTTCAACTACAACAGTACTGTCCCAAACTAACAATCACATAAAACTTTTGAATTTGTCCGAATAAAGAAGATACTATACAGTGATGAACTTGATGAGCAAGAAGAGAGAATACAGGTAACTTCTTCTATTTCAGATCAACAAAATAATGTAGCCCTAGTCCTAGAGGGTCTTGATCTTTTTACACAGTTATCCTGTTATTTCTCAGTTATCCTGTTATTTACACAGTTATCCTGTTATTTCTCAGTTATCCTGTTATTTACACAGTTATCCTGTTATTTCTCAGTTATCCTGTTATTTACACAGTTATCCTGTTATTTCTCAGTTATCCTGTTATTTACACAGTTATCCTGTTATTTCTCAGTTATCCTGTTATTTACACAGTTATCCTGTTATTTCACAGTTATCCTGTTATTTACACAGTTATCCTGTTATTTACACCATTATCCTGTTATTTACACAGTTATCATGTTATTTACAGTTATCCTGTTATTTACACAGTTATCCTGTTATTTACACCATTATCCTGTTATTTACACAGTTATCATGTTATTTCACAGTTATCCTGTTATTTACACAGTTATCCTGTTATTTACACCATTGTCCTGTTATTTACACAGTTATCATGTTATTTACAGTTATCCTGTTATTTACACAGTTACCGTGTTATTTACACAGTTATCCTGTTATTTACACCGGTATCCTGTTATTTACACAGTTATCGTGTTATTTACAGTTATCCTGTTATTTACACAGTTATCCTGTTATTTACACAGTTATCCTGTTATTTACACAGTTACACCCAGTTAATCTAATTGTAAAGTAGAATGAATACATTGTAATGTAGCATGAATACATTGTAAAGTAGCATGAATACATTGTAAAGTAGAATGAATACATTGTAAAGTAGCATGAATACATTGTAAAGTAGCATGAATACATTGTAAAGTAGAATTCAATCTAATAAATCCCTTTATAAAACCAAATATGCCCTTTCAAGCTGAGTTAATTTCTCCTGTCTACACTCCAGACACCTTATCCACCTATTTGAGCTCACTGCAAGAGATCAGTTACAGATCAGTGTATCATAAAGTGCAAGAAAATATCTCTCATTATTAAGCAGAGGTCTCCTAGGTGATGGTTCTGCCATCACGTAGCTTGCTACATGCATCTTCCCTTTTTCTGAGACTTACACTTTTCTCAGACATAGGCCAGAAATGATAGAGAGAGGGCTGCCTCGCTGTCATGGATACATCAAAGCAAGACATTCCTCTCCAAAGCAAATCTGTTACAGTGTAAACAGCCTTCACAAAACCAGCGCAGTTCCATCCACTTAACTTCAAGGCTATCTTGGCCATCTTGGCCTTGCCGCTTTGCTCTGCATTCACATATTTATTTTGTTTGCTATCGCCAGGCCAGATGGGCACAATGAAGTGTTTTGATTCCGGTGTTTATACCAGATAAGACATCACATGGATCTCCTGGCCACAGGAGGTTGGTGGCACCTTAATGGGGGAGGACAGGCTCGTGGTAATGACTTGGGCGCAATGAGTGGAATGGCATCAAATACATCAATCTAGAGGAGAAAGAAACGCACACCTATTTAGGCAAGGTGCTGGCTAGCGGAGTAGAACCCTTGAAAAATGAAAGGAGAGCCGCACACTCTAGGAGCTCAGATGCAATAATTGAATAACTTAATATCCAACGTCTCCATCAGGGCATGGTTTCCATGTGGTTGATGCCATTTCATTCGCTCCGTTCCAGACATTATTATGAGCCGTCCTCCCCTCAGCAGCCTCATGTGCACCTGGAGCACATCCCGTATGTCATGTAGGACCCATTATCCTGCTACTTTAGTATGCCACTGAAGGCCTGTGTCTGTGTGCTCCAGCTGCATGACGGTAACCAGTGACGCATCTCAGACGTAGAGTCAGAGTCAGACGTAGACAGGCCAAGGAGGTTTCTATAAGATTGGAAATTATCACAGACGATTTCTGAGGTATATTGCAATTCATGTCTCAGTTCCTCCATCAGTACACACTCACCACTACAGACATTTATCGGTAATAACACTTACGGGAAGCAAATTGCGGTGCAATGTTTTGAATCATTGCCGATCGAGCAGGTGGAAATCATGGCCAAGCAAACTCTTCCAGTAATGTATACACAGCCCCCTCATTTATAAACAGTGCTTTAAGCCTCCCCTTTGAAGGCCGTTCAACAGCGCTCAGAGTCAAAGTGTCTGAGGCCGACGACGGGGACACAGAAGTACCTTTGTTTGTGAGAATGTCAACCGGTCCTCAGGGAGGATGCCGACCGGTTTGTTGCAAGAGCGCCGTATGACAAAGAGCTTGGTGAAGAGAGGCCCTCTAACGAACGTAAAAGTTCATTTAGAGATGGGAGAGTCGGCCCTAAATGCGTGCTCTTAAATGTGGCGAAACGGAATTCTCCAATTATTCCAAAGCTTTCTTAAACATTTTTATTATCAACTTCAGTCCCTATTCCATTGAACAATAAACCAAATGTAAGCCAAAACTCATTCAATGTGAAAGAGAGGTTGAATTGATGACAAAGTAAACAAAGTAAAGTGACAAAGTAAATCCTATTTTACTTTGTTCCTTAATGAAAGTGTGTTACTCACAGCTCTCTGCTGGGTGTTGAGGAAGGCAAGTGACAGTCCCTCGGCTCTATCCGGGTCGCTGGAGATGTCATCCTCTGATTCCTCCCAGGAGGAGGAGAAGCCTGTGGAGGAAGCTGAGGAGGAGGACAGCTTCCTCAAGCCTCGGGTTGACCCGGGGCTCTGCTGGGGCTCACTGCCCGGATCACAGCCTTCTCCCTGGGCCTCCATCCCGTGGTCGGTGACTATGACGGCTGGGATGGTGGTCCCCACTTCTGGGTAGCTCCCCTCCCTGCTGGCCCAGGGTGCTTGTGGCTGGGTTTCCGTTGGCTCTGCTCCTGCCTTTGTCAGGCAGGTCTGGGCCCACTCCACAGGGTGCTCGCTGTTGCTGCCTGCCAAGAAGCTGCCAACCCCCAGTGAACTTGGGGAATAACTGCCTGCTGAACTGTCAGCTTGGGCCCAAGTTCCTGCTGATTTGTTCACAAGCAGACTGCCCTGTTCCGTATTTGGGTCAGTCGTGTTATTTTCCACTCTGCCGTTCCCTGTTACTCCCTCCTCCAAGCAGAGACACCCTTTCCCATTCTGGAGCTCCTTGGAAATGCTTGGAGGGCAGTCTCTCTGTGGGGGGTTAGGGGGAGGCACCTCGGCGGGCTGGCTGGGCTTGGAGGCTGGGACTGTTCTGCACGGGCCCCTCAAGATGTGGGCCTCAAACAGACCCACCTTTTTGTTGACCTCCACATTCAGGAGCTCCTGGTGGATCTGCAGGAGCTGCACCGTGCGCTTCACCTCCCAGTTGGGGGCCTCATCATCTCCATTGTTGCTGAGCCGGCGGACGCAGTTGCCCACGATCTCCCCCAAGGTTTCAGGGTGGCGGCAGGGGGAGCGGGCCCTGGGGCTGCTGGGGCCTGGAGAGGAGGGGGAGACGAAGGAGCCCCCAGGGGAGCCAGGAATCAGGCTACCAGGGCTGTAGTAGGTGGAACGGTTTGGCACATGCAGCACAGACCTCCCAGTCCGAGGGCTGCTCGCACTCGTCAGATTGTTGCCATTCATCATAATCAGACTGCTCAGGGCATAAGCAGCCATAGTATCAGGCTGGCACTGTCAGTATGGGCTCCCATCTAGCCCTAGTCCTGGTTGCTGCTCTGGTGTCTACACCCCACCATAGCATTTGGTGGGGTATGTGAGAGGAGAGGTGGAATTCCCTGCTGAATCTTCTATGGAGGAGAGTTGTTGAAGAGGAAAAACAAAACACAGACAGAAAAGGCTTCAATAAAGGCTGTGATTTTATGCCCTGCATTTTAATAAGAATAACATTTATTTCCCCCACTGGTGCGTGTGGACTTTCACTTTGATCTACAAATATTATCCAGCAAATCCCTCACAACGGTAGCATTCCTTCCCAAAGCAAGGCGGATAACTTGCCTATTTACAAGATACAAATCAATGTTCTAAGAAATAATAATGTGTTTGCTTTTTCTCTAGCTAAGAAAATACCCAAAGTTGAACTTTTTCTACTTAAAATCTACTGTAGATAATGAGACACAATAATAGATTTACTTGTTGCCTTTAGTATTAGAGAGAGAAAGCAACAAACCATATCAGTATTCACTGTAATGTATTCACTGTACATTTGTTATGTGTGTGGACCCAAGAAAGAGTAATGGGGATCCCTAATGAATAGAAATACCCTGGATCAGAAGCCAGAATAACATCAACCCTGGTGAATGTATGTCACACAAACAAAACATTGACTTAACATTTCAAAATGAGTTCCCATCAACTTTACCACACAGACTTGGGTTTGGGATTTTCACGTGAATGATGTAGGTTCTAGATTAGTTTTAGTTGCTTTGAAAATGACACACTTCTCCATACAGTAGATTTTTACACTGACATACCTTGCAGAAAATACTATTGTTCACCTCAAACTGAAATGTCGGTTAACGTGGCATAATGCTTCAATAACAGCAGCAGTGTGGCTCCCCACACAATCCCCAACATCAGCCCACAGCATGGTGAGGGTCTGGAGGCAGAGAAGGGGGGGCCGAGCCAGGCAGGAGATGTCAGCCAACATTAAAGTGGACCAAGTAAGAAGAGAAACAGGCATTCACAGGGACACCATTGTGCCTGTGGCCAGGTGCCTGGGCGGGTCAGTTTCTGTCTACCTAGCACCTATTTTTCCCAGTCAGACCCACACTGCTCAGAGGCAAAGTGACACTTCCAGTATCTATGGAGTAGCGCCTGTGATGGTTCCCATGAACCCCCCATGCTGGTCAGCACTGACTAACTGAACTCCCTGGCTGTCTTTCTATGACCTGGCATTTCCATCGAAATTAGGGAAAAAATAGTAACGGAAAAAAACATGAGGATGTGCCAATCAATGATAAGATACATCGGGTCCATACAACACATTTACTGTGGCGACTGTATTTCATTTGGATATTATCAAACTAATATTCGATGATTTACAAGTTACGTTTGTTGTGATTATATATTTTTCAACTTTGACAATAATTGGTTCACATGGCATAAAGCAAACGCTCTCCAGTACAATAAGCACGTGGTGATCTAACGTTACTCTAGCTGCCATGTGGATTTTACTGCAAGCTCAATTTGACAATGTTGTTATAACGCATACTGGGATTCAATCATTACCATTATGACATTCTTTAGCGAATCGACTTGAGCTACTCTTAATCTAATAGCAAAAAGAAATCAATAGCAAACGTGCAGAAGTTGATAAGCCTTATGCTAATTAGTAACTATCATGAGTAATATTTTCTTTGACCTTGTTTGAAATAATAACAACACTAATCCAAATATGTATTATTATTGTTATCATCATCATCATCATTATCCCCAGCATCGTCATCATCACCATCATCATCATCATCTGGGCTATATCTTTACAGTTGAAACATTGTTATAACCAAGTAACAACTTGTTGATGTTACTCCGTTGTGCGCAATTAATATTGTTGTGTTATTTCCTTGTTGCCAATAGTTACGTAGAGTGCCTATAACGTATTTCTTATTCACAATACTATTTTTGTGAACAGTGTAGGTGTAAATAAAGGCAAACAAGCTTTAATATAAAGAGCGTTTAATCTAAATAGATTTTACCCACGCAGCTAAATTTTTATTTATGCTGACACCTTGCTTGGAAAATTTGAATGACACTAAACATACTCATTGGAGATGGTAAGTGCAAGTCTTACCTTGTACTGACAGACACCTCGTCCTAATAGGAGTCCTGCTATATCGAACCCGTGGCTGTCCAACCCTCAAAAGCCGTTCAGAATGTCTACAGCACTGAGTGCAATTCAGCGCGATTCAGAACACTAAACATCTCTTAAATTAAGCGGATTTCACATAGCACACAATCTCCTTATTCCCTCACAAGCAAAAGGAAGGCCAGTTCAAGTATAAATAAACTTTTTCTCCCACAGCGTGTCCAAAATACTTGCTCTTATGACCCCTTGACTTCTTCAACCCTTCGCTTTGGCGTAGTACTAGGCCGTTGTTTGCTTAGTGTACTTCAAAAAGCAGGAAGGAAGTAGACGCTTACATTAATTTCTACGCAACAAGCAGCTTTTCCCTCAATTCTCCAATTGCCTAGCGAAGAATAAAGCTCGATACGCACACAGCCTTGAGTTTTGACTTCAACGACGACTCTGTTGTCTGGGCTAGTGTATCTGTTTGGGTCATCACATAATAAAACTTAATTGGAGTGACATTTATTCGATAAACCCAGGACAAAAGTATGATTAACTCTTCTCGTTGGTGATATTATAGGCTAATATCACAAAACATATTTAATATCATGTAGGACCAACCATTTCTGCATGTTTTTTTTGTTGTTGTTTTTTTTCTGCATCGTTTGTATAGCCACAAACCATGCAACAGATGGCGTTTTACCTGTCAATATAACGAAATGTTATCAAACAGTGTTTTAATTGCTTTATTTGGCTTACTGGTTTTACAGCAACTGTTATATTTAATAAATATTATATAATATAGGCTTACCTACAGTAAATATACCTACAGTAGGCTAAATATTAGCATTTTACAACATGATAATATAATGTCCTGCCTGTGCTCTTACCACATATTTACCATATTGCTTGTATTTGCTTTTGCCTTATGCTTGTGGCTCTAGGGGTAAGTGGTCAATATGGTCATTCCTCTAATGGCTCATCAACCAGCTTATCAAATCCGACCATACATTAATTATTCTAGTTTGTCTTGTAGGCAAGTTGTTTAAATGTCTCAATTGTACTTAGAAAAATGGATAATTCATAATTATGTATTTTACTCGTATGATATCAATGACCATTTTAACCTTTTTGAAAGCAACTGTAGTAGCCTACCACACAAGGTACATTGTGCACAATGTGTGTGAACAGATCTTTGTAAAATGCAATCAGCCATTTGCTGTTAAAATGTCATTACTCACCCACGGAAATTCCACCCCATGACTTCGTAGATTAGCAGCCAAACAAATGACAATTTCGTAGAATGAAAAGAAGTGTGTCAGCTGGCAGAATAAACTGGATGGAAGATACAGTACAACACTAGTGGCCTTTCTGATTTGAATGGGCCCGGCTGCCTGATAGGCTGTATGAACATCTATATTTCATCCCCTACGATTTCAGACCAGGTTAAGTCATTGTGGCTGTGAAATGAACATGATTGCCTCATGTTTGACTATATTAGTGTCTGTTTATGCACAATGTCCAGCTTGCAGCCCCACACAACTCTGACACTTTTATGAAGTTACTAAGGAGAGAACCTTTACACACGCTTTAGACACATAGTCACAGATCTACTGTGGTGTACACTTCATCAGAACAACATAAAAATAGACATTTCTGATGCCAAGAAAGTCAGATTGTATTAAACCACAGCACATAAACACTGGAAAAAAGGTGTGGAACGATGAATTTTGATGTAAATGTTTGCATATGCACATGTGTGTGATGTGCATGTTTACAGACACATGTGTATGTGTGTGTGTGTGTGTGTATGCACCTTACAAATGGTCATAAACATTAAATTAACTTTCTAATGTGTGCACCTGTCATACACAGACATCACATCATGTGACCTTTCTATGCCCCATAAGGAGGGTATCATGAGGTGAACTTTGAGACAATAGCCCTGTGTGTCAATAAAGACCACATGGAAAGCTATGGCTGCAGGGCACTACCCAGATCTGTTGTTGACTGAGGTAGAGAAACACAATCTATATCTGTCCCTGACCTATGCAGATGTTGGTGGTCATCATTTGTCAAATGTCAGATAAAGTGCACTGTGCATGGTCTCTCTTTTAACTATTAACAATACATGTTACGGAGGCTGACTTTATCCTGTGATTGATCAAATAAAGAAAATAAATGCCAGAGTGGAGAGGGCTTGTAATTCAAATTGTCAACTGCCTGAATGATAGCCATATTGATGATAAGACATTCTATAGATCAACAACAGATTATGGTTCATGAAGCTGTTATGGCTACTGCATCAAGAAAGATTCAGATGATGAACTCTATAAATAGACTAGATACAAATATGAACTGAATGAAAACGTGTAGTCCAATTCCCGAAATTCTTCAACAGTTATTGTTCTCGCAACTATATTTTACAAAGGTGATGTAATTTGCCCGTCACGTACGCCATCTCTTGACTGATATTGGTACAGCAAATGTGTAAACGTTATTAGAAGAGGAAAACTTTCGAAAAACCACCAGCAGGCGGCGGTAAATATTCAAAATAAAAACCTGTCTTTTAAAAATTGCAAATCAAATGTATTTATAAAGCCATTTTTACATCAACAGATGTCACAAAGTGCTTGTGCAAAAACCCAGCCTAAAACCCCAAAAAGCAAGCAATGCAGATGTAGAAGCACGGTGGCTAGGATAAACTCCCTAGAGAGGCAGGAGCCTAGGAAGAAACATACAGAGGAACCAGGCTATGAGGGTATAATTTAATTTGATGGTCTTCTAGACTACTACATTCCTGTAAGACAACTAATACAATCAATTGATCCTCTGTGACTTGTATCTCTCTAATAGACACGTTTAGTTTGTGAAATGTGACTTTTTTGGTACATGATACATGATAGCTATTCTCATGTGTAAACTGTACGTGGTTAAAAGTAGCTTCTTTATTTTTCTGTCCAGAGCAAAGACCTCCCTTTCAAAAGGGTTCTGACTTTTCACTGGCTTTAAACTTGGAGAGTACACCCTTTTCTTGGAAGATTGGCCAATGAGGGATCAGGATTCAGTCACCACCTCTCCAAAACCTGCTTCGCTTATCGCACGACCAATAGGAGGTGTTTAGGGGCGGGGTAAAAGCACTCTCACAATCACGGTTTAGCGTAGGTAAACAGTGTTTACCTCATGGTGGAAGACAAGACACACTGTTTAGGCCTTTGGGGGACGAGGTAGCATTGAAAAGACAACCAGACATTCGCAATTACTGGGGGTAAGTGTATTATTTTCCATATTACAAGTAGCAAAATGGAATAAATACGTATTAATTTGACAATTTGGACATTGCAGCATTGGCGAAATAAAACACATCTAATCTGCCTTGAAACGTGACCTAATTCTCAACTCCACGATATGTAGCTATTGTAACTAGCTACATCACGTCTGAGTTCAGAATAGCTGGCCAATGTTATCAGAATAGCTTTATAGTTTATCCTAATGTCGGTGAACACAAACAGCCTAACGTTAGATAGTTTACTTACGTCATGCCGAAATATTTTATGCAAGTCTTTGACGAAATCCAAACATTTTTACTGGCCACTTCACCTGCTTAGTCGATGTTGTTGTTTGCCTGTTTGTCTAGACTCAGTCATGATGCACAGTGGAAGTAATACCACATGTAACTAACTGGCATCAAACTTTCATGTGCGCCAGAAAGCAAGCGCCCAGTTAAAGTCGGAATCTTCTGGCTAATGCATTCTCTGCTAGCTGGTGTGACATTTGGCCAACAGTAGGTCATTTGTGCACATTTTCCTGCATGCATTTCAATCAGCTTGTATACGTGAATAACAACTGTGTTTTGAAGCAGTCCGTTTCCATAATAGGCAGAGTAATCACACCTTGACTACTGTTCAGTCGTGTGGTCAGGTGCCACAAAAAAGGACTTAGGACAATTGCAATTGGCTCAGAACATGGCAGCACGGCTGGAGAGATTGACTTCATCACTACTTTCGTTTATTACATGTTGAATGCACCAAGCTATCTGTCTAAACCGCTGGCACACAGCTCAGACACCCATATATACTCCACAAGAAATGTCACAAGAGGTCTATTCACAGTCCCCAAGTCCAGAACAGACACACAGTACTACATAGAGCCATGAATACACGGAACTCTATTCCACATCAAGTAACTGATGCAAGCAGTAAAATTAGATTAAAAATAAAACAGATAAGAAAGACCTTATGGAACAGCAGGGAATGTGAAGCAACACAAACATTGGCACAGGCACACACACGATAACATACGTACACATGGATTTAGTACTGTAGATATGTGGTTGTGGTAGGGGCCTGAGGGCACAAAGTGTGTTGTGAAATCTGTGAATGCAATGTTTTTAAAATTGTATAAACTGCCTTAATTGTGCTGCACCCCAGGAAGAGTAGCTGCTCCTTTGGCTAATGGGGATCCAAAATAAATACAAATCATTAAGAAGAATCATCTACGCTATATTGGTAGTTTTGCCTGAAGGACAAAGCTTTGTCAATGGTCACAAAGTTCAGGGCTAGAAGAGGAGCTCAGCTGGCCCATAAACAACATTCTGTACCAGTGTCAGTCGTGCCACATGCAGACTACATGCCTGGCTATTTTCAAAGTGGAGGACTACCTACCAGTATGTGTCTGCAAATAGGCTACATTAAATGTGTATGCATTATTAAAATAGCCAGATACTATTTGTCCTTTACTATCAGTGAAATGAAATGGATACAATGCATTGTACAGTGTGAGGACATTGAATTGTACAGTACAAGCTTTGAATGTCATACTGTAAAGCAGATAGTTTGCTTGATTGGGTTGTTAACCAACTGCATTGCCTTCTTTTCATGGTTTGTAACTTTAAATTCTGGATTTAATAGCTGTCTCGTATTCTAATCAATGGTTGCTTTTATCAATGTGATCAATAGAGAAAGCAGTGGCCTACTTAATGCAATCATATCCAATCATACTGTAGTTGCAGATTAAATCTCATGTTGATTTTGGTGCAGAGGCCACCTCAAGGAGAGAGAGAGAGAGCTATCTTGTTATGTTGAACATCAAGTGGCAGCTATGGTATGTGCTATAGGTCAAGGTCCATTCCAAGGTGTCATTAGATTAGATTGATGGCATGTAGGCCTCCCGAGTGGCGCAGCGGTCTAAGGCACTGCATCTCAGTGCTGGAGGCGTCACTACACACTCTGGTTCGATTCCAGGCTGTATCACAACCGGCCGGGATTGTCCCATAGGGTGGCGCACAATTGGCTCAGCATCGTTAGGGTTTGGCCGTGGAAGGCCGCCATTGTAGATAAGAGTTTGTTCTTAACTGACTCTCCATGTCTGGTGAGTATGCAGCAGTATGCACCAACGTTGTGAACAGAGTGCCCCATGGTGGACGTGGAGTTACGGTATGGGCAACCATACTCCAACAGACAAAATTGCATTTTATCGATGGCAATTTGAATGCACAGAGCTCATTGTATTTGGCTGCTCTTCATAATCACTTTTTCACCCTGGCTTCCGCTATCTGATATGTCCTGTTGTTTACACTCACACTCAAGTAGCCTATCTATCTCATGAGGAGAGGCCATTGTTGCCGTGCAGAGCTAGGCACGTGCGCTCTTAGACTGGCAGGAACAGTAGGAAAATTGTGGTGATATATTGGATAGTAGTGTAGGTGAATGTAAACAGCACAAATGTGGAAGATAACAATTTCCACTGCTAAAAATATTGTCTTCAGTTAGACAAGCTGTTCCTCTTTATCAAATGGGAACTTGCACAATTCAGTCTTTTATTACATAATTAACTGTAGCTTGGCAATATCCTTATGTTTTGCAACAGATTGACACAAACACATTCCTTCTCTGAATACCAATGTGCATGTGAATCAGGCTCTGACCTACAGACTGCTTTCAATTAATTGTCTTACAAAAACATTAATTTACCTCAGGAATAAGCCACTCAATAATCCTTTGGTATTCTTTTTAATTAGACCTCTGGTTAATACAGTCCCAAAATGTTTTGCATGTCAGCAGTCAAGTTTTCAAGCTATATGTTGCGTTCAAAAAAACTGGGAACTCGGAAATCTCAGACTTCAGTGCATTCAAGACAACTGGGGAATCTGGGAATAAAAAGGTGCTCTGACTGAGAAAAATTGTTTTGAACGGAGAACCAACTTTTCCTTGAGCAACAAAACAACAATACATCCTATTGGTCCAAAAGCCGTTGTGTTGAGGCTTGGCATCACCCATACAGCTGTAAGAAATAGGCCTACTGAATAACTAGGCTAAATCATAAAGCAGTGGAATGCTATGGCACTCCCACATGCCTGGCCTAAACAGGTTCATTGTGAGTTGAACTGCCAAGGTACAGAAAGGTGTTTCCTCCTACTCCCTTTGAATCACCCTCAGCGGGTTGGGAACAACCGGATGCATCTGGTTTTCAAGGTAAGTTGACGTTCTGGACGTTAACAAGGCGACACTCCACAGCATTTCACTTGCATTTGTGAATAATAATAGTATAGTAGTATCACATTTATAGTCCAATAAATGCTGCAGTAGCAGTTTTAAGTATTTCTGCCGTTTTGTTTCATAGCTGGTACATTATTTGCACAAAATCAAAACTATGAATCCTATATAGCCTATTCCACTTCGTGCTGGGGCTGTGCGCAAGTGAAGAGCTGCTCACATACATAAAAGTTAATTTTAATTTACTTGAACTGTTTCTTGACTATTTGCATTATTTTGTTCAAGTTAGGTTGTTTGTCTATTTGAGTTTCAACTGCTAGGGAAGAGAAGACAACGCTTCTACTAGACCAGACTCGATCTCACAGGCACAAACATGTCGTGTCGCGCTACCCTCTCGCCCTTAAACATCTGGGAAATTTTGGTTAAAAGACACACACAAATTAAATTAAACAATATACCATGTTACTAGTAATATATGAATTGTTTTAAAAACATTACAAAGCATGCTCATCTGTTTTTTGTGTATTATGTTGGTGTAATTTTAGCAGGGTAAAATATATATATTGTTTCATCTACCTGCCACAGTGGCTGGTGGACCAAAAAGTAAATGTTATGCCCTGCTCCCTTTGTACTCTACCACAGCAGATCACACTAGTTTTACACCTCACTGTCCCTTTGTACTCTACCACAGCAGATCACACTGGTTTTACACCTCACTGCTCCCTTTGTACTCTACCACAGCAGATCACACTAGTTTTACACCTCACTGCTCCCTTTGTACTCTACCACAGCAGATCACACTAGTTTTACACCTCACTTCTCCCTTTGTACTCTACCACAGCAGATCACACTAGTTTTACACCTCACTGCTCCCTTTGTACTCTACCACAGCAGATCACACTAGTTTTACACCTCACTGCTCCCTTTGTACTCTACCACAGCAGATCACACTAGTTTTACACCTCACTGCTCCCTTTGTACTCTACCACAGCAGATCACACTAGTTTTACACCTCACTGTCCCTGAGTCAGATTATTTACTGCAAACCTACTCGTAGTTACACTGCATACAACCACTTTTTATATCTATCTGGTGTCACAGCAGCTCACAGTAGTTTTACACCTCACTGTCCCTTTGTACTCTACCACAGCAGATCACACTGGTTTTACACCTCACTGTCCCTTTGTACTCTACCACAGCAGATCACACTAGTTTTACACCTCACTGCTCCCTTTGTACTCTACCACAGCAGATCACACTAGTTTTACACCTCACTGCTCCCTTTGTACTCTACCACAGCAGATCACACTGGTTTTACACCTCACTGTCCCTTTGTACTCTACCACAGCAGATCACACTAGTTTTACACCTCACTGTCCCTTTGTACTCTACCACAGCAGATCACACTAGTTTTACACCTCACTGCTCCCTTTGTACTCTACCACAGCAGATCACACTGGTTTTACACCTCACTGTCCCTTTGTACTCTACCACAGCAGATCACACTAGTTTTACACCTCACTGTCCCTTTGTACTCTACCACAGCAGATCACACTAGTTTTACACCTCACTGCTCCCTTTGTACTTTACCACAGCAGATCACACTAGTTTTACACCTCACTGTCCCTTTGTACTCTACCACAGCAGATCACACTGGTTTTACACCTCACTGCTCCCTTTGTACTCTACCACAGCAGATCACACTAGTTTTACACCTCACTGCTCCCTTTGTACTCTACCACAGCAGATCACACTAGTTTTACACCTCACTTCTCCCTTTGTACTCTACCACAGCAGATCACACTAGTTTTACACCTCACTGCTCCCTTTGTACTCTACCACAGCAGATCACACTAGTTTTACACCTCACTGCTCCCTTTGTACTCTACCACAGCAGATCACACTAGTTTTACACCTCACTGCTCCCTTTGTACTCTACCACAGCAGATCACACTAGTTTTACACCTCACTGTCCCTGAGTCAGATTATTTACTGCAAACCTACTCGTAGTTACACTGCATACAACCGCTTTTTATATCTATCTGGTGTCACAGCAGCTCACAGTAGTTTTACACCTCACTGTCCCTTTGTACTCTACCACAGCAGATCACACTGGTTTTACACCTCACTGTCCCTTTGTACTCTACCACAGCAGATCACACTAGTTTTACACCTCACTGCTCCCTTTGTACTCTACCACAGCAGATCACACTAGTTTTACACCTCACTGCTCCCTTTGTACTCTACCACAGCAGATCACACTGGTTTTACACCTCACTGTCCCTTTGTACTCTACCACAGCAGATCACACTAGTTTTACACCTCACTGTCCCTTTGTACTCTACCACAGCAGAT
Source organism: Oncorhynchus clarkii lewisi (assembly GCF_045791955.1). Lineage (NCBI taxonomy): Eukaryota > Metazoa > Chordata > Actinopteri > Salmoniformes > Salmonidae > Oncorhynchus > Oncorhynchus clarkii. Next base: position 24,722,272 of record NC_092154.1, read on the forward strand.
CACACTAGTTTTACACCTCACTGCTCCCTTTGTACTCTACCACAGCAGATCACACTGGTTTTACACCTCACTGTCCCTTTGTACTCTACCACAGCAGATCACACTAGTTTTACACCTCACTGTCCCTTTGTACTCTACCACAGCAGATCACACTAGTTTTACACCTCACTGCTCCCTTTGTACTTTACCACAGCAGATCACACTAGTTTTACACCTCACTGCTCCCTTTGTACTCTACCACAGCAGATCACACTAGTTTTACACCTCACTGCTCCCTTTGTACTCTACCACAGCAGATCACACTAGTTTTACACCTCACTGCTCCCTTTGTACTCTACCACAGCAGATCACACTAGTTTTACACCTCACTGCTCCCTTTGTACTCTACCACAGCAGATCACACTAGTTTTACACCTCACTGCTCCCTTTGTACTCTACCACAGCAGATCACACTGGTTTTACACCTCACTGCTCCCTTTGTACTCTACCACAGCAGATCACACTGGTTTTACACCTCACTGCTCCCTTTGTACTCTACCACAGCAGATCACACTGGTTTTACACATCACTGCTCCCTTTGTACTCTACCACAGCAGATCACACTAGTTTTACACCTCACTGCTCCCTTTGTACTCTACCACAGCAGATCACACTGGTTTTACACCTCACTGTCCCTTTGTACTCTACCACAGCAGATCACACTAGTTTTACACCTCACTGCTCCCTTTGTACTCTACCACAGCAGATCACACTAGTTTTACACCTCACTGCTCCCTTTGTACTCTACCACAGCAGATCACACTAGTTTTACATCTCACTGCTCCCTTTGTACTCTACCACAGCAGATCACACTAGTTTTACACCTCACTGCTCCCTTTGTACTCTACCACAGCAGATCACACTAGTTTTACACCTCACTATCCCTGAGTCAGATTATTTACTGCAAACCTACTCGTAGTTACACTGCATACAACCGCTTTTTATATCTAGCTGGTGTCACAGCAGCTCACACTAGTTTTACACCTCACTGTCCCTGAGTCAGATTATTTACTGCAAACCTACTTGTAGTTACACTGCATACAACCTCTGCTTTTTATATCTATCTGGTGTCACATAATAAGTCTTGAGATTTGGATGAAAGTGCTGGAGCTGCTCTCTCTCTCTCTGCCAAACTCCAAGAGTAGGTCTTAAATCAGACTTGAAAGAGCCTGTCACTTCACTGGCATGGGTGCATCTCACTGGAACTCATAAGGAACTCATGGCTCAGTCATGGTTCCTATTACTCTATCTGATCTCAAAAGGTATCCTCACTGTGGAGAACCTGAGATACAGAACACAGTTAATGCAACCCAGACTAGACTTGTACTTATTGAGTTAGGAGAAGGGTGTGCCAATCACATGCATACTAAACAAGCCTCACATGCACTGCAGTCGTCTCAAATCATCCCCACATCCCCTAAGCACGTGCGGTCGCACACACACACATAGACACATACACACATACATTACATGCCTGTGCATTGCAATTCTACACTTTCCTCCATTTTGTTGTTTTATTTGTCATGTACAGATGTGAGAGTTGGGGTCAGGTCTGAGCAGCAAAAGGTAGGATTATTTTAGTGCCAGCCAGAAAGTCATTTTGGGAGATTTTATCTGGAGCAGAGCAGCCTGTGTTAGAAATCGACCGATTTAATTGGCATGGCCGGTTAATTAAGGCCGATTTTCAAGTTTTCATAACAATCGGTAATCGTCATTTTTGGACACCGATTATGGCCGATTACATTGCATTCCACGAGGAAACTGCGTAGCAGGCTGACCACCTGTTACGCGAGTGCAGCAAGGAGCCAAGGTAAGTTGCTAGCTAGCATTAAACTTATAAAAAACAATACATTTTCACAATCACTAGTTAAGTACACATGGTTGATTGATGATATTACTAGGTTAACTAGCTTGTCCTGCGTTGGATATAATCAATGCGGTGCCTGTTAATTTACCATCGAATCAAAGCCTACTAAGCCAATCGGGTGACGATTTAACAAAAGCACAATCGTTGCATGAATGTACCTATCCATAAACATCAATGCCTTTCTTAATATCAATACACAGAAGTATATATTTTTTAAACCTACATATTTGGTTCAAAGAAATGAATGTTTGCAGGCAATATTAACGAGGCAAATTGTGTCACTTCTCTTGCGTTCATTGCACGCAGAGTCAGGGTATATGCAACAGTTTGGGCCACCTGGCTCATAGCAAACTAATTTGCCAGAATTTTACGTAATTATGACATAACATTGAAGGTTGTGCAATGTAACAGCAATAATTAGACTTAGGGTTGCCACCCGTTCGATAAAATACGTAACGGTTTCGTATTTCACTGAAAGAATAAATGCTTTGTTTCTAAATGATAGTTTCCAGATTTGACCATATTAATGACCAAAGGCTCATATTTCTGTGTTTCATTATAATTAAATCTATGATTTGATAGAGCAGTCTGGCTGAGTGGTGGTAGGGAGCAGCAGGCTCATAAGCATTTATTCAAACAGCACTTTACTGCATATGCCAGCAGCTCTCAGCAATGCTTAAGGCACAGCGCTGTTTATGACTTCAAGCCTATCAACTCCTAAGATTAGGCTGGCAGTACTAAAGTGCACATTAGAACATCCAATAGTCAAAGGTATATGAAATACAAATGGTATAGAGAGAAATAGTCAATAATTCCAATAACTACAACCTAAAACTTCTTAACTGGGAATATTGAAGAACTGGGAATATTGAACCACCAGCTTTCATATGTTCTGAGCAAGGAACTTAAACGGTAGCTTTTTTACATGGCACAAATTGCGCTTTTACTTTCTTCTCCAACACTGTTTTTGCATTATTTAAACCAAATTGAGCATGTTTCATTATTTATTTGAGACTAAATACATTTTATTTATGTATTATATTGAAATAAAAGTGTTAATTCTGTATGGTTGTAATTGTCATTATTACAAATATATATATTTGAAGTCAGAAGTTTACGTACACCTTAGCCAAATACATTTAAACTAAGTTTATTTTTCTTTTTTTTTTTTTTACAATTCCTGACATTTAATCCTAGTCAACATTCCCTGTTTTAGGTCAGTTTGGCTCACCACTTTATTTTAAGAATGTGACATGTCAGAATAATAGTGCAGAGAGTGATTTATTTCAGCTTGTATTTCTTTCATCACATTCCCAGTGGGTCAGAAGTTTACATACACTCAATTAGTATTTAGTAGCATTGCCTTTAAATAGTTTAACTTGGGTCAAATGTTTTGGGTAGCCTTTCACAAGCTTCCCACAATAAGTTCGGTGAATTTTGGCCCATTCCTTCTGACAGAGCTAGTGTAACTGAGTCAGGTTTGTAGGCCTCCTTGCTTGCACACGCTTTTTCAGTTCTGCCCACATTTTCGATAGGATTGAGGTCAGGGGTTTGTGATGGCCACTCCAATACCCTGACTTTGTGGTCCTTAAGCCATTTTGCCACAACTCTGGAAGTATGCCTGGGGTCATTGTCCATTTGGAAGACCCATTTGCGACCAAGCCTTAACTTCCTGACTGATGTCTTGAGATGTTGCTTCAATATATCCACATTTTCCATTCTCATGATGCCATCTATTTTGTGAAGTGCACCAGTCCCTCCTGCAGCAAAGCACCCCCACAACATGATGCTGCCACCCCTGTGCTTCACGGTTGGGATGGTGTTATTCGGCTTGCAAGCCTCCCCCTTTTTCCTCCATAACGATGGTCATTATGGACAAACAGTTATATTTTTGTTTCATCAGACCAGAGGACATTTCTCCAAAAAGTACAATGTCCCCATGTGCAGTTGCAAACTGTAGTCTGGTTTTTTTTTTTAATTATGGCGGTTTTGGAGCAGTGGCTTCTTACTTGCTGAGCGGCCTTTCAGGTTATGTCGATATAGGACTCGTTTTACTGTGGATATAGATACTTTTGTATCTGTTTCCTCCAGCATCTTCACAAGGTCCTTTGCTGTTGTTCTGGAATTGATTTGCACTTTTCACACAAAAGTAAGTTTTTCTCTAGGAGACAGAACGCATCTCCTTCCTGAGTGGTATGACGGCTGAGTGGTCCCATGGTGTTTATACTTGCGTACAATTGTTTGTATAGATGAATGTGGTACCTTCAGGCGTTTGGAAATTGCTCCCAAGAATGAACCAGACTTGTGGAGGTCGACAGTTTTTTTCTGAGGTCTTGGCTGATTTCTTTAGATTTTACCATGATGTCAAGCAAAGATGCACTGAGTTTGAAGATAGGCCTTGAAATACATCCACAGGTACACCTCCAATTGACTCAAACTTCTGATAAATGATGAAAATTAGCCTGAAGTCACACAATTTTCTGGAATTTTCCAAGCTGTTTAATGGCGCAGTCAACTTAATGTATGTAAACTTCTGATCCAGTGAAATAATCTGTCTCTAAACAATTGTTGGAAAAATTACTTGTCATGCACAAAGTAGATGTCCTAACCGACTTAACAAAACCTATAGATTGTTAACAAGACATTTGTGGAGTGGTTTAAAAACTAGTTTTAATGACTCCAATCTAAGTGTATGTGAACATCCGACTTTAACTGTATATATAAAAATCACCTGATTTAAAAAAAATAAAAAAAATAATAATCTATCTTTTTTTGGTCCTCCAATAATCGGTATTGGCGTTGAAAAATCATGATCGGTCGACATCTAATGGGTGGTTTGTGTGATTTTGAGTACAGGGGAAGTCTGTCTGGCTAGTGTGCAGTAGATACTCTGTTGCCAAATGAATGAGGCCAAGTTATGGTGGTGACCTTGTTTCCAGATTTAAAATCTTGGAGTGAGGGCGCCCTGGAAATGAAATTGTATACAGTGCCTTTAGAAAGTATTCACACCACTTTACTGTTTCTTCATTTTCTTTGTCTTACAACCAGAATTGAACATTTTCTTAAATTGAGATGTTTTTTGTCACTGGCTTACACACAATACCCCATAATGTCAAAGTTAAATAATGATTTACATTTTTTTTATACAGTGGGGCAAAAAAGTATTTAGTCAGCCACCAATTTAATTGTGTGTGTGTGTGTGTGTGTGTGTGTGTGTGTGTGTGTGTGTGTGTGTGTGTGTGTGTGTAAATGAGATTTCTGTTTTTCATTTTTAATAAATTTGCTAAAAAACAACAACAACCAGACAGTCCTAGCAAAATTATTTCTTGAGAAATTTCTCTTTGCTAATGTAGCAGATCTTATCGTACTTCGTACCTGTTGCATTGTGTTTTTAAAGAAAGGACTGTCCGGCCAGTGAGCCCAGTTGATTAGTAGTTTACTCTGACGATAGACACAAGGAACCACATTAAATGTGCAGGACTCCCGAGTGGCACAGTGATCTAAGGCACTGCATCGCCGTGCATAAGGGTCACTATAGCCCCGGGTTGGATCCTAGGCTGTGTCACAGCCGGCTGACCGGAAGACCCATGAGGCGCGCACACATCAGGACATGTAGATAGTGAACTCGTACACATTTTAAATATGAAAGTAGTGAACAGTATTTCGGAGCGTGACCATGCTTGCATGTCAAAATCAGACTGGGGAGAGTTTACATTCAAGATCTCTGCCAATCAGAAAGCATGACCAATTGTATAATATGTTAATGATACAGTGCATTCGGAAAGTATCCAGACCCCTTCACTTTTTTCACATTTTGTTACGTTACAGCCTTATTCTAAAATTGTCTAAATTGTTTTGTTTTCCTGAGCAGTCTACACACACTACCTACATAATGGAAAAGCAAAAACTGCTTTTTAGAAATGTTTGCAAATGTATAAAAAATTAACTGAAATATTACATTTACATAATTATTCAAACCCTTTACACAGCTTGGCACACCTGTATTATGGGAGTTTCTCCCATTTCTTCTCTGCAGATCCCCTCAAGCTATATCAGGTTGGATGGGAAGCGTCGCTGCACAGTTATTTTCAGGTCAGGTTCAAGTCCGGGCTCTGGCTGGGCCACTCAAGGACATTCAGAGACTTGTCCCGAAGCCACTCCTGCGTTGTCTTGGCTGTGTGCTTAGGGTCGTTGTCCTGTTGGAAGGTGAACCAGTCTGAGATCCTGAGTGCTTTGGAAAAGGTTTTCATCAAGGATCTCTCTGTACTTTGCGCCGTTCATCTTTCCCTCGATCATGACTAGTCTCCCAGTCCCTGCTGCTGAAAAACATCCCCACAGCATGATGCTGCCACCACCATGCTTCACTGTAGGGATGGTATTGGCTAGGTGATGAGCAGTGACTGGTTTCCTCCAGACATGAAGCTTGGAATTCAGGCCAAATACTTCAAGCTTGTTTTAATCAGACCAGAGAATCTTATTTCTCATGGTATGAGAGTCCTTTAGGTGCCCTTTTGGTCGTGATTTTTACTGAGGAGTGGCTTCCGTCTGGCCGCTCTACCATAAAAGCCTGATTGGTGGAGTGCTGCAGAGATGGTTGTCCTTCTGGAAGGTTCTCCCATCTCCACAGAGGAACTCTGGAGCGCTTGTCAGTGTGACCATTGGGTTCTTGGTATTGTCCCTGACCAAGGCCCTTCTCTCTTGGTCGCGCTGCCAGCTCTAGAGAGTCTTGGTGGTTCAAAACTTCTTCCATTTAAGAATGATTGAGGCCACTGTGTTCTTCTACCTTCAATACTGCAAAGAAATGTTGGTACCCTTCCCCAGATCTGTGCCTCAACACAATCCTGTCTCTGAGCGCTATGGAAAATTCCTTCGACCTCATGGCTTGGTTTTTGCATTGACATGCACTGTCAACTGTGGGACCTTATACAGACAGGTGTGTACCTTTCCAAATCATGTCCAATCAATTGAATTTACCACAAGTGGACGCCAATCAAGTTGTAGAAACATCTCAAGGATGATCAATGGAAACAGGATGCACCTGAGCTCTTTCGAGCTTCATAGCAAAGGGTCTGAATACTTATATAAATAAGGTATTTCTGTTTGTTTTTTTTATTTTTTATTTATGTACATTTACAAAAATGTTTATCACCCTGTTTTTGCTTTGTCATTATGGGGTATTGTAGATTGGGGATTTGTTATTATTTTTTAATCAATTTTAAAATAAGGCTATAAATATGGAAAAAGTGAAAAGGGCTGAATACTTTCCGAATGCACTGTATGTAACTTCAACCAACCAATAAGAATACATAAACATTGAATACTTATTTCTGCTGTGTCAACCAACCATCATTTTATTTGATTTTCAATCACAGCTTAATTGTTACCCAGAAATTATATTGAGATATATATTGCAGCGTCTGACCTTTAAGGTCAGCCCAGTTTTGTAATTTACAGCAATGAGATTTGAAAAGGGCAGATATTACACTTTTCAATGGCCTTTCTCTATTTCACTCACTGCTGGAAGATACTTGCGGCTATGACTCTACAATATAACTCAAAATAATGAATAATATGGTCCGGCACTAAGAGCCAGGCAAGGGTACTTTCCATGCGAAGCCTTCTTGTTTCCCTCCAGATAATGTTACTGTAAAGCTGAAACATGCTCATGTTTGTTGTAACGTAACACCTATTATTCCCGGTGTAGCCCTGGCGTTGGAAGTCGTTACCTAAATGTTTGTTCCCTTGAGTGAAAACATGTTTAACCTTTGCGAGGTTGTCTTGGCTGTGATGAGCGTTGATAACAGCTGTGTTTTGCTGCCTGCCCGACCAGGCCCCCTCTAGTTGTTGACTGACAGCAGTGCTGACCTGGTAGCTGGCTATTAGCATGTGAGACTTAAACCTCCGCCAATGGCCTGTAGTGGTGTGACTTTCACGTCCTCCGATAGGCCATTGGTGACCATAAACGATTTTCATTCCACCAGTATGCTTAATGTCATTTCCCTTTTGTCCCGCTGTTATATTCACTATTGAATTGACATTTACTGTTATGAAGGTTTGTCTTCGATTCTACAAGAAGACTTTCAGCACAACTACTTTCAGTCCATCTAGCCTCAGACTGTTGCATGTATGTACATACTGTCGACTTTATGTAACCCCCTTTCATGTAGTCTTTCCACGTCTCTGTTCTAGGTGTGAGGGAGACCATCATGGCAGGCGACATGATGTTGGTGATGCGTGGCTTGACCAAGCTGAGCCAGGCCATCATGGAGACTCAGGCCAACACCCTGCGTAATGGAGGAGCCCAGGCCATGGCCCAGAGCATGGGAGTAGCCATGCAGAAGATGCAGGTGGGCACAGCAGGAGATGAATGGGGGTAGTGGACAACCGTGATTGTTACAAAGATTCTGTATTTTTCATTGTCAGACATTACCTCCAGTAGCCAGATCTAAAATGGATGACAGAGCTTCAGTGTCAAATAGCTTCCTATCCTTCCTTTGTGCCTAGTCTAATTTAGAGTAAGCGCAACAAAAGGTTGATTCATAGAGTTTTGTAATATTATCATGGCTGAGTTATTTGATCGGAATAGTACAATGGAGAACTAAGCCCCCACAAAGCAAAGCATGCTGGGATGTAAATACAGTTTGACTTGAGGTGAGATTTATACATTTATTTATTTCAATTTTTATCAGATGACCTGAAAATATTTTGGGCTGGTTTTTTCCCGGTCAAGAAAATCTCTGGCCCTATCCATACCAGTGAAACCACACCAAGCTCCTCATTGACCCCTTTCACTTCTGTGTATCTGTTTAAGGAGTTTGGTGGGCAGCAGCAGCAGAGTGCGTCTGATGACTTCCCAGCAGACATGGACAGCAAGTATGACTTCTCTGGAGCAGAAGGAAGCAACATGGGGGAACACGTGGGGTCAGGGTTCCGGGATGAGGGGGGCTTCTCATCGGAGAGGACAGAGAGCGCAGACGGAGCGACCAGCGGGACATACAATGGCCAGGTCTCAGTCAAGTCCAAGCTCTTTGATGGCTACAAGGACCCCAGCAGCCAGTTCTCAGGACAGATCCGTTCCTACCGATCCTATAGCGTCTACCGCTCCTATCACCAGGACCGCTCGGGGGTTGGGGGCCTCACGGCCGAGGACATGGAGAAGGCCAGGGAGGCCAAGAGGAACGAGAAACCACACAAACAAATGGTACATCTACACCTCATGTCACTGTTACCTGTGACTCCGAGATGTGCTGAGTGTGTATCTTGTCTACCATTGTGTTGTTCTGTCTCTGTTTTAGCTCAGTGAGAGGGCACGAGAGAGAAAGGTACCCGTGACACGGTTAGGGAGACTGGCCAATTTTGGAGGTAAGGCTACACATTATTTTGGTTTCTACTGTGCTCTTACAAATGTCAAGTGTATTATGTTGTTATTTTTAGGAGTGGAAGGTACTGAACATTTTATTGGATCAGTAACATGTTGCTGTTGACTACATTGCTGTGAGTGATAAGAACTTGATCCTCGTAACTTGGGAATATTGATTTGGTGACATCAGCATAGTGACAGAAATAGTGCTTTATTTCATCTTTGTTTCTTGCTTGAGCTCACCTTTTATCCCCCTTTTCATTTCATCCAAACATCACATTAAAGGAAAAGTATTGTACAACTGATCAACACATGCCAAACCTTCTCTGGTACCCAGAAACGTTTAGTGACCATCATTGCTGTAACCAGTGTCAATATTTACAATTAGAGCATGTATTTTTGAACCCTCTTACGTCATTAAGGGGGGATGGTCGATGATGAGAGCGCTCCAAGAAGGCAGAGGGACAGGGAGATTTGAATGCGGTGACCCAAGAGGGTGGATACTTTGTATTGTTTCTTTCCAGAATTCTAGGGTGGCTGGACAGAGCTAGGTGATGTGAAGGTTAGTTGTCTAGAGTGTTGTGACTACGGTGTGAACAGATGTTGGTGTCAATCAATCCCACTCTGAGCATTTCGTGTCGAGTTCTAGATGCTCTGTGCATGCTCCTGTAATGTATAAGTTGTGGTTAGGGTTGTTAGTGAGTTCTCTGAGACCTGTCCTCTTCCCTTGACAGCCAAAGGGACAGATTGAGGCTTGGAGGTTAATCTGCACTTTGACCAGTAATAGGCCTGTAAAGCAGACTGCAGATTAGCTATTAGGGAGTTCTTAACTAGTCTGCTAGTGCCAGTTAGCTTCTGCCTCTTCAGAGAGACACCTTTACTGTTATCAATCTGACCTGTACTACACTAGCATAAAGCTCCTGTTTTTTCTCAGTGTGAATGATATTTATTTTCATGGTTTTAGCAGTGTTTTATGTCATCAAAGGCCGTTTTATTTGGCTACCTGTAGATGGATAGGATGTATTGATATGGTGTTGAGAAGATCAAATTGTATTGGTCACACACACATTTAGCAGATGGTATTGCGGATGTAGCACAATTATTGTTTTCCTAGCTCCAACAGTGCAGTAATATCTAACAGTACACAATAATACACACAAATTCAAAAGTCAAAGAATGGGATGAAGAAATATAGAAATATTAGGATGAGCAATGTTGGAGTCCGGAGTATAAATATATGCTGTGTGTGTGTACAGTATTCCATCTACTACAGCTGTAGATGGGATGCAACGAGCTGTCTGTCATGTAAGCACTGATATCTGAGCGTCCCACCACATCACCTTGGTCTGTGACTGAACAGGAGGAGGACAGAGCACTACAGATGTAGGCAGCAGAGGCTGGATGAGTCAGAGCTCATGTTATGATAAAGGGAGGTAGCGGGATTAATGTGAGCAGCATCTCTAGCTGATATCCTGGTCTGGGTACAGCTGATCTCTGGGATCTGGACTGACAGACGGCTCTGGCCTGCCCCAGCCTGGGTCATCCATCTCTCTGCCAGCATGCTGCACATTTTGTGGCTGTTTGGGAGGTTATCAGATCCACGCAGCGAGCCGATACACAAGCGAGAGGAAAGCCACTTAGGTGCACCTGTTTACTCTCGGTCCATACATGGCCCTGGCACCTTCTGTATACATTACAGAGCCAGCTCCGGCATTCTCTCTCTGTCAGGGCACCGCATTACCACAAGCATCATGGGAGGTTGGGGGGGCGGGGCGGGTCTCGGAGAGGGATTTGCTGATGGATCACTCCATCATTCAGCTGGAAATCAGGGTTGCCGGGTTTGGGGGCATTTGAGTGATGTGGGTCTCGATAGACGGACACCTGTCAGTCCAGCACTCTGGAGCCTTATTGGTCTGCTCTCCCTCCCCATCATGGCTCAGGGGGATACCTGGTAGGCTGGCAACTTAGCCCAGGGCCCGCTCCTCCAGGGGAAAAGTGCTATACTGTCCCCTGAGGACTGACCATCAACTGGTCACACGTTGAGATAGAGTTGCTGACAGGCTATCCAGTTCCTGATGTCTGTTAGTCGGTGTACCAATGTGAGAGAACACCAAGCCATGCAGGTTTCCTGTTCTGTTCTCTCCTGGTTGTTATTGTGGGTTGGATTATGGATACATAAATTAACACCATGCTCTCGGAGTTTCAGTTCCCTTTGACATGTATTCATGATGCTTCAGGAAACACCACACATGGGTGCTTCCATGGAGAGATTGTAGTCTTACCGCTGAAGTTAGTAGGATGTTCAGAAGTTGTCTGACCAGTTGTCTTTTTATGAACCCCCAGGCCCCGCTGTTGTTGTCATGTCCTAAACAAGCCATCTATTTTTCACCATAAACAAAACTCTCTATTTCTGTAAGGTGATCAGGGTGATCTATTTCTGTAAGGTGATCAGGGTGAGCCTGCAGCTTTGAGGTATGACAGTGTCAGGAGCTGATGGCACAACTCAGTGTCACCCCTTTGAACTTCTGCAGGATTCTTTAACTTGACTGACAGAAGGACTTAGTCAGCTACTGCTCAGGAAGTTGAGCTATGATTGGATGCAGTTTACCAAGAAAGGAGCAATCCTGAGGGGGTCTATGGGTGTAAACAAGATATCATGGTGAAGCTTCCTGAATGTGTTGCTTCGATTTATTTAGAGGACAACGTAACGTTTGTGAAGAAATCGGTTGCTGAACAAATTTCAGAGAATACATTTCTGAAGACAGATTTGATTAGTGTGTGTATATATACACACACACACACACGCACACTATCAATTGTGTCCTGTCAACAACCCTTAGGGATCTCTCCAGTGTAGGAAGTGCTACTCAATCATTGACAAGATTACACACTACACACAGTGGTATTTGGGAGCACAGGTACGGCTGGCTGAAGGGGACAAGACTGGACTTGTTTTGGATATCTATCAAAGGTCACTGGTTCAAATGGTGCAAGCTCGTCCACCACATTTAACTTAACAGCATTTCAGGGGAGTCCTCAGCTGGTTTGTGCACTGTGATTTCTTATGGAGAGTATTACTTCACAGTGGAGTTATATAACATACTAGTGTAGTGTAGGAAGGCTGAACTGCCTGGCCTGTGCCCAAGCTTGTTTCTGTGCCATGTGAGTTGTGGTATAAAATGTTCTGAACTCAGCACTATTGATGAACATTTAAATGCCGTGGAATGAGCCAGTGAGCTGTGATCTTCATTCTGTGCTGTTGATATGGATGCCCCCCATATTCTCAGCACAGTGACACATTATTTTTCTGTGCCCACTTTCCTACTTGCTTATTGACTAGAAAGTAGAGAACTATGCCAGAATGAATCGCAAAGGGATTTTGTTTGTTCATGCCCATCGACTCGGTACTGGTACACAATGCTTAGGGCCAAGTTATCGTTTCTCATTGTGTATTCATTATTACTTTTATTATTACTTTTCTATTACTTCTCTTTTCTTTCTCTCTGCATTGTTGATGAGGGGCCCGTAAGTAAGCATTTCACTGTTAGTTAGCTGTTGTGATTTGATTTTAGATGTGCTATCCAGAGAGGAAAAGGGGTGATTATTTAATAGATGACTGTTATAAAAAAAAGGTAAAATAATCACCGACACTAAAAAATACCTTCTACATGTTTACTTATACTAAACTTCTGTTCATTTCTTAAGATAACATCTGTATGTAACAAAGTCTGAACTGAACTCCATCAGTGTCTTAAATAGACTAGAGTGGCATAAGTGAATATCCCATGAGCTACCAGGAACTGATTTGACCTGACTAATGTATCATGGGGAAGCAAAAGGCTGTGGGAAGCAATTTATAGGTGTACCTGGGATGTTCTGTACAATATGGAAAATAAGTACATATCAATGTACATAAAAATGTACATATCAAAGGCTGGTTTGCCTTAAGGAGGGCACAATCATCGGAATGTTGTAGACAGAAATCAAATCAAATGTATTTATATAGCCCTTCGTACATCAGCTGATATCTCAAAGTGCTATACAGAAACCCAGCCTAAAACCACAAACAGCAAGCAATGCAGGTGTAGAAGCACGGTGGCTAGGAAAAACTCCCTAGAAAGGCCAAAACCTAGGAAGAAACCTAGAGAGGAACCAGGCTATGTGGGGTGGCCAGTCCTCTTCTGGCTGTGCCGGGTGGAGATTATAACAGAACATGGCCAAGATGTTCAAATGTTCATAAATGACCAGCATGGTCGAATAATAATAATAAGGCAAAACAGTTGAAACTGGAGCAGCAGCACGGCCAGGTGGACTGGGGATAGCAAGGAGGAGTCATGTCAGGTAGTCCTGAGGCATGGTCCAAGGGCTCAGGTCCTCCGAGAGAGAGAAAGAGAGAGCACACTTAAATTCACACAAATTCACACAGGACACTGAATAGGACAGGAGAAGTACTCCAGATATAACAAACTGACCCTAGAAACAACGTCTAGTTGGGTGTCCACCCACTCTGCCCAGAGTGGCCGAAAATGCGCTTTGGTGATGAAATTTCACTTCCTTATGTTATTAAATACATTTTACCAAGACATATGATTGTAAATGTTCTGAATCATTCAGTGGGGTCTTTCTCTAACATATCATTAACATTATATCCTAAAAGTCAGATTTCATAACCTAATTAACCTAATACATCCAATAATAAAAGCACCAGGCTCTTTTGACATAGCGGTGCAGGTTTCTCGTGACAGCTTTTGAGGATTGTGCATTTTGTGGTCGTCGTCTTCAAAGTTGTTTCCGCAGGTCGCAAGATTGGCATGAAACGAGTTGTATTACATGTTAAAAGCTTGGTATACGCTCAGTGTTCCATTGACATTTCACAGATACAGAATTGGAATTAATTCCATTTCTCAAAATCGATATCCGTCTTTCCTCTATTGTTTTATGTCCTTCGGATTTGACAAGATGAGTTCAACATTTTTTCCCCCCTCATCCAATCTACACACAATACCCCATAATGACAAAGCAAAAACAGGTTTTTAGACATTTTTGCAAATGTATTAAAAATGAAATATAATATATATACTAAGTATTTAGACACTTGAAGCACCTTTGGCAGAGATTACAGCCTCTAGTCTTCTTGAGTATGACTCTACAAACTTGGCACTCCTGTGTTTGGGGAGTTTCTCCCATTCTTTTGTGCAGATCCTCTCAAGCTCTGTCAGGTTGGATGGGGAGTCGCTGCACGACTATTTTCAGGTCTCTCCAAAGATGTTAGATCGGGTTCAATTCCTGGTTCTGGCTGGGCCACGAAAGGACATTCAGAGACTTGTCCTGAAGCCACTCCTGCGTTGTCTTGGCTGTGTGCTTAGGGTCGTTGTCCTGTTGGAAGGTGAGCCAGTCTGAGTTCCTGAGCACCCTGGAGTAGGTTTTCATCAAGGATCTCTCTCTGTACTTTTCTCTACGGACAATTCCTTCGACCTCATGGCTTGGTTTTTGCTCTGACATTTACTGTCAACTGTGCGACCTTCTATAGACAGGTGCGTGCCTTTCCAAATCATGTCCAATCAATTGAATTTACCACAGGTGGACTCCCAAGTTGTAGAAACATCTCAAGGATGATCAATGGAAGCAGCATGCACCTCAGCTCAATTTCGAGTTTCATAGCAAAGCGTCTGAATACTTATGTAAATAAGGTATTACTGTTTTTAATTTTAAATGTGCAAAAATGTGTATTTATTCCATTTTAGAATAAAAAGAGAAGGGGTCTGAATACTTTCGGAATGCACATTTAACATGATTTTACCCATCTGTCAAAAGAAGCATTTTTGATTGGACACCCTACGTATATAAAGCTGATATGATTCCTTACGCTACATGACAGAGAACCATGTCTGTTCTACACAAAATATTTCTATCTGAACGTTCCGTACATTGTACCCTACTGAATGACCCAGATCTTAACATCATGTTATTTCAGGATGGGATTGTTGTGTGATTGTTAACACTGTGGGTTGTGTCTACAGGTCTTGCTGTAGGGCTGGGCTTTGGAGCGCTGGCTGAGGTAGCCAAGAAGAGTATGAGGCCAAGTGAGGAAAACGGTAACTGTTTAACATAAACTGATTTCTATGGTAACTGGAAACAGGCTTATGTTTCACATTACGTGTACAAGCATGCACACTCACGTACTAGACACTTACCCAGCAGTAACATGCAGGCAATGCCCCTTTGACATGTCTGACGTGATTTAATTCATCTAAGAATTACATTGTCACCTATTTCATTTGCATGCATTGGACATATGTCACCTATACAGATATGCAGAGGCATAATAATTCCTATCATAATTCATTGTAGTTGAACACACTAGGCTATAGTTCTTAGACTCTACTGTAGTTGGGCTCAGTTGATGAGTGTGGTCTTCGCGATTACAAAAAATAAGTGGAGGTGGTTTAGCAGTCTAATCTAGTGCAGGGGAGATGGACATTATAGAGCCATTCACAGAGCCAATTAGTACGGTTACATGCACACAATAATGCAATTTTATTGTGAATAATCAGATTAATATAATGCTTTGCAAGAAGAATGATTTCCCTAATAATCCTTTTTTACATGTGAAATCGGGCTACCTGATGGTACTATGATAAAGGCAGAAAATCACCAATCAAAATAAACGTTCTACCACAGCGACCATTTTATTTTTGGGAAGCAATGTTTGATTCTGATTTCAATGTGTGTGTGTGAAAACGACTTCTAAAACACGTACATTCTGTTGTTTTGAACTCCTCACGCTAGAGGGAGGCTTGCTGGTGCTGGCACATGCCCAGATCAAATCCACCGCTGAAACGCCGACTAGGGTGATTACATGTCCTAATCATTTGATAGATTGCTCAGAATACCAGGTGTTTTAAATAGGCGTATGCTTACTTCAATTTTGACCTTCTGCCGATTTTAAGATCAGCAGAGTAAGGTGTTTCTATGACTATTACATAGTCTGCCTACCGCCATACTCTGTTTTACTATTGAATTATTACTGTGCGTATAAATGTACTCATTGAGTGTATTTACATGCACACTAATAATTTGATATTAAACTTATTATGGCGGTAGGCAGGCTATGTAATAGTCATAGAAACACCTCACTCTGCTTATCCTAATCGGCGTGAGGTCATAATCGAAGTAAGCATACGCCGATTACAACACCTGGTTTTCTTTTGAATTATTGGGACATGTAAACCACTTAATGGGTGTTCCAGTGGTGTATTTGATCTGGGCATGTGTCAGCACCGGTAGCGCCTGCCTCCTTCTTTTGCGCGAGTGAAATTAGTTTGGAAAAACTAAAAGTACGCATCAATAGTTTTCCCCATGCAAACTTTATATGTCCAAACTCCAAATCAAATAGGCTTCGCCCAAAAAAATCACATGATTTGGCAATTTTCTGCATTTATCAAAAGTCTTGTCAGGTAGCCTGATTTCAGATGTGTCCATGTAAAGAGGATTATTAGGGAAATCGTTCTTCTTGCAAAGCATGTAAACGTTTTAAACATACTATTATATTAGTCTGACTATCAACAATAGTCAAATTATTGTGTGCATGTAACTGTGCTCATTGTCTCATTTAAAACCCAGGAAGAGATACAGTACATTGAATCTAGGGCTTTAAATTGAGATCAACCTTAACTCCTTGGATTAATCAGAAATCATCACGATTGATGAGTCAAACTTGATAAGTCATAGATGGTATTCAAGCACATATTCATTCTATAATGAGCACCATTTCTGCACAATACAGAGCGAGTATGTAGTGGTGGAGTATAGTTTGTCATCAGAGCGCATAAGAAAAAACATTAGTCTAGACTTTAGTCTACTCTTTATCCAGTGCACTGCTCTCTAAAGTTCTGCTAATGAAGAGCGCTCTGGGGGGGAAACGGAGTAGCAGCAGACAGAGTAGCAGCAGTGTGCCTGAAGTTAGTCCTTTTTTAAAATCTCCTTCTGCTCATAAAGCCTTAATACGCACTGCTCCTGCTGTTGATGTCACAGTGTGGCCCACTGACACACATTCTCCCCCTCACTCCACCTGGGCTGCCTGGCAGGCGTGCCTCTCTCTCCCTGCTTGAGGGCATCTGGGGGCTTCAAACCAGACAGACTGGTTCTGCTACACAAAACACTGCTTAGGACGGGAAGAGATCTTTTTTAGCCTGCTTTTAATCAAGTCCGTTGGTTTATGAAAATGCCCAGTTTTCTATAGTGAATATGTTATATCGTACAAGCTGATACAATAACAGAATATGGACGAAACAAACTGTACAGTACTGTCAGGAAAGACATTCACAATTCACGTCTCGGCAGTCTTCTAGTAAACACGTTTTAGTTGCCTCTCTGATAGATGGGAATGGGGTGCTCTGGACAGGGTGTCAGGAAGAGCGCTGGTGTTCTCTACCATGTCCTGAGAGATTATCAATAGTGTGGAAGTGACACTTCTCTCACCGCATTAGGCCTTCTCCTCAGTCAGGAATCACCACTGGTTTGAGTAAATAGTGTTGCCGTTAGATGCTATTTATGAAAGCATTATCTCCCTTAAGCCAGACCTGCACTATATCCACAAAACCCATGAGATTCAACATTAGTTTGCCTCTCACCAGAATAATCACTACAAATACATGTTCTACTCCAACCTTGGAGTTTAGCATAGAGCTGACTGTTATTTCTCCCCTCAGCTGACAAGAAGGCCGTTCTGGACTCCAGTCCGTTCCTATCAGAGGCTAACGCAGAACGGATCGTCAGGACGCTGTGCAAGGTCCGCGGAGCCGCACTCAAACTGGGCCAGATGCTCAGCATTCAAGGTGACTACTGGCAAACCTTGATCCTGTGTGTTTTATTTGTGTTTGGGCCATTCCCTCTGTTTACTGCCCTCTTCAGCTGTGTCTACTGTGCTGCAGCGTGGCAGGCTTCATGACCCTTATCCCTAGTGTCACGGCACTCATGAGTCATCTTCATAACCTCTACTGGGCCTCCCTCCAGCCTCTGTAGATCAGAGTTATTTCTGGCCTCTCCCACCTCACTGACATCTATCTATTCATGCATCTCCCAGTTCACCACACCTCTGGTCAGATCACAACAACACACAACACTTATTTTAGCCTGGCTGGACCCTGCTGTGTTGCCCTTGACATGGACTTTTTAATGGCCTCCTAGCTTGCCAACTTGTCTGCTTGTCTATCTGGGCTGGGTTGTTTGTTTTTGGGAATGTGAGTGGGGTTCTGATTTTAAAAATAGATTGCCCCCTGCACACAACCTTGCCCGCCCTTCTGAGTGTTGGCACACAAAGCGGTTACCTCTCTCATAGCGCTGCCTGGCGCTGAGTCAGATTAGTGCTCTAAATTTGGCACGCAGGTACAGCTTTAGAGGGAAGCTTACCCCTCGAGCCCCTAATTTGAGTAGTCGCTATCCAGCCAAGCCTGCCTATAGGTCTGCATGGTCACCATGGAGATGATCACAAATCCTGAGCATTGTAATGTGTAGGCTATAGGGGAGAAAGGGTTTCTATCTGCTCCAGCTAGCTGGTAAACAGTGTCACAGACCCAGCATAAGATTAATGCAACTCAATGCACAGGGCAATGGGGGCGGAAGGTAGCCTAGTGGTTAGAGTGTTGGGTCAGTATCCAAAAGGTTGCTGGATCGAATCCCCAAGTTGAGGAGGTCAAAATCTGTCGTTCTGCCCCTGAACAAGGCAGTTTAACCCACTGTTCCTAGGCCGTCATTGTAAATAAGAATTTGTTCTTAACTGACTTGCCTGGTTAAATAAAGGTTAAATAAATAAATGGCATTCTCCCGCCATTCCCATGTCAGTTGTGTGACACGTACCAAATTTACTATTGATGGACAGCAACAGCCAAGGCATTGCCAGGGCTAAAAATATGCCACCAACTATGTCAGAACTGCAACCTTTTGAGTTTGAAGTGACCGTCCTCTGATATTTCCGCTGATATTTCCCTATGTAAACTGATAGTGTTTAGGCTAATGTTCTTTGTTCTAAAACGTGTTGAATGATTTCAGATAAAACTGGTTTTCAAACTGGCTTGGTATTCTAGGAAGGTTGTTGTATATATCAATGGCTCAATCATAACGTGTCTGTTCAGCAGTCCTCATACAAGTTAGGACAAACACACATGATGATAATCACTGTAATTTACAGTAAGACAAAGGTCAAATCACTATTACTTCAGTTGATCCCTCCATTTATTAAGTGCAGTCGACGCTTAAATGTGTTCTGCTTAACTAAATACTAAAGTCGCCCTCACTCACAATCAGCCGGGTCTGGCAGGAGTATCTACCCCATTAGTATCAGAAAGCAAAGACCTTGGGTCCCCTCTGACCACTGTGTTTTGGGTTCTATTTCATCTGTTTGAGGTGCCATTCTCCTCTGCTGTCTTTTTCCACTTGTTGTCGGAATGGTGACCCGGTTATAGATCTTTCCCATAATGCCCAGCTCCCACCACGGTGTTTTGGTTAATATGCATAGTCATCGTTGTTGCTATAATACATTTGAGGGACCGTTTTAAGGCACTGCCAGCTAAAGCTATGTGAAGATTGTTGCTGTGCCAAATGTGTTGGCCTCCCAGAGATGTTTAGTGAACACTGGCGAGGACTTAATCTCTGTGATTGAACTGTGATAAGGCCCAGAGGCACCAAGGGTTTACAGATGATTTATAGACCTGTGATTGTTCATTCATTACTCAACGTGTTGGAGTTGAACTGAACAGGATACTGTGATTAAGACCTGTGACTTCATGTCCTGTATTGGTGCACAGTGTAATGAACAGGTTGACAGACAGGAACAACATGGCTTGTCTCATGTTTTGTTCTGACTGTTGTATGTCAGTCTGACTCTACTTTGATCAGTCTTTCATCTCTCTCCTCTTCCTCTGTCCGTCTCCTTCAGATGATGCCTTCATCAACCCCCAGCTGGCCAAGATCTTTGAGCGTGTGAGACAGAGTGCAGACTTCATGCCCATCAAACAGATGACGGTAAGGTTTCACCTTTAATAACCTGCTCTTAAGCCCCCCCCCTGACTAGTCCTTTAGCCTCTTGCTAGAAAGAGGTACTAGAAAACAAAGAGTATCACGCAGCTCTCTGAATCATTAGTCAGTCAGTAAGTCAAGTGAAAAACAGATTACGATCAGATCTGTTGAACCCCAGTCAATTAATGAGGGTCCATAACTGAAGACTAACTCCCATCTCTGTGACAGACACACTGTTGAGGGAGCTGCCATTGGTTTATGTGTGGTTGTGTTCCTGTCCCTGCAGAAGTCCATCAACAACGACCTGGGCCCTAACTGGAGGGACAAGCTGGAGTCGTTTGAGGAGCGGCCGTTTGCTGCGGCCTCCATTGGACAGGTCCATCTGGCTAAAATGAAGAACGGCAAGGAGGTGGCCATGAAGATCCAGGTGAGATAGAGAAACCTGCTGCTGCTTCTTCTGGAGCTACAGATAGAAATGTAAGGAATAGAGCTGAGCGGACCTGATTCCCTACTCTATATGACAGACTATCTTTTAGAAACAAGACAGAACGTTCAGATAGAAATGTAAGGAATAGAGCTGAGCGGACCTGATTCCCTCCTCTATATGACAGACTATCTTTTAGAAACAAGACAGAACGTTCAGATAGAAATGTAAGGAATAGAGCTGAGCGGACCTGATTCCCTCCTCTATATGACAGACTATCTTTTAGAAACAAGACAGAACGTTCAGATAGAAATGTAAGGAATAGAGCTGAGCGGACATGATTCCCTCCTCTATATGACAGACTATCTTTTAGAAACAAGACAGAACGTTCAGATAGAAATGTAAGTAATAGAACTGAGCGGACATGATTCCCTCCTCTATATGACAGACTATCTTTTAGAAACAAGACAGAACGTTCAGATAGAAATGTAAGGAATAGAGCTGAGCGGACATGATTCCCTCCTCTATATGACAGACTATCTTTTAGAAACAAGACAGAACTTTCAGATAGAAATGTAAGGAATAGAGCTGAGCGGACCTGATTCCCTCCTCTATATGACAGACTATCTTTTAGAAACAAGACAGAACGTTCAGATAGAAATGTAAGGAATAGAGCTGAGCGGACCTGATTCCCTCCTCTATATGACAGACTATCTTTTAGAAACAAGACAGAACGTTCAGATGGAAATGTAAGGAATAGAGCTGAGCGGACCTGATTCCCTCCTCTATATGACAGACTATCTTTTAGAAACAAGACAGAACGTTCAGATGGAAATGTAAGGAATAGAGCTGAGCGGACATGATTCCCTCCTCTATATGACAGACTATCTTTTAGAAACAAGACAGAACGTTCAGATGGAAATGTAACATTGCACCCTCCTAAATAATCCCCTGGTAATAGTACAAGGTCACATTAACGCACACAGTAGAGGCTTTTTACAACCTCCATTAAAGGTATCTTGCATAGTCACATTGTAGCGGTCCACAGTGTAGAGATGACCGATGTTGAATGTCAGCAATGACCACCAGCATTCGCTTTTCTGCTGTTCTCATGGCTGCATTTAAGGCAGTGCTCGTCTTTTCAAGAAGAAATCAAACAAGTCTATTTTTTTTTAATGTATTCAACTTTTTAAGCACATGGGAATCTTACGTGTCAACTCAGTATTGTTTATCTAAATTGTATTAGAGTAAGCTCTTCCCACATGTTCACCGGTCAAAAGACCTACAGCATGGAAAGCATGTTTGTTGTTATAAACTGTATAGGTTTATCTCAAATTGTATATAGACAAGGGAGCTAAGTGCTCCATTAGCATGTCCCATATACAATGTCATGGCAGTGTTTTGTCTTCATGTCAGGGCAGGTTTATGTCAAACTGGTAAACATGGTTGTTTTATCATGCTGTTTGTCCCATGCAGTACCCCGGAGTGGCTAAGAGCATCGACAGTGACGTCAACAACCTGATGACCCTCCTCACCATGAGCAATGCGCTGCCTGAAGGTGACGACCCCTGGAGGGATTGAATTAGTTATTTATGGGCTCATACTATACACAACTGACATAGCATGACATAGTCCAATCACATGTATGACATGGCTCACAATAATGGGGATTTTCCAG
The DNA here is from genome assembly GCF_045791955.1 of Oncorhynchus clarkii lewisi. Classification (NCBI taxonomy): domain Eukaryota; kingdom Metazoa; phylum Chordata; class Actinopteri; order Salmoniformes; family Salmonidae; genus Oncorhynchus; species Oncorhynchus clarkii. Next base: position 24,744,656 of record NC_092154.1, read on the forward strand.
CCCCCCCCTCCCCTCCCTATAAGCAAACACTACTATCCTGTTCCGATCCTGCTCACACACACATGCAGTGTCACAGACAGCAGAGTGAGACCATCATTGATCCTCGGTAGGGTGAGCCAGGAATGATTGGAGCACATATCCTCTATGTGGAAGAGAAATTATAATCAACCCCCCCCCCCGCCCCTTCTCTCTCCCTCTGTTTAAATTTTGTGCAGGTCTCTTCCCTGAGCATTTGATTGAGGTGATGAGCAGAGAGCTGGCGCTGGAATGTGATTACATAAGAGAGGCCAAATGTGCCAAGAAATTCAAGTGAGTAATGAAAACAACAAGATGTGCTCCTTCTTAAAGACCACCTCCCTGTAACTACTTTCATCATCTAACCTAAGTCACTGCTCTGCTCCTGAAATGAAAAGTGAAGGGGGTACAAGTGCTCTATTTTGGATGAAGTTGGCCTTCAGGGGCTAAGAATAGCCGCTCTAGCCCTCTGGGGAGCATTAGGTTTCGATATGAAGGTGCACCATTTGGCTTGCAGCCAGCTTTTAAATTTAGACATACTAGAAATACAAGGAGACAACAAGCACCCCCTCCGCATGTCCTCTCCTCATGTCCACTGTCCCCGTTCCATGATCTGTTGACGGGCAGGCAGGGTGAGGGTTTATGTCCAGAGCGGGGGCTCCTGTTACACACGCAGTACACAAAGGCTGTGGATGACATATGCTTTTCACCTTGACCGTGGACAGTGACACCTCTCCCTTCTATGCATAGTCATACAGTAGTACATGGTTCACCCTCCCCATTAAACAGTGATTTCTACAGCCCATGCACATGGAGTTAGTGTAGACTCTGGAGGGTTATTTGAGGGATTGTGGCGATGCAATGAGCTGTTGTTGTTGAGGACGCTCACTGATTTTATTTATTTTTATTTAACCTTTTATTTAACTAGGCAAGTCATAAGAACAGATTGTTATTTACAATGACGTCCTACCCCGGGCCAAACCCTGACGACGCTGGGCCAATTGTGCACCACCCTATGGGACTCCCAATCACGGCCGGATGTGATACAGCCTGGAATCTAACCAGGGACTGTAGTGACACCTCTTGGACAGAGATGCAGTGCCTTAGACTGCTGCGCCACTCGGGAGCCCTACACTGCACTGATAAATCTGTGTAGTCCTACTATGTGATATTTTAAACTCACATAGTAGGACTATAATGCTATTTGTAAACTAAAGATCCTGTGCATCTTTGTCACAAATAATGTACATATACTCCCGTTTAGTCCTAATTGCTGACTTATCCAGCAGTAGTTTTCAGAGCTGTATGTTGTTGTTCCTGTGTCTGACGAGTGTTGCATATATGTGATTGGTACAGGGAGCTGCTGAAAGACCACCCGTTCTTCTACGTGCCAGATGTAATAGATGAGCTGAGCAGCAACGCCGTCCTCACCACAGAGCTGGTCCCAGGCTTCCCTCTGGACCAGGCTGAACAACTCTCCCAGGAACTCAAGAACGAGGTCAGCGCAGGCTGCAACTTTATTCAATAACCAAAGAATTGCACCATTCTGGTGATTACTACTTACCTACAGTATATTGTGGAATGTGTGTGTTCTCTTGCCAAGCTTGTTTTGATGTGTAAGACAAACGCCACAACAACCTCCTTTCTCTGTCGCCTCATACATCAAAACACCAGTGTAATACTGCCCCTTGGTGGCCACACTGCAGAATGAAAAATGAGAGCTCTCTCTCTCTCTGTCAGATCTGTGAGAATATCCTGAAGCTGTGTTTGAGGGAGCTGTTTGAGTTCAGATACATGCAGACTGACCCCAACTGGTCCAACTTCTTCTACGACCCGCAGACACACAGGGTGAGTCTGCCTTTTAACTCTTGTCAATTTCATCATTAGAGTCCACTGATTTTGATGACCCTCCTAAAGGTCCTTTCTGTTGAAATGTAAATACCGTGTCTTCTGTAGAGTCAAGCCTATACAGTAACCCCCATCCAGTAGCACGATTTTGCTGAATGCTTCAAATAACTAAACATTGCTACTGTTTCATCCATAGGTTGCGTTGTTAGATTTCGGCGCAACGAGAGGATTTAGTGAAGACTTCACTGACATCTACATTGAGGTGAGCTATTGGGCTATACCCCCCAACAAAACATAACCGACCATAATGATTTCCTTCTATGTGTGTGACATCTTTTATTTCTTGTTTTAACCAGCTCATCAAGTCCGCAGCAGAGGGAGACAGAGAGGGGGTTCTGAAGAGATCAAGAGACATGAAGTTCCTCACAGGTTATGAGTCAAAGGTGAGTGACTTCATTTTTTCTCAACACATGCATCAATAATGCTGTATACCATTTTATTTAGTCACAATGAATTGAGAAGGCCCTTCATTAATCTATGGCATAAACTTAGTAGTGAACACTTAACTTAATTTCAAAATACACACACACTCTGGTTATTACTGAGTATGTTCTGCACGTCCCTCAGTCCATGGAGAACGCCCATGTGGATGCGGTGATGATCCTGGGCGAGGCCTTCGCCTCCACGGAGCCCTTTAACTTTGGGGCCCAGAGCACCACGGAGCGCATCCACAACCTGATCCCCGTGATGCTGAAGCAGCGCCTCACCCCACCCCCCGAGGAGACCTACTCCCTCCACCGCAAGATGGGCGGCTCCTTCCTCATCTGCTCCCGCCTCGACGCCAAGCTCAGCTGCAAGAACATGTTCCAGGAGGCCTATAACAACTACTGGAGGGACCGCCCCAACCGACCAAGCCAGTGACGGACAATCGCAGGGCTACGGCACCAGGGTTAGAGAGGGTGTGGACTATAAGGGAGGGATGTTGAACCAGCCTAGCCAGACTTGCTCTGCTGTATATTGAATGTATATTAATGGCACTTTTCCTCGTCCCTCCCCCGAACAGGAATCTGTATTTTTTGTTGTGTTATTCGGAGTATATTAACATATTCACAAGACGTATGAGATGGTTGTTTGTATAGGTTGACTTAACTGGGATGAATGCTATGATGTGTGTCTCGAGCGAGAATTGTAAAGCGATTTTGACGTGGGGATATGATACTATCTAATGGGCATAAAACACAAGGTAATGTATTGAAGAACAGTGACCTACTTACTGTTGATCACCTATATTTTCCAGAATGTGGAAGTAGTGCTAGTGTCTTATGAGGACAAAACAAATGCATAGATGTGTGAAAGGGAGTTTAAGTCACACTTATGCATAGTGCACACACGTTACCAGGGTACAGACCAATTCCTGTTGAGGGAGAAGATTTGAGGACAATCTCCTATTTAGCCTGTCCTTATAAAAAACGCATTACATTTCGGGGCCACCTGAAATATCATAGTAGATTTATCAATGAGATGGCACTGTCAAGACATCAGTTGTTTCTGAGAGTTGGATGTGGTTGATGGATGGATCATGGAAGATGGTTCGAGTGGCAGAGGAAATAAGAACATGTGTTCTCATTGACTGATCTACTTTACTCTGGACCTGTAGCACAAAAATGGAGTGTTTTAGCACCAGTGTTGTTCGTGTGTCCTGGTGGGCCTGAGACATGTTGAGTAGGTCTTCCTTTATCGTCGGGGGGGGGGGGGGGGGGGGTGACAACTGCAGGGTTTGTATCAGTTTAGAAAACACTAACTACTGTTTTGTCATTTACTTTGTGGTGGAAAGACAGTTGAGGCAAGATGAAAGTGATCCTAAATCACTTAGTGTGAATAAATGCAAATGTGCCTATAGTTTTTCTAGGATATTTAGAAATAAATAACGCTTTGTCTCTTTATATTGATATCAGAAGTTTGAAAAACATGGTTTTTACATTTTCTAATCAATGGCATTCTTAATACAAGGGTTGTGATTAAATATTTGATTCAACACTTAGTTCTTATTTTCATAAAAAAGCATATGAGCAACTTACATTTTATTTAGCTTTAAGTCCATCTACAGAGACAAATTCCTCATGAAACACGAATGAATGATGCATTGGGAAAGTATTCATCCACTTGACTTTTTAAAATGGATTAAATAAAACATTTCAAAATCTGCACAAAATATCCCATAATGACAAAGCGAAAACAGGTTGTTGAATTTTTTGCAAATGTATTAAAAATAAAAAACACCTTATTGACATAAGTATTCAGACTCATTGCCGTGAGACTTGAAATTCAGCTCTGGTGCATCCTGTTTCCATTGATCATCCTTGATGTTTCTACAACTTGATTGGAGTCCACCTGTGGTAAATGTAACTGATTGGACATGATTTGGAAAGGCATACACCTGTCTATATAAAAAGGTCCCACAGTTGACAGCACATGTCAAAAAGCCAAGCCATGAGGTCAAACGAATTCTCTGTAGAGCTCCGAGGCAGAATTGTGTCGGCACAGATCTGGGGAAGGGTATCGGAAAAAATGTCTGCAGCACTGACGGTCCCCAAGAACACAGTGGTCTCCAACACTCATAAATGGAAGACGTTTGGAACCACCAAGACCCTAGAGCCGCCCGGCCAAACTGAGCAATCAGGGGAGAAGGGCATTGGTCAGGGAGGTGTGTGGAGATGGAAAACCTTCCAGAAGGACAACCATCTCTGCAGCACTCCACCAATCAGGCCTTTATGGTAGAGTGGCCAGGTGGAAGCCACTCCTCAGTAAAAGGCAGCCCACATGAGAGCCTGCTTGAGGTTTGCCAAAAGGCACCTAAAGGACTCAGACCATAAGAAACAAGATTCTCTGGTCTGTAGAAACCAAGAGTGAACACGTTGGCCTGAATGCTAAGCATCACATCTGGAGGAAACCTGGCACCATCCCTAAAGTGAAGCATGGTGGTGGCAGCATCATGATGTGGGGATGTTTTTCAGTGGCAGGGACTGGGAGACTAGTCGGGATCGAGGGAAAGATGAACAGAGCAAAGTACAGAGAGATCCTTGATGAAAACCTGCTCCAGAGCGCTCAGGGCCTGACTGTGGCAAAGGTTTACCTTCCAACAGGACAACAACTCTAAGAGCACAGCCAAGACAACACATGAGTGGCTTTGGGACAAGTCTCTGAATGTCCTGTGTGGCCCAGCCAGAGCCCGGACTTGAATCCGATCTAACATCTCTGGAAAGACCTGAAAATAGCTGTGCCGCAACATTCACCATCCCCAAATACAGGTGTGCCAAGCTTGTGGCGTCATACCCAAGAAGACTCGGTTGTAATTGCTGCCAAAGGTGATTCAACAAAGTACTGAGGAAAGGGTCTGAATACTTATGTAAATGTGATATTTCCGTTATTTAATACATGTTTTGCTTTGTCATTATGGGGTATTGTGTAGATTAATCCATTTTAGAATAAGGCTGTAATGTAACAATGTGGAAAAAGTCTAGAGATCTGAATATACTGTTTATCACAAGAGTTTGGGGAAAAACAGATCAATGTCAATTCTTATCAATATTATTCAATATTTGATGTAACACTTTCTTACTTGTACTGAATTATTTTCATAGATTAGGACATCTGTAAGCAAAATAAATAGCATTTAATGATACTGTAGTTACACATTTTCAATCTCTTATGATTGAGTAGTGACATAGACAAGCATTTGTTAAAAGTACATCCAACAGCATAAAGTGCTTCTAATACCAAAAGAAGGAAAAGCTGAAATTCACACGAGGCATCCCACATGATTGGTAGTGTTAGGAGGGCATGCTTGGAGGTCAGCCACTGCAAAGATTCCCTTACACCAGCTGTTCTACAATGAGACATCTAATTTAGTCCTGCTTGAGTATCAACAGTCATTCATTTGGTTGACTACACAGATTGACATGCTTTATTCTGAACTAGAATGAATTACCAGCGCCTTGAATGGTAGAATGAGGTTTTTAAATCATGTTTGCGTGTTAAACTTCAGACACTACTTTGTTGCCACCAGGGGGCACTTAACGTTTGTAAGTAGTGCTGCTGTATTTCTGTAAGGCCTTGTGTATGAGAGTCACTGCTTTATCATTTGTTTCACAACGCAGAAGTCCCATAGAGTCATGGAAGAGAACATTAACTTCCTCCACTACGTTTATGTAGTGAGATGCAGATCTCTGGCTTGTGACAAAGCAGTGATCAAAAGTATGGTGCATCACCACTAGAATGACATCTTTGTTACCTGTTGAGAGACACAATTAAAACTTTAGTACTTCCACATAAAAATATATTTTTCATTAGAGTCAGTCATTCTACAATATGGACCAATACATCCTGTTGAGTTGCTTTCATGCTGTAATCTTAAAGGGCTTTCCTACTTTGAACTTTGCTCATGGCGGCATCAATGTCTGTTCCCACACGAGATGTAATAGGACAGAAGGCTATTATGACTTGGCAGTCTTCTGGTCTGGTCTCCTCTCGCTTTAGTCCTACTGCCAGATAATCCACTTGTTTCATGAGTGCAAGGTGAGTGTTCAGGGTTTTTCCACAGACTTGTGAATGGACTTTAACTGTTCAAGACAAAAAAATGAATTCACACTTTATACAACGCCAATATAATAATTCACCATATTTTTATAAATTAGGAGGTAAGATGAGTATCATACTGATGAGTCTCACCTGCTTGTTTCTCATTTAGAGGTTCAGTTGCTCTAAAATTCCTCCAATATGAGTATATCTTATCTGAAAGTATTCATTTAAAATCACACACTTTCTTAACAATAATTGTGTCCAATTACAAAATATCATTAAAGGATTTCATGACATCGAACAGTTTTTAGGTTTTGATATTGACCTGTGTGGCATTGTGCAGAAATGTGGTTCCTACCTCCTGCTCCTAGATGGTCTGCAGACCTTGATTTCTCTTGTTTGTATCGTGGCTCGGCCAGCTCACTTCCAGTGGAAATTTGAGAAGGACCCGTTGTACTTTTTTGAAAATGGGTGTCAGCACCTAAGGATGATAGCCTACTTGTAAATTCTAATCAAACTCTTTTGCTAAGGATTTTAATACCAGGTACACAGCCAACAGTCAAATTAAATGTTTGATATACCACATACAGTTGAAGTCGGAAGTTTACATACACTAGTTTTTATGACACCAACCTAAGTGTTTCAACCACTCCACAAATTTCTTGTTAACAAACTGTAGTTTTGGCAAGTCGGGTTAGGACATCCACTTTGTGCATGACACAAGTAATGTTTACAGACAGATTATTTCACTGTATCACAATTCCAGTGGGTCAGAAGTGTATATACACTAAGTTGACTGTGCCTTTAAACAGCTTGGAAAATTCCAGAAAATTATGTCATGGCTTTAGAAGCTTCTGATAGGCTAATTGACATCATCCGAGTTAATTGGAGCTGTACCTGTGGATGTATTTCAAGGCCTATCTTCAAACTCAGTGCCTCTTTGCTTGACATCATGGGAAAATAAAATAAAAAATCAGCCAAGACGTCAGGAAAAGAAACTGTAGACCTCCACAAGTCTGGTTCATCCTTGGGAGCAATTTCCAAACGCCTGAAGGTACCACATTCATCTGTACAAACAATAGTATGCAAGTATAAACACCATGGGACCACGCAGCCGCCATACCGCTCAGGAAGGAGATGCGTTCCGTCTCCTAGAGATTATCGTACTTTGGTGCAAAAAGTACAAATCAATCCCAGAACACCACCAAAGGAACATGTGAAGATGCTGGAGGAAACAGGTACAAAAGTATCTATATCCACAGTAAAACGAGTCCAATATCGACATAACCTGAAAGCCCGCTCAGCAAGGAAGAAGCCACTGCTCCAAAACAGCCATAAAAAAGCCAGACTAATTTGCAACTGGGGACAAAGAGCGTACTTTTTGGAGAAATGTCCTCTGGTCTGATGAAACAAATAGAACTGTTTGGCCATAATGACCATCGTTATGTTTAGACGAAAAAGAGGGAGGCTTGCAAGCCGAAGAACACCATCCCAACCGTGAAGCACAGGGTTGGCAGCATCATGTTGTGGGGGTGCTTTGCTGCAGGAGGGGCTGGTGCACTTCACAAAATAGATGGCATCATGAGGAAAGAAAATGTGGATATATTGAAGCAACATCTCAAGACGTCAGTCAGGAAGTTAAAGCTTGGTCGTAAATGGGTCTTCCAAATGGACAATGACCCCAAGCATACTTCCAAAGTCAAGGTATTGGAGTGGCCATCACAAAGCCCTGACCTCAATCCCATAGAAAATTTGTGGGCAGAACTGAAAAAGAGTGTGCGAGCAAGGAGGACTACAAACCTGACTCAGTTACACCAGCTCGGTCAGGAGGAATGGGCCAAAATTCACCCAACTTATTGTGGGAAGCTTGTGGAAGGCTACTCAAAACATTTCACCCAAGTTAAACAATTTAAAGGCAATGCTACCAAATACTAATTGAGAATGTAAACTTCTGACCCACTGGGAATGTGATGAAAGAAATAAAAGCTGATAAATCATTCTCTGTACTATTATTCTGACATTTCACATTCTTAAAATAAAGTGGTGATCCTATCTGACCTAAGAGACAGGGAATGTTGAATACGATTAAATGTCAGGAATTGTGAAAAACAGAGTTTAAATATATTTGGCTATGGTAACTTCCGACTTCAACTGTAGGTTACCAGCTGCTCCTGAAGTATGAGAGTGTGACATTGAGGTCTCATCTTGAGTTTCTTTGAAGGCGGGTCTGTTCGGCGCACCAGACACTTCTGTTCTGCATTGTTTGGGCTGGCTGTCAGCGGCACATAAGGCTGAGGACCACATAAAATACTATGAATTAAAATCAACAGTATTGCAGCACATTCTTGTGAGTCTGCAAGTCATTGTGGTTAGCTTTGCAAGCTGTAAAAGGGTTTAATAACATCTGTAGAATTATTACATTTTGACAATAAAGTGCCCTGTTAAAGGTTTTGCGTTACCTGATGATCCTGAGGTGCGATTAACAGATGTTTTCTGGACTAAAAAAAGATTGAAGGATTAGTGCCGTTAACTGGGGTTCTTTCAGGCTAAGACAGGACTGTGTTAGAGTGCCATTACAGTGCCACTAGTTGAAGCCAACCTAGGCCTTGAATGTTTAACTTCTCAACAAAACTATAATATTCATGAAATCTACTACAGTGTTTATGATTTGTATGCCATCATCTACCATCTTTTGATTCATGAAGAATGAGGAATGAGACCCACTGTGCTGCAGCTAACACAGCAGTTAAGTAATTTACCCTCAACATTTGATGGTTGGTTTCCTGCTGTAGCAGAGTCAACTGATGGAGATGCAGCACTGCTCTGAGCCTCCATGGACTCTTCTCCAATGTAGCTCTCGAGCAAACCAACGTGTGCCTGAATGAAGTAGAGGGCTTCGGCCAGCTGCTTCTCCAAATCTCTAAGAATAGGGAAGTAGCCATGTAACACTCCCCCGGGAACAAGTGCATCTGTAAGGAGAAAGTGACCAGTGCATACAATTACAACGAAAGATACACCAAAACTGTATTGGGTGAGTGCTATGCTGAATTGTTTTGAAAAGGGACTTACTCTCCATGACATCAACCGGAAGGAATTCCCTTAGCTTGTTAAGAACTAAAGCAATAGGTTTAGCTGTGTTCTAAGAATCAGAAATATTACAGAAAACAGGGGAATTAGTACATCCAATGGAATTGCACATTGAATCAAACATTCTAGTAACTAGTGAATGATTCCAGAATAGTGGTACAGTAACTTTAGAAGCTATTGGGGCTATACCAACCTGTTTAGATGTATTTATAAGTTCACTGATCTTCTTTCTAAGTTTTAAATGTTGAAGGCCTGGCAGAAGTTCGTTCAGATCTGCTCTTGTTAACTCTTGAATGTCAATGTCATCTGTAATTTCAGCAACTAGAAACAAACGATGTAATTAGGAACACAGTTGACAACACAATGCATAAAGCTCAGTCAGATGTTCCATGTTAACTTACTTGCCAGAGCATGTGCTGCAACTGGTGAGAGGCTCCTGATTTGCTCTTCCAAACTCATTGTCCTTGCCTAGGAGGAAGACGTTGATATGCTATTTATTAGTCCAAAGCATTGTTCACAGGTTTACACAGCTGCTTAATGATACTGTATAATGTCATTGTAGTTACCTGACTCATACTTGTACTTTCACACTGATGCTGCTGTAGGAAAATAGGATTTGATCCCAGCTGCTCTGACCTGTCATTATGGTAACAACGCATTAAGGAGGGTATGTTTACTAGTCTGGGCACAACGTTACAACACTTTCAGAAAAAACATGCATTGTGAAGTAGCCTACAATATACAATTTATCTGCAACGTTTTACATGTTGCAAAATATTGAGTAGGCTAAGCCTGGATATTGAATTTACGATTCCAAAAATAGTGACAAGGTATAGTCGACGTCAAACATTCAGCCTGGCACACAGTCACTATAGAAGCTCTAGCGCCTGGTTAAATTGTGGTTAGGAGCATTTTTTAACTATCCATGGAAAAAGTAGTAAGACATATTGTTTGAATGTCACAACACATCCGGGTATCTCAAGCACCCCGGTAAAACACAAGAGTTGCAGTAATGAACATTTACCAACAGATGGCATCCCTGTGCTATTTTACACCCATAACACATATGTTACTGTTTTTTTATCAGCTTATATTTAATTATTTTGACAATTTTATATTACACAAAATTCCCTACGGTATACAGAACGTATTACATTAAACAAACTAACGTTTTCACCACACATGATTTACAGGAAATACACATCCTTTTACCTCAAATAAGTGACTAGTGTGTTTAGGGATTAATTGTTATGTAATTTCTTCCATATAACGACTTATTTCAGCATATTGACCATGAATTTGGACATCTAAAACCGGTATTTTGAAACGGGGCTATAAATCACAAATCCATAACACCAGGGAGCAGAAACAGTATCATTTTAATGTATGTTTTAGGAATATAAATGATAATTTAAAACATTTTCAACATGAATCTACTTAATTTGGTAAAACTACTGAATGAGTCCAAAAACCGTGCTACAATGTATTGATTTTGATTATATAAGTGAAATCGTGAAAATAAGTTTGTCCTAGTGCATAATCAGTCATAGGCCACGAATCGAGGCATGCAAATTATGAATAGCAACTCACCTGCTGCTGTTTAATATCGAACTTTATCACGCCAAGATCAGACAGGCCATACGAAACCGTCACAGGGTTTAGAAATCAGCAAATTATCAGTGTCCTTTACCAGAAATTATACTGACATGATTTCTAGTAAAGTGAAAGCAAAACCAAAGACAGAATATAAAGGTTTAGTGCTGTTCGGGATCCTTGGGACGTCCACATTCTAAACCCTAACCCCTACCTTAACCATAACCCTTACCTTAACATTGATCTGTAAAAAGAAGTATCATAACCATTTAAAATGTAAACTTTAATGGTGTAACGTCAGCGTTTGGACGTCCCAAGCATCCCGAATAGCAAGGATAATACAGGAACTGCTTATCCAGTACGTCACACTTGTAGGCACTGGGTGCGTTTGAGTGGTAAACCGAAAGTAGCCGGAAATCGATGAAGGTACATAATCACAGATTATCCATTATATTGACCAGATACTCCATTGGCCACCCTAACAATGAAAATAAATGTATTTAAAAAAGGAGTGCTGTCGGGAAGAGGCAAGACCAGGTGGACCATTCTAGCGAATGAGAGAGCAGATACGAATGTGATAACAGGCACAGCGCCTATATAAAGTGTTTTTTCTCAAAGTTAACGGGATGTCACGTGTCCTACTTATATCAGTACACTCGTAACAACCTAAGCACTAAGGAACTTTTATTCAATCAAAAGCCGCACGTAGCAAATAATTAAATTTTTTGTTAACCAAATTTGACACCCTCCCATTGACCTCCATACAAAAGCTCCTCGCTTGGTGAGCGAAAACACGCCACCTGCTGGAGAAGACAGATTTTGGGCCCATTTATCCCTTTTCCTCCTCTGCTGTTTTTAGGAAATGCGCCTCTAGTTAGGATTTTTTTTTTATATTGGCTACTTAACCAGACGGCCTGACCTCATCACTACTCGCCAAATCTTTCCCCCAGTGGCCCCATGTTCTGAACATGGCTGATCACTTATCAACAATGGCACCAAACTTTGGGCAACAGGTAATTCATATGTTTACCTAAGTAGTTACATGGTTTGTCATTAAATATTAGTATTACATAGACACGCTTCTAATATCTGTAGATTATTGACCCCTGACTGACAATTTCAAAGTACGTTAGCTTAGTTGGCTGGCTTTTGTGTCAGACTAGGTAGCCAAATGGAATGAGTCGCAAGACTGCATGCATGTAATGTTACAGCTAGCCACTGCCACCCATACTGAAATATGTGTGCGTTTGAGTGAGTGTGTGTGAGAGAGAGAGAACAGTGACAACCCTAAATGGCTATTCCCATAACAATACCTGAAGTCTAGACCCAATCTTGCCTGATACCAGCTGGTTGAGTGACATTATTTCAAATTACAATTTGTATATGTCCTCACAGGCGATGGGGAGACACATTATGGACAAGCTGCTGTACAGATTGCAGCGGGCATGCAATGCCTTCCTCTTGATCTTGATTACCTACAGTTTGTCTGCACCATTGAGATGATATTTATCAGCTCACTAGCAAATCAAGTACACTTGCCTCTCCAATCTGTATAGTCTAGTCAATGCTGAAATGGAAGAAGGAAATGCCCCATCAGTTGTTGTTGATGGCGAAATGGGACGTCTTAAACTGACTGTTTCAGAACAGCACCTTCGACAGCTGATTGAAATGGATCTGCCTGTACCTTGCATCGCCAAACTGCTTGTCACCTCAACACAAACCGACCAACACAGAATGCAAGAATACAGTATTGTGGTGAGGAGAACATGCAGCCAAATGATAGACGAGGAGCTGGACAATCTGGTGGCCACAATCAAGACAAGTTCACCACAATTAGGATGGTGTGAGAACGTCTGAAAGCACTGGGTCATCAAGTCCAGTGGACCCGAGTGTGGGACTCAGTGCTTCGTGTAGATGCTCCAGGAATACAGGAAAGAGTGGCAGGACTTGGATGTGTTGTCAGAAGAACGTACTCTGTTCAGGCTCCTCTTTCCGTCATACACGTGGACACCAACGACAAGATGATCAGGTAAGCTTAAACTCCATTCAGTTCGGGGGGTCTCATAGGCCATACAATGCTGCCTCTGTTATATTTTACTGCAAGATGGGTGATTTGGCAAGTATACAAAACTGTCCAAAAATGTCTTTCAACAGATATGGTTTTGTAATATTTGGTGGCATAGACGGCTTCTCAGGAAAGGTAACCTATTAATCTCCCATGGTAATTGAAGTTCGTAATGTTTGTCTGACTCAATGTGGATAATCCAGTGCCTTATATAAACAATTAGTTTGAATTGTACAACAGCCCAGCTGTTTTTGTATGTGTTATTTTTTTTATCACACACTCGGTTTCATAATGATATCCTATAGATCATGTACCTCGGTGCAGCAACCAACAACAAAGCATCAACCGCCCTTGGATTCTTCCTGGACTCTTTAGTGAAGCAAGGCTTTCCATTGAGGTAACAGCATCATTCCCTCTAGTGTTGTGTGGAATCAGGCATTTGTTTGTAAATTGACACCGTTGGTTGCTTTGTATATGGCCTCGAATCAGACCATATGCCTGGTCTGCCTGAGGCCTTGTCTATCAAGACAAATATATTGATGTTGAACAAGTTTCATACACCACATAAAGGAGAGTGATTGAATTATGATGAACAGTTGCCTTGATTATAATGCTAGTGTTTGTATATCATCATCTAGGTGAGAGCAGACCAAGGCGTGGAGAATGTGGACATCGCAACATGCATGCTTCATGTCTGTGGTTGTGGCAGGGGAAGCTTTATCTCTGGTAAAAGTGTTCACGATCAACAGTAATTTCCACCACTATTTGTTTGTGCTGAATACATAGATTATGACCACATATTATTGAAATTTGATCTGTTCTATACATTCTAGAGTATAGTTAGGCAGGGGGCCTACACCTAAATTATAATCCCTGCACTGAGTAGAGATAACAAACTGTGCTGTTTCATGTATAACTGGTATTTAAATGCTTTGCAAAGGAGTGCCTTATACAGACAAGGAGTGCCTTATAGACCACGTTTCCTTTCAGTTTTTTGGCAAGTTAAGTCATACCGTATAAAAAAAGATATACAATGACAGTTTTATTGGAAACAGGAAGTGTCGGTACAATCTGATAAATGCCGACAGATCATTTGTTCGTTGGACATGGTGCGATCTTTTTGCCGGTAAAACTAATTGTGTGAGAATTGTTGGTGGAGACGCTTTTAAACGCAAATAATGATATAATAACCATCATATTTAAGTAAACTTAGTCACGAGATGAAACAGTATGTTGTGTGGTCCTCCCACTATGCCTCGGGAAATTAGGCTACAGATTAAATAAATGATGAATTTCACAGGGTGGTGAAAGTGCACAGTGATCTTGATGCTCCTTTCCACTAGATATTTAGGGTCTTATTCTGGTGACATGATGATCGATACTTGGCTGCCAATTGACAAATTATTCTTGTTCTTATCAATAACAATCTCATCATGTAGACTAGCCTACATTGCGTGAAGCTGTCGTATCAGCAAACTGTTGTCTAGAGCGCAGGTACCAAGACCAGAGTTGGCGCGTTTAACGCAAACATTTGTGACAACTATCCGTAGAGTTGAAAATGTAAATGATTTTGTCTACACCACGTCATCACACACTGATTTTGCATCTCCAACAAGTATGTTTGGTAGAAAACACCACTATTAGGAAAATGTTATTATCTTTACCCAGACTTCAGAATATTCGCATAAAAAATCTGTAGCCAATTGGATGGAAACCTAGCTATGGAAACCTAGCTATAGAATCCAGTGTCAATTCAATCTCTCACATGCATTGAAGAAAACAGTTCAATTCAACAGGAGACGGTGAAGTAGAAATGCAAAGTACCTTAGAAAACTTTGACCAATTACATCTCCTTATGCACAGAAAGGTTACAATAATAGTAATAACTTGTGTGGGACAGAGGACTGGGTATGATGTTCAATGTTTCATTATGTTGCTTCAAATGTTCTCTCATATGCTTTCAGGTTTGAACAGTTATGGCAGGACTTGTAGATGGCCATGTCAAACATATTTGACAGGTCAAGGGAGCCCTCATCTTCCAAACTGTGTAGGACATTGTAAAACAGCCTTCACTTATTCTGTGTGCACTATGTATTCCTTCCACGCCTCCAAGCAGACCTAGACACCTTAACCAATGGATGGGATAAACATTCTCTGCACACCGAGCAAAATCTGACCCCCTACCAGCTATGGGAAATAGGACAAGCAGAGAATCCTGTCACCTTCCCTGGCAATGTGGAAGTATAAATTTAAAGTAGCCACTATGAAAATGTAATTAAGTCTTATCTAAAAAAAAAAAAAAAAATGGGTTGTTTGTAAATTAACATGATCTTCCATGTTCAGGATTTAAACAACTTGGTCGGGGACGATGCCTGCCTGTCGGAGGAGGAGGAGGAGGAGCATGGCCAGGGAATTTTGGTCCCACCAGTGGAGTGCCCGCTGACAGAGCAGGATATGACACTGCTCAGAGCAGCCATCGACCCAACCTCACCATCGAGACTATATGGACAAGATATTTATGCATCTGTTTTGAACTACGTGCTGCTACTTATGGCTGAATGATCCTTAGACCTCTGCTAATACTGTCTCAAGGAATAACCGTCTAGTCCAGCAATTCTAAAATGCTGCAATGTTATGTAATGTGGTCGCAGCAAAATTATAACAAATGGTTGATTTTGATTGGCCACTAATGTTGTGGAAAATTGTATAATTGCATAATAGATCAATCTTTAATCAAGCAGCTGCAGGGGAGATCTGATTTCACAGGGAAGTACTCGAGGAGTAAATGGTGACATGTCCGGTGTTATAGTGGGAGGTGATCAGTTAATGATATTGTTACACAACAGTTATTTTATACAAGCAACAGTTCCAGAACACAATGGCCTTGTTTAATTGTGCAGACATACCAGGAGTCTATGAAAGGCATGACATCAGTCTAACACAGAACAGGCAACAGAACAGCTCACCCCGAATTCGACCACCACTCCATGGACAACAGAATCAATGTTTATCTAAATGACTAAATGGAGATGTTTGAATACAAAAGAGATGCAGTCATTAAATGTTCAAACTTTTCATTTTTATGGGGAAAAGTGATCCTTTTGACCAAAAATAAACCTTCAAATATAAAAAATCGACACTGAATTATGTGATACATGTAACGTCAACTCAGCAAAAAAAGAAACGTCCTCTCACTGTCAACTGCGTTTATTTTCAGCAAACTTGTGTAAATATTTGTATTAACATAAGAATATTCAACAACTGAGACATAAACTAAACAAGTTCCACAGACATGTAACTAACAGAAATTGAATAATGTGTCCCTGAATAAAGGCGGGGTCAGAATCAAAAGTAACAGTCAGTATCTGGTGTGGCCACCAGCTGCATTAAGTACTGCAGTGCATCTCCCCCTCATGGACTGCACCAGATTTGCCAGTTCTTGCTGTGAGATGTTACCCCACTCTTCCACCAAGGCGCCTGCAAGTTCCCAGACATTTCTGGGGGGAATGGCCCTAGCCCTCTCCCTCCAATTCAACAGGTCCCAGATGTGCTCAATGGTATTGAGATCAGGGCTCTTCGCTGGCCATTGTCATGCTGTAGGGTTGTGTCAGGATGAGCCTGCAGGAAGGATACCACATGAGGGAGGAGGGTGTCTTCCCCGTAACGCACAGTGTTGAGACTGAGCTTGTTGTCATTGCAGGCAGTCTGATGATGCTGTGACACACCGCCCCAGACCATGACGGACCCCACCTCCAAATCGATCCCGCTCCAGAGTACAGGCCTCAGTGTAACGCTCATTCCTTCGACAATAAACGCAAATCTGACCATCACCCCTGGTGAGACAAAACGGTGACTCATCAGTGAAGAGCACTTTTTGCGAGTCCTGTCTGGTCCAGCGACTGTGGGTTTGTGCCCATAGGTGATGTTGTTGCCGGTGATGTCTGGTGAGGACCTGCCTTATAACAGGCCTACAAGCCCTCAGTCCAGCCTCTCTCAGCCTATTGCCGACAGTCTGAGCACTGATGGAGGGACTGTGCATTCCTAGTGTAACTCGGGCAGTTGCTGTTGCCATCCTGTACCTGTCCCGCAGGTGTGATGTTTGGTTGTACCGATCCTGTGCAGGTGTTGTTACACGTGGTCTGCCACTGCAAGGACGGCCAGCTGTCCGTCCTGTTTCCCTGTAGCGCTGTCTTAGGCGTCTCACAGAACGGACATTGCAATTTATTGCCCTGGCCACATCTGCAGTCCTATAATGCTTCCTTGCAGCATGCCTAAGGCACGTTCACGCAGATGCGCAGGGACCCTGGGCATCTTTCTTTTGGTGTTTTTCAAAGTCAGTAGAAAGGCCTCTAGTGTCCTAAGTTTTCTTTAATTAATGAATATGGACCTGTGGAACGGTCGTTAAGACACTAACAGCTTACAGACTGTAGGCAATTAATTTGCCTACCGTCTGTAAGCTGTTAGTGTCTTAACGACCATTCCACAGGTCCATATTCATTAATTGTTATCTTTGAAAGACAGGGTCCTGAAAAAGGGACATTTCTTTTTTTGCTGAGTTTAGAAACAAAAGTGATGCAATTAAGCACATCGAGTAATGAGTATGTTCTGTGTTCACATGTAAAAGCATTATCAAAAGTAAACACTTTATCTGCCTTTCCAATGAAAACTAGTTTGAAAATTCTTAACATTTTAACATTTTCTGGACGATGCACCATCTGCCTTGTTGAAAACATGACTGACACATCATGGGCCATAGACCGGTGGTGACCTGCAACTCAGCAGAACCGAATCCAAAATGTGTGTGAGCGAGTGAGTGCGAGAGTTATGATATTCATTGATCTGGCCAAGGCTTTCGACTGTCAATCACCACATCCTCATCGGCAGACTCGACAGCCTTGGTTTCTCAAATGATTGCCTCGCCTGGTTCACCAACTACTTCTCTGATAGAGCTCAGTGTGTCAAATCGGAGGGTCTGCTGTCCGGACCTCTGGCAGTCTCTATGGGGGTGCCACAGGGTTCAATTCTTGGACTGACTCTCTTCTCTGTATACATCAATGATGTCACTCTTGCTGCTGGTGAGTCTCTGATCCACCTCTACGCAGATGACACCATTCTGTATACTTCTGGCCCTTCTTTGGCCACTGTGTTAACAACCCTCCAGGCAAGCTTCAATGCCATACAACTCTCCTTCCGTGGCCTCCAATTGCTCTTAAATACAAGTAAAACTAAATGCATGCTCTTCAACCGATCGCTGCCTGCACCTGCCCGCCTGTCCAACATCACTACTCTGGATGGCTCTGACTTGGACGTGGACAACAACAAATACCTAGGTGTCTGGTTAGACTGTATACTCTCCTTCCAGACCCACATCAAACATCTCCAATCCAAAGTTAAATCTAGAATTGGCTTCCTATTTCGCAACAAAGCATCCTTCACTCATGCTGCCAAACATACCCTTGTAAAACTGACCATCCTACCAATCCTCGACTTCGGCGATGTCATTTACAAAATAGCCTCAAATACCCTACTCAACCAATTGGATGCAGTCTATCACAGTGCCATCCGTTTTGTCACCAAAGCCCCATATACTACCCACCATTGCAACCTGTATGCACGCTCTCATTGGCTGGCCCTCGCTTCATACTCGTCGCCAAACCCACTGGCTCCATGTCATCTACAAGACCCTGCTAGGTAAAGTCCCCCCTTATCTCAGCTCGCTGGTCACCATAGCATCACCCACCTGTAGCACGCGCTCCAGCAGGTATATCTCTCTGGTCACCCCCAAAGCCAATTGTTTCTTTGGCCGCCTCTCCTTCCAGTTCTCTGCTGCCAATGACTGGAACGAACTACAAAAATCTCTGAAACTGGAAACACTTATCTCCCTCACTAGCTTTAAGCACCAGCTGTCAGAGCAGCTCACAGATTACTGCACCTGTACATAGCCCACCTAGAATTTAGCCCAAACAAGTACCTCTTTCCCTACTGTATTTATTTTATTTTATTTATTTTGCTCCTTTGCACCCCATTATTTTTATTTCTACTTTGCACATTCTTCCACTGCAAATCTACCATTCCAGTGTTTTACTTGCTATATTGTATTTACTTTGCCACCATGGCTTTTTTTGTCTTTACCACCCTCATTTGCTCACATCGTATATAGACTTTTTTCTACTGTATTATTGACTGTATGTTTGTTTTACTCCATGTGTAACTCTGTGTCGTTGTATGTGTCGAACTGCTTTGCTTTATCTTGACCAGGTTGCAATTGTAAATGAGAACTTGTTCTCAACTTGCGTACCTGGTTAAATAAATAAAGGTGAAAGAGTAATTTACCGATTTTTGGCCGAATTGATCAATCATCAAAATTGGGTAGACCCTGTGATGGGTTGGGTATGGAAAGCAAAATGACACATTTCCTGGATTCTGGGACCATTGATATGCACTTGGCCATCTCCTGGTTACTGGAGGAATGCAGCGGTCTCTGGGTCTGTCCCTGCACCTCTGTCTGCTGATGATGCCCCTGACCATGCAATGGATGCACCTGAGCTTGTTGATGCGGTGGCACTGGACTCTGACCCTGATTAATAGTCTGGGTCTGCACAGAGATGAGGCTGTGTGCAGCTGAAACTACCTCTGAATACTCTCTGCTGAACACAAGGTGAACATCAGCTGGATATAGAGACAAAGGAAAAGCATTAACTGACTTGACCAATTTTGAATGTCTCTAGCTTAAAAAGCCAGATAGTCCAGAACATTTTGCTGAGGGTAATTCAGATACAATCAGATATGTATGACGAGTTTGAACGTATGCTTTCAGTAAACCACGTAGCTGTCCATAAAGGGCGAAATGTGATTTCAATCTCATGATGTAAGAGTGTTACCTAGCTAGCTAACTTGAGACATTCGTGATGGGACTAAAATCACAATGGCCTATTTCGACGTGACTTGGTTTATTAAAAACATACGGACAACCCTACGGCTGGCAGTGGCTAGCTACAGACTGGCAGTGACTAGCTACAGGCATGTAGTGTCTAGCGATTCAGTCCATTTGGCTAGCTTGTCAGACATTTAAGCCAGCCGACTAAACTATAGTTAAGTAACTTACTTCAAAATTGTCACGGGTCAATATACACTGAATAAATGTATAAGTGCAACATGTAGTAAAAGATCCCCAAAAGTTTTCATCCACACAAAAAACATATTTATCAAAAACATTTGTGCACAAATTTGCTTACATTCCTGTTAGAGAGCATTTCTCATTTGCCAAGATAATCCATCGGCCTGATAATCCATCCGCAATTGCGGCATATCAAGAAGCTGATTAAACATCATGATCATTACACAGGTGCATCTTGTACTGGGGACAATAAAAGGCAACTAAAATGTGCAGTTTTATCACACAACACAATGCCACAGATGTCTCAAATTTTGAGAGTGCATGCAATTGGCATGCTGACTGCAGGAATGTCCACCAGAGCTGTTGTCAGAGTTGAATGTTAATTTTTCTACCGTAAGCCGCCTCCAACATTGTTTTTAGAGAATTTGGCAGTACGTCCAACCAGCCTCACAACCGCAGACCACATGTATGGCGTTGTGTTGGCGAGCGGTTTGCTGATGTCAACGTTGTGAACAGATTGCCCAATGGTGGTCGTGGGCAAGCACAATTGCATTTTATCAATGGCAATTTGAATGCACAAAAATACTGTGACGAGGCATTTTCTTTTTAAGGAAACTGTGACCAACTGATGCAGCATATACAGTGCATGAATGGAAAGTATTAAGACCCCGTGACATTTTCCACATTTTGTTACGTTACAGCTTTATTCTAAAATGGATTTGATTGTTTTTTCCCCCTCATTAAACTACACACAATACAGCATAATGACAAAGCATAAACGGGTTATTAGAAATTGTTGCTAATTAGTATCGCATATAGGAATTCAAACCTTTTACTCAGTACTTTGTTAAAGCACCTTTGGCAGCGATTACAACCTCAATTTTTTGGGGGGGGATATTATGCTACAAGCTTGGCACACCTGTATTTGGGGAGGTTCTCCCATTCTTCTCTGCAGATCCTCTCAAGCTCTGTCAGGTTGGATAGGGAACGTTGCTGCACAGCTATTTTCAAGTCTCTCCAGAGATGTTGGTCACCTCCCTGACCAAGGCCCTTTTCCACCGATTGCTCAGTTTGGCCAGCTCTAGGAAGAGTCTTGGTGCTTCCAAACTTCTTCCATTTAAGAATGATGAAGGCCACTGTGTTCTTGGGGACTTTCAATGCTGCAGAAATGTTTTGGTACCTTTCCCCAGATCTGTGGCTCAACACAATCCTATCTCGGAGCTCTACGGATTCCTTTGACCTCATGACTTGTTTTTTTCCAAATCATGTCTAATCAATTGAATTTACCACATGTGGACTCCAATCAAGTTGTAGAAACATCTCAAGGATGATCAATGGAAACAGGATGCACCTGAGCTCAATTTGGAGTCTCATAGTAAAGGGTCTGAATACTTATGTAAATAAGGCATTTCTGTTTGTAATTTTTAACAAATTAGCTAACATTTCGAAAAACCTGTGTTAATTTTCTCGTTATGGGGTATGATGTATAGATTGTTGATTTTTTATTTATTTATCCATTTTAGAATAAGGATGTAACATAAGAAAATGTGGATAAAGTCAAGGGTCTGAATACTTTCTGAAGGCACTGTATGTATTTCCTGTATTTCCTGTATGTACAGTGCCTTGCGAAAGTATTCGGCCCCCTTGAACTTTGCGACCTTTTGCCACATTTCAGGCTTCAAACATAAAGATATAAAACTGTATTTTTTTGTGAAGAATCAACAACAAGTGGGACACAATCATGAAGTGGAACAACATTTATTGGATATTTCAAACTTTTTTAACAAATCAAAAACTGAAAAATTGGGCGTGCAAAATTATTCAGCCCCTTTACTTTCAGTGCAGCAAACTCTCTCCAGAAGTTCAGTGAGGATCTCTGAATGATCCAATGTTGACCTAAATTACTCATGATGATAAATACAATCCACCTGTGTGTAATCAAGTCTCCGTATAAATGCACCTGCACTGTGATAGTCTCAAAGGTCCGTTAAAAGCGCAGAGAGCATCATGAAGAACAAGGAACACACCAGGCAGGTCCGAGATACTGTTGTAAAGAAGTTTAAAGCCGGATTTGGATACAAAAAGATTTCCCAAGCTTTAAACATCCCAAGGAGCACTGTGCAAGCGATAATATTGAAATGGAAGGAGTATCAGACCACTGCAAATCTACCAAGACCTGGCCGTCCCTCTAAACTTTCAGCTCATACAAGGAGAAGACTGATCAGAGATGCAGCCAAGAGGCCCATGATCACTCTGGATGAACTGCAGAGATCTACAGCTGAGGTGGGAGACTCTGTCCATAGGACAACAATCAGTTGTATATTGCACAAATCTGGCCTTTATGGAAGAGTGGCAAGAAGAAAGACATTTCTTAAAGATATCCATAAAAAGTGTCGTTTAAGTTTGCCACAAGCCACCTGGGAGACACACCAAACATGTGGAAGAAGGTGCTCTGGTCAGATGAAACCAAAATTGAACTTTTTGGCAACAATGCAAAACGTTATGTTTGGCGTAAAAGCAACACAGCTGAACACACCATCCCCACTGTCAAACATGGTGGTGGCAGCATCATGGTTTGGGCCTGCTTTTCTTCAGCAGGGACAGGGAAGATGGTTAAAATTGATGGGAAGATGGATGGAGCCAAATACAGGACCATTCTGGAAGAAAACCTGATGGAGTCTGCAAAAGACCTGAGACTGGGACGGAGATTTGTCTTCCAACAAGACAATGATCCAAAACATAAAGCAAAATCTACAATGGAATGGTTCAAAAATAAACATATCCAGGTGTTAGAATGGCCAAGTCAAAGTCCAGACCTGAATCCAATCGAGAATCTGTGGAAAGAACTGAAAACTGCTGTTCACAAATGCTCTCCATCCAACCTCACTGAGCTCGAGCTGTTTTGCAAGGAGGAATGGGAAAAAATGTCAGTCTCTCGATGTGCAAAACTGATAGAGACATACCCCAAGCAACTTACAGCTGTAATCGCAGCAAAAGGTGACGCTACAAAGTATTAACTTAAGGGGGCTGAATAATTTTGCACGCCCAATTTTTCAGTTTTTGATTTGTTAAAAAAGTTTGAAATATCCAATAATTGTCGTTCCACTTCATGATTGTGTCCCACTTGTTGTTGATTCTTCACAAAAAAATACAGTTTTATATCTTTATGTTTGAAGCCTGAAATGTGGCAAAAGGTCGCAAAGTTCAAGGGGGCCGAATACTTTCGCAAGGCACTGTATGTATTTCACTCAATCTAAAGCATAGATTTTGAATATGACATAGTCAGATTTTAGTTTGGAGAAATCACGTAACGGACTATTGGTGAAATACATGTTGTCAATATAGGATGAATGAAATGAATGATTGATGATTTACATTTTTATTTTGGGTAGTAATGACCGTTACTGAAATACTAGCTTTTTATTTTTTGAGAGGTGATTCAGTCATGATCATCTATTTTATATTGGGTGCATAATGCGAGCGGCCATTATCAATGCTAGTTGTTTTGGTTTTGGAGAGGTACTCATCTCTCCTTGTCACATGTAATGATGCTGGAGAGACGAAGCAGGTACGGGGAGTAAAACATTTAATTACGGACATATATAACGAGTCAAGCATAGCTCCAGCGAACAGAAACTAAGACAAAAAAGCAATCAATGCAGCAGCCGGGAACAAGAAAGGACAAATATAGGGGAGGAAATGAACATGTGATAAGTGAGTCCAATAACGCTGATGCAAGTGACGAGGGAAGGCAGGTGTGAGTGATGGATGGCAGGAACGTGTGATGTGGGTAATCTGGCGCCCTCAAGCGCCAGGGGAAGGGAAGAGCGGGAGCAGACGTGACACTTCTATTTTATTTTGAGTTGTAATGCGAAGAGATCATTACTGTAATACTAGTTAGTTTCTTTAGGAGAGGTGGTTCAGAAATAATAATCACCTCATTTTATACTGGTTATTTTGGTTTTGAAGAGGTGGTTCAGCGTTAATCATCTATTTTATTTTGGGTTGTAATGTGGGCGACTATTACATAAATACTAGTTATTTCTTATATAGTAGTGTTTATTTTGAAGAGGTACCCAGTGAATGAGTTGAGTTGTTTATGAATAGTGGTAATTCTGTGTGAGATTTACCAAGTGAATGAGTTGAGTTGTTTATGTATAGTGCGTTGTATGTTTCATTGTTTGGTTGTCTGTGGATTATGGCAGGGTTTATTGGGTAATGGCCCAAGAGTGGAATAAAAAAAAATTAGGAGTAGGACAGAAATGATTTGAATAGTTTGAACGTATTTGTTCATAAAATGTTACTTTGTATCACCACCAGGGGGCACTGGTGTATAACATATTACTCTGACTATACACCTTTACGATATATCATTAGGATTTTTTTTTCTCACCTTTATTTAACCAGGTAGGCTAGTTGAGAACAAGTTCTCATTTGCAACTGCGACCTGGACAAGATAAAGCAAAGTTCGACACATACAACACACAGAGTTACACATGGAATAAACAAACATACAATCAATAATACAGTAGAAAAGTCTATATACAGCATGTGCAAATGAGGTAGAATAAGGGAGGTAAGGCAATAAATAGGCCATGTCCCCATGAAAATGTGAAGCAGCCTTAACAAAGGCGACCAAGACGACCAATGAACACCCCAGGGGTGAGACCTATGACTGACCGACAGATAGACATAACTGAGATATAGTGCGACCATCTTGAGTAAATGAAGGAACTAACTTCTGTTGTAAGTTTTCTCCTCTCTCACAGTAGGAAAGCAACAGAACCAATCCCAGGCGAAGACCCTTATGAGCTACCCATAAACATTGGAGAATGGGTGAAACTCAGGGTCCACAAGCGAAAATGGAACCAACCACGATGGATGGGTCTGTTCCAGGTAACCATGGTAACACCAACAGCGCTGCGTTGGTCATCACACACACACACACTATGGTTGTGAAACCAGAAAATCGCAACCATGGAAAAACACATACAGGGTATTTCTTGCTCTCCAAATCCTACTTGTTCCCTTTGTGGACGGGGATGTGGAGAATAATAAATGGGGGAAATCAGTGACATACATAGGATTACAGGGGAGGGGGAACGCATCTGGCACACAGGTAATGATTCTCCAGAAACCCACCCCCACAGCCTCTCTGTCGGGAACCCAGGCAGTACCAATTGGAAAGAATGATTTTGGTTGTTAATTACTCAATTTTATGCAATGGAACAACACCAGGGTTCGACAAAGAAACAGCAATTATACTATTCTGATGTTGGTCACTAGGGGGAAGGAAGTAACATGGGAAAATGGATTATCCAATAAGGCAATAGGTAATAGTACAGATGCAGCTAAATCATTTAAGGAGAGTGGGCACATTGAGACTAAATGGCCAAGGTAGGAGAAGGTTCCTAGCATACAACCAGGCAACAATTCCCATCTGATTAAATGCATAGGACCTCCAAAAGTACAATGGGGAGAGTATTTGACTTGCAGTGTAAAGCCCCTAAATGATAAAGGAGATGTTGTGTTAACAGGATTAAAACCCACAATAACTTTCCCTGTTTGTATCTGCAACTCAGGGAATGTGGATGTAGGAAAGACCACTAATTGCCTGTCTTACACAGGCCTAAACACAGATACCAATAGTTTTGATGTGCTGGATGGGCAACAACTGATAACTAGGGTAAATATGTCAAACATAAGCAAAGGCATGGGGACAACTCCGGATCATCTCTGGATCTGTGGGGGTATTGGCTACATTTCCCTCCCCATGGGATGGAAAGGGTGTTATTATCTAGGGGAAACTGAACTGACAGTAACAACATTACTTGCTTCTGAGCTGCTGAATAGTTCTTGGCAAGGTCCGAGATACTGTTGTGAAGAAGTTTAAAGCCGGATTTGGATACAAAAAGATTTCCCAAGCTTTAAACATCCCAAGGAGCACTGTGCAAGCGATAATATTGAAATGGAAGGAGTATCAGACCACTGCAAATCTACCAAGACCTGGCCGTCCCTCTAAACTTTCAGCTCATACAAGGAGAAGACTGATCAGAGATGCAGCCAAGAGGCCCATGATCACTCTGGATGAACTGCAGAGATCTACAGCTGAGGTGGGAGACTCTGTCCATAGGACAACAATCAGTATATTGCACAAATCTGGCCTTTATGGAAGAGTGGCAAGAAAAAAGCCATTTCTTAAAGATATCCATAAAAAGTGTTGTTTAAAGTTTGCCACAAGCCACCTGGGAGACACACCAAACATGTGGAAGAAGGTGCTCTGGTCAGATGAAACCAAAATTGAACTTTAAACTTTAAAATTGATGGGAAGATGGATGGAGCCAAATACAGGACCATTCTGGAAGAAAACCTGATGGAGTCTGCAAAAGACCTGAGACTGGGACGAAGATTTGTCTTCCAACAAGACAATGATCCAAAACATAAAGCAAAATCTACAATGGAATGGTTCAAAAATAAACATATCCAGGTGTTAGAATGGCCAAGTCAAAGTCCAGACCTGAATTCAATCGAGAATCTGTGGAAAGACCTGAAAACTGCTGTTCACAAATGCTCTCCATCCAACCTCACTGAGCTCGAGCTGTTTTGCAAGGAGGAATGGGAAAAAATGTCAGTCTCTCGATGTGCAAAACTGATAGAGACATACCCCAAGCGACTTACAGCTGTAATCGCAGCAAAAGGTGGCGCTACAAAGTATTAACTTAAGGGGGCTGAATAATTTTGCACGCCCAATTTTTCAGTTTTTGATTTGTTAAAAAAGTTTGAAATATCCAATAAATGTCGTTCCACTTCATGATTGTGTCCCACTTGTTGTTGATTCTTCACAAAAAAAATACAGTTTTATATCTTTATGTTTGAAGCCTGAAATGTGGCAAAAGGTTGCAAAGTTCAAGGGGGCCGAATACTTTCGCAAGGCACTGTATATTTCTCTTTATTCCACACCCAAGTGCCAGGGCTGCCATTGGGCCAAAACACTTCAGGATAATGTGGTAATGCAACAACAACAAAAATACAATTTCAGCTATATTGAAATGCCACATGATTATGATCAACCCTGTGTCTGCAAAATCACAGTATGTAGCATTATAAAGTATATATATTTATATACACACAACCGGTCAAAAGTTTAAGAACACCTACTCATTCAAGGGTTTTTCTTTATTTGTACTATTTTCGACATTGTAGAATACTAGTGAAGATGTCAAAACTATGAAATAACACATATGGAATCATGTAATAACCAAAAAAAGGTTAAACAAATCAAAATATATTTTATATTTGAGCTTCAAATAGCAACCCTTTGCTTTGATGACAGCTTTGCGCACTCTTGGCATTCTCTCAACCAACTTCATAAGGTAGTCAGTCACCTGGAATGCATTTTAGTTAACAGGTGTGCCTTCTTAAAAGTTCATTTGTGGAATTTCTTTCCTTCTTAATGTGTTTGAGCCAATTAGTTGTGTTGTGACTAGGTGGGGGGGGTATACAGACGATAGCCCTATTTGGTAAAATACCTAGATCATATTATGGCAAGAACAGCTCAAATAAGCAAAGAGAAATGACAGTCCATCATTACTCTAAGACATGAAGGTCAGTCAATACAGTACATTTCAAGAACTTTGAAAGTTTCTTCAAGTGCAGTTGCAAAAACCATCAAGCACTATGATGAAACCGGCTCTCATGAGGACCGCCACAGGAAAGGAAGACCCAGAGTTACCTCTGCTGCAGAGGATATGTTCATTAGAGTTACCAGCCTCAGAAATTGCTTCATAGAGTTCAAGTAACAGACACATCTCAACATCAACTGTTCAGAGGAAACTGTGTGAATCAGGCCTTCATGGTTTAATTGCGGCAATGAAACCACTACTAAAAGACACCAATAATAAGAAGAGACTTGCTTGGGACAAGAAACACGAGCAATGGACATTAGACCGGTGGAAATGTATTCTTTGGTTTGGAGTCCAAATTGGAGATTTTTGGTTCCAACCGCCGTGTCTTTGTGAGACGTGGTGTGGGTGAACGGATGATCTCCGCATGTGTATTTCCCACCATAAAGCATGGAGGAGGAGGTGTGATGGTGTGGGGGTGCTTTGCTGGTGACACTGTCTGTGATTTATTTAGAATTCAAGGCACACTTAACCAGCATTGCTACCACAGTATTCTGCAGCGATACGCCATCCCCTCTGGTTTGGGCTCAGTGGGACTATCACTTGTTTTTCAACAGGACAATGGCCCAACATACCTCCAAGCTGTGTAAGGAAGGAGAGTGATGGAATACTGCATCAGATGGCCTGGCCTCCACAATCCCCCGACCTCAACCAAATTGAGATTGTTTGGGATAAGTCTGACAGCAGAGTGAAGGAAAAGCAGCCAACAAGTGCTCAGCATATGTGGGAACTCCTTCAATACTATTGGAAAAGCATTCCAGGTGAAGCTGGTTAAGAGAATGCCAAGTGTGCAAAGCTGTCATCAAGGCAAAGGGTGGCTACTTTGAATTATCTCAAAAAATTTAATATATTTAGATTTGTTTAACACTTTTTTGGTTACTACATGATTCCATATGTGTTATTTCATAGTTTTGATGTCTTCACTATTAATCTACAATGTAGAAAATAGTACAAATATTGAAAAACCCTTGAATGTAGGTGTTCTAAAACTGTTGGCAGGTAGTGTATATTTATTTATACTCCCATCAAAAGTTGTCTCAAGCATTATATTACATTATCTTTATACTTATCCACATACTTATCCTATATACCTGCGCACAATTATTTAGGACAATGGACAGCGCCACGACCAGCGCAAACTGATAGCTAGTAGGCTTATTGTTTTCAGACACAACCTTTGTGCATCCCTACAAGAATGACAGGTTTAGGAAACAAAATATATGTCAACTCTTAACAATGGATATGAGAAGCCTAGCAACGTATGCTGAATGTAATAACATGCACAAGTTACTGTTGCCATTGTCAATTACTTTTATTTATACCCATCTTCCATCTAAACATGGAAGACAATAGCTGTCAGAGGAATTTGGTCAGATTACTGAATTGCCTGGAATCTGCTGCAGTGATGCTTCAATATCAGTCCCAGCATGAGAGACGGTGGGACAGAAAGCCATGACGACACTCTCCTCTGGTGATGTCACCTCAATTAAGCTAGTGGTTGCGGTGAGTTGCTGTGTTATGCCCTCATGAGACCCTAGAGTATTCACAGATACAATAGCTAGTAGAGCTATCCTTGGCACTACAGAGAGAAAAAACATTTAGGTAAAAAATGCCTGTGCTGCAACAATGGTACATTGTGGTACATTCACATGCGTCAAATTTGTTTGCAAAGTATGTCATGAAATACATAGGGGACATTTCGGAAATATGCCCCTGAAGGTGCAGTTGTATCCGCTTTGCAGCCGCACTTTTCTTAACCTGTGCTGCAGTGCAGGGAAATGTAATAAGCTTCCCAACTGTGGGTATAATATCAATGTTCGATTTATAACAGGTACTTTCTTACCTTTTGGAAAATCCTGCTGCAACAGAGAGAGAAGTTCAGAAATTACCCCAGAAAGTAAACTTTGCATCAAAGTTAACAGTTTTTTGGTGCTGTGACTCATTCTGATCACCCATTCAATGTCTATTAGCTGCTGGGGTTGCTACAGAGAGGAGGTCACAGGGGGGTCCAGTGTAGCCATGTAATTAGTAACCCTGCTGATTGCTTCAATGCTTATGGATTGTTTTTAGTTCCCAAAGCTAATGTCTAGGCTTTAGTTAAGGGGACTAATGCGGTCTTGACAGTCCAGATTAAATATGTTTAATCATTCCTAGGAAAGTGTCTGGACACCAGCATAATACATAGTATATTTTTGTTTTAAGAAGCTGAGGGATGGGGCTGGAGAAATGTAACCTCTCTCAAATACAAAGCTATGCATGCAAGGACTGACACATGTTTTGAGGCTATATAGTGTTTGTTCACGTTTACTTTGCTTACAAACCCACAAAACAAGCTTATATTTTGGGTTCCGAATGGGTACGACAACTAAACTCATGAGGCATTTATAAGTTATATTCTTCAAGATTCACTGAGTACATGTCATTCATTTATAAGTCCAACAATAGGGATAGCAGCTGCTGATTGCCCCTTTAAAACATCTAAACTGGAACAACCATTTCAGTAATGGGTGCAAAACGTCCAAGTAACAGATTGGAATAGCAGAGCAAAATGTATGTTATTTATATTTGAGTAGCATAGGATATTTAAACAATCAACATACAGTACCAGTCAAAGGTTTGGACACACCTACTCATTCAAGGGTTGCTATTTTTACTATTTTCTACATTGCAGAATAATAGTGAAGACATCAAAACTATGTAATAACACATATGGAATCACGTAGTAACCAAAAAAGTGGTAAACAAATCAAAATATATTGTAGATTCTTCAAAGTAGCCACCCTTTGCCTTGATGACAGCTTTGCACACTCTTGGCTTTCTCTACCAGCTTCAGGGGAAATTATTTTCCAACAGTCTGGAAGGAGTTCCCACATATGCTGAGCACTTGTTGGCTGCTTTTCCTTCACTCTGCTGTCCAACTCATCCCAAACCATCTCAATTGGGTTGAAGTCAGGTGATTGTGGAGGCCAGGTCATCTAATGCAGCACAGCACTATTTTTGGTCAAATAGTCCTTACACAGCCTGAAGGTGTGTTTTAGGTCATTGTCCTGTTGAAAAACAAATGATAGCCCCACTAAGCGCAAACAAGAGGGGATGGCGTATCGCTGCAAAATGCTCTGGTAGTCATGCTGGTTGAGTTGAGTTTTTTTTTTTTACAGGGACAGTGCACATTAATCAACGTTTCAGTAAAAGTGCCGATTTTAGCCGGCCGGCTAATTTTCAACCGCAGTCCCTGGGCAGGTTATTAAAAACAATTACAATATAGACAATAGCAACATAGGACAAGCAAGACATAGCATACAGACATAGCAAAATAGGACAAGCAAGACGTGGCATACAGACATAGCAACATAGAACAAAAAGCAGCCACCAACAAAGCACCCCCATATTTCCTCCTCCATGCTTCACAGTGGGAACCACACATATGGAGATCATCCATTCACCTACTCTGCATCTCACAAAGACAGGGCGGTTAGAATAAAAAATCAGAAATTTGGACTAATCAGACCACAGGACAGATTCCACCGGTCTAATGTCCATTGCTTGTGTTTCTTGGCCCAAGCAAGTCTCTTCTTACTGGTGTCCTTTAGTAGTGGTTTCTTTGCAGCAATTTGTCCATGAAGGCCTGATTTACGCAGTCTCCTCTGAACAGTTGATGTTGAGACAAGTCTGATACATGAACTCTGTGAAGCATTTATTTGGGCTGCAATTTCTGAGGTGCTGTCACGACGTCCGCCGAAGTCGGCCCTTCTCCTTGTTCCGGTGGTGTTCGGCGGTCGACGTCACCGGCTTTCTAGTCACCATCGATCCATGTTTCAGTTTCGTTTTGTTTTGTCTGTATTACACACACACCTGGTTTCTATTACATATCACGTTCCTTATTTAACCCTCTGGCATACATTCCTGTTCTGTCCGTGATTGTTTATGTCGTTAGTGGTTGTGTTATGTGCTAGTGTTTTTTGTATGTTCCTATTTGGAATTTTGCTTGATATTTTGAGTAAACTCAGTTATGTTACTCAATACCTGTGTCCTGCTTCTGACTCCGCTATAACTCTGCACCCAATCGCTGACAGGTGCAGTTAACGCTAATGAACTAATCCTCTGCAGCAGAGGTAACTCTGGGTCTTCCTTTCCTGTGGCGGTCCTCATTGAGAGCCAGTTTAATAGCGCTTGATGGTTTTGTGACTGCACTTGAAGAAACTTTCAAAGTTCTTGACATTTTCCACATTGACTGACCTTCATGTCTTAGAGTAATGATGGCCTGTTGTTTCTCTTTGCTTATTTGAGCTGTTCGTGCCATAATATGCATTTGGTCTTTTACCAAATAGGGTTATCTTCTGTATACCACCCCTATCTTGTCACAATACTGATTGGCTCAAACGCATTAAGAAGGAAAGGAATTCCACAAATTAACTTTAATGCATTCCACCTTTAAAAAAACATATATATTTTATTTTTATTTCACCTTTATTTAACCAGGTAGGCTAGTTGAGAACAAGTTCTCATTTACAACTGTGACCTGGCCAAGATAAAGCAAAGCAGTTAGACAAAATCAACAACACAGAGTTACAAATGGGATAAACAAACGTACAGTCAATAACAAGTTGGGAAAATGTATATACAGTGTGTCTAAATGTAATAAGATTAGGGAGGTAAGGCAATAAATAGGCCATAGTGGCGAAATAAATTACAATTTCGCATTAACACTGGAGTGAAAGATGTGCAGATGATGATGTGCAAGTAGAGATACTGGGGTGCAAAAGAGCAAAAAAAATAACAATATGGGGATGAGGTAGTTGGGTGGGCTATTTATGTGTACAGGTGTAGTGATCGGTAAGCTGCTCTGACAACTGATGCTTAAACTTAGTGAGGGAGATATACGTCTCCAGCTTCAGTGATTTTTGCAATTCGTTCCATTCATTGGCAGCAGAGAACTGGAAGAAAAGGCGGCCAAAGAAGGTGTTGGTTTTGGGGATGACCAGTGAAATATATACCTGCTGGAGCGCGTGCTACGGGTGGATGTTACTATGTTGACCAGTGAGCTGAGATAAGGCGGGGCTTTACCTAGCAAAGACTTATACATGACCTGGAGCCAGTGGGTTTGGCGACGAATATGAAGCGAGGGCCAACCAACGAGAGCATACAGGTCGCAGTGGTGGGCAGTGTATGGGGCTTTGGTGACAAAACGGACGGCACTGTGATAGCAAATTGGATGTAGTCTGAGTCAAGTGTTGGAGGCACTCTACTTGTAAATGACATCGCCGAAGTCAAGGATCGGTAGGATATATACAGAGAAAAGAGTCGGCCTGAGAATTGAACCCTGTGGACAACAGGCCCTCCGATTTGACACACTGAACTCTGTCTGAGAAGTAGTTGGTGAACCAGGCGAGGCCGTCATTTGAGAAACCAAGGCTACTGAGTCTGCCGAAAAGAATGCAGTGATTGACAGAGTCGAAAGCCTTAGCCAGGTCGATGAAGACAGCTGCACAGTACTGTCTTTTATTGATGACAGTTATGATATCGTTTAGGACCTTGGGCGTGGCTGAAGTGCACCTATGACCAGCTCGGAAACCAGATTGCATAGCGGAGAAGGTACGGTGGGATTCGAAATTGCCGATGATCTGTTTGTTAACTTGGCTTTCAAAGACAGGGCAGGATAGATATGGGTCTGTAACAGTTTGGTTCTAGAGTGTCTCCCCTTTGAAGAGGGGGATGACCGCGGCAGCATTCTAATCTTTACGGGTTCTCAGACGATACGAAAGAGAGGTTGAACAGGCTAGTAATAGGGGTTGAAACAATTGCGGCGGATAATTTTAGAAAGAGAGGGTCTAGATTGTCTAGCCCAGCTGATTTTGTAGGGGTCCAGATTTTGCAACTCTTTCAGAACATCAGCTATCTAGATTTGGGTGAAGGAGAAGCAGGAGGGGGGCTTGGGCAAGTTGCTGCGGGGGATGCAGAGCTGTTGGCCAGGGTAGCCAGGTGGTAAGCATGGCCAATCGTAGAAAAATGCTTGTTGTTTCCTAGCCTCAATGCAGTGGGCAGCTGGGAGGAGGTGCTCTTATTCTCTGTGGACTTTACAGTGTCCCAAAACTTTTTAGAATTTGTGCTAAAAGATGCACATTTCTGTTTGAAAAAGCTAGCCTTTGCTTTCCTATCTGACTGAGTATATTGGTTCCTAACTTCCCTAAAAAGTTGCATATTACAGGGGCTATTCGATGCTAATGCAGTATGCCACAGGATGTTTTTGTGCTGGTCAAGGGCAGTCAAGTCTGGAGTGACCCAAGGGCTATATCTGTTCTTGGTTCTACATTTTTTGAATGGGGCATGCTTATTTAAGATGGTGAGGAAAGCACTTTTAAAGAATAACCAGGCATCCTCTACTGACGGGATGAGGTCAATATCCTTCCAGGATACCCGGGCCAGGTCGATTAGAAAGGCCTGCTTGCTGAAGTGTTTTAGGGAGCATTTGACATTGATGAGGGGTGGTCGTTTGACCGCAGACCCATTACGGACGCAGGCAATGAGGCAGTTATTGCTGAGATCCTGGTTGAAGACAGAAAAGGTGTATTTAGAGGGCAAGTTGGCCAGGGTAATATCTATGAGGTATGGGAGAATGATGTACATATATGGAGGAACATAATACTGTAACACAAGAGAAAGATACACTTATAGAGTGCATTTGCCATTCTGGTAAAATGCATTGTCTATTGTATAGGACAGGAGGCCATGAGAGTATGGGACAGCTGAACATTAAACAGACCACACGAAGGGAAGGCGACACACGACACAGGCGCCTAGGGCAACTGGACAAAGCAAGCCTATAAAATAGAGGAATGTATAGTATTTTTAGTATAGCTGAGCACGCTAAAAACAGAGGAGACACATAGTCTGCTGACCCTAGATGACACACATGCAAAGGAATGCATTAAGCTGAGTGCAGGGACAAAGCAAGGGTCTTGTCACCATTATAATCTGACGGAAAGCAGATATGGGCGTTATTGGGCGTGAACAAGCAGGATGCACAGATTGGGATGTAAATTCATTTGCATGTGGGATGGACTCATATGTTGTATGTGTATAAATCAGAGCGAGTGCTCTGAAAAAGGTGTGTGTTCCGCAGACCACTCCGGCTTGCAATACATTGTATTAAAAGTCTATTATTGAATTCACAGGTTCTTGCAAGTGTCATATTTTGAAATGATTAGCCACGACAGAAGATGCCCGTGTTTACGGATTTAGGTTTGTCCATGATAGGTTTCCTTGATAATTTGTGTGAGATTGAGGGCATCTATCTTAGATTGTAGGATGGCCGGGATGTTAAGCATATCCCCGTTTAGGTCACCTAACAGTACGAACTCTGAAGATAAATGGGGGGCAATCAATTCACATATGGTGTCCAGGGCACAGCTGGAGGCTGAGGGGGATCTATAACAAGCGGCAACAGTGAGAGACTTACTTCTGGAAAGGTGGATTTTTAAAGATTAAATCTCAAACTGTTTTGGCGCAGACCTGGATGGTATGACAGAACTCGGCAGGCTATCTCAGCAGTTGATTGCGACTCCGCCCCATTTGGCAGTTCTATCTTGACGGAAAATGTTGTAGTTGAGAATGGAAATTTCAGCATTTTTGGTGGCCTTCCTAAGCCAGGTTTCAGACACGGCTAGGACATCAGGGTTGGCGGAGTGTGCTGAAACAAAGGCTTTTACGGTTACAGAAGTCAACAAATGAGAGTTAGCGGGCCGGGGCTAGCAGATCGGTCTTCGGCGACATCGCAGCGGAAAAGCCTGTTGAAACCACACTGGATGATTACATTGGCAGACCAGTCATGATGGATAGGCGGGGCTCCTTGTTGACAATAAAGGGTCCAGGCCAGTTGGCAAAAGAGGTATTGTAGCCCAAGAAGTTAGCTGGTATATGGGCCTAGCTCAAGGCTAACTCGTGCTTGCTTCGGGACAGAGGCGTTAGCTAACAGTAGCCACTCAATTACAGCTAGCTAGCTGCGATGATCCGGTGTAATGGTCCAGAGCTTGCGGCAGGAATCATGTGATGTGGTTGAAAGAATAAAGCTGGTTGAAAGAATTCCAAGAGTGTACAAAACTGTCATCAAGGCAAAGGGTGGCTACTTTGAAGAATCTCAAATGTAAAATATATTGATTTGTTTAACACTTTTATGGTTACTACATGGTTCAATATGTGTTACTTCATAGTTTTCATGTCTTCTCTATTATTCTACAATGTAGAAAATAGTAAGAAATATGGAAAACCCTGGAAAGAGAAGGTGTGTCCAAACTTTTGACTGTACATGCAAAAACATAGATATTAAAACAAACTATTCTAAAAATCTACCTGCAAAAGAGCATGCTGGGAAATATGATAATAATGGGCATGGTTTTGGTTCAATGCTGGCTATTAACACCAACAGTGGGGTTATTTTACACCACTGAGTGTTAATTTAATTGTTAATTTAATTATTGCATTGACACTAGAAATGTTACACTGACAAATCAACACTGGTCAATTTGCTGTGTGCTATGAAAGGGACACATCTGCAGGCTTTCTATACATTTAAAGAATCTTTTAGAATTCTGAAGAACTGTCGATGCAAGGTTATTATTGGGCAAGAATTCTCCAAGAAACCTTAAGAGCTGAGGAAGAACCATTTAAGAACCTTAATTTTTTTCAGTGTATGGGCGTGCAAAAGTTCTGTACCATGGACAGCACCACGACCAGCACGAACTGATAGGTAGCAGCCCTATTGTTATCAGACACAACCTTTTTTTGCCAAGATGCCCATTGTTCCCCTGAAATGTTAAAATGTTAAATAAATAGAAGATGATTGCAATACTGATCTCAGGACTCTTTGATATCCTGCTACAGGCGGTTAACACAAGTTAATTTGGACTCAGATACTGCAAAATATATGTTTGATTTCACAGTAGGCATACCTTTTGGAGGTTCCTGCTGCAACAGAGATAAAAGTTCAGAAATCACACCAGATTGTATTATAAACAATTGATAAGATTACAATGCTTTATTGCATGATGACGTCACCCTTATTAACGCCGCATATTTAACATTTAATTCATGTCAATGATCTAATTTAATTGTACAGTTGGTAATATCAGCTGACAAGAACCAAAGTTTGAAATGAGAGTATATGCTACACATGCAGTACCTGGATGTTATTCTGCTCATAGGTCTCCATGTCATCTGCATTCCCCACATTGAATAAACACACTTTAACACTCACCACTAGCTAATAGAAATAAAAATCACATTTGTTGTGTCATTCGATTTTGAATCGTGTGCTCGAAACCAAGGATGTCAAGTCTGCAGATGAGGATGTGGGGATTGACAGAGTCGAAAGCCTTGGCCAGGTCAATGAATACGGCTGCACAGTATTGTTTCTTATCGATGGCGGTTAAGATATCGTTTAGGACCTTGAGCGTGACTGAGGTGCACCCATGACCAGCTCTGAAACCAGATTGCATAGCGGAGAAGGTATGGTGGGATTCAAAATGGTCGGTAATCTGTTTGTTGACTTGGCTTTCAAAGACCTTAGAAAGGCAGGGTAGGATAGATATAGGTCTGTAGCAGTTTGGGTCAAGAGATGACCGCAGCTGCTTTCTAATCTTTGGGAATCTCAGACGACACGAAAAGAGGTTGAACAAGCTAGTAATAGGGGTGGCAACAATTTAGGCAGATAATTTTAGAAAGAAAGGGTAAGTAAGCTCAGATAAATTCTCGCTGTCTGTGGGAAGTTTGTTTACATCTTGAATTGATTCTTGAATGTTAGGGCCTTTGTTAACGTCTGTAGGAAGTGTGTTTGGCTCGCCTCGTGTGGCTGAGTAGTTGCCCCTTGCATCTGACAAGAGGTCCTCTTGAGGCCTACTTAATGGTGCTAAGATTTCCATCTGCAAATATCCCTAATGCCAATAACATATCTATAGAAGAAAATGAATGACAAACTAGGAAAGAGAGGTCTTTGAACATTTGCAGCATCTTTACCTCCTTATTGTTCATGACTGACTGTATTTCACTGACCCTGCAGAGCGACACAGACAGGATCACCTGTTACTGAAATACAGACAAGAGGGGAGCTGTATCCCAACATGGCGACCAAATGTCGAAAGGAGTGGGTCGAAAGGAGTGGGTGTGTCGAAAGAAATGGGTGTGTCGAAAGGAGTTTTGATTGAACTTGTGAGTTTTTTTTCTTCCATTTCTTATTACTACGCAACTACCTTACATTGAGATATAGTTTGGACTTCTGTTTTCAAGCCAGATGATGAGTCTGAGTCATATTTAAAAATTACTTATTAAAGGTATTGACGATGGGGTCTACTGTTGCTTCATGTGTTGTATGTGTGTGATTACTGTGACGTTCACCCCTGACATTGGCTACTAGGTAGCTACTTCCCATGCCGTTGCAGGACAGCAGTTGTCAGTCAAGCGGGAGCAAGGGTACTGTGTCCCGGTATTGTTGCCGTTCATGCCCTCCCCATTGAGTAAAAGACCTCCCCAATGAGTAGTAGACCGTATGTAGAGTTGAAGTCGGAAATTCCCTGTCTTAGGTCAGTTAGGAGCACCACTTTATTTTAAGAATGTGAAATGTCAGAATAAAAGTGGAGAGAATTATTTATTTAATCTTTTATTTCTTGCATCACATTCCCAGTATTTAGTAGCATTGCCTTTAAATTGTTTAACTTGGGTCAAATGTTTCGGGTAGCCTTCCACAAGCTTCCCACAATAATTTATGTGAATTTTGGCCCATTCCTCCTGACAGAGCTGGTGTAACTGATTCAGGATTGCTCACCATTTTAGTTCTGCCCACAAATGTTCTATAGGATTGAGGTCAGGGCTTTGTGTTGTCCACTCCAATATCTTGACTTTGTTGTCCTTAAGCCATTTTGCCACAACTTTGGAAGTATGCTTGGGGTCATTGTCTATTTGGAAGATGCATTTGCGACCAAGCTTTAACTTCCTGACTGATGTCTTGAGATGTTGCTTCAATATATCCCTCATGATGCCATCTATTTTGTGAAGTGCACCAGTCCCTCCTGCAACAAAGCACCCCTACAACATTTTTTTTATTGAATTGTTTTACCTTTATTTAAACTAGGTAAGTCAGTTAAGAACACATTCTTATTTTCAATGACGGCCTAGGAACAGTGGTTTAACTGCCTGTTCAAGGGCAGAACGACAGATTTGTACCTTGTCAGCTCGGGGGTTTGAACTTGCAACCTTCCGGTTACTAGTCCAACGCTCTAACCACTTGGCTACCCTGCCGCCCCCGTGCTTCACGGTTGAGATGGTGTTCTTCGGCTTGCAAGCCTCACACTTTTTCCTCCAAACATAACGATGGTCATTATGGCCAAACAGTTCTATTTTTGTTTCATCAGACCAGAAGACATGTCTCCAAAAAGTACGCTATTTGTCCCCATGTGCAGTTGCAAACCGTTTGTCTTTTTTATGGCGGTTTTGGAGCAGTGGCTTCTTCCTTGCTGAGCAACCTTTCAGGTAATGTCATTATAGGACTCGTTTTACTGTGGATATAGATACTTTTCTACCTGTTTCCTCAGCATCTTCACAAGGTCCTTTGCTGTTGTTCTGGGATTGATTTACACTTTTCGCACCAAGGTATGATCATCTCTAGGAGACAGAACGCGTCTCCTTCCTGAGCGCTATGACGGCTGCGTGGTTCCATGGTGTTTATACTTACGTACTATTGTTTGTACAGATGACCGATATATCTTCAGGCGTTATTAACAAGAAATTTGTGGAGTGGTTGAAAAACAAGTTTTAATGACTCCAACGTAAGTGTATGTAAACTTCCGACTTCAACTGTATGTATGTATGTATGTATGTATGTATGTATGTATGTATGTATGTATGTATGTATGTATGTACAGTGGGGCAAAAAAGTATTTAGTCAACCACCAATTGAGCAAGTTCTCCCACTTAAAAAGATGAGAGGCCTGTAATGTTCATCATAGGTACACTTCAACTATGACAGATAAAAATTAGAAAAAAAATCCAGAAAAT
Source organism: Oncorhynchus clarkii lewisi (assembly GCF_045791955.1). NCBI lineage: Eukaryota > Metazoa > Chordata > Actinopteri > Salmoniformes > Salmonidae > Oncorhynchus > Oncorhynchus clarkii. Next base: position 24,784,683 of record NC_092154.1, read on the forward strand.
CACATTGTACGATTTTTTATGAATTTATTTGCAAATTATGGTGGAAAATAAGTATTTGGTCACCTACAAACAAGCAAGATTTCTGGCTCTCACAGACCTGTAACTTCTTCTTTAAGAGGCTCCTCTGTCCTCCACTCGTTACCTGTATTAATGGCACCTGTTTGAACTTGTTATCAGTATAAAAGACACCGGTCCACAACCTCAAACAGTCACACTCCAAACTCCACTATGGCCAAGACCAAAGAGCTGTCAAAGGACACCAGAAACAAAATTGTAGACCTGCACCAGGCTGGGAAGACTGAATCTGCAATAGGTAAGTAGCTTGGTTTGAAGAAATCAACTGTGGGAGCAATTATTAGGAAATGGAAGACATACAAGACCACTGATAATCTCCCTCGATCTGGGGCTCCACGCAAGATCTCACCCCGTGTGGTCAAAATGGTCACAAGAACGGTGAGCAAAAATCCCAGAACCACACGGGGGGACCTAGTGAATGACCTGCAGAGAGCTGAGACCAAAGTAACAAAGCCTACCATCAGTAACACACTACGCCGCCAGTGACTCAAATCCTGCAGTGCCAGACGTGTCCCCCTGCTTAAGCCAGTACATGTCCAGGCCCATCTGAAGTTTGCTAGAGAGCATTTGGATGATCCAGAAGAAGATTGGGAGAATGTCATATGGTCAGATGAAACCAAAATATAACTTTTTGGTAAAAACTCAACTCGTCGTGTTTGGAGGACAAAGAATGCTGAGTTGCATCCAAAGAACACCATACCTACTGTGAAGCATGGGGGTGGAAACATCATGCTTTGGGGCTGTTTTTCTGCAAAGGGACCAGGACGACTGATCCGTGTAAAGGAAAGAATGAATGGGGCCATGTATCGTGAGATTTTGAGTGAAAACCTCCTTCCATCAGCAAGGGCATTGAAGATGAAACGTGGCTGGGTCTTTCAGCATGACAATGATCCCAAACACACCGCCCGGGCAACGAAGGAGTGGCTTCGTAAGAAGCATTTCAAGGTCCTGGAGTGGCCTAGCCAGTCTCCAGATCTCAACCCCATAGAAAATCTTTGGAGGGAGTTGAAAGTCCGTGTTGCCCAGCAACAGCCCCCAAACATCACTGCTCTAGAGGAGATCTGCATGGAGGAATGGCCCAAAATACCAGCAACAGTGTGTGAAAACCTTGTGGAGACATAAAGAAAACGTTTGACCTCTGTCATTGCCAACAAAGGGTATATAACAAAGTTTTGAGATAAACTTTTGTTATTGACCAAATACTTATTTTCCACCATAATTTGCAGATAAATAAATAAAAAATCCTACAATGTGATTTTCTGGATTTTTTTTTCTCATTTTGTCTGTCATAGTTGAAGTGTACCTACGATGAACATTACAGGCCTCTCGTCTTTTTAAGTGGGAGAACTTGCACAATTGGTGGCTGACTAAATACTTTTTGGCCCCACTGTATGTATGTATGTATGTATGTATGTATGTATGTATGTATGTATGTATGTGTAACGGATGTGAAACGGCTAGCTCAGTTAGCGTGGGCGCTAAATAGCGTTTCAATCAGTGACGTCACTTGCTCTGAGACCTTGAAGTAGTAGTTCCCCTTGCTCTGCAAGGGCCGCGGCTTTTGTGGAGCGATGGGTAACGATGCTTCGTGGGTGTCAGTTGTTGATGTGTGCAGAAGGTCCCTGGTTCGCGCCCGGGTATGGGCGAGGGGACGGTCTAAACTTATACTGTTACATATGTATGTATGTATGTATGTATCAAGGCGACATCCACTGAACAAAAATATAAAGTGTCGGTCCCATGTTTTATGAGCTGAAATAAAAGATACCAGAAATTTTCCATATGCACAAAAAGCTAATTTCTCTCCAATTTTACATCCTTGTAAGTGAGCATTTCTCCTTTGCCAATATATTCCATCCACCTGACAGGTATGGCATATAGAGAAGCTAATTAAACAGCATGATCATTACACAGGTGCACCTCGTTCTTGGCACAATAAATGGCCACTCTAAAATGTGCAGTTTTGTCACACAACACAATGCCACAAAATGTCTCAAGTTTTGAGGGAGCATGCAATTGGTATGCTCACTGCAGGAATGTCCACCAGAGCTGTTGCCAGATAATTGTATGTTAATTTCTTTATCATAAGCTGCCTCCAACATCATTTTAGAGAATTTGGCAGTACGTCACAACCGCAGACCACGTGTAACCACAATAGCCCTGGACCTCCACATCTGGTTTCTACACCTGCGGGATCATCTGATCAGCCACCCGGACAGCTGATGAAACAGGAGTATGTCTGACTGTAATAAAGCCCTTTTGTGGGAAAAAAAAACTAATTCTGATTGGCTGGGCCTTGCCCCCCTGTGGGTGAGCTTGGCTCCCAAGAGGGTGGGCCTAAGCCCCCCGCCCAGTCATTTGACTGATTTCCTTGTATGACCTGTAACTCAATAAAATCCTTAAATTGATACATGAAGCGTTTATATTTTTGTTTGATATAGATGGTTATCAAAATGTGTTATTTATTGTGTATGCCAGGCTGCTATTGTACTTTAAATAAATCCCGTGGATAAAAAATGGCCACGTTAGCTACTGCCTGCGACACTACCATGATACACGGTTTGCAGCACTTTAAATCGGCTAGTACATTGATACAACACTGCTGCAGTGGTTTCCGATTTACTCGTCGTCAAGCACAATCAGCCACGCAAAACGGTTTTGAGTAGCAACAAATCTGCCCAACTAGCTGACTTGATTTCCATACACCCACTCCTTTCGACACACCCACTCGCCAATACTCCAGATTGCCATATTGTGCTGCAACTACCCATACATGGAAATACAGTACATAGCCTAATTACATTGTTGTTGGGGCAAGAAAAATATGCCCAATTTAATAATATCAATTTGTTTACCTGCACAATACTCTCTCGATGTCAATCAACAGAGAAAATAAACAAACTAGTCCCAACGTCAGGTTTGGATGAGAGGGTCGTCAAATACCAGATCAAAAGTGGTATTATCTTATTAACATGTTATGTAAACATGTCTGTACTGCTTCTACTTTCACGCTTGAAACATCCTCCTGATTTCGGGTAATCAGAAAGTGAAAGTGTCCACAGCCCGTTGGTCGGGGATAACGTTCTACGCATATTCAGCCAACACTCTTTTGCTCTGACAAAAATAATTTATCTATTCGTTTTTATTGGTTACTTTCACAACAGCTCATTCTTGTCACAACAATACAAAATGTTCGAATTGCATTACACAATGCAAATATTGATTGTTTTTACCATAATAATCTACATGAGTCTACGTGAGTTCATTGACTTACTTTTTCACTGACCCTGCAAAGCAACACAGAAAGCTTCACTTGTTATTGAAATACATAGCCACAATCGATGTAAATGGCTGAGGCAAGAAAAAGATGTGCAATTCAAGAATATCAATTCGTTTAGCTACTTACCGCACAATATTGTCACGATGTCAACCAAGACAGAAAATAAACAAAGTAGTCACAAACAGCAGGTTTAGATGAGAGGGTCGTCAAATACCCGATCAAAGTCGTATTATTTTAACTTGATATGTCTGTCTGTACTGCTCTTACTTTCACTCTTGAAACGCACAGATAGAACAATGAGACAGATATTTAACCGGATGTATAAACGTGCTTGAAGTTGCCACTCACAAATATGGTAGTGAGAGGAAGCCCACTTGCCGGCAGCGGCAGAAAGATGAAACAAGATGGATTTTGTCCGACATTCTGTTATGAACAGAGTGGACTAAGTTTGGTAGACTTTAACCTTTGCAAACGTTTTTAAAAATCGCGTTGTTTAGAAGGATTGCAAAAGCAAATTGAGTTATTGCACACGTACTTCAAAGAATAGGCTTTTTCCCTAATGGAAATAGCCAGAGACATGCTAGAACGCGCCAATAGGATGTTGGTAGCTTGTGCTTGGCTCTGCTCACCATGGGTGTGTTCGTAAATTAAATCTGGAGTGCCAGAGTGCGTTTAGGGCTTTCGTAAATTTAGAGCGTTGTCAGATTGTCATTTGTAAATTCAGAGCGTTTACTGCGGACACGGTCACTGAACGATCTGACTGAGGAGTAGGCTTGATCCGAGCGTTCTGACCTCACAACGGCAGTCAAGCACCCAAGCTAATTGGCTAAAACGGGTGCTGAGCGGTAGTCGATTCATCATTCTGCACTCTGGCACACTCAGACAATAGCGCTTTGAAATCGGAGTACATAGCCAGAGCCAATTTACGAATAATTTGTTCTCATTGGAAACGACAGCTTGGGGTCTAGCTTGGTTTAGTTAAAAATATATATATTTGGTACAAGTGTCAGTAGCATCCTTGGCGCCCCCTGACAACGGTGAGTCAAGGAAATTTCTGGTTGCGACAACAAATCATATAGCTGTAACCAACATGTAACCAATAATTGCACTCATCAACCAATCGGAGACGCCTGTGCAACCAAGACGTAACCAATGAGAAAATAGTTATAGAATTGGCCGGAACTAGAAGAGGAGCGTCTCTTCTCTCTGTAAAAACTGTAACGTTTTTAAACTTTAGCGGCTTATGTTATCATTTTCTGAAATCAGAAGTTTTGTTGTCTGCTGTTTTCGATTGGAATATCTAGTAGTAGCAGGTAAGATCAGTGCATTAGGCTACATCATGTTAGTAGCGTTGGCTAACAACTTAGCTAGCTAGCTACATTAAGTACAGTAACAGTAGCTAGCTGTGTGTTTTGACTGGTTTTCAAAATAGTTTGTCATATCATCATCAAAATAGTCTGTCAGCTAGGCCTTGGCAAAATGGCCAAAAATATCTTATCAGGTATAAAAAAATATATATTTTATGTTTTTGAATAATACAAGTTCTACATTTGTTTTATGAGTAGTGAGTGATCCTAGGGTGGCAACACATACATTCTAAGTGATTTCAATGGGTCTTTCTCTATTCTGATTGTTTTATACTGTTAACTTCAACTTAAACCAAAAATATTTTATACATTTATGCTCCCTGCACTCATTTTAGATAATTTCCACACTGCCACAAAGTGCAGCATGATATGGGAAAACCATTTAGGCCTTATTTTAAAATTGAGATTTAGAGAAACTGTTGGAATCATGGAAATATAATGATTATTCTTATTCTATAGTTAGAATATAATAGTGGGCACTTTGAATACAGTGTTTAACGTGCCAACGAATGAAAATGCCAGGGAGGAGTTATTGTGACAGGGTAGGAACCAAAGTGATGGTCAGTGTTTTCTAGGGGACCCTATAATCTTTGGCTACATTTAATGTTTTCTCTTAGCTACTTCATGTACTCATGCATTGTGTAGTCCTCTTTGATTTAGAAGATACTGTTGCACAAACAACATGCTGATTTAGGTCACACCATCCCTGGTATAATCTGGAGGTACAGCTAGCTACGTTTGCTCAGACTCAGTACATTTATTAGCTAGCTAACTAGTGTTAGTGGCTAACGCAATTTAGGCCCGACATGCTAAGAAAATACAAACTAGTCGTATGCAGATGTAAGAAACACAAACTTATAGTGTGAAAAAAATCTCTCTTTCTCTCTTGCTTCTCTTTCATTATGGAATAAATTAATATTTTCAAAACTGTTCAACTATTTTCTTTCTCTTTGAGTCAACTACTCATCACATTTTATACACTTCAGTGCTAGTTAGCTGTAGCTAACGCTTTCAGTACTAAATTAATTCTCTGATCCTTTGATTGGGTGGATAACATGTCAGTTCCTGCTGCAAGAGCTCGGATAGGCTGGAGGATGTCCTAGGAAGTTGTCATAATTAAATCAAATCAAATCAAAATGTATTTGTCACATACACATGGTTAGCAGATGTTAATGCGAGTGTAGCGAAATGCTTGTGCTTCTAGTGTAGTATGATCTAAAATAAGGACGCGCGACAACGAGGTTCTAGCTCCAGCATGTTTATTAACCTAACCCTCGCATGTCCTACCTAGGTACGGATACCCCCAAGGGACATCCTACTACATCTTCCCCTCTCCCATGAACAAGAACTCAACATGTATAACCACTGAAGCATAACTGAAATGCAATTTGGAAACCAGTATTATTCTCTAACCTGCTACTTCCCATCCTGAAACAGTATGAAAGCATTAAATCACACCGTATGAACATTAACTTAGGTACAGTCTCTTTTTGCTGGGTATTTATTGTCCCCAACAGTATGTTTTCTCTTCACGTAACGTAGTCTTTCAGCCACTCTGGTGGCTTCACATCCCTTTTTGGGTGTGCTTGTGGCTCTGTGAGCATTCTCTCTCCTTCACCCTCTTTTTGTGCATTTTCTGTGGCCTCAGTCTGTGTGGCTGGTAGATCTGGAAGAGCTCTGAGGTGTGTTTTGTTCCTTCGTACCTCTTCTGAGCCTGTGTCCACCACATACGAGTGTGGGGCCTCTGCTTTCCTCAGCACTATTGCTGGTGTCTTTGAGTTTGTAATCCACACATGTTGACCTTTGGTCAGCTCTGGCCTCTCCTTAGCACGGTGTCTCCAATTAAAGTCTCCAGTTTGCGTTTGTTTTAGCCGTTTGTCCCTCTCAGCGAAGGCCTTCCTGTTAGGCCATCGGGGTTTAAGCTGAGCCGGCGAGAGAGGCAATGGACATTCAAAACTGGCCGAAATGGATCAGGCGCTTTGAAAGGTACAGGGTAGCATCAGGCTTAAATGTGAAAAATGAGGCATTTCAAGTTAATACACTGATCTACTCTATGGTTGATGAAGCCGAGGATATATTAAATGCTTCAACGTTGAACGAGGAAGAGAAACTTAACTACAGTGCCGTTAAAGACGGTTTTGAAACGCATTTTGTAGGGAGACACAACATTATATTTGAGAGAGCTAGGTTTAATATGCGCAAACAGGAGCAGGGTGAAACCACCGACAGTTTTATCACAGCTGTTCACAAACTAGCAGAACATTGTCAGTTTGGTGCGCTCAGGGAAGAGCTGATCTGAGATCGGATTGTAGTGGGAATAAGAAATATATCACTTTCTGAAAAGTTACAGTTGGATTCCCAGCTTACCTTGTCCAAAGCTGTGAACCAGGTTAGGCAGAGTGAGACAGTAAAAAGACAGCAGACGATAGTAGCAGCTCCTTGCAGAGCGAAGAGAGTGAGGAAATAAATGCATTTTCATACTGAGCTAAAAAAACGGAGGGGAACAGAGACAGATGTGGAGAAAACAATCACAGACAGCACCAGTACTTAGTTTAAGTGTTTGTCGCAAATGTGGGAAATCCCCTTTCCACAGATGGAAAGATTGCCCAGCAAGGGATGCGGAATACAGGAAATGTCACAGAAGAGGACACTTTTCAGCTGTCTGTCAATTAAAGCAAATGCATGAGGTCTCAGAGGAGGTACAGCAGGACAGCATCTTTCTGGGAGAAGTAAAGGAAAACAATGAGGCTGGCATTCAGACATTACACTCAATGGGGAGGTTGTGTCGTTTAAACTAGACACTGGGGCAGCAGTGACAGCTATCCCAACTAGGCTGTATAGCTATAGCAGAGATGGCCCTTTGCTCTCTACAAACAAAAAACTGTACGGGCCCAGTAATAAGATTTTACCAGTGGTAGGGCTATTGATGATTAAACTGGAGAGTAAAGACAAAAGTGCCATCCAGCCTGTCTTCGTCATTGACTCTCTAGCCAGACCGTTGCTGGGGCTGCCAGCAATTGAAGCATTGCAACTCATTGAGAGAGTGAGCAAACTGGAGGACCCAGGTGAGGTTTTCAAAAATAAATTCCCAAACGTGTTTTCTGGTCTAGGAAGGATAGAAGGTGACTACAAAATCTGTCTGAAAGAGGATGCTGTCCCCTATGCCCTTACTACCCCCAGCAGTGTGCCTATCCCTTTATTGGCCAGAGTAAAGGAAGAGTTGGGGAGGATGGAAGAAATTGGGGTGGTGTCTAAAATAGAGAGTCCCACACACTGGTGTGCAGGGATGGTAGTGGTCCCAAAAGCCAATGGGGACATAAGGATCTGTGTGGACATTAACTTGAATGAGGCACTCTGCAAAGAGAGACACATCTTACCGTCAGTGGAGCAGTCACTGGCTCAGTTGGATGGCTCACAAGTCTTCACAAAGCTGGATGCCTGCTCAGGTTTCTGGCAGATACCGCTGTTATCAGAGAGTAGGATACTCACAACGTTATAACACTGCTTGGCCGTTACTGTTTTAATGTTTTGCCATTTGGAATCGCTTCCGGTCCTGATCATTTCCAAAGACGCATGTCCCAGCTGTTGGATGGGCTGAGTGGCGTCATAGTCCACGCGGACGATGTGCTCGTGTGCGGAAGGGACAGAGCAGAACATGATGTAAGGCTCACAGCAGTTCTGACCCGACTCCAGGAGATTGGCCTGACACTCAATGAAAAATGCACTTTTGCACAGACAGAGGTCATGTTCTTGGGACACAAAATCAATGCAGCTGGAATAGAGCCGGACCCGGAGAAGATCAGCGCCATCACAGATATGCCAAGACCCCAGAATGTGGCTGAAGTCGGGACCTTCTTAGGCATGGCCACATATGTGGGTAAGTTCCTCCCACAGTTCTCAGATACAACCAAACCTCTGAGAGACTTACTAGCCAAAGGGAATGACTGGTCATGGGGTCACATGCAACAGGTAGCGTTTGACAAAATCAAAGGAGACCTGGCCTCACAGAGAGTGCTGGCCCAGTACCGTCCCCACGCTAAAACAAAAGTATCAGCAGATGCATCATCCTTTGGGCAAGGGGCGGTCCTCACACAGATGCAGGACAATAGCCTACATCTCCCGAAGCTTATCCGACACAGAGCAAAGGTACGCTCAAGTGGAGAAGGAGGCATTGGCTATCACATGGGCATGTGAAAGGCTCAGCCAATACCTTATTCTATCGAGATCAACTCTTATAACTACTGTACAGGGTACGTTGAAGTATCCATTCTTACCATCACCACGACCAGGAACTCTACCTAAGGACATGGTAATCTCTGGTGGCCGAACCAGAGTCGTACACCCAACATCTCTGTGACCAAAGGATTTGGACGATCAAGGACAGCTCAATTGTAAATACATAAATTGCATTCACTTTTTCCAAGTGAGCAGTTATTAGTGCTTAAGATGTTGTATTTTTGTGAACGTAGCTTCCCAATGTCCAATAGAGTAATGCCTTTGTCTCCCTTCCTCCCCCCCCTCCTCTCTCTGAATTCGCCACCATGTTATAACCAAACTGTCCTGTTTTGTTAGTCTTCTAGAGACTATTTTCTCTATAATGTTAGTGTGTATTCTGTAATTGTTTAAGTTAGTAAATAAATAATTTAGCCAATTTGTGTATTGCTGATTCATCAGTAAAAAAGGGTTTATGCAGACTACAAGAAATTACCATGGTCAGAATAACTTATGAGGTAATAAAACATTAATAAGTGACTGTAATCGATAAGATATGAAAACATCTGAAGAGAGTTAAATTCGGGAAATACTAACTCTTTAAACGACATTTTCCCGTGGTGCCCGATGTTAGGTAAAGGTTAGACTTCTTTTAATGTTCCATCTATACATCGAATCTGCTCACTGATTACGTTTTACATCTTATGCTCATAATTACAAACTTTACCCCTTATTTCCATAGAAGATATTTTTTTTATTTTTTTATTTTACCTTTATTTAACCAGGTAGGCAAGTTGAGAACAAGTTCTCATTTACAATTGCGACCTGGCCAAGATAAAGCAAAGCAGTTCGACAGATACAACGACACAGAGTTACACATGGAGTAAAACAAACATACAGTCAATAATACAGTATAAACAAGTCTATATACAATGTGAGCAAATGAGGTGAGAAGGGAGGTAAAGGCAAAAAAGGCCATGGTGGCAAGGTAAATACAATATAGCAAGTAAAACACTGGAATGGTAGTTTTGCAATGGAAGAATGTGCAAAGTAGAAATAAAAATAATGGGGTGCAAAGGAGCAAAATAAATAAATTAATTAAATACAGTTGGGAAAGAGGTAGTTGTTTGGGCTAAATTATAGGTGGGCTATGTACAGGTGCAGTAATCTGTGAGCTGCTCTGACAGTTGGTGCTTAAAGCTAGTGAGGGAGATAAGTGTTTCCAGTTTCAGAGATTTTTGTAGTTCGTTCCAGTCATTGGCAGCAGAGAACTGGAAAGAGAGGCGGCCAAAGAAAGAATTGGTTTTGGGGGTGACTAGAGAGATATACCTGCTGGAGCGTGTGCTACAGGTGGGAGATGCTATGGTGACCAGCGAGCTGAGATAAGGGGGGACTTTACCTAGCAGGGTCTTGTAGATGACATGGAGCCAGTGGGTTTGGCGACGAGTATGAAGCGAGGGCCAGCCAACGAGAGCGTACAGGTCGCAATGGTGGGTAGTATATGGGGCTTTGGTGACAAAACGGATTGCACTGTGATAGACTGCATCCAATTTGTTGAGTAGGGTATTGGAGGCTATTTTGTAAATGACATCGCCAAAGTCGAGGATTGGTAGGATGGTCAGTTTTACAAGGGTATGTTTGGCAGCATGAGTGAAGGATGCTTTGTTGCGAAATAGGAAGCCAATTCTAGATTTAACTTTGGATTGGAGATGTTTGATATGGGTCTGGAAGGAGAGTTTACAGTCTAACCAGACACCTAAGTATTTGTAGTTGTCCATGTATTCTAAGTCAGAGCCGTCAATAGTAGTGATGTTGGACAGGCGGGTAGGTGCAGGTAGCGATCGGTTGAAGAGCATGCATTTAGTTTTACTTGTATTTAAGAGCAATTGGAGGCCACGGAAGGAGAGTTGTATGGCATTGAAGCTTGCCTGGAGGGTTGCTAACACAGTGTCCAAAGAAGGGCCGGAAGTATACAGAATGGTGTCGTCTGCGTAGAGGTGGATCAGAGACTCACCAGCAGCAAGAGCGACCTCATTGATGTATACAGAGAAGAGAGTCGGTCCAAGAATTGAACCCTGTGGCACCCCCATAGAGACTGCCAGAGGTCCGGACAACAGACCCTCCGATTTGACACACTGAACTCTATCAGAGAAGTAGTTGGTGAACCAGGCGAGGCAATCATTTGAGAAACCAAGGCTGTTGAGTCTGCCGATGAGGATGTGGTGATTGACAGAGTCGAAAGCCTTGGCCAGATCAATGAATACGGCTGCACAGTAATGTTTCTTATCGATGGCGGTTAAGATATCGTTTAGGACCTTGAGCGTGGCTGAGGTGCACCCATGACCAGCTCTGAAACCAGATTGCATAGCAGAGAAGGTATGGTGAGATTCGAAATGGTCGGTAATCTGTTTGTTGACTTGGCTTTCGAAGACCTTAGAAAGGCATGGTAGGATAGATATAGGTCTGTAGCAGTTTGGGTCAAGAGTGTCCCCCCCTTTGAAGAGGGGGATGACCGCAGCTGCTTTCCAATCTTTGGGAATCTCAGACGACACGAAAGAGAGGTTGAACAGGCTAGTAATAGGGGTGGCAACAATTTCGGCAGATCATTTTAGAAAGAAAGGGTCCAGATTGTCTAGCCCGGCTGATTTGTAGGGGTCCAGATTTTGCAGCTCTTTTAGAACATCAGCTGAATGGATTTGGGAGAAGGAGAAATGGGGAAGGCTTGGGCGAGTTGCTGTTGGGGGTGCAGTGCTGTTGACAGGGGTAGGAGTAGCCAGGTGGAAAGCATGGCCAGCAGTAGAAAAATGTTTATTGAAATTTTCAATTATGGTGGATTTATCAGTGGTGACAGTGTTTCCTATCTTCAGTGCAGTGGGCAGCTGGGAGGAGGTGTTCTTATTCTCCATGGACTTTACAGTGTCCCAGAACTTTTTTGAGTTCGTGTTGCAAGAAGCAAATTTCTGCTTGAAAAAGCTAGCCTTGGCTTTTCTAACTGCCTGTGTGTAATGGTTTCTAGCTTCCCTGAACAGCTGCATATCACGGGGGCTGTTCGATGCTAATGCAGAACGCCATAGGATGTTTTTGTGTTGGTTAAGGGCAGTCAGGTCTGGGGAGAACCAAGGGCTATATCTGTTCCTGGTTCTAAATTTCTTGAATGGGGCATGTTTATTTAAGATGGTTAGGAAGGCATTTTTTAAAAATATCCAGGCATCCTCTACTGACGGGATGAGGTCAATATCCTTCCAGGATACCCCGGCCAGGTCGATTAGAAAGGCCTGCTCGCTGAAGTGTTTCAGGGAGCGTTTTACAGTGATGAGAGGAGGTCGTTTGACCGCTGACCCATTACGGATGCAGGCAATGAGGCAGTGATCGCTGAGATCTTGGTTGAAGACAGCAGAGGTGTATTTAGAGGGGAAGTTGGTTAGGATGATATCTATGAGGGTGCCTGTGTTTAAGGCTTTGGGGAGGTACCTGGTAGGTTCATTGATAATTTGTGTGAGATTGAGGGCATCAAGTTTAGATTGTAGGATGGCTGGGGTGTTAAGCATGTTCCAGTTTAGGTCGCCTAGCAGCACGAGCTCTGAAGATAGATGGGGGGCAATCAGTTCACATATGGTGTCCAGGGCACAGCTGGGGGCAGAGGGTGGTCTATAGCAGGCGGCAACGGTGAGAGACTTGTTTTTAGAGAGGTGGATTTTTAAAAGTAGAAGTTCAAATTGTTTGGGTACAGACCTGGATAGTAGGACAGAACTCTGCAGGCTATCTTTGCAGTAGATTGCAACACCGCCCCCTTTGGCAGTTCTATCTTGTCTGAAAATGTTGTAGTTTGGAATTAAAATGTCTGAATTTTTGGTGGTCTTCCTAAACCAGGATTCAGACACAGCTAGAACATCCGGGTTGGCAGAGTGTGCTAAAGCAGTGAATAGAACAAACTTAGGGAGGAGGCTTCTAATGTTAACATGCATGAAACCAAGGCTATTACGGTTACAGAAGTCGTCAAAAGAGAGCGCCTGGGGAATAGGAGTGGAGCTAGGCACTGCAGGGCCTAGATTCACCTCTACATCGCCAGAGGAACATAGGAGGAGTAGAATAAGGGTGCGGCTAAAAGCAATACGAATTGGTCGTCTAGAACGTCTGGAACAGAGAGTAAAAGGAGGTTTCTGGGGGCGATAAAATAGCATCAAGGTATAATGTACAGACAAAGGTAAGGTAGGATGTGAATACAGTGGAGGTAAACCTAGGTATTGAGTGATGAAGAGAGAGATATTGTCTCTAGAAACATCATTGAAACCAGGAGATGTCATTGCATGTGTGGGTGGTGGAACTAATAGGTTGGATAAGGTATAGTGAGCAGGACTAGAGGCTCTACAGTGAAATAAGCCAATAAACACTAACCAGAACAGCAATGGACAAGACATATTGACATTAAGGAGAGGCATGCTTAGTCGAGTGATCAAAAGGGTCCAGTGAGTGGAGAGGTTGGTTGAGGGTCACGGCGATTTAGACAGCTAGCCAGGCCATCGGTAGCAAGCTAGCATAGGATGGAGGTATGTTGTTAGCCACCTCTTGCGTTCGGTCAGTAGATTAGTGGGGTTCCGTGTGGTAGAGGGGATTAGATAGCAGCCGGTAAGACAGCTAACGGTTAGCGGGCCGCAGATGGGCGTTCAGGTAACGTCGCGACGGAGGAGCCAGCCGGATCTCCTTCAGGTAGATAACGTCGGCAGTCCAGTTGTGAAGGCCCGGTGGGGCTCCGCGTAGGCAGTAAAACGGGTCCGGATAGGTGACTGCAGCCCAGGAGTGAATGATGGAACTCAGGAGTGATTGACGGAGCTGGCTAGCACCGGAATAATTGATGTTTGCTTTGGAATCGACGAAAGCCGATTGTCACACGGATAGCAGCTAGCTAGCTGTGAGATCCGGGTATGAATGTCCAGAGAGCAGTTGAAATCCAGGGACATGGAGAGAAAAATGGAGAAAAATATGGAGTAGCCACTCTTTAAAAAGATGCCAGATGACACCAGCTTCTACAGATGCACCATTGAGAGCATCCTGTCTCGCTACATCACGGCCTGTGAAGGCAGCTGCACTGGAAGATAACCAAGGACTTCAGCCACGGCCTGTTTTATCCTCTTCCGTCTGGCAGACGGTAACACAGCATCCACCACCAGGCCATAAGACTGTTGAAGGGCCTAGCTATCCACCTGCACAACCTGCTGTTCACCTGCATCTTTAGAGACTATTTCCATGGACTCTCTCACAGTATTGCTTCCATCCCTCTCCTTGCCCCAACCTGGGCTCAAGCCAGGGACCCATTGAACACATCGACAACTTGTCACCCACAAAGCATCGTTACCTATCGCTCACTCACTCCCATCACTGCGGTTATTATTTATGACTATTTATTTGTACTGCTCACTTTCTACTTGTTGCCATAGCACATTTCACCGTACATACCGTTACTGCTAGTTTTACTCCTACTTTTATACCTATATTTGTTTACCACTTGCCTTACTGTGTTGTTTTATTTTTTATATTTCACTGCACTGTTGAGAGGTATCCCAATAATGGACTAAAGGAGCCAAATGTTACTCCTTATAGTCCAAGGACCTTACATGTTCTGTTTAAAATGGGAATTGGCTCTGTAAGCCAAAACAGACAATTACTCCATCTAAACGTGAATTGGTTCTCAATTGTTGTACAGTTCTAGACACATCAAATCATTTCAAAAATGCAAAATACACACTGTTTTAATCGGATTTAACACAGTTGCAGCCAACAGTATTTTTCAGTGACAACATGTTTGTGGTGTACACACAGGTATTAGGAGACGGAGGCAGCTACTTAGCACAGTCACGCCTGCTCCCGCTCTCCCTCTACTCCCTCCTACAGAAGACGCCTTCGTCCAGTGACATGTAATGTAATGGAACTGAGAGTCATGATCAAGGACTATGTTGAGGTAGCTTGCAAGTAAGCATTTCATTACACAGTTTACACACCCTGTGTATATGACAAATATATATATATATTTTTCAAGATTTTAGAGCGGCCACTTAAGTATCTGGGCCCGTTTTCCCAAAAGCATCTTAAGGCTACTATGTTCATTAGATGAATTTAGCCTTAAAATGCTTTTGGGAAACTGGCTCCTGGTCAATATAATGGATAATCTGTGGCAAACTCCAAACATATCGCAGTGCGCGTCGGGATAGCTCTTCGCTCAGAAGCCTGCAGCCTTGCTCTAACTGCCTGTAGCTCAGGCATTGAAGTAAGGATATGCATATTCTTGATACCATTTGAAAGGAAACACTTTGAAGTTTGTGGAAATGAATGTAGGAGAATATAACACATTAGATCTGGTAAAAGAAAATACCAGAATACTTTTGTACCATCATCTTTGGTGAGCATTTAGATGGTGTACACAAGAGGGCACCAGTGTATGTGCAAAGTTTCAGACTGATAACTTCAAGAATGAGCAAGCTGCAAGACATTTAGAATGAAGTCACCCAGGTGTCCTTCACGATTTGCCCAAATCTACCCAAGTGGCCGAATTGGTAAATTGATACATTTTCAAGAACATAACTATAGAAAATGTACAAAAATTGTATAATTTGCAAATAAATTCATTAATAATCGTACAATGTGATTTTCTGGATGTTTTTTTTCTCAGTTTGTCTGTCATAGTTGAAGTGTACCTATGATGAAAATTACAGGCCTCTTTCATCTTTTTAAGTGGGAGAACTTGCACAATTGGTGGCTGACTAAATACTTTTTTGCCCCACTGTAATTGTTAGTATTGGATAGAAAACACTGAGTTTCTAAAACGTTTAAAATAATGTCTGTCAGTATAACATAACTGATATGACAGGCGAAAACCCGAGGAGAATCCATCCAGAATAAAAAATTGAGGTCATCACCCATTCAAATGCCTTTCTATGGGAAAATCAAAGGAAACTCTCCCAGATTGCAGTTCATATGGCTTCCACTAGATGTCAACAGTCTTTAGAAAGGGTTTCAGGCTTGTTTTTTGAAAAATGAGCTGGAATTTGTGGTTTTTTGAGGTGGCTCTCATTTTGACTGTAGTCTTGTGGCGCTCGTGGATGAGGGTACGCACTTCGTTATTTATCTCCAGTATTGAACACACTATTCTCCGTCTTAAATTTGATTGTTTATTTACATATTAGGGTACCTGAGGATTGATTAGAAACGTTGTTTGACTTGTTTGGACGAAGTTTATTGGTAACTTTTGGGATTCCTTTGTATGCATTTTGAACGAGGGAAAAGGTGGATTACTGAATCAAGCGCGCCAACTAAACTGACTTTTTTGGGATATAAAGAAGGACTTAATCGAACAAAAGGACCATTTGTTATGTAGCTGGGACCCTTGAGAGTGATTTATTTTATCGCTATTTCTGACTTTTGTGACGCCTCTGCTGGTTTGGAAAATGTTTTTAATGATTTTGTGTGCGGGGCACTGTCCTCAGATAATCGCATGGTATGCTTTCGCCGTAAAGCCTTTTTGAAATCTGACAAAGCGGCTGGATTAACAAGAAGTTAAGCTTTTAAATGATGTATGTAGTACACTTGTATTTTCATGAATGTTTAATATTACGATTTTTGTATTATTGAATTTGGCGCTTGAATTTCACCGGATGTTGTGAAGGTGGGCAGCTAGCAGCACGTCTAGCCCAAAGAGGTTAACTGCTTCTACCCCCAAGCCTTAAGACTCCTCAACAGCTAACCAAAGGGCTAGCCAGACCCCTCTTTTACGCTGCAGCTACTCTCTTTATTATCTATCGATAGTTAACTCTACTGTACCTACATGTACATATTACCTCAGCTAACCGGTGCCCCCGCACATGACTCTGTACCGGTACCCTCTGTATATAGCCTCGCTATTGTTATTTTACTGCTGCTGTTGAATTATTTGTTACTTAAATGTTTTATTTAACACTTATTTTTCTTAACTTCTTAAAGCCTTGTTGATTCAGGACTTGTAAGTTAGCATTTCACTGTAAGGTCTACCTACACCTGTTGTATTCGGCGCATGTGACAAATATAATTTGATTTGACATTTTTTTCTTTCAAGTTGCCTTTTTTTCTGTAAATCTTTGGCGTTATTTAGGATGCTTGAAGGCAGACTCAGCTAAATGAAGTTGCCACGAGCAGCACTGCAGATATTAAGATGAACGAAGATGCGCATGTGTATGGGTTCACTCCACCCTGTTAGAGCCACAGGACCAAAACAGAAGTTGAGCCTTGCCCTTCAATGCTTTTAGTTGTTGCAGATATTGTCCCACTATGCTGTTAACGTTCTACATCTACGTCATATTGCTGAGTCTACCTATTAAGAAGCCTATTGGTCCTAGACTTGGCGCGCCAGTGCTGTTTGCCGTGCGGTAGCAGAGAGAACAGTCTATGACTTGGGTGGCTGGAGTCTTTGACAATTTTAGGGCCTTCCTCTGACACTGCCTGGTAGAGAGTTCCTGGATGGCAGGAAGCTTGGCCCCAGTGATGTACAGGGCCGTATGCACTACCCTCTATAGTGCCTCGCGGTCGGAGGCCAAGCAGTTGCCATACCATTCAGGATGCTCTCGATGGTGCAGCTCTAGAACCTTTTGAGGATCTGAGGACCCATGCCGAATCTTTTCAGTCTCCTGAGGGGGAATAGGTTTTGTCGTGCCCTCTTCACGACTGACTTAGTGTGTTTGGACCATGATAGTTTGTTAGTGATGTGGACACCAAGGAACTTTAATCTCTCAACTTGCTCCACTACAGCCACGTTGATGAGAATGGTGGCGTGTTTGGTCCTCCTTTTCCTGTAGTCCACAATCATGCCAATCTGTTATTCTAACTTTCTCCTAACACTACATAATTTCACCTGATCAGTTTTCCTCACGTTTTCTGTCTGATCGTTTAGATTGCTGCTGCCTGCTACTATGATAAATCACATGGTGAGGACGTTTGCTATCAAGCTATCTATGTGCATAATATCTAACAAGCGGGGCAAGAGTAGAGAAAAATATTAAATTCTGATGTGCATTCTGACTAAGTCACAGCAAACATGGCAGCCCGCTGCAAATTGAGGACACACACGCACCCCTCTGCGCGTTATCTGCAAAGGCCCAGAAAATGTGTGGTGCTCGATGAAACATGCCATTATCAGGATAGTGTTTTGTGTGTACTACTGCTGTCCACATTTGTTGTATGATCCAATATCAGTCATATTTATTGCCCTTTAGGCACGTATGAGCTCCCTACATCTAGGGAAAGCGTTCATATTGATTACCTGGAATCTGCTGCAGTGCTGCTTCAATATCAGTCCCAAGTAAACAACTTGGGTACTTCTTACAATTGATTTATTTTAGCTTAGATTTATTTTTGGTGTTATGTATTACTGCTAATTACACTGTCTCACACACTTCTAATAACAGGTTGGTTCTGTCATCCATTTCATATTGAGGTGAGTGTGCACATCCTGGTCTCTTGTATTTGTGTTTATTATGGATCCCCATTGGCTGCTGCCAAGGCCACCAGCCGTGCTGCCCTGTTCTGAGCCAATTGCAATTTTCCTAACACCGAACCCAAACCGGCTGCGTGAGTGCGCCATCGTGCATAAACATATTTTGTCCCCCCCACACCAACTGCCTTCACGACACGCAGGTTAAAATGTCAAAACAAACTCTTAACCAATCATATTAATTTGGGGACAGGTCGAAAAGCATTAAACATTTTGGGCAATTTAGCTAGCTTGCTGTTGCTAGCTAATTTGTCCTGGGATATAAACATTGAGTTGTTATTTTACCTGAAATGCACAAGGTCCTCTACTCCACCAATTAATCCACATATAAAATGGTCAACCGAATCATTTCTAGTCATCTCTCCTCCTTCCAGGCCTTTTCTTCTCTTGACTTTATATTGCGATTGGCAACTTTCATAAATTAGGTGCATTACCATCACTGACCTCGTTCGTCTTTCAGTCACCCATGTGGGTATAACCAATGAGGAAATGGCACGTGAGTACCTGCTTCTATAAACCAATGAGGAGATGGGAGAGGCAGGACTTGCAGCGCGATCAGTGTCAGAAATAGAATTGACCTCTATTTTAGCCCTTGGCAATGCAGATGCTTGTTGGTGCGCGCAAGCAGTGCGGGTGCAATAATTGAATAATATAGATTACTAAAATGATTTTACAACACTCGCGCATGTGACGTGAGCGGTGTAGTCAGCCTGTAAGTCCTTTTTTGTGGCACCTGACCACATAACTGAACAATAGTCCAGGTGCTACAAAACTAGTGCCGGTAGGACCTGCCTTGTTGATAGTGCTGTTAAGAAGGTAGAGCATACCTGGATTATGTTGGAAAGGCTTCCATTAAAGAACATCCTCTGTGTTCTGTTAGACAGATAACTCTTTATTCACAATATAGCAGGGGGTGTAAAGCCGTTACACTTGTTTTTCCAGCAACAGACTATGATCGATAATGTCAAAAGCCACACTGAAGTCGAACAAAACAGCCCCCACAATCTTTTTACCATCAATTTCTCTCAGCCAATCATCAGTCATTTGTGTAAGTGCTGTGCTTGTTGAATGTCCTTCCCTATAAGCATGCTGAAAGTTTGTTGTCAATTTGTTTACTGTAAAATAGTATCTGGTCAAACACAATTTTTTTCCAAAAGTTTACTAAGTGTTGGTGACAGGCTGATTGGTTGGCTGTTTGAGCCAGTAAAGGGAGCTTTATTATTCTTAGGTAGCGGAAGACTTTTGCTTCCCTCCAGGCCTGAGGGCACACTTTCTAGTAGGCTTAAATTGAAAATATGGCAAATTGTCACGACTTCCGCCGAAGTTTGCTCCTCTCCTTGTTCCGTTGGCGTTCTGCGGTCGATGTCACCAGCTTTCTAGCCATCGCCGCTCCATTTTTCATTTATCCATTTGTTTTGTCGTGTTCCCTGCACACCTGGTTTTCATTCCCCAATCACACTACATGTATTTATTCCTCTGTTCCCCCTCATGTCTTTGTGTGTAATTGTTTGTGTTACATGTCCATTTTGATGCGCTAGACTGGTGTTCGTTTGTTCCGTGTTTTATTCACGAGGTATGTTTATTTGTTTGAACATAATTATTGTGACCGTTTGCGCGTGTTGCACTTTTGCATATTGGCTGGAGTCCGTCTGTTGGTTTCTCCTGCCTCAAAGTGTGCGCCTGTTCACAACTCTCTGCTCTCCTGCACCTGACTTCGCTCCCAGTACGCACACCATTGACACAAATAGGAATGGCAATATCGTCCAATATTATCCTCAGTAATTTTCTATCCAAGTTGTCAGACCCCGGCGGCTTGTCATTGTTAATAGACAACAACAAAACATTTCACTTCTTCCACACTCACTTTACAGAATTAAAAATGACAATGCTTGTCTTTCATAATTTGGGCAGATATACTTGGATGTGTAGTGTCAGCGTTTGATGCTGGCATGTCATGCCTAAATTTGCCAATAAAAAAATAATTAACGTAGTCTGCAAAATCAGATGGTTTTGTGATGAATAAGCCATTTGTCATTTAAGGTGTCCCAAAGCTTTTTACTAGCTTTCTTTATTTCATTTATCTTTGTTTCATAGTGTAGTTTCTTCTTCCCTTTATTCAGTTTAGTCACATGGTTTCTCAATTTGCAATATGTTTGAAAATCGGTTGTGCAGCCAGACTTATTTGCCATTCCTTCTTGCCTCATCCCTCTTAACCATACCATTTTTAAATTCCTCATCAACCCACAGGGATTTAACCATTTTTACAGTCATGTTCTTAATGGGTGCATGCTTATTAGTAGCAGGATTAAGCAATTTCATAAATGTGTCAAGTGCAGAGTCTGTTTGCTCCTCATTACAAACCACGGACCAACAAATACTCTTTGGACCTTTCATAAGGAAATGCTGCAGCAACCGCTCTTGCTTCCTTTCTGTTTCTTTATTGTTTTCAAAATATTTGTGATTGCTTTGTTATTGTGACGACACATCAGTAGTCCTCCCTTGCTCTCATGGAACAGAAGGTTAACAGTCTTCATTACATAATCTCTGGTCACTAGTCTGCTGCTATCAGCTACAGTGGAGTCTGGGTTGAAGGTGTGATGCAGTACTACACTAAACTCTGATCAAGTGACAGGTTCAGTTCCATGAATTGCTATAGACAAGTGTCATCTTAGTAATAGTTACGTAGTAGTTACTTAGCTAGTAGGGCAAGCATTAACAAAACAAAAACAAACTGCTATAATAACTTATTTAATGGATATTGATTACCTGGACTCTGCTGCAGTGCTTGCCTGATGACTCAAACTGAACTCTTGACTACTTCTTCACTACATATAGTACTTCAGTCTGAGACTGACATCATTGAAGTTGTTTGTGGTGACGTCAAAATGAGGGGTGTTGTACAAAACAAAGTAATCAGTGAATGGATCATCTCTAACCAATCAGAGTATCAAAGCCCATGACTAATTTTCAAAATGGCTCTGGCCCAACCCATTGGTTTCTAACACCAATCAGAATGGTTAGAATGTGTTTGCATTCTAGAAATCGTCAGGGACGTACCCAGATCCAGAAACTAACGTCCGTAGGCGTGGCGTAGCATTTGGGCGGAGAAAGGAGTTTGGGTAGCCAGACAACTGCAGTGCTGCTTCAGTATCAATCCCAACATAGTCCTCCTGGCTCTCATGGAACAGACAGTCAGTCCACACTGAGTATTATATCAGTTCTGGTCACTAGTCTGCTGCTGTCAAGTACAGTGAACTCCAGAATTGACTGTGAGTTAACTTTAAATAATAATTGGTGTGAATGCTCACTGCCTGATTGGATAGAAAACATTTACTGCAAGAACAACTCTAGCTGTAACTGTAACTGTGGTTACAGGTCTTTTGAATTTGATCATTTGTGTGTTGTCGTAAGTGGGGAGAAATGACACAAAGCAAGTGGCAAGTCATCCATGCTCTTTTACTATTTTTGAAGGATATCACATCAGAAAATGTATATCTGGCGGGAAACATGTTTAGAATTGGCCCCACTTCCACAGCTGTGAGGTTATCATTGATTCACTGTTGGAACAGACATGCAGCCAAAAAGCTAAGCATATTTCTCTGAAATAATTTTCTTTAAAACAGTCCCAATGGCCAAGATTACAACTATTCTACAACAGACAGAGAAAATCCTCCACTGGAAAAAAAAAAGAACAAATATATTAGACAGGATATAGCATAATATGTTAGAAATGTCCAATTAAAAAGATATTGGCATACCACACTGTCCATCTGGTCTTTGGTCTTTAGAAAAACAAGCAAGAAGCACAAAAAGATAAGTTATCACAGTACATCATCAACTCATATGTTTTTTTCTTGATTTAGCTTATACGGCATAATGGAACCAATAAAATAATCCCAAAAGTGTAAGCCCCACCCACTCAGATTTGCCAACAACAGAGTGAAGACATTGATAAATTGATGCTTCACCTCAGGATGTATGTCAAGCTTCTTCCTAATCTCTTTAACAGCTTCTTCATTAAGAGGACAGTTCAGTAGTCCTCCCTTACTCTCATGGAACAGACAGTCTACTGTGAGTATTACATCACTTCTGGTCACTAGTCTGCTGCTGTCAGGTACAGTGCAGTCTGGGTTAAAATAATGATGCAGGACTACCAGAATGACATCTTTACCCTCTGTCAAAAGAATGAGGGACAAACAAAGCATTTATTCATGTCATTAGCCACCTGATACATGTTCTATCTAGATCAACTGATATGGAGATAGAAGAGGTAAAATTGACAGTAGTATAGTTTTGGAAGATACTTTGGGGTTTGGCTACCTGGAATCTGCTGCAGTGCTGCCTCAATATCAGTACTAGCACGAGAGACGATGGGACAGAAAGACATGATGACATCACTCTGCTCTGGTGACATCACTTCAATGAAGCCTCCAAGTTGTCTCATAAACTGGATATGGGAATCCATAGTATTGCTGGTGGTGATGGTGTAGTACCTCATCAACCTTGGCACCTCTGTTTTATAATGGATTAAAAAAAGAAAAGTCAAGTATAGACCTTAAAACTAAAAGTAGCATTGTTTTGGTTTAGATCACTGCCCAGACAACTATAAGCCTAATCTAAGATCTGGCCTGAAACGTTATTTAAATAAGTGGTAGGTCAGTGTCCTGCTAAAATAATTACCTCTGCGTTCCATTGTAGATATGTAAGGGGAGTGAACAGGGAAAACATATTTATTAATCATGTAACAGACAATAAAATACATATATTACTGTATAATATAACAACCAGTGTGCAGACAATGTAAATATTTGAAGATGTCTTTCACTTTCGTTCTGACTATGACAGACCCCTCTGAGATAAGCTGTGCAGTCTCCCGCCCACATCCCCTCTTGCCTTTATTTGACCATGTGATCTACAGGAAACAAGAAACTAAAAGTCAATAGCTCACATTTATTTTACACCCATATAATTAGCATCATAACCCCCATTATGTTTTTGTCTGCACCAGTAGCCTATACACACCACATCACTTTGACTTATTCATAAAGCATAGTGGTGTTAAATAAGAACTCAATGAAGGGTGAACAATGAGCAATGCATACGTTTTCAGACAGGTGATCTCCTAAGAAAAACGAATGTGCAACATAATGGCTGCATTTACACAGGCAGACCAATTCTGAAGTTTTGACCAATTTAAAAAAAAGAGCTGATCTGATTGTTCAAAAGACCAATTAGTGGAAAAGATTAGTATTGTGTCGTTTGTGTAAACGCAGCCAATGATGCCATGACTTATACTGTGTGCCTATCAATTTGGAAATTATTATCAGTCTTCTGATGTTTCAGTCTGGATATCAATTGAACAAAAAATACACAGATCAGATCTGCCTTTAACTGTATCATGTTTCAGTTAGTGCTAAATGTAAAGAGGAAAATTGACTTACTGAACCATAATGGTGTGTGAATTCCTTTGGAAGATGACTATTGAAAGACTATCTGACTTCCTTCTTTGATGCCCAGAGGAAAGTGAAAAAATACACAGCTTGAGGGAAAAGAGATGGTTTTATCAGAAACAGTTTCACTTTCATATTCAAGAGACACTATAGTAGGCGTTTAGAACTGCAGCATCACCTGTTTTCTCATCTGGCATTCAACTGGCCGTAGTTAACCATTAGCCTGTGAAACAACCTAAAAAGTCTAACATTCATTGTAAAAGTAAAAAAGAAAAACTAACATTACTTGTCACCAATGCTATGAGTAATATTCATACAGAAATCACATCCAGTATTGTTAGACACTCTCACTGGAACAGCTTTAAGGCTTGGGGGCATTGTGGGGGTATGCATGTAGGGTAGAAGTAGATGATCTGGAATCTGTTTTGCGTCTGTTCAACACAACCTGTTCCTACTGGTTGGATGCAAGAAACTGCCCCATTTACAGTTGTGGTGAATGAGATGAGAATCTTGTTTCTTGTATCCACAAAGAGGTCGTTTCAGGAATGAAGTATTCTCAAAGGTTTGTAATATGGAGAATTGATACTGTAGGGTTTGTCCTTGCCGGAAGATACCGACTGCAGCTGTGCTTGTTTACACTGCCTACAGAGGTCGGAACGCAATCATGGTTATGTCAAGACACCGTGGAGCCATTATGCAGGCAAGAGTGTGCAAGGTAGTATTGAATGTGTCAATTCTCTCAACCTGTGCACCTACGTTGTAAACTTTCATTCATAGGCTATTAACCTGTTACGGTTGGGGGTTCTGCTAGCGGAACATTTTGACAACATCCGGTGAAATTGCAGGGTGCGGAATTCCCCAAAAATGATTTGAAATATTTAACTTTCATACAATCACAAGTGCAATACACCAAATTAAAGCTTCACTTCTTTGGGACTGGGGGGCAGTATTGAATAGCTTGGATAATTAAGTGCCCAGAGCCCAGAAGCTATGATATGCATATAAGTGGTAGATTTGGATAGAAAACACTCTGAATGATGTCTGTGAGTATAACAGAACTCACATGGCAGGCAAAAACCTGAGAAAAAATCCAACCAGAAAGTAGGAAATCTGAGATTTGTGGTTTTTCAAGTCATTGCCTATCGAATATACAGTGTCTATGGGGTCATATTGCACTTCCCAAGGCTTCCACTAGATGTCAACAGTCTTTAGAACCTTGTTTCAGGCTTCTACTGTGAATGAGGAGAGAATAAGAGCTGATTGAGTAAGGGGTCTGCCTGAAGGCCATGTGCTCTGTCAGGCGCGCTCCCGTGAGAGGTAGCTGCGTTGCATTACATTTCTAAAGACAAAGGAATTCTCCGGTTGAAACATTTTTCAAGATTTATGATAAAAACATCCTAAGCATTGATTCTATACATCGTTTGACATGTTTCTACAAACTGTAATATGACTTTTCATCTGAACTTTCGCCTGGACTTGCCCGCGCTTCCTGAGTTTGGATTTGTGTACTAAACGCGCAAACAAAAAGGAGGTATTTGGACATAAATTATGGACTTTATCGAACAAAACAAATATTTATTGTGGAACTGGGATTACTGGCAGTGCATTCTGATGAAGATCATCAAAGGTAAGTGAATATCTATAATGGCATTTCTGACTTTTGTGACACCTCTCCTTCTTTGGAAAATGGCTGATTGTTTTTCTGTGACTTGGCACTTAACATAATCGCAAGGTGTGCTTTTGCCGTAAAGCGTTTTTGAAATCTGACACAGCAGTTGCATTAAGGAGAAGTTTATCTATATTACCATGAATAACACTTGTATCTTTTATCAATGTTTATGATGAGTATTTCTGTAATTTGATGTGGCTCTCTGCACTTTCACCGGATGTTAGTTTGAGACAATGCATTTCTGACCATAACCCACCAATTTCAAATTAGGTTTTTGGACATAAAGATTAACTTTATCGAACAAAACACACATTTATTGTGTTACATGAAGTCCTGTGAGTGCCATCTGATGATCAAAAGTTAGTGATTAATTTAATCGCTATTTCTGACTTTTGTGAGGGCTCTCCTTGGCTGGAAAATGGCTTTATGGTTTTCTGTGACTAGGTGCTGACCTAACATAATCGTTTAGTGTGCTTTTGCCGTAAAACCTATTTGAAAATCGGACACTGTGGCTGGATTTACAAGAAGTTCAGCTTTAAAATGGTGTAAAATACTTATATGTTTGAGGAATTTTAATTATGGGATTTCTGTTTTGAATTTTGCACCCTGCAATTTCACTGTCTGTTGTCGAGGTGGGACGCTAGCCTCCCACTTGTCCCAGAGAAGATAACTTCTTGTTAATCCAGCCACCGTGTCAGATTTCAAAAAGGATTTAAGGCGAAAGCAGACCATGAGATTATCTGAGGACAGCACAATAAAAAACATTAACAGTAAGCCTTAAACCATTCACATTAAACACCTTACATTCCTATAAAACACAAAGGGCATATTCTACTTGCCGTTGCAATAAGAAATAGATTTCACACAAAGTTATAGAAAAGAGGTCTCACTCTTTGGGCTAGGGGGCAGTATTTTCACGTACGGATGAAAAAATGTTTATGATATATTTTATAGTCATTGGAGTTGGAACCTGTGTTTTTCTGGATCAAACGCACCAAATAAATTGACATTTTGGATATATAATGGCGGAATTAATCGAACAAAAGGACCATTTATGATGTTTATGGGACATATTGGAGTGCCAACAAAAGAATATCTTCGAAGGTAAGGCATGAATTATATCTTTATTTCTGAGTTTTGTGTCGCGCCTGGCGGGATGAAATATGATTTTCTGTGCTTGTTTGATGGGGTGCTATCCTCAGATAATAGTGTTTGCTTTTTCCATAAAGCCTTTTTGAAATCTGACACAGCTGTTGCATTATGGAGAAGTTTATCTTTAATCGTATGCTAAACACTTGTATCTTAGATCAATGTTTATGATGAGTATTTCTGTAATTTGATGTGGCTCTCTGCACTTTCACCGAATGTTTGTTTGAGACAATGCATTTATGAACATAACGCGCCAATTTCAAATGAGGTTTTTGGACATAAAGATGAACTTTATTGAAAAAAACACACATTTATTGTCTAACATGGAGTCCTGGGAGTGCCACCAGATGAAGATCAAAGGTTAGTGATTAATTGAATCGCTATTTCTGACTTTGTGAGCCCTCTCCTTTGCTGGAAAATTGCTGTGTGGCTTTCTGTGGCTAGGTGCTATCCTAACATAATCATGGTGTGCTTTTCCCGTAAAGCCTTTTGAAATCTGACACGATGGCTAGATGAATAAGAAGTTCAGCTTTAATTCGGTGTGTTGTACTTGTGTATGTATGAAAGTTTCATATTTTTTATGTTAAAAAAATAAATAATTGCGTTCTGCAGTTCCCCCGGATGTTGTCGAAACGTTCCGCTAGTGGAACCCCTTTCCCAAACAGGTTTTAACTTCTTAGAGCTACCCCCCTCGAGCAGTCATTTTAAAGAGTAACAACATTTTAGCGAGACAACTCAAAGGTGAAATCTATTAATGCCAAGTAATGGAATTCTTGCCCTTGACAATCAAATGTTTTCTGTCGTGGGTGATGTTGGCTTTCGCGGACTGATCTAGCACCGGTACACACTACCAAGTGCGCTATTTTGAGATGTTGCCCTACCGGAGTTACACAGTAATAGTGTCATTGCTATTAGTTTCACGACATACATACTATGGAACGCTGTTTGGGTCTTTGCATGTCAAAAACGATACAGTAGCACTGTCAAAGCTGTACAAAAAAGTCAGCAAACAAGCAAACACCAGCCACGAACGATGTGTTTACAATACCGTGTTGGTAATAAAGCATAATTTGTTCGGCCGCAACTTCTGGGGTAGCTAGCTTTAGCTTGGAACTTAGCTAGCACCAATACACCCAGACTGAAAACAATGACCAGTAGAACCTGCAGTCATTTTCATTATTCTTAGCAATGATTTAGGAATCGGCAGGGTAGCCTAGTGGTTAGAGTGTTGGACTAGTAACCGGGGGTTCAAACCCCCAAGCTGACAAATCTGTCGTTCTGCCCCTGAACAGGCAAGTTAACCCACTGTTCCTAGGCCGTTATTGAAAATAAGAATTTGTTCTTAACTGACTTGCCTAGTTAAATAAAGGTACAAAAATGTATATATATCCTTGTGAGTAAATATTAGCTAGGTTTCCACTTATTGTTCTTCTATTGAAATTGAACTTCAGTTCATGAAAATAAATAGCTAGTCAGCAACTTAACCCTGTTGCCCAAAGTTAACGTTATAAGCAGCCAGCTAGCTTCATCTGGCTAGTGAGGCTCCACCGCACCGGGTTACGTGTTGTGAAGCCACAGTAAGTATTAGGCACAATAGTGGAATTTGCGGTTTGCCTTCAAAATAAAAGTATGTTATTGATAGTAATGCAAATGAATACAAATAGTAGAATTATGCAATTATGCCATTATGCCATACTTTTCTTTTGAAGGATAAATGCAAAGTCCACTATTGTGGCTAATCCTTATTGTGGCTAGTTTCACGTAGATGGGTCCGACCACCATTAATCAAATAACAGCTGTCTTATAAATTAGGGTTATTTTAGATGATGACACCTAGCTATATAGTTAGCTAATTATATCTAATGAAACAGATGTAGTGCTATTTGACACATCAAATAGTGTTATTTGACGTGTATATTTTTTGCCATGCAAAGACAAACGGCGTTCCATAGAAATCCTGGTTGAGAATGAAACGACTGAACAAATGAACAACGAAACAGCACAGCAAGTAAGTGAAAGAAATAGGTTTTGATTATGTTTTACTGGTAATGGGGACATACGTAAATGCCAACAAAATAACTTTTTGGTCAGTGTGGTGTTTGTGTAACCTTTATTTAACTAGGCAAGTCAGTTAAGAACAAATTCTTATTTACAGTGACGACCCGGATGATGCTGGGCCAATTGTGCGCCGCACAACGGGACTCTCAATCACGGCCGGATGTGACACAGCCTGGATTCAAACCAGGGACTGTAGTGACACCTCTTGCACTGAGATGCAGTGCCTTAGACCGCTGCGTCCATGTGTGTGTGTTAACTATTTAACTGTACTAGAATGCTTAAAAGGCCGCTAAAATTGTAAATATCGGTATCGTTTTTTTTTGCAAGGAAAATATCAGATATCAGTATCGGCCAAAAATTTAAAATCGGTGCATCCCTAATGAGTAATGCTAGATACATAACATTATTAAAGTGGCTAGTGATCCATTTCTAAAAGTGGCCAGTGATTCCCAATCTATGTCTATAGGCAGCCGCCTCTGTGCTAGTGATGGCTGTTTAGCAGTCTGAGGGCCTTGAGATAGAATCTGTCTGTCCCAGCTTTGATGCACCTGTACTGACTTCGCCTTCTGGATGATATCGGGGTGAACAGTCAGTGGTCCGGGTGGTTGATGTCCTTGATGATCTTTTTGGCATTCCTATGGCATCAGGTGCTGTAGGTGTCCAGGAGGGCGGGAAGTTTGCACCCGGTAATGCGTTGGGCAGACCGTCCCACCCTCTGGAGAGCTTTGCCGTTGTGGGCGGTGCAGTTGCCGTACCAGGCAGTGATACAGCCCAACAGGATGCTCTCAATTGTGCATCTGTAAAAGTTTGTGAGGGTTTTCGGTGTTAAGCCAAATTTCTTTAGCCGTCTGAGGTTGAAGAGGCGCTGTTGTGCCTTCTTTACTACATTGTCTGTGTGGGTGGACCATTTCAGTTTGAATTTGTAAGTGATGTGTACGCTGAGGAACTTAAAACCTTCCACCTTCTCCACTGCGGTCCCATCGATGTGGATAGGGGGGTGCTCCCCTCTGCTGTTTCCTGAAGTCCACCATCTCCTTAGTTTTGTTGACGTTGGGTAAGAGGTTATTTCCTGGCACCACACTCCCAAAGCCCTCACCTCGCTGTAGGCTGTCAAGTCATTGTTGGTAATCAAGCCTACTACTGTTGTGTCATCTGCAAAGGAGGTGATACGGTCCTTGACTAGTCTCTCAAAGCACTGCTAGATGATAGAGGTGAGTGCTATGGAGCGATAGTCATTTAGTTCAATTACCTTTGCTTTCTTAGGTACAGGGACAATGGTGGCTGTCTTGAAGCATTTGGGGACAACAGACTGGGATAGGGATTACATCGATTGTGGCTCTGGCAAGAAAAATATGCCCAAATATATAATATACATTTGTTTACCTGCACAATACTCTCACAATGTCAATCAACAGAGAAAATAAACAAACTAGTCACAACATTAGGTTTGGATGAGAGGGTCATCAAATACCAGATCAAAAGTCATATCTTAACAGGTTATGTAAACACGTCTGTACTGCTTCTACTTTCACTCTTGAAACATCCTCCTGATTTCCAGTAATCAGAAAGTGAAAGTGTAAGTATGCACAGCCAATTGGTCGTGGATAACATTCAACGCATAATCAACCAACACTCTCGCTCTGACAAAAATAAATGTATCTATTCGTTTTTTGCAAATGCAAATATTGATTGGTTTAACAATAATAATCTGCATTAATTTGTGAGTTCATTGACTGACTATTTCACTGACCCTGAAAAGCAACACAGACAGCTTCACCTGTTACTGGAATACATAGCTAATTACATAGATTATGGCTGAGGCAAGAAAAATATGTGCAATTTAAGAATGTCAATAAGTTTAGCTACTTATTGCACAATACTGTCACGATGTCAACCAAGACAGAAAATGAACAAACTAGTCACAAACATCAGGTTTGGATGAGAGCGTCGTCAAATACCAGATCAAAAGTTGTATTATCTTAACTTGATCTGTCTGTCAGTACTGCTCTTACTTTCACTCTTGAAACACACAGATAGAACAATGAGACAGATATTTAACTGGATGTATAAATGTGAAGCATCCGCTTGGCGTTTCCCCTCACTACCAAGTATGGTAGTGAGAGGAAGCCAACAGGCCGGCAGAGGGAGAAGGATGAAACGAGATGGATTTTGGCCGACATTCTGTTATGAACAGAGTGGACTAAGTTTTGTAGACTTTACCCTTTGCAAAACATTTTTTTAAATTGCGTGGTTTAGAAGGATTGCAAAATTGAATTGAGTTATTACACACACGTACTTCATAGAATAGGCGCTTTCCCTAATGGAAATACCCAGATACATGCAAGAACGCGCCAATAGGATCTCGTTAGCTTGTGCTTGCCAGAGTGCTCTCTGGGCTTTCAAAAATTCAGATCGTTGTCAGATTGTTGTTTGGAAATTCAGAGGGTTTACTGCACACACTGTCACTGGATGCTCTGGCCGAGGAGTAGGGTTGATCCGAGCGTTTTGACCTCACAAAGGCAGTCAAGCACCCAAGCTAACTGGCTAAATTGCTACGTACTTCGACACAAATGAGAGAACACCTCACGCTAGCAATTCTACTCGCCCAAGCAGAGCTAGTTAGGCTGTTTTCATGTTATACAGAGCGTTGGTGTCTGTAACTGTGCTGCTGGCAACAATTGAATTATGTTTTTTTGCAGACGTTTACTGACACCTGCCATATCCAACGTGTCGGTGTTAGTCAATTCATTATTCTGCGCTCTGGCACACTCATACGATAGCACTCTGAAATCGGAGTACATAGCCAGAGCCAATTTACTAACGCACCCATGACTAATTTGGTCCCATTGGAAACGACAGGCTGGGGTCAAGCTTGATTTAGTTTAAAAAATACTTGTTAAATACTTGCAAGTGTCAGTAGCATCCTTGGGGCAGCTTGACAATGGTGAGTCGGTGAAATTTCTGGTGCGACAACCAGTCATATAGCCGTTAACACCCTGGCCATCCTACAATCTAAGCTTGATGCCCTCAATCTCACACATATTATCAATGAACCCACCAGGTACAACCCCAAATCCGTAAACACGGGCACCCTCATAGATATCATCCTAACCAACTTGCCCTCCAAATACACCTCGGCTGTTTTCAACCAAGATCTCAGCGATCACTGCCTCATTGCCTGCATCCGTAATGGGTCTGTGGTCAAACGACCACCCCTCATCACTGTCAAATGCTCCTTAAAACACTTCAGCGAGCAGGCCTTTCTAATCGACCTGGCCCGGGTATCCTGGAAGGATATTGACCCCATCCCATCAGTAGAGGATGCCTGGTTATTCTTTAAAAGTGCCTTCCTCGCCATCTTAAATAAGCATGCCCCATTCAAAGAATTTAGAACCAGGAACAGATATAGCCCTTGGTTCTCTCCAGACCTGACTGCCCTTGACCAGCACTAGCATTAGCATTGAATATCCCCCGTGATATGCAACTGTTCAGGGAAGTTAGGAACAAATATACACAGGCAGTTAGGAAAGCTAAGGCTAGCTTTTTCTAGCAGAAATTTGCATCCTGTAGCACAAACTAAAAAAAGTTCTGGGACACTGTAAAGTCCATGGAGAATAAGAGCACCTCCTCCCAGCTGCCCACTGTACTGAGGCTAGGAAACACTGTCACCACCGATAAATCCACTATAATTGAGAATTTCAATAAGTATTTTTCTGCAGATGCCCATGCTTTCCACCTGGCTACCCCTACCCCGGACAACAGCCCTGCTCTCCCCACAGCAACTCGTGCAAACCTCCCCCACCCAAATCCAGATAGCTGATGTTCTGAAAGAGCTGCAAAATCTTTCAACACTGTCAATCACAACATTCTTATTGGCAGACTCAACAGCCTTGGTTTCTCAAATGATTGCCTCGCTTGGTTCACCAACTACTTCTCCGATAGAGTTCATTATGTCAAATCGGAGGGTCTGTTGTCCGAACCTCTGGCAGTCTCTATGGGGGTGCTACAGGGTTCAATTCTCGGGCCGACTCTCTTCTCTGTATACATCAATGATGTCGCTCTCGCTGATGGTGATTCTTTGATCCACCTCTACGAAGACGACTGTCACGACTTCCGCCGAAGTCGATCCCTCTCCTTGTTCGGGCGGCGTTCGGGGGGTCAACACCACCGGCCTTCTCGCCGTCGCCGATCCACTTTTCATTTTCGATTTGTTTTGTCTTTGTCTTACACACCTGGCTTCAATTCCACAATTACTTGTTCATTATTTAACCCTCTGTTCCACCATGTTTGTTTGTGAGTAATTGTTTTTATGTAATACGGTCCGTTTATGTGGGCTCGCTTATTTTGTATTGTATTTGTCTATTTTAAGTCAGATACGTTTATTTACTCATATCTGCTGTCCTGCGCCTGACTCCTCTACACCAGCTACACACAGACAACATTACAACGACACCATTCTGTATACCTCTGGCCCTTCTTTGGACACTGCGTTAACTAACCTCCAGATGAGCTTCAATGCCATACAACTCTCCTTTCGTGGCCTCCAACTGGCCTTAAATATAAGTAAAACTAAATGCATGCCTTTCAACAGTTCGCTACCTGCACCTGCCAGCCCGTCCAGCATCACTACTCTGTACTGTTCTGACTTAGAATATGTGGACAACTACAAATACATAGGTGTCTGGTTACTGTCAACTCTCCTTCCAGACTCACATCAAACATCTCCAATCAAAAATGTAATTTAGAATCGGCTTCCTATTTCGCAACAAAGCATCCTTCACTCATGCTGCCAAACACACCCTCATAAAACTGACCATCCTACCGATCCTCGACTTCGGCGATGTCATTTACAAAATAGCCTCCAATGCTCTACTCAACAAATTGGATGCAGTCTATCACAGTGCCATCCGTTTTGTCACCAAAGCCCCATATACTACCCCCCACTGCGACTTGTATGCTCTCATTGGCTGGCCCTCGCTTCATACTCGTCGCCAAACCCACTGGCTCCAGGTCATCTACAAGTCTCTGCTAGGTAAAGTCCCACCTTATCTCAGCTCACTGGTTACCATAGCAGCACCCACCCGTAGCACGCGCTCCAGCAGGTATATCTCACAGGTCACCCCCAAAGCCAATTCTTCCTTAGGCCGCCTCTCCTTCCAGTTCTCTGCTGCCAATGACTGGAATGAACTGCAAAAATCACTAAAGCTGATACTCTTACCTCCTTCACTAGCTTTAAGCACCAGATGTCAGAGCAGCTCACAGATCACTGCACCTGTACATAGCTCATCTGTAAATAGCCCATCCAATCTACCTCATCCCCATACTGTATTTATTTATTTATCTTGCTCCTTTGCAATCCAGTATCTCTACGTGCACATTCATCTTCTGCACATTCTACCATTCCAGTGTTTAATTGCTATATTGTAATTACTTTGCCACCATGGCCTATTTATTGCCTTACCTCTCTTATCCTACCTCATTTGCACATGCTGTATATAGATTTTTCCACTGTTTTACTGATTGTATGTTTGTTTATTCCACGTGTAACTCTGTGTTGTTGTATGTGTCAAACTGCTTTGCTTTATCTTGGCCAGGTCACAGTTGCAAATGAGAACTTGTTCTCAACTAGCCTACCTGGTTCAATAAAGGTGAAATAAAAAATGTAAAATGTATCGTGGGTGTGTATGCATGTGTTTGTGCTTATGTTTGTGTTGCCTCATAGTCCCCTCTATTCCATAAGGTGTTTGTTTATCTGTTTTTTTTAAATCAAATTGTACTGCTTGCCTCAGTTACCTGATGTGGAATAGAGTTCCATGTAGTCATAGCTCTATGTAGTACTGTGCACCTCCCATAGTCTGTTCTGGACTCGGGGACTTTGAAGATACCTATTGTGGCATGTCTTGTGGGGTATGCCCATGGGTGTCCGAGCTGTGCGCCCGCAGTTCAAACCTCTCATAAATACAAGTAGTGATGAAGACAATCTCTTCTCCACTTTCAACCAGGAGAGATTGACATGCATATTATTAATATTAGCTCTGTGTACATCCAAGGGCCAGCCGTGCTGACCTGTTCTGTGCCAATTGTAATTTTCCTAAGTCCTTTTTTTGTGGCACCTGACCACATAACTGAACAATAGTCCAGGTGCTACAAAACTAGTGCTGGTAGGACCTGCCTTGTTGATAGTACTGTTAAGAAGGTAGAGCATACCTGGATCATGTTGAAGGCTTCCATTAAAAAACACCCCCTGTGTCCTGTTAGACAGGTAACTCTTTATCCACGATATGGCAGGGGGGGTAAAGCCATAACACGTACGTTTTTCCAGCAACAGTCTATAATCGATAACATCAAAAGCCTCGCTGAAGTCTAACAAACAGTCCCCACAATCTTTTTACCATCAATTTCTGATTACAATTTTCAGCCAATCATCAGTAATTTGTGTAAGTGCTGTGCTTGTTGAATGTCCTTCTCTATAAGCATGCTGAAAATTTGTTTACTGTAAAATAGTATCTGGTCAAACACAATTGTTTCCAAAAGTTTACTAAGGGTTGGTAAATTGAAAATATGGCAAAATCGGCCGCTATTATCCTCAGTAATTTTCCATCCAAGTTGTCAGACCCCGGTGGCTTGTCATTGTTGATAGACAACAACAAAACATTTCACCTCTTCCACACTCACTTTACAGAAATCAAAATGACAATGCTTGTCTTTCATAATTTGGTCAGATATACTTGGATGTGTAGTGTCAGCGTTTGATGCTGGCATGTCATGCCTAAATTTGCCAATAAAAAAATAATTAACATAGTCGGCAAAATCAGTTGGTTTTGTGATGAATGAGCCATTTATGTCATTTAAGGTGTCCCAAAGCTTTTTACTAGCTTTCTTTATTTCATTTATCTTTGTTTCATAGTGTAGTTTCATCTTCTTTTTATTCAGTTTAGTCACATGGTTTTTCAATTTGCAATATGTTTGAAAATCGGTTGTGCAGCCAGACTTATTTGCCATTCCTTCTTGCCTCATCCCTCTTAACCATACCATTTTTAAATTCCTCATCAATCCACAGTGATTTAACCATTTTTACAGTCATGTTCTTAAGGGGTGCATGCTTATTAGTAACAGGATTAAGCAATTTCATAAATGTGTCAAGTGCAGAGTCTGTTTGCTCCTCATTACAAACCACGGACCAACAAATACTCTTTGGACCTTTCATAAGGAAATGCTGCAGCAACCGCTCTTGCTTCCTTTCTGTTTCTTTACTGTTTTCAAAATATTTGTGATTGCTTTGTTATTGTGACGACACATCAGTAGTCCTCCCTTGCTCTCATGGAACAGAAGGTTAACAGTCTTCATTACATAATCTCTGGTCACTAGTCTGCTGCTATCAGCTACAGTGGAGTCTGGGTTGAAGGTGTGATGCAGTACTACACTAAACTCTGATCAAGTGACAGGTTCAGTTCCATGAATTGCTATAGACAAGTGTCATCTTAGTAATAGTTACGTAGTAGTTACTTAGCTAGTAGGGTAAGCATTAACAAAACAAAAACAAACTGCTATAATAACTTATTTAATGGATATTGATTACCTGGACTCTGCTGCAGTGCTTGCCTGATGACTCAAACTGAACTCTTGACTACTTCTTCACTACATATAGTACTTCAGTTTGAGACTGACATCATTGAAGTTGTTTGTAGTGACGTCAAAATGAGGGGTGTTGTACAAAACAAAGTAATCAGTGAATGGATCATCTCTAACCAATCAGAGTATCAAAGAAAAATGACTAATTTTCAAAATGGCTCTGGCCCAACCCATTGGTTTCTAACACCAATCAGAATGGTTAGAATGTATTTGCATTCTAGAAATCGTCAGGGAGGTACTCAGATCCAGAAACTAACGTCTGCAGGTGTGGCGTAGCATTTGGGCGGAGAAAGGAGTTTCAGTAGCAGGCAACTGCAATGCTGCTTCAGTATCAATCCCAACACAGTCCTCCCTGGCTCTCATGGAACAGACAGTCAGTCCACACTGAGTATTATATCAGTTCTGGTCACTAGTCTGCTGCTGTCAAGTACAGTGAACTCCAGAATTGACTGTGAATTCACTTTAAATAATAATTGGTGTGAATGCTCACTGCCTGATTGGATAGAAAACATATACTGCAAGAACAACTCTAGCTTCAGTAGCCAGCTGGCAGTAACTGTGGTTACAGGTCTTTTGAATTTGATCATGTGTGTGTTGTCGTAAGTGGGGAGAAATGACACAAAGCAAGTGGCAAGTCCTCTATGCTCTTTTACTATTTTTGAAGGATATCACATCGGAAAATGTATATCTGGTGGGAAACATGTTTAGAATTGGCCCCACTTCCACAGTTGTGAGGTTATCATTGATTCACTGTTGGAACAGACATGCAGCCCAAAAGCTAAGCATATTTCTCTGAAATCATTTTCTTAAAAAAAAAAGTTGGCCAAGATTACAACTATACCCAAACAGACACTGAAAATCCACCGGGAAAAAAAATAAGAAAAAATATATTAGACAGGTATAGCATAATATGTTAAATGTCAAATGAAAAAGAAATTGGCATACCACACTGTCCATCTGGTCTTTGGTCTTTAGAAAAACAAGCAAGAAGCACAAAAAGATAAGTTATCACAGTACATCATCAACTCATATGTTTTTTTCTTGATTTAGCTTATACGGCATAATGGAACCAATAAAATAATCCCAAAAGTGCAAGCCCCACCCACTCAGATTTGCCAACAACAGAGTGAAGATATTGATAAATTGATTCATCACCTCAGGACATATGTCAAGCTTCCTCCAAATATTTTTTACTGCTTTTTCATTGTGAGGACAGTTCAGTAGTCCTCCCTGATTTTCATGAAAACAGACAGTCCACTGTGAGTATTCTATCACTTCTGGTCACTAGTCTGCTGCTGTCAGGTACAGTGCACTTTGGGTTAAAATAGTGATGCAGGACTACTAGAATGACATCTTTAGCATCTATCATCTTTGTTTTGTAATGGACAAAAAAGAGAAAAGTCAAGTATAGACCCTTAAACTAAAAGTAGCAATGTTTTGGTTTAGATCAATGCCTAGACAGCCATTAGCCTAACCTAAGATTTGGCCTTAAACATTATTTAAATAAGTGGTAGGCCTTTGTCCTGTTAAAATAATTACCTCTGCCTTCCATTGTGGATATGTAAGTTAAGTGAACAGGGAAAAAATATTAATCATGTAACAGACGATAAAATACATATATTACAGTATAACAACCAGTGTAAATATTTCAAGTCATCTTTCATTCTGACTATAACATATCACTCTGAGAAGCTATGCAGTCTGCCACCCACCTCCCCTCTTGCCTCTATTTGACCATGTGATCTACAGAAAACAAGAAAATTAAAGTGAATTGCTCACATCTATTTTACACCCATATAATTGGCATCTTAAATCCCATTATATGTTCTTGTCTGCACCAGTAGCCTATACACACCACATCACTTTGACTTATTCATAAAGCATAGTGGTGTTAAATAAGAACTCAATGAAGGGTGAACAATCAGCAATGCATAAGTTTTCAGACAGGTGATCTCCTAAGAACAACTCATCTGCAACATAATGGCTGTATTTACACAGGCAGACCTATTCTGAAGTTTTGACCAATTATTGACTAAAGAGCTGATCTGATTGATCAAAAGACCAATTAGTAGAAAAAAGATCAATGTTGGGGTGCCTATGTAAACACAGCCAATGATGACATGACTCATTCTGTGTGCCTATCATCTTGGAAATTATTATCTGTCTTAGTTGTCATCCGTCTGGATATCAATTGAACAAACGATACAGATCTGCCTTTAACTGTATTATGTGTCAGTTAGTGCTAAATGTAAGCATGTAAGTTAACTTACCGAACCATAATGGTGTATGAATTTCTTTGGAAGATGACTATTGAAAGACAATCAGCCTGTTTTTTGATGCCCAGAAGAAAGTGAACGAGTACACAGCTTGAGGGAAAAGAGGAGGAGAGATGGTTTTATCAGAAACAGTTTCACTTTCATATTCAAGAGACACTATAGTAGGCGTTTAAAACTGCGGCATCACCTGTTTTTTCAACTGGCATTTGGTTAAAGATTGGTATGCCCTAGTTAACCATTAGCCTGTGAAACAACCTAAAAAGTCTCTACGACATTCATTGTAAAAGAAAAGTAAAAGTATAACTTGTCACCAACGCTATGAGTATTATTCATACAGAAATCACATCCAGTATTGTTAGACACTGTCACGGGAACAGCTTTAAGACTTGGGGGCCATGTGGGGGAATGCATATAGGGTTGAAGTACCTGATCTGGAATCTGTTCTGCATCTGCTCAACACAAAACCTGTTCTTACTGGTTGGCCTAAAGAAACGGCCCCTTTTACAGTTGTGGTGAATGAGTTGAGAATCTCATTTGTTGTCTCCGCAAAGAGGGCGTTTCGGGATTGAAGTAATCTCAAAGTATGAAATACGTAAAATTAATACTGTAGTGTTTGTCTTTGCCAGATGACACTGACTACAGCTGCGCTTGTTTACACTGCCTACACTGAGGTAGGAACACATATGGTTATATCAAGACACCGTGAAGCCGGCGGCAGATATTGGTCAGAAAACGTACCTCAATGCAGGGATATGGGATATGCCACTGTACTCCAAATAACTTCCTTTTTCCTCCCCATGATAGCTACCAGAAGCCACAGAAGCAGTTATGGAATGGCAAGTAGCGTTGAACAACAAAGGAGATGATTGGCTGACACTGCCATTCCAAATGGCTGTGGTGGCTACTGCTAGGGCAGTTTTCTGTAAAACTAGCAGTATTTCAATCTTCTCACTCTCGTCCTTTCACCTTTACCATTTACTTGTGGACTTCAGTGCACAAAACATCAGCTGTCTGTGACCAGGAAAAAAACCAAGCCAAACCTATGACCGCTAACCGCGACACATACCCTACATCGCTGTCAAGTCATGGTCAACGAGAACTACTAGAACTAACGCATTAGTAAACCAGCTACAATCATGCAGTTCAGTGTGCAGTGTACAGTCAAAAAGCAATTTTGCAGTTACACTGGCGGGCCTTAGTGGCAATAAATTAATAAAACCAAAAGCTTACCTTGACTTGAAGAGTTTCAATGTTGGATAGCCATAGATAGCCAGATAGCTAAGATAGCATCTCTCTCTGTTTGAGCCGGGTGTTTGAGTGGGCTAAACTAGCTATATTTTTCAGGATCCTGTCTTTGAAAGATCATTCCTAAAAATCCAAATAACTTCACAGATCTTCATTGTAAAGGGTTTAAACACTGTTTCCCATGCTTGTTCAATGAATCATAAACAATTAATGAACATGCACTTGTGGAACGGTCGATAAGAGATTAACAGCTTACAGACGGTAGGCAATTAAGGTCACAGTTATGAAAACTTAGGACACTAAAGAGGCCTTTCTACTGACTCTGAACACGAAAAGAACGATGCCCAGGGTCCCTGCTCATCTATGTGAACGTGCCTTAGGCATGCTGCAAGGAGGCATGAGGACTGCAGATGTGGCCAGGGCAATAAGTTGCAATGTCCGTACCCCTAGACGCCCAAGCCAGTGCTACATGGAGACAGGACAGACAGCTGATCGTCCTCACAGCGGCAGACCACATGTAACAACACCTGCACAGGATCGGTACATTCGGACATCACACCTGCGGGACAGGTACAGGATGGCAACAACAACTGCCCGAGTTACACCAGGAACGCACAATCCCTCCATCAGTGCTGAGACTGTCCGCAATAGGCTGAGAGAGGCTGGACTGAGGGCTTGTAGGCCTGTTGTAAGGCAGGTCCTCACTAGACATCACCGGCAATAATGTCGCCTATGGGCAAAAACCCACCATCGCTGGACCAGACAGGACTGGCAAAAAGTGCTCTTCACTGACGAGTCGGGGTTTTGTGATGGTCGGATTCGCATTTATCGTCGAAGGAATGAGCGTTATACGAGGCCTGTACTCTGGAGCGGGATCGATTTTGAGGTGAAGGGTCGGTCATGGTCTGGCGCGGACTGAACTTGTTGTCATTACAGGCAATCTCAATGCCGTGCGTTACAAGGAATACATCCTCCTCCATCATGTGGTACCCTTCCTGCAGGCTCATCCTAACATGACCCTCCAGCATGTCAATGCCACCAGCCATACTGCTCGTTCTGTGCGTGATATCCTGCAAGACAGGAATGTCAGTGTTCTGCCACGGCCAGCAAAGATCTGGATCTCAATCCCATTGCGCACGTCTGGGACCTGTTGGATCGGAGGTTGAGGGCTAGGACCGTTCCCCCCAGAAATGTCCGGAAACTTGCAGGTGCCTTGGAAGAGTTGGGTAACATCTCACTGCAAGAACTGGCAAATCTGTTGCAGTTCATGAGGAGGAGATGCACTGTAGTATTTAATGCAGCTGGTGGCCACACCAGATACTGACTGATACTTTTGATTTTGACCCCCCATTTAATCAAGGAAACATTATTAAATTTCTGTTAGTCACATGACTGTGGAACTTGTTCAGTGTATGTCTAAGTTGTTGAATCTTGTTATGTTCATTCAAATATTTACACATGTTAAGTTTGTTGAAAATAAATGCAGTTGATAGAGAGAGGACTTTTTTTTTTGCTGAGTTAATAAATATATATATTATTTTTTTTGGGGGGGGGGGGGGGGATTCTCATTTTTCAGGGGGTGCGGCAGCACACCCAGCACGTCTACTTCCTGCGGCTATGCATAGCTGTAGTTTTAGTTTACGGTTGACGCAGCCTGTTCGTCATTAGCCAATCAGCATTTTTTCAACGATTGCAAACGGGTATTTACGACTTCCCAACTGGTAAATGCCACCTTCCCAATTGGTTAACAACGCATCACTCCTACCCCTGGCTCTCATGGAAGAGAGGGTCCACTGTGAGTATTACATCACCTCTGGTCACTAGTATACTGCTGTCAGGTACAGTATTTGACTATTTGTGCTTCATCAATGACACACTCATAAAGCAACTGAAATTCAATTTTTAAAAGAAGCGCAGTCAAAGCAGAACAAAGTGACAACACAGAATATACTATCAGAGTAGGCCTACATTATTACATGAGCATCATGCCATCTTAAACTAATATACTATCCTGATAGATAGATAGATAGAGGTAGGTAGAGTAGGTGCTTTATTAGGCTTTATTCATTATTTTTAATGTATAATTAAGTCAGTTTATCTGTGTTGTCTGTGTAATTTCTACAGTTTATTCCTCTGTTGCTGTTGAGACCTCCTTGCTCTATTTCCATTAGGTTATTTTGATAAACCTCATTGTTTCTAGAAAGAAACAATCAAAAATACCAAACACAAAGGATAAAAAGAATGAGCCCAACAACAAATGGTGATCTCTGGCCACCTGTAAGAGAGTTGAAAACATTAAAAGCTGTGTCAGTTAGCTACAGTAAAGTACAATTATCACAATACAGTCAATGTTTCTGAAATGCATACAATATAACCTCTATAAAAAACATGTCATAATTACCAACAACTACATATATGGATTATATAGTTATTAGTTATGAATATAACATGTATATAATCAACTGTAAAGTGTAATGTTGTAGAATTTAGTT
The DNA here is from genome assembly GCF_045791955.1 of Oncorhynchus clarkii lewisi. NCBI lineage: Eukaryota > Metazoa > Chordata > Actinopteri > Salmoniformes > Salmonidae > Oncorhynchus > Oncorhynchus clarkii. The sequence goes on from NC_092154.1 coordinate 24,827,102, forward strand.
TTACTTAATGATGGACTTACAACGCCTGACTGCCCAGATGCAATCAAGGACACTGGAACACACCATCTGGAAATTTAAAACAATTGGAAAAAGACACATTGGCTTCAAAACCCTCAGAATAGTATGGAGGTTGTACTGTATATTTACTACATTACTAGCAACACGTAGACCTCTGAATAGGACTTTGGCCAACAATACAAAAGAAGAAATCATGAAAAAAAACAATAGGCCCTGCTTTAAAAAAGAAATCCCAATATGAAAATTGGTTGAGAGGGTATAATGCTGATGTATTTTGTCATTTGCTTTGGCTTGACATACCATGAGCAGACCCATACAGACAGATCCAGAATCAGTCTGTAAAATAAAGAAATATTAAAACATTGTTTAGCTCTCATAGTACATAACTAACAAAGTGCGAGAAAAAATGACGGTGATGAGTTATTACCTCAGGATGTATATTAAGCTTCTTCAGAATCTCTTTGACTGCTGCTTCATTGCGATGACACTCCAATAGTCCATGGCACTCATGGAAGAGACAGTCCACTGTGAGTATTACATCCTCTCTGGTCACTAGTCTGCTGCTGTCAGGTACAGTGTAGTCTGGGTTGAAGGTGAGATGCAGTACTACCAGAATGACAGGTTTACCAGCTGTCAAAAGGAAAGCAAAATACACATCACCTCATTACCATTTTATTTTGGATGGATTGACCCTGCCCTGACTAGATTACCAGGAATCCGCTGCAGTGCTGCTTCAATATCAGTCCCAGGACGAGAGACGATGGGACAGAAAGCCATGATGACATCACTCTCCTCTTGTGAAATCACTTCAGTACAGCCTCCTCTGATGACGAGATGTCTTGTCAAATCCACATGAGCACCCAAGGTATTGCCAACCACACAGTTGAAGAATTTCACCATCCCTGACATCCCTATAGAGACATAGACAATATGAAGAAAATGTAGACATTATTCAGAAGATGACCATTGAAAGACAATCTGACTACCTTCTTTGATGCCCAGAGGAAAGTGAAAAAATACACAGCTTGAGGGAAAAGAGATGGTTTTATCAGAAACAGTTTCACTTTCATATTCAAGAGACATTATATAGTAGGCTTTTAGAACTGCAGCATCACCTGTTTTCTCATCTGGCATTCAACTGGCCGTAGTAAACCATTAGCCTGTGAAACAACCTAAAAAGTCTAACATTCATTGTAAAAGTAAAAAAGAAAAACTAACATTACTTGTCACCAATGCTATGAGTAATATTCATACAGAAATCACATCCAGTATTGTTAGACACTCTCACTGGAACAGCTTTAAGGCTTGGGGGCGTTGTGGGGGAATGCATGTA